>NC_090649.1:435940498-436592998 GCF_040937935.1 Hyperolius riggenbachi
TAAGATATAATAATTTACTGACAACAGTAAATATGTTATATTGTGATATTGTACACTGATAAATCCCCCTGCGCCAAAAAATTGGTGTGGTCACGCAACAGAATGTGGGCGTGGTCATGGGTGGGGCAAAATATACATGACCTTAGCAGTGGTGTAAAAGGTCTGCCGGGGAAGTTTGAACTCTGCCATAGTGTTTCCCCCCAAAATACATGTAATCTGACAGCATTTCACCAAAAATCCATGCAATTTGGCAGAGGTTCCTCCAAAATACAGATAATATGGCAGTCGTTCCCCCAAAATAGACTTTATCTGGCAGCAGCAGTTCCCCAAATACACATCATTTGGCAGCGGCTCCCCAAAATATGCGTAATCTGGCTGCGGATCACCAAAAATACGTGTAGCAGCAGTGGTTCCCCCAAAATACACAGAATCTGGAAGTTGCTCTAATACCGTAACTGGCAGTACACAGTGCCGGTTGTAACTGTTATATAGTTGTGTACTGTCTGTGCAATATTACTGCAGTATTGTGAACCAACCCTGTGGTCACCCTCTGTGTAAATGTGGGGTGAAGGAGGACGGCTGAACCCGCTGGACTAGACTCTTCCTTTTACTGAGTTGTCTGTATTTTGCATATTTCTTTGTCACAAGTACATTGTAGTATTGCAGTCTATGGCTGCATCCAATTTAACGTCATTTGGAACTAAAAAACACTTACCTAAGGAAGGCTCTGGGTCCTATAGAGCCTCCCACCTCCACTCATGGTCCCCACGTTCCAGCTCTGGCTCCCAGTAGCAGTATTCAACCAATCTGGTCAAATACTTCTCTATCTGCTGCCGAAGAAGGTTTCGGAAGCCCAAGTGCTCCCAAAGATGGGCGACTCCTTACTGCGCCTGTGCGAGCATCTCTCTCGCGAGCTCACGCAGGCGCAGTACAGAGCCGCCTGTCTTGAGGAACACTGAAGTTCCCAATGACTTTAAATCCATAATGTGGAGGTATTGCATGGCATTCAAATTACCTGCATTCCTGGCTGGTTGTGGCACAAGCTGGCTTCTGTGTTGCTGATAACTTCTGCTGACTGACTGGCTGGCTTGCATAGCTCCCAACTGTCCCTCTTTTGGTGGGACAGTCCCTCTTTGGGAACCAAATTTTATCTGTTCCTCTTTATGCCTTACGTGTTCTTCTTTATGCCTCATCTGTCCCTCATTCAGGACTCATGTACAAAATCATGTGAATATATGTATTTTTCTACTAAAAGTGTGTTTAATTGACTCTAAGCTTTAGTCCCATACTTTAAATTGATTATTTTCAATATGAAGGAAAATTATTGAAAGAACCAGTGGGGTCTGAATTATACAACAACTCATCTTTCTTATCTTGCATGACTGGGTGTGCCCAGGGGGCATGGTTAGGGGTGTGGCAGGGGTGTGGCTTAAAGGGGAACTTCAGCCTAAACAAACATAATGTCATCAAGTTACATTAGTTATGTTAATTAGAATAGATAGGTAATATAATCTCTTACCCACCCTGTTTTAAAAGAACAGGCAAATGTTTGTGATTCATGGGGGCTGCCATCTTTGTCATGGGGGCAGCCATCTTTTTGGTTGAAAGGAGGTGACAAGGAGCAGGAGACACAGTTCCAACTGTCCTGTGTCCTGATTACCCCTCCCAGCTGCACATGCTAGGCTTCAAATGTCAAATTCAAAATGTAAAAATAAAAAAAATTGCACCAAAACAGCAGAACGAGAACAACAAAATCAGAAATCCCATCATGCTTTGCACAGCATCAGGGGAAAAAAGCCCGGGCAGTTTTCTTCTGTGCAGCTAAAAATGAGGCTTGTATCAGAGAAACAAAGTTCTGATGCTGTGAAACTGTTAAAGAAACACCAGGCCTTTTCAGTGCTGCTGAGTCGATTTTTAGTCCGGAGGTTCACTTTAAGTGTCCCTCTTTCTTATCTGAAAAAGTTGGGAGGTATGGACTTGGTTGCTGGTGTGTGCTGCCCGGCAGACTGGCTGCTTACTTCTTACTAAGTCCATACTATCACCAGCCTATGTGTCCGTATTGTGCCCCCCCCCCCCAGACCCCCCACCCCTCCCCCACTTTGAGCCTACAAACAATATTTAACATTTGCACAATATTCTAATGGTCTGAGATTTTGATTTCGGGGTTAGCATAAGCTGTAAGCCATAATCATCAAAATTATAACAAATAAAAGCTTGAAATATCTGGCTTTGTAAGTAATGAGCCTATTCCATATATTAGCTTCACCTTTTAGATTGAATTACTGAAAAAAATGGACTTTTGCACAATATTCTATTTTTTTCTACTTTCACCTGTACATGGAAGTACTAAATTTGGTCAGTCGTTGGACAGTCAAAATTGTATGAGTGTACCAGCCTTAACTGTTTTCAACCTTTATTTTTTTTTTCTTTTTTACATTTTTGGTGATGTAGCTCAGTTCATCTACAGGGGTGTCAAACTCAAATACGAAGTGGGCTGAGATTGAACACTGGGACTTAGCCGAAGGCTAACCTCAGTGTTTACTGGCCACCTTATAAAGTTCCCTGGTGTCTAATTGCCCCCCTCCAACTCCCATACAGTTCTCTGGTGTCTAGTGGTCCTCCCTCCCCTATACAGTTCCCTGGTGTCTAGTCGCCCCATCCTCCTCTATACAGTTCCCTGGTGTCTAGTGGCCTCCACCCTCTCCCATACAGTTCCCCAGTAATTAGTGCTTTCCCCCTCCCTCCCCATATGACTTCCCTGGTGTTCTAGGGCTTCACCTCCAATCTAGCTTCCCTGGTAGTCTAGAGTGGGCCAAACGTAATGTAAAGCGGGGAAACCCCTCGAGTGCCAAATTGAATGGCTCCGGAGGCCAGATTTGGCCCACGGGCCAGAGTTTGACATGTATGATCTAGCAGATCCTTTTTCTTCTATAATCAAACGTGAAATGTTCACTAAGAAGAAAAAAAAAATCTATGATCCCGATCCGTAACACTGTAAGAATATCCAGAAGGAGAAGCTGACAGAGCTATTGAACTCATAAGCATTCAGTGTAATTTATATGTCCCATATGTGAAGACAGCATACATGTATTGAGTCTCGTCCATTTAGCTTGTGGCTTGTTCTATAGCCCTGTGATGCTACGGCTATCATTTAGAATGTAGAAGATGTGATGCTAACAGCATGTGCCAGATCAGAGAGACAACTTGGGGGAAGAGCGAAAAGACTTGACAGGAAGTAAATAATTCATTCCAACTTGTGGTTGCCTGGAGTACACAATCACAACTGACTTAAAAGCTCACTTAGAAGACGAGACACACGATAAAGTTATGGAAGTATTTCAAGGGCTCATGGGAGGACAGACATGTACTAGAAAGTGCACAATTATGCCTTCATTATGACCTTTCAGTAAAAAAAACTGAAAATGCTCCTTTATCGAATAAACACGTTATTATTATTATTTAGTTTTTATATTACACTGAAATCTTCTGCAACGCTGTGCAGAGTATATTGTCTTGTTGTCACTTAAAGAAAACCTGAGACCATTACAATGGCCTCAATTCACTAAGCTTTATCAAACACTTTTTCAAACATTTGATAATTTACCTCATGGGTAAAATCTAATTTTGAATTCACTATAGTGTTAAATATTTATCAAATGTTTTATCACTAAAATGTTCAATAAATCTACAGTATAACACCTACGTAAATTCAAAATTAGATTTTACCCATGAGGTTAATTATCAAATGTTTGATAAAGTGTTTGATAACGCTTAGTCAATTGAGGCCAATGAGGCCATTTATACTTACCTGGGACTTTCTCCAGCCCCATGAGGTTTGTAGGCTCCCTCAGCGTCCGCTCCGGCTGTTCTGTTATCTTGTAATCCCTCCCAGTAATCCGACCGCGCTCTTCTGCGCATGCGTGGCTCAGCTGTGCCAGGCTCTCGTCCCCAGGAGCATTCTGCACTTGCGCATTAGTAATGTGCAGGTGCAGATCGCTCCCAAGAATGGGAGCGCAGTGGCGACACGCGCACAGCAAGGCGCGCAAGCACAGAAGCGCATGACTGGCCAGATTACCGAGGAGGATTACAAAACAATAGAACGGCCGGAGAGGGAGCCCACGTACTTTATGGGGCTGGAGGAGGCCACAGGTAAGTATACATAGCCCCTTTGTAGTGGTCTCACGTACACTTTAAATGTCCCTCAGAGGGGTTTACAATCTAATACCCACCATAGTGATATGTCTATGTACTGTATGTATCATTTATATATGTATCGTAGTCTCAAGGGCCAATTTAGGGGGAAGCCAATCAACGTATCTGTATGTTTTTGGGAAGTTGGAGGAAACCAGAGTGCCCGAAGGAAACCCACACAGACACGGGGAGAACATACAAACTCCTTGCACATAGTGCCCTGGCTGGAATTCGAATCAGGGACTGCAAGGCGAGAGAGTGCCAAACACTGTCACCATGCTGCACACTTTTATAGTGTTAATTCTGCATAAATGTATTTATAAATAATAGACAGTTGAATCATAGGAGGATAAATTAGAAACAACAAATAAACTAGGATATTTGATTCTAACAACTGCTCACTTTCCGATCAAAGCTATTTCAAAGTTTTCCCTATCGTTACACATAGTAGATGCAAAAAGATTATAGCATCTTAACAAGTGGTGTCGCTAGGACTAAGGCCTCAATTCATCATTGTCTTTGCGATAACTTTTTACAGTTCATTAAATTACCGAATTCGAAGTTTATCGATTTCTAGTTGTATTCATCAAGGTTTTTCCGCATTCGGTGTGAATTCGATAAAATATCGATAACAATACGGTAACCATTCGTTAACGTATCGATATTTCCATTTTACAGCGGTAATTTAACACAAGGCCATAAGATTCCCGTGGAATTGTGGGTAAAAAGGCAGTCCTTTGAACACTACGCAGCAACATTCCGAATAGGGCTTAACACCTGGACCAGGATTCTGGAAGTAGTTTGGGACAATCCCACAATTTCGCCAGCTACGGCTTGATAGGAGCCTTTTCTGAAAAACTATAGTGCAGCTAGCAATTTAGTAAACCCTGCCACTGCCTGTGAAGGACAAGAAAGAGAAACCGAGAGCCAAATCTGGTGTAGTATTTTTTGAAAAGTTGGGAATATATTGAAATAAAAGTTATACTCACAAGTCAGGGTTAACACACAGGCAACCACTGATACAGCAGGTGGGGAGAATTGTAACCTGACCCCACTCAGGTCTAAAAAGTCGCTCTCTATAGATAGGAAGAATGGGGATACACCCCTCCACCAAGGGTGGACTAAGATATTGAGTAACGGGAGTAATAGAGGCACCAAACAAGTATAATATAAATTAAAAACCGTCTAAAAGGAGGGAAATTGGTGGATTCACCTCCCCCAGATGCAAATGACCAGGCTAATAAAGCCGTAGGATTTATAATTCTATTTATTAAAACAATTCTCCAATAGTGATGCAACGCGTTTCACGGGCAAACATCCCGCTTCATCAGGCAATATAACAAGGAGAACACATATGTAGGTCAATCTGTGGCCAGAGCGCCTCTACTGCCTGTGTTCTCTTACAAGATGATTCAAGAGAAATGCAGATGTCCTGTTACAGCAAATAAATCCATTCTCTTGCAAATTGATATGGTTCTACAATATTTTGTGGCCCTCGCCAGCAAAAGCTTCCTTATAGTTCGCTTCAGTGCTCCCAAGTAATCCGCCGCATCCCCGCCGCTAAACGAGGGCTGCAGAGCCCCCAAAGCGCCCGGGGGGCAATCCGCCGGCATTTCCTGGAAGGGGCAGAGCTTTCAGCTTCAGCTCTGCCCCTCCTGACGTCAATCGCCGCACAGATCGCCGCCTCTCCCCGCCCCTCTCTGTGAAGGAAGAGTGAGAGGGGCGGGCAGAGTCGGCGATGCACCGCGATTGTGAAATTCCTTATGCGGCCCAGCCTCATCCTGACTTTGCCTCCTGCGGTAAATTGAGTTTGAGACCCCTGCTGTAGACCTTATTCTTGCCCTTCTGCGCCTTTGAATCACTCTCAACTGATACATAACCACTTCAAATGGCTCCATCTTCTCTGTCAGCAATGTTCTGACAGGAATAACGACAGAGCAGTGAAGGAGATAACTAATCCTTAATTTAACGCTAAACCAGGCCCACTTTCATTTTTTAATGAATTGCACTTTCTTCAGTTTTATCGCATCATTACCGAATGATTACCGAATGCTCGCTAACAGCTGTAGATAACTTTGATGAATCCTGAAATCAACTTAGCGAGTTCGGTATTTTACCGAGCTATCGGTAATTGAATGATGAATCGAGGCCTAAGTATTCAGGGGTCCAAAAACTTTGAACAATGTCCTGATCTTGCCATGGGACAAATGAGTCCCCTTTCTTATGTGCAAGAGGCAGCATATCAGTAATCTTCTTGCATGCCTGGCTGACAGGTTCAGGTGATGCACAAGCTGGGCCCTTAATTGAGCTAAAATGTTTTTCCCCATCTAAACCCTGCAGGGCAAGATTTTGCGGTGTAGTTAAATACCCTGCATATTCTGGCAATCAAAAGAAAATGCTAATTTGCACAAGCTGTGACCTTAATTGAGCTGATTAGGCTAAGTTTGCAGCCAGATCTTCTTGTTGTTGTTAGGTAATGTGTTCTGCAGAATATCACCCAATATTGTCATGAACGCCACAGTGTGCTGGAGGATAGCTCCTGCATACTGGGAGGCTGAAGACACCAGAGGTGTTTAGCTATTTTAGTTCCCCTCTCCACTAAACACCGATGATCTAGGTAGCAAGCTGATTCATTATAATTGAAGGGACACTGCCTATTTTTGTTATTTGGGGGTACAGGATGCTCTATGTTGAAAAAGTATGTTATTTATGGTCACACACTGACTAAATATATTAAATATATTATTTTAAGGGTACCTGCTGTATAATTTTGTTCAGGTGAGAGTCTGTACCTAATTATTTTGTTTGGAGGGACATACTGCCTAATTATGTTGTTTGGGGTACACTCTGCCTATTTCTATTGCTCAGGGGATATTTTGCCTAATTATTGTATTTTGGAGGTACATGCTAACATTTATGGCAATTTGTCACTGCATAGTCAAGTTGCTGCAGTTTGCCACAATTGCTGGTAGCTGCAATGGATTGCCTTGGCAACGTTGCAGCGTAACTTCTGTCAGATTCTTCTTGCAGAGGAAGAGTGCCTTGTATGGCCCAACCCCAACTCTGCACACTGTCCTCTCCTGGGATAAACTGAACGGCTATATGCAGAATCAAGCTAAGAGTCACACTGTGCTATAACATGCTGGCTGACCTGCACATGTGCCAGAATAAGGCTAATTATTATCTTATGTGTATAAAGTACTGACATATTGCATAACATTGTACAATAAATGATAGGGTGTGCAAATTACAAACTTACATAGATGACAAACTTTAACACAAGAGGAGAAGAGAACCCAGCCCAGTCTGGCGTACAATCTAAGATCATGGCCCATATTATTATTATTATTTTTTTTATTTAAATAGCGCCAACATATTTCGCAGCGCTTTACAAAGCACAATAAGACGACAAGGGGACCGTAGATACAACTAACAAATGTACAGCATAGTTCCAAGCAGCACAAATATTGTTACAAATACAGTAAATATTGTTACAAATACAAATACAGTAAACATTAGGAGGATAACCCTGCCCTTGCGAGCTTACAATCTACTGGGTAGTGGGAGACACACTAGGTAAGGGGGTAGAGGATGGATGAGGCAGTGACCCTTTGCCTCTGATTACATTGTGACAGATAAGTAAATAAGGGCTATAGAATGTTATAAGCTCGTCTGAAAAGGTGCGTTTGAAGATGTCCAGGTTTGGAGAGCATGCCGTACAGGCTGTGGAAGAGAGTTCCAGATAAGTCCTGGATGCTATTAATTTTTTCTCCTGAGTTTTCTCCTAGGTGATATTTTCAAATTTGTCAATAAAATGATTTTTACACGACCAGCAAACAAGAAAATATGCAAAATAATTTTGATAGTTATTTTTCACTTACGTTTTGGTACTTTTTCCATAGTAAAGTGCTAAAAAGATATTTTAAATTGAAGATGAAAAATGATCTCCTAGGAGAAAACTCAGGAGAAAAAGAGAATTGCATATGGGCCTATGTCTTTGTCTGTAGGAGCAGCATCATTCCGGGGGAAGTATGATATATGAGAGGACAGTGACTTGTATCTGACTGTTCTGTAAGTAAAAAAAAAGTCTTAAAGCAGAACTAAAGAATTAAAAAACAAAACAAAAGTGTTTTGCTTAGCTGGGGCTTCTGCCAGCCCCGTGCAGCCTTCCTGTCCCGCGCCGGTTCTCCACGATCCTCCGTTCTCCCGCCACAAGCTAGTTTCGTTACCGTTGCCTTGTACATTGATGGGCCACTGCGCCTGCGCGCCCCGAGCCACGCGTATCTTTCTTTGCGTCCCAGCGCACAATAGCGTATTGCGCTATCAGCTATTGTGGACGGGAACACGAAGAAAGATACGCATGGCCCGGGGTGCGCAGACGCAGTTGCCACGTTGGCGGTAACTAAACTAGCTGGCGGCGGAAGAAACGGAGGATCGTGGAGGACCGGCGCGGGACAGGAAGGCTGCAAGGGGCTGGCAGGAGCCTCAGCTAAATGAAACACTTTATTTTTTTTAGTTCTTCAGTTCCCCTGTAAATGCAGGGGCATATCTACAAATCATGACCCACCCAGCAAAACTCTGATGGGGCCCCCCAATGTTCACACCCCTTTCCTTGATGACTCTCACAGCCTTATGAGCCTTACAAGGAACATAAGACAATTGTGGCCATCTTAATCGTCACACACATAGTGTAGCCACAAAAACACCTGATCTGAAGGATGGACCCCTTTATCAGAGGAAGGGAAAGTTAGTAGTGGGTGGTCCCTGCACATTGGGACCAGTCCCCTGGAGAGCTGCATGCACTGAATCCATCTGTGGCCACACAACCGCACTAAGCCAAGGGACTGCAAACTGCAATTCCTAAGCTTAGCAAATCAGCTTCCTAAGTAAATGGAAAAAGTGAATTTCAGATCATTGAGTCAATGAAGAGCAGGGCTTGTCAGATGACCAGCCCTGACCAATTACAGCAGTCAGACTAGCGATCAGCTAACTCCAATAGCATGCTCCAAATTAGTTTGTATGGGAATCTTAGCCGAGTAGCATTTGAACTATGGATTATCATCAGATAAGGTAATTACTGTTTATAATGTGCTCATTTCTCTATCCCCTAATGACAGCAGAAGTCCGAAACCTGGTCGGGAAGAAGAACGGCATTCACAAACTATTGTCTGGTGCACTTTACTGGTTATTGTGCAATAGTGTATTGATTGTGCATTTTAATGAAAAATCGTTCAGTGTGCACGGACCCACAATGTGAGTTTTTGTTTTCTTTTTATGACTTTGAGTTGGTGCAATAAAGTGTCTGCAGGTGTCTGTAGGCTTTATAGTGTGCGGGAGTGCAATAGAGATGCGCTGAGGATTATCTTTTATCTTTGACAAATTTCAGATCTGCTTTAAAGAGACACTGAAGCGAAAAAAAATATGATATAATGATTTATATGTGTAGTACAGCTAAGAAATAAAACAATAGGAGCATAGACGTAAGTCTAATATTGTTTCCAGTACAGGAAGAGTTAAGAAACTCCAGTTGTTATCTATGTAAAAAAGCCATTGAGCTCCACGACTTTCAAAGTCGCAGAGAGCTGTGTCTTCTGAAGCTTGTTATCTCAACTGTCAGTCATTGTATTGTTTTTTCTTCTGCACAAGACAGGTCAATAGTTCACTGGCCTGCTCTGTAAAATCATTTAGAATGCTGAGTAGTGTGCAAACTGCAAATATTAGAGAATGATGCAATGTTATGAAAAAAAAACAAAAAAACACTATATAACTGAAAATAAAAATATGAGAATATTTTCTTTGTTTCTAATATTCTAGTAATTATACGTACTACACAACCAATTCATTATATCATATATTTTTTTTCTTTTGCTTCAGTGTCTCTTTAAGGACCTTCTTTTTGGTTTGAACATACATGGAAAGATACAATAAAACTGTTTTTTTCCTGATCTGACCTAGTTCCCCGGGAATGAACTGTTGCAGTAAGCAAAACATTTACTATAAAAAACATAACAATAGCCTGCCTTTGGGCTACTACAGAGTCTTGACACCTTCAGCTTAGCATGTATAGAGATGCAGCAGACCCCTGAAGCTTATAAATAGCCATGTGACAAGCAACAAAGCGTGTAGAGGCAGGAGACCTTAGCACTACAGGGATCCAGCACGTATTGAGGAAGCCAATACAACCAAGACAACAAAGAGGATGTTTCAATATCTGTTCATCTCAGCTATCCAGATATCATGATACGCAGCTAGGACAGTAGCTCTAAGCTCAGATGTTTCTTAGAAAATCAAAGTATGGGCACATGTACCTATGCAAGTTATAAGTCTATTATGAAGAATATCAGTTTTATAGGCCTGACATCTTTTACAAAACACCTTAGTATTCTGAAGAACCCACAAAATGATCTGTCCTTCAGTTGTGCTCACAGTTTCATGTCTACAATATCCTCATCAACGGCACTGAAATCAACAGAGTATCCAGCGTCTGTCTCCTGGGTACAACCATCTCCGACGACCTTAGTTGGAAGGCTAACACCACCTCTATTCAACAGAAAGCCCAGCAAAGGTTTTTCTTCCTTCAACGACTAAATAATTTTGGTTTGACCAGGGAGGTTCTGAGGTTCTTCTACTCCATCACTATTGAATCTGTCCTCGGTTCATCCATCCTGGTCTGGTACGCCGGTTCCTCCACTAGCAACAGAGACACACTTCAGAGGCTCATTAGATCAGCGGAGAGGATTATCGGAAAACCACTTCCCCCGCTTGACCATATCTACAACAAGATAAAGGGAAAAGAGGCGCCCAGAGAACATAAAATGCGTTAAAAACAAATAAAATGAAAAAAAGTGAGGTGGCTTACCTCAATGAAAACAAATTCACATATTAATAGAATGTTATTGCACTGGCAACGCATTTCGTGGGTGCATACCCACTTCCTCAGGCCAAATAGCAGTGGCTACAATCATCAAACAAGGCGCTTAATGCCACAGCACTAACTTATCCTGTGTCTTCACCCTCCTTTCGGAGGGGGATCATTCCTCTTTGACCAATTTAGGTCATTTGAGGTTTGCTTTTTATCAAGAGTGTGACCATTATCAGCTCCTTTTGGTCACCTGAGTGGAGTCGGGGTTATACATCTCCACCTGCTTCTAGTGGTCGGTTACCCTTCTGCAAGTCGGGGTTATACATCTCCACCTGCTTCTAGTGGTCGGTTAACCTTCTGCAAGTCGGGGTTATACATCACCATCTGCTTCTAGTGGTCGGTTACCCTTCTGCAATGTCGGGGTTATACATCTCCACCTGCTTCTAGTGGTCGGTTACCCTTCTGCAAGTCGGGGTTATACATCTCCACCTGCTTTTAGTGGTCGGTTACCCTTCTGCAACCCACCTTTGTGAGTATAATCCATCCGCATATTTTATATACTTCTAGTACTGTTACATACTGCACCATTTGCGCTCCTGTTGTCTCTGTGTTTTCTTTTTTGCAGGGTGCAATTTTTATTATCCCTACTTTTTGTCCATATCTACAACAAAGAATAAGGGTGGCATCTGTTAAAATACAAGGCTGTATTATATGAAAAGTCCTTATGTTGCAGTACCAGTTATGCCCACAATTGGCAGTATTTAAAGAAGAACCAAAACAGCACCCACAGCATTATAAAGAGAAAACACAACAAGACTACCAAGCTACTCCTCCACTATTGTTTGATATATTTGACAAGAGGCTCGCTGAATCGAATTCAGGCTACTAACAACTTTAAAAACGCAAACACAGAAATAATGCAAACACCTGTAAAAAACACAAACACCTGAAAAATGAAAATGTATGTAAAACGCATGAGTTTTCTCAGCAAATTTGCGCTTCTGGGTGCCTGTGTAGTAATTGTCTCAGCATGCAATTTAAAGAAAACCTGTAACTTTAAGAATATAAAACATCACTTACCTCTTCAGGGGGAAGCCTCTGGATCTTAATGAGGCTTTCCCAGTCCTCCTCTGCCAGCCAGATCCAGCTCTGGCACCCACAAACCACCAACAATAACAATGATAGTGGCTTGCCTGCGCAGGCGCACTAGTGGCATTCTGCTCAGGCTCCGGCAGAAATAGCCGGGCTTGATCAGGTCCACTTTACTGCGAAGACTCAAATGGCTCGCACCTGCATTAGAGCAGACCTGATCGGCCTCAGCTACTTCTGAAAGCAGAAAGGTGCTAGTGTGCATGCGCGCCCCCCTGAAAAGTGGATTTTAGTGGTTCTCAGTACTGGATCCCCTCTGCTGAGAGCTCCTGTAGTGTGAACCAGCCCTACGTGTGAAGGAAATTAACCTACCAGTGTATTTTTGGTATTTGGGATGAAGATGGGAGTTACCTGGAAACCCACATAAATATGGGGAGGACATAAAAACTCCATGCAGATAATGGGCAGGCTGGAAAATGACCATTAGGCAAGTGTGCTAGCCATATGACCAATGAGATACGAATTTTCTGAGTTGCTGCAAATATTATTGCAAAACACGTGTTTCTTGTAAATCAAACTCTGCAGTGCTGCCCTTGTTTAGCTCATTTCCAAGCGGCATGCAATTTGCGTCAATGAGGCAACATATAAACGAAAACCCAAACTGTTTTCAGTATCAAGTAAAATACTTACCTAAGGAGAAGGAAGCATCTGGAACCTCCATAGGCTTCCCACATTATCCTCTGCCCAGGACCCTCCATCCGATCATCCTTTTAGCTGCGTGAGCATGCCCGTGCCAGTGCAGGAACATGGAGCCACTCGTGTATGGGCGGCTCTGGCTTACTGCACAGGTGCGGCCGTACTCGCGCATGAGCAGTATGGCTGCCCTTGTGCTTGAAGGGGTGTATGGCCCTGATCACATTACTAACAAGTCCTGGTTGGTAATCTTTGGAGGATCCATGAGCAGCGATTGGGGACCAGAAGACGCCCCGGGAAGCCTCATTAGGGACCAGAAGCATTCCTCTTCTTAGGAAAGTATGCGATTTTTGTACCCAAGCTTCGGCTCGGGTGCACTTTAAAAAATTGGCATTTCATCGATCATATCTGTTGAAGATGGTCAAAGTGGTATTTCTAATTACCAACATAACCATAATTCCCCAGACATCCCATGACCTCGGATGATCTCAAACCACTTGCAACTTCCATGCAGCCCCAATAACGTTGTCCAAATTCCACTACAAGGCAGGACTACTGAATTATTCATAGCCAGCCACTCTCGCATCTGTCTTTTCCACAGCTGATCACTCCAGCTTAGCGCACATTTTCCAGGCTTCTGTCCTACCACAATGCAATATGTCTTCCGCGTTGTTTTTCCATGCAGACACCTTTCCTCTGTCACAGATACCGCTTCCTCTCCAGCCTTAGAAGAAGCTCTCCTCATCCATCTACACCTATTTACCAGGTGCTTTCACAATCACTCTATTACCACCGAGAACACAAAGCTGCCCATCTACACCTATTATCTGCCAGCTGTCATCGTCTTTTTCTAGCCATGATTTTTCCCCCGGAGGGCAGGAGAGCGCTCATTATTAACCACTTGCAAAAGATCAATAAAACATTGTTATAAAATTAAATTCAATTTATTTTCCTTGATTGTGAGCAGCGGCAGTCTCTGCAAATACAGTCCCACGTTGGCGAGTGCTTCTCCCTAATAGCAGCAGGTTGTTGCTGCGGTAATCTGCAGATGGGACCATCACCTCAGGTGACTTATCAAAACTAAAGTTAAAGAATATGACAGAAGCCTACAGGGCTGCTTTTTAAAGGGAATGCATAGTATTTCGTTATTTATGAGGGCAAAGTGTACCAGAGACAACCTACAGGATATCATTTATACATACCTGGGGCTTCCTTCAGCCCCATGGGAGCTGACTAGTCCCTCGGCATTCTCCTCTAAGTGAGTCAGTATAGCCAGTCGGCGCAGTTACAGTCCAGCCAAGCGTGCTTACATGTTGCACTCCCGGAACTGGAAGCATTCTGTGCCTGCGCACTTTTTTCTCTCCTTTGCGCCTGTGCAATTAACATTTGTCCTCGGTTTTCTTTGATGAGGTAATTTTTCATCTAATCTACAAATTAACTTTTCAGCACCTAACAATTGAAAAATTATTATTCTTGTCTTTCAAGAATATAGAAATACATGATAGTGGAAACCTTTATGTTAATGTTAAAAAAGTGAGAGCTAGTGTAAATACATATGTTTTCATTATAGGCACTGTATTGACCTGAGGATGCGGGCCAGTAGCCCTGAAACGTGTTGTCCTAGTGTGCTTGAAAACAATAAATTATTTTAAAATTAGATTGTTTGATTCTTCTGGAGATGTAAAGCGTATGACCTGTCTTATACAATTCTAGTTGTCATTAGAAATAATTATTATTCTCAGGGCGCCTCCACTAATGATATGTTCAGATACCTATTTATTAGTTTCCAATCAGGTGTTGAAAAGAGATTTTGCCCATAAGATGAAAAATTAGATCTTTTGGGGCCATATTCTCTTTGAGCTACCGGTATGTGCGAACTTTAAGAGCATTACTCAAGCGAATAGTAGTTATTCACCTGAGCAATGTTCCTGTGGCCTCAATTCACTAAGCTTTATCAAACACTTTATCAAATGTTTGAAACGTTTGATAATTTACCTCATGGGTAAAATCGAATTTTGAATTCACTAAGGTGTTATATATTTATCGAATGTTTTATAGATAAAACTTTCAATAAATGTAGAACGCCTTAGTGAATTAAAAATTAGATTTTACCCATGAGGTAAATTATCAAACGTTTGATAAAGTGTTTGATGAAGTTTAGTGAATTGAGGCCTGTGTGGCGAATGATGCCGAGTGGTGGGAATCGAGGTATTTGTGTCATGGCACCACGGCACTGCTACCGCGCTTGGAGATGCACGTAGACCTGTTGCTGTCACTATTGCTCCCTGTCTCGCTGCTCCAATCTGTTTTACCAGCTGTGACTGCTGCCACCACTCTACTCTTCTGTATCTTGTATTGGAGCCCCTGCAGCATGGCATACAGTGCAGTAGAATATATTACACCATTGTGTGTACTGATACAACCCAGAGTGCATGCAGCTGACAAAGTCCCTTAGATAGCTGTTATTTTTATTATACATCATGCAAAATGTATCAACAGTGATTATTTTCAATGCAATATTAATACCTGATTGGGCTCTGTGGATGTCTAGTCTACGGCATGCCATATGGTTTGGCTAGCTTCCAAATGTCATTAACCATGTCTTGTTTTTATTTGTGCCTATAATAAAAAACATGGACATGCGCTTTTCTTACTCTGAATAGAGCAAAGCTGTGCACAAACTCACAATTTGTGTGCAACATGTGTCGCCCACCAGAATTGAACTTGATCTTGATAGTAACACTGTAGGGCCCTAATGCTGTACAGACATGTCGCTAGGCAACAGACAAGTGATACATTCTGTGTCTATGGAGAGAGGAGGAGGGACAAGGAGCGGGGCACGACTGGGCAGCTTCCGCAGGCTGGGTAAAGAGGGTAACAGTGAACTTAGCATGGCATGGTGGACTATTAAGTAACCTTGATGGAGCTTGGGACTTAGCTTTACTGATGCTAGACTCTTGGCAAAGATGACCCAGATAGGCCACCTCAGCCAAGAACAGTCTACTTTGATCCCCTACAGTATCTACAATTCTCTCCTGTGCTTGGATAGGGAGAGCCCCCCCCAAGCTAAACTATTATTATTACTATTATTATTATTATTCCTTGGCACTGTACAAAGTAACAAAGTAAGAAACAAACATGGTGTACATACAAATACAGACAACGGTATAAACCAATATACAAAATACAGAAACTGTGTTCCCATTCATTGATCTAAGTCCCCATTAGAAAGACTGACGGCTTCTTTCAGAAGTCGCGACCTTTATATTGAAAAAAAAGTTTCCCGTCCTCCCTTCACATCCTGTAAGCAAGGGCACTTGCTTACAGGACTAAAAATTTTGACTGCGGCCATCTTGTGGCCAAATAGTAAAACGACATCTACATACCCGTATTTTTCGGACTATAAGACGCACTTTTTCTCCCCCAAAAGTGGGGGGAAAAAGTCAGTGTGTCTTATAGTCCGAATACTACGATTATGACCTGCGGATCCTTTCCAGTGTCCTGCCTGTCCTAGTATCTGCGTCACTGCGTGTACTACGTGCAGCTGCAGCTTTCCTCAGGCTGTCTGCTGCTTTTATCACCAAGTTGTCCCCGTCTGTAATACACGCAGTTGTCCGCCCTGTCCCCGTCTGCAATACACACATCTGTCCGCCCTGTCCCCGTCTGCAATACACACAATTGTCCGCGCTGTCCCCGAGTACATACATACATACATACAATTGTCCGCGCTGCACCCCCCCCCCCCCCCCCCCCGTACTGCCGCAGCTGTCTGGTAAGGAAGTCCGCATAACTTTACCGATGACATAGACATCGTTCCTCATGCTGTCCCCGCTTTCACCGCGCTGTCCCCGGGTACTGTCGCCAGGAAGTCCCACTCAACTTGGCAGAGAGATGTACCAATCAGGCAGGGGGCGCTGGCCCCAACCGCCCATAACGCTGCCCACTGCAGAGCGCACAGTGATTGGCCCCAATGACGGAGAGGTGGTCCCGCCCGCGGGACCAGCGCTTCCTATCAAGAGAGGAACACGGAGCAGTGGGCAGCGTGATTGGCGGTTGGGGCCAGCGCCCCCTGCCTGATTGGTACATCTCTCTGCCAAGTTGAGTGGGACTTCCTGGTGACAGTACCCGGGGACAGCGCGGTGAAAGCGGGGACAGCATGAGGAACGATGTCTATGTCATCGGTAAAGTTATGCGGACTTTCTTACCAGACAGCTGCGGCAGTACGGGGGGGGGGGGGGGGGTGCGTGCAGCGCGGACAATTGTATGTATGTATGTATGTATGTACTCTGGAACAGCGCAGACAAATGTGTGTATTGCAGACGGGGACAGGGCGGACAGATGTGTGTATTTACTCTGGGACAGCGCAGACAAATGTGTGTATTGCAGACGGGGACAGGGTGGACAATTGTGTGTATTTATTCTGGGACATACAAATGTATGTATTACAGACAGGGGGACAGTGTGGACAACTGTATGTATTACAGACGGGGACAGCTCGGCGATAAAAGCAGCAGAGGAAAGCTGCAGCTGCACATAGTACACGCAGATACTAGGACAGGCAGGACACAGGGAGACACCAGACACTGGGTCACGGAAGACACAGGGATAGCAGACACTGGGATAATAGAGGAAGGGGGTCAGAAGACACAGAAAGACACCAGAGACACAAAGGGGACAGAGAAAAACACAGGGGACACTAGAGGTACAAGTAAGGCACAAGGAGGACATAATCATTGTGGGGGGAAAGGTCCATAATACGCCCCTGCACCATGGACGCAGCAGGTTTAGCATTTTATTTTTTTCCTTGGATTTTGCCCTCTAAACCTGGGTGCGTCTTATAGTCCGAAAAATACGGTACATTTTTTTAAATAAATAAAAACAATTTACATTTAAAATTAACTGTTTATCCCCCCATACTCCAAAAAATCCCCAAATAAATGTTTTAACCAGTTCACCCCCAAGGGTTTTTATCCTAACGGATCAGAGCAATTTTCAGTTGTCAGTGCTCCTCCCTTTTATTCCCTAATAACTTAATTACTACTTATCACAATAAAATGATCTATACCTCGTTTTTTCCGCCACCAATTAGGCTTTCTGTGGATAGTACATTTTGCTAAGAAAAAAACAGAAAAAAAAATGAAAAAAAATCATTATTTCTAAGTTTTCAGCCATTATAGTTTTGAAATTAAACATTCTCCTGTGGATAAAACAAACATGTTTTATTTGCCCAGTTGTCCCGATTATTAAACCATTTAAATTACGGTATGTCCTTATCACAATGTATGGCGACAGTATATTATTTTGAAATATAAGTGTTATTTTTCTGTTCTGTTTTTTTTTTTTCTGGCCATAATTACAAGCCCCTATGTAATAAATTAAAATGAATTTCCCCCCATAAAATATAGAATAAAAAAGCTGAGTCCCTAAGGCAACTATTTATTTTTTTAAGCTGATTTTTTTTTTTTTACAAGTGTTTTTTTTTTGGGGGGGGGGGGGGGGGGTTTGGAAGTGTAATTTTATTAATGATGTGTATATACTTGAAAATTCATGTATTTTGTAGGTGTAATATACTTTTTGGCCACAAGATGGCGCTAGTGAACACGTTATAGAAAGTGTTCACTTTTTTTACTACACTTTATTTAATTGTTACATTTCCTGTTTTTATGAATGGACGTAGCCGCTGTTTGCGGTCACGTCCATTCACTCCAGGCACTGCGATTGGGTAGAGGACCGTTCGGTCTTCTTCCCCAATCACCCAGCACGGTATCCCGACAGGAACAGCGGCGGTAGCGTCGCGCACACGGCGGTAGCAGCGGCGGGAATGCGCGACGTATTAAAACGTCATGTTGCCGTTAATAGCGGTAAGCATGACGTTTTAATACGATAGGATGCCGTTAAATGGCTAATAACAAAAAAAATTACAATTAAAAAAAAACAAAAAACTAAAACATAAATAGTTACCTAAGGTTCTGAACTTTTTAATATGCATGAGAAGAGGATATATTACTATTATTTTTTAAATTAAGTTTAGTAAGTAAGCTTGTAAATAGTGATGGACGCAAAACTGAAAAAATTTACCTTTATTTCCAAATAAAATATTGGTGCCACAAATTGTGATAGGGACATAATTTAAATGGTGTAATAACTGGGACACATGGGCAACAAAAATACATGGATTTTAATTATGATAGCATGTATTATTTTAAAGCTATAATGGCCGAAAACTGAGAAATAATTATTTTTTTCATTTTTTTTCTTAATATTTCCCGTAAAATGTATTTAGAAAACAATAATTCTTAGCAAAATGTACCACCCAAAGAAAGCCTAATTAGTGGTAGAAAAAGCAAGATATATATCAATTAATTGGGATAAGTAGTGATAAAGTTATTGGCGAATGAATGGGAGGTGAAAATTGCTCGGATGCATAAGGTGAAAAATGACTGAAGGCTGAAGTGGTTAAACAATATAATTGCCATTTGTTGACTACGCGTTTCTCCGGTCACATGTAGTTTATCACATTGGTGCTTGTTAGCAACATTGCAATATTATATAATGCAGCAGTTTTGTCATTTACAGTTTTCCTATAAATGAAAATAGAATAGAATAAACTAAACTCCTAGTTATCCTTTGAATGCATGAACTGCTGTGCAGTTGTGCCCATGTGCAGGCTATTCATTTCATGTTGCCGTTTCCCTGCGATCAGGTGTTATCTCCCGGATGGTAGTTAACATGCCTGAGGCAGGCACATTGTGTACAATATAATGAAAAAGCCTTGCTCCCTATAGTAAATGATCATTAGGAAAACTCAGCCCCAACATTTCCAATTATACTGCTAGGAAATAAAAAAAAACACGTGACTCTATATTTCTAAAACACCTTTCACATTTTGTTAGAAAAATGAGGTTTCCGCAGATCCGCAGCTGTGGTAAAGTGTGATAAAAGGAAATAGACACGTTCTGTAGAAAGAGCACCACAATGAAAAACTTAATTAAATCCCTAGCTCACCCACCCGGATTTTCCAATGTTAGTAAAGGTGAATGGGGGATTATGCTATTACTCACACAATTTTCATAATTGACGGATCTGTTCCGGAGAAGTTCCCTTTGGAAGAGTCAGTCATGTGACCTTGAGATCTGTGCACAAATGTAAAGAGCTGCTAGCAGAAAAGGAGGGCCTTCCTCTAGCTAGAGAGTTCCTTCCTCTAGATCAGGGGTGTCAAACTCAGTTACTTGAGGGGACAAAATCTACAAGTCCCTCCTCACCTGTGTTAACCACTTAAGGACCAGGCCATTTTTACCTGATCTGTGCTGCATGGGCTCTCCAGCCCACAGCACAGACCAGGATAAAGCCAGGGCGACCAGACTTCCCCCTTTTTTCCCCCCACTAGGGGGATGTCCTGCTGGGGGGGTCTGATCGCTACCAGCTATTTTTGCCTTGTGGGGGGCTCCTCAAAGCCCCCTCCGCAGTGATTTTCGGCCTCCCTGTCCTTCCCTCCCTCCCCTCCTTCCCCTGGGCGGCGTAGGACGGAGATCCGTCCTGCACCGCCTCTAATAGGCTTCAGCCTATCAGACTGCGGCGATCCCTTGGCCAATCAGAGGCCGGGGATCGCCGATCTCCTTTACGGCGCTTCTGCGCCGTATGATGTAAACACCGGGGATTTCTTTCCCGCGTGTTTACATTTAGCCTGCGAGCCGCGATCGGACACCCTCCGTGAACTGACATGGAAAGGCTGCTCGAACCAGCGGCCGTTTCCATGGGAAACCACTTGCGACCTGCCGACGCCTATCGGCGTTAGGCGGTTGTTAAATTAAATAGAAACCGGAACCAAGAATTAACCTATTGATTCATCCCAATCAGTAGCTGATACCCCCTTACCATGAGAAATCTATTCCTTTTCACAAACGGATCGTCAGGGGGCTCTGTATGGCTGATACTGTGGTGAAACCCCTCCCACAGGAAACTGTGAGGACCATGGTCCTCGAAGTTTCCTGTCTGTAAACCTTGTTGAATTGTGGATAATAGCTGTTTACAGCTGTTTGCAACTGCCAAAAAAGCAAGCAGCATCTCCTTACAGTGACATTACCTGCCAGCAAAAAAATGCTACCATGTGATAAATGTCAGAATGTAAATCAGGGAGAGGAAAGATTTTACAATGAGCAAACACTGACTAACTCATTTATACATAATTATTGTAATAATGAAACACATTTTTTATTACATTATTTTCACTGGAGATCCCCTTTAACTCCCTCCTCACACGTGATCCTTACTTCTTGTCTGCTATGTCCTCTATCACCTAGGTTGTTAACATGTGGTTAGAGATGTTTTGAACCTCCGATTTTCAGTTCATGAACCTCAAACGTGAACCTCCGCAAAAAGTTTGGTTCGCACGAACTTCCGCGAACTGCAATAGACTTCAATGGGGAGGCGAACTTCGAAAATTAGAAACATTTATGCTGTCCTCAAAAGTGATGGAAAAGATGTTTCAAGGGGTCTAACATCTGAGTTTCTGCATGGATGAGTGGGATACACACCAAAAGTCCCGGGGGGAAATCTGGATTTGACACACAGCAGCGTTTTAAGGGCAGAAATCACATTGCATGCTAAATTGGAGGCCTAAAGTGCTTTAAAACATCTTGCATGTGTATACATTAATCAGGTAGTGTAATTAGTGTACTGCTTCACACTGACAGACCAAACTCACTGTGTAACGCACCGCACACAGCAGTTTGTGTAGTGACAGCCGTGCTGGACTGGTGCGCACCATGACGAGAGTGCAGGTGATGGCGGCTTTCCAGCCCATATGGTCGCCGGGCTGAGGTAGCTGAATGACAGAACAGTGACTGTCCAGCTGATCAAATTTGGTCTGTCCAAGCAAGCCCCTTCAGCGCGGCAAGGTAACGATCACGAAAGGGAATTGACACATGTACATGCTTTTTGTTTTGTTGTTGCAGCTGCAGTGCAGACAAAAAAATGAGGCAGGCATGTACACGCACCAGAAAAATTATTATAGCGGCCGCTGCTAGCAGCGGCCTTACAAATTCAGGAATCCGCCTGGAGGCCTGGACCCTGTTGGTGGTGGCGGAGAAGGCAGTCAAGCGGCCTGCAGGCACAGATGCTGTGTGGGGAGCGACTTAGTCATGGGGCAGGCAGAGATGCTGTGTGTGGGGACTGACTTAGTCTTCGGGCGGGCAGTAGCCCTCCGGGATCCATGCCTCATTCATTTTAATAAAGGTGAGGTACTGAACACTTTTGTGACCTAGGCGACTTCTCTTCTCACTGACAATGCTTTCAGCTGCGCTGAAGGTCCTTTCTGACAAGACGCTTGAGACAGGGCAAGACAGAAGTTGGATGGCAAATTGTGACAGCTCTGGCCACAGGTCAAGCCTACGCACCCAGTAGTCCAAGGGTTCCTCGCTGCTCACAGTGCCTACATCCACACTTAAGGCCAGGTAGTCGGCTACCTGCCGGTCCAGGCGTTGGTGGAGGGTGGATCCGGAAGCGCTAAGGCGACACGTTGGACTAAAGAATGTCTGCATGTCCGACATCACCATGAGATCGCTAGAGCATCCTGTCCTTGCCTGCGTGGACATGGGAGGAGGAGGATTACTGGCAGTGGCACCTTTATTCCATTGAGCTGTGACATCACCCTTAAACACACTGTAAAGCATAGTTGCCAGCTTGTTCTGCAAGTGCTGCATCCTTTCTGCGTTCTGGTGATTTGGAAACATCTCCGCAACTTTGTGCCTATACCGAGGGTCTAGTAGCGTGGCCACTCAGTACAGCTCATTCCCCTTGAGTTATTCTATACAGGGGTCCCTCAACAGGCTGGACAGCATGAAAGACGCCATCTGCACAAAATTGGAAGCAGACGTACTATCCATCTCCTCTTGCTCTTCCTGAGTGATGTCAGCTAAGTTCTCCTCCTCCCCCCAGCCATGAACAATACCACGGGAAAGTTGAGCAGCATAAGCCCCCTGTGACACCTGCTGCGGATGTTCTTCCGCCGCCTCCTCCTCCTCCTCCAAAACAACACCTTCCTCATCATCTCAATATATAAACACTGCGCCACAGTTCAAAATTATCACACTTAATTTCACCAGTGTCCGGGTTCGCTACAGAAAAGTCCAGTTCAGGATATTTAGTATATGAAAAATTACTGTTGCGCTCTCCAGACCTGTATCCTCTCCCAATAAATAAATTAATCGTCCAACCTGTAATAAAAAACTTCACATAGGGCAATAACGTTCTAAACTCCACTTTCGCATTCAAAGCCACCAAGTGAGAAACACTCTCTCCTCCGTGTTCAGTGATAACACTCTGTGCTCAGTGGGTGCCACTCCCACACTGATAAATGTCAAACCGCTCACCAGATGTTGCCCACCTCGGGTTGCAGGTGGAAACTTCACTTTGGCCAACTGCCAGTCAATGCCTCACACACCATATCACTTTAAATCTTCTTTTAATCCATAAAAAGTATCTCCATAAAAACATAAAAAAATGACATAGCGTAATATTGTCAACAACAGTCTCCGGGCGCTTTAACAATTGCACTTACGCGTCCCGGTGTAGTGTCAGCATGTAACAATTAGCTCTGCCAATGCCCATTCATTCAAGTGCGGGGTGGACGTCCGCGGGATTACCGCTCCTAATCCTCCCTCAAGCCGCAGGGTGTACGTCACTCGTCCTCGCTACAGTTCCCGACCGGCCGGTCAGCTCACTTCCTCGTATGACGTGACGACGTCCGCTGTCTAGTAGTAGTAGACAGCGGACGTCGTCACGTCATACGAGGAAGTGAGCTGACCGGCCGGTCGGGAACTGTAGCGAGGACGAGTGACGTACACCCTGCGGCTTGAGGGAGGATTAGGAGCGGTAATCCCGCGGACGTCCACCCCGCACTTGAATGAATGGGCATTGGCAGAGCTAATTGTTACATGCTGACACTACACCGGGACGCGTAAGTGCAATTGTTAAAGCGCCCGGAGACTGTTATTGACAATATTACGCTATGTCATTTTTTTATGTTTTTATGGAGATACTTTTTATGGATTAAAAGAAGATTTAAAGTGATATGGTGTGTGAGGCATTGACTGGCAGTTGGCCAAAGTGAAGTTTCCACCTTCCTCATCATCTGACTACTCTTCCCCACATGACTCTTTCTCCTCCTCCTCCCCCCTCTGTGCAGCCGCAGGTGTTGAGGAATCATCTGCTTCTGCTGAGAATTGATCCCACAACTCTTCCTCCTGTTCCTGTTCTTGTTCATGCTCCTCCACAGCTTGATCCACCAGTCTACGCACGGCACGCTCCAGGAAGAAAGCATATGGGATCAAGTCGCTGATGGCGCCTTCACTGCGACTCACCAGGTTTGTCACCTCTTCAAAAAGCCGCATGAGCCTGCAGGCATTTCGCATGAGTGTCCAGTACTTCGGCCAGAACATCCCCATGTCCCCAGAGCGTGTCCTTTGACTGTAGTTGTAGCGATACTGTTTGATGGCTTTCTCCGGATGTAGCAGGCAGTTGAACATCAGGAGCGTTGAATTCCAGCGAGTCAGGCTATCGCAAATCAAGCGTCTCACCAGCAATTTGTTTCTCCACTGAATATCGGCAAAGCGTGCCATGGCCGTGTAAGACCGCCCACACACCTTCCTGGACTGCTTCAGGACGTCCTGTAAGCCTGGATACTTAGAAACAAATCTCTGAATTATTAGATTCAGCACATGTGCCATGCAGGGTACATGTGTCAACTTTCCCAAATTCAAAGCCGAAATGAGATTGCTGCCGTTGTCACACACCACGTTGCCAATCACCAGTTGGTGTGGGTCAGCCACTGATTCACCTGTTTGTTAAGAGCAGCCAGTAGAGCTGCTCCAGTGTGACTCTCCGCTATGAGACAAGACATGTCTTAGATGGCGTGACACTGTCGTACCTGGCATGCGTCGGCCCTGGGGAGCTGGGGCTGTGTAGCTGGAGTGGAGATCGCAGCACCAATAGAGTTGAACTGCCACTCAGCCAAGGAGGAGGAGGATGACAGCGAAGAGGATGTAGCAGGAGGAGAGGAGGTGGCAGCAGGCCTGCCTGCAAGCCGTGGAGGTGTCACAAGTAGGTCTGCTGCACAGCCACATACTCCCTGCTTGACAGCGGTCACCAGGTTGACCCAATGGGCTGTGTAAGTAATGTACCTGCCCTGACCGTGCTTGGCAGACCAGGCATCCGTGGTCAGATGGACCCTTGACCCAACGCTGTGTGCCAGAGATGACACCACTTGCCTTTCAACTTCATGGCACAGATTGGGTATTGTCTTTACTGAGAAATAATTGCGGCCTGGTATCTTCAGTGTCCCAATGGCCACAAATTTTCGGAAGGCCTCAGAGTCCACCAGCTGGTATGGTAACAGCTGGCGAGCTAACAGTTCCGTCAAGCCAGCTGTCAGACTCCGGGCAAGGGTGGGACTGGCAGTCATTGGCTTCTTCTGCTCAAAGATTTCCCTGATGGACACCTGCGGGCTGCTGTGTGCAGAGAGCAGGAACCGCTCAAGGTGAGAGGTAGAGTGGAGGAGGTTGGCTGTGATTGTGAAGGTGCAAGGGAGAAAGCGGCTGAAGATGATGCACCTGAAGAAGGAAGAGGAGAAGGAGGGTGGCTTTGCTTTTGTGTGCTGCTTTTCCTCTGGTGCTCTTCCTATTGCAGTTTGTGCCTTTTCTCCATGTGCCTTCATAAGGCAGTTGTCCCTACGTGGCTGTTGGCCTTTCCATGGTTCAATTTTTGGCGGCAGAAAGAACAGATTGCATTGGTCCGATCTGAGGCAGACACACAAAAAAATGTCCAAACCGCTGAGCCCCCCTGGGGTGATGGCACTATGGTGGCATCAGTAGCTGATGTTGAAGGGCATGTTGGCTGGCTGTCCATAGGTGGCAATACATGACGCCGGACACTGTCACCAGCTGTTTCTGAAGACAAGCTCCCTCTTCTTCTTTTAGCAGCTCGTCTCCTCCAACTCCTCTCTGACTCCCCTCTGAACTGTCCGCTTGGTCATCTTGTCTCTTAGGATCCCACGTGGCATCCATATCATCATAATCATCCTCCCCAGCTTCGCTTGCCTCAGACACCTCATAAACTGCACCAACAGCAGGTACTTCATCATCCTCCTCCTCACACGTTACGTCCATAGTGTCGCCTAACTCAGACGTATGAGGTGGTGTAACTTGCTTAGCGCCTTCATCTTGTTGTAACAATAATGGCTGTGAATCAGTTAATTCCCCAAGAAATAACTCCTGCGAAGTGTCAAATGCCGCAGATGTGGTGCTTGTAGTAGCGCTGGTGGCTGCGGAAGATGAGGTGTTCTGTGTAAAATAGTCAACCACATCCTGACAATCTTGGGAGTTGATGGGACGTGCCTTCTTCTGAGCATTATACTTTGGGCCAGGGCCGCACAAAATCAAATCAGCAAAACCTCGAACAGACCTGCCAGGTGGCCTGCCTCTGGGTCTGCCTTTGGCTCTGCCTCTGCCTGTTGTTTTGTCCATATCGGGGGGGGGGGGGGGGGATGAAGTGAAAGGTATGCACTGACTTGACTAATACAATGTGCAGTCACACAGGTGCAGGGAAAGATATGCAGTGACTGGTATTACAAAACAATGTGCAGCTGTCACACAGGTGCAGTTAACAGGTATGCATGGACTGGTATATTACACAGTGTGCGGTCACACAGGTACTGTGAACAATTATGCAATGACTAGTATTAAAAATTTGCAGCTGTCACACACACAGGTACCGTGAACAGGTGCAGTGACTGGTATATAACACTGCTTGCGGTCATGTAGGTACGTAGGTGCACAGAACAGGTTGGTATGCAGTAATTGGTATTACAAATGTGCAGCTGTCACACACACAGGTACCGTCAACAGGTGCAGTGACACTGCATGCACTCACGTAGGTAGGTAGGTGCACTGAACAGGCAGGTATGCAGTGATTAGTATTACAAATGTGCAGCTGTCACACACACAGGTAGTAACTGAATGTGCTGGGCCTGGCAGTGGCACAGTAGGAATTACCAAGGGGCCAAGGTCCCACCAGCAGCTGCGACTGACTGACAGGGCTGTATATGCAACACAAGTGTCTGTGGGACACACACAAAAAAAAATAGATCAGAAGGAGTGCTTTTTAGCAATAAGATCAGCAAGAAGGAGCAACCTAACAAGCCTAACGCAAGAGCCTAACTAAGCTTTCCCTATGTCAGCAGCCAGGTTCTCTCACTTCTCTAATTACTGCAGCCACACAAGTGAGTGAAATGGCTGACGCTGCCTGCTTTTTATAAGTGGGGGCTCAAGGAGGGAGTGTAGCCTGATTGGCTACCCTGTGCTTGCTGACTGTGATGTAAAGGGTCAAAGTTGACCCTAATGATGTAGTATAGGGGGCGGGTCAAACTCGCATATCCACTGAAGCTCTCGCGAATAAGTTCACGTGCGAACCGTTCGGGCCATCTCTACATGTGGTACGCATACCCCGGGGGTACTTCTGATGGTTCCAGGGGGTACTCAGGCTTGGTATAACTAACCAAGTATAACAAATGTAGAGTTATAGAAAATGATAAATCCTATATAAGCAACAACAAATTAGTATTTTAGCTAATTAAAAGCAATAGTAAATGCTTGGAAATAGTTTAGAACCAATTATTATGTAATATGATTAAAAATATATTTGTCAAGGGGTACTTGAGATAATGTTTACTATGCCAGGGGGTACTTGGTGAGTACAGGGTTTTAAAACCACTGTGCCTGCGTTGCTGTGTCCTTGCTACCGCTGATGTCACCAAGAGCGTACTACGCAGGCACAGACCATACTGGGCCTGCGCCGTACACTCCTGGTGACGTCAACGGGAGGGAGGGCGCGGCTGCGCCTGCACAGTGGTTTCCTGACTTTAACCACTTTACCCCCAGCCGTACGGATTTCTCCGTCCCTTTTTCCACCGTTACCACCAAGGGACGGAGAAATCCGTACCTGACGCCGCTCCCGCCGCTGTCCGCGCTCCTGCTCGCTCGTCCGTGCGCTCGTGCACGCCGCCGCCCACTCGCCCGGAGATCAATGAACGGGAAAAACCTTTCCCGTTCATTGATCTAAGCCCACCGCAATGATCAGCTGCTTCTACGAGAAGCAGCGCGATCATTGTGGAAAAAAAAAGTTGCCCAGCCTCCCTGAACTTCCTGCAAGCGTACTTCCTGGTCGCATAAACAAAAACTCACTGCGGCCATCTTGTGGCCAAATAGTAAAACTACACCCTAAAGCATTTTTCAAATACAAATACATTAGATATACATTAAAAATTAACTCATTACCTCCCACATGCCCCAATTTTATTTTTATTTTTTAATAAAAAAAATAAAATTTAAAAAAATACATAAATAGTTACCTTAGGGACTAAACTTTTTAAATATTTATATCAAGAGGGTATAACACTGTTACTTTATAAACTATGGGCTTGTAATTAGGGATGGACGCAAAACTGAAAAAAATGCACCTTTATTTCCAAATAAAATATTGGCGCCAAACATTGTGATAGAGCCATAATTTAAATGGTTTTATAACCGGGACAAATGGGCAAATACATTTCATGGGTTTTAATTACAGTAGCATGCATTATTTAAAAACTATAAAAGCCGAAAACTGAAAAATAATACATTTTTACCCACATTTTTTCCTATTTTTTCATTAAAACACATTTAGAATAAAATAATTCTTGGCATAATGTCCTACCTAAAGAAAGCCTAATTGGTGGCGAAAAAAACAAGATATAGTTCATTTCATTGTGATAAGTAATGATAAAGTTATAGACGAATGAATGGAAGGAGCGCTGAAAGGTGAAAATTGCTCTGGTGCTCAAGGGGTAAAACCCCTCAGTGGTGAAGTGGTTAAAGTCTTCCGGGACTTTTGCAGGAGCAGGGTAAGCCGTATATTGGCTGTATCCTGTGCATAAGTCTCCTGGCGGTGTATTCATAGGTATGCTAATATTTGACTCCTCTCTCTTTTATTCCTCACATTCACTCCCTAACCAGCTCCTGTCATCTTCAACTCAAAAATATATCTCTCATCTGACCTTTTCTCACTCAGGACACTACTTAAATGTTAATTCATGCTTTTATAATATCTCATCTCGAGTATTGTAACATACTACCGTACTTTGTGGACTACCATCTAACAGACTGGCACCACTCTAATCTGTACTGAACTGGGCTGCTTGTCTCATTCATCTTTTTTCTCGCTCTCCCTCTGCTGCTCCTCTCTGTCAAGCTTTTCACTGGCTGCCAATTAACCAGAGGATCCAGTTCAAACTCTTATCTCTAACTTACAAAGCTCTCCACAATCTCTCTCCAGTGTACATCTCCTCATTCCTTTCCAGACACCAACCCAACTGCAATCTCAGATCTGCACCTTACCTTCTTCTCTCCTTTTCTAGAATCACCTCCACACATTCACATATACAAGATTTTGCACGTGCCTCACCCCTCCTCTGGAATCCCCTGCCACATCACATCCGTTACTCTCCAACCTTTGATATATTTAAATGTGCCCTCAAAACTCACCTTTTCCGTCAAGCATACACCCTACCCTAGGCTAGTTCCCCTTCTGACCTCTGGTCAAGTTGTACTACAGAATAACCTAAACCACACTGCCTCTAGGTATGAATATTGTATACTACTCCACCTCTGGTGCCCCCTCCCCACCCCCCTTTAGATTGTAAGCTTGCAAAAGCTCTTACCCTTTTGTGTCTTGGAATTTGTTCTTATTAGTTTTGTCACTGTGATTATCAATTCTGTATTTTATATTGTTTCTGTATTTTGTACCAATTCTGTATTCTGTATATTGGTGTGTACCAATGTCTATATTATTTTGTACGCCATGTTTGTTTTACTTTGTTCAGCGCCACGGACTATGTTGGCGCTTTATGAATCAATAATAATAATAATAAAGTCTTAGGCCAAATTGTTTATTAAAAATTAACATTTGAGAAGTCTCAAACTAATTGGGAAAACTATAGCGAACATGGAGGGTTGCCCCCCGCCCTTCATCAGAGGTGCCCAATGGTGTAATTTTAATGTTTACCTACTCCAGTGCTGCTTTGGGTCTCCTCTGATGTTCTTGTCAGCCTGCTCTATCATGCATGTTCTAGATAAATACTTGCTCTACTTATATAACACGTGTATTGCACTGTCCACGTTTTCATTTCAGTGATTTTTCTACAGTAAAAAAGAGAAAATGCTTCTTTGCATTTCCCATTTTAAGTTTGGCTATTTTTAAGCTAAACCTGATGTCATTTCCTCCCTTACTCTCCTCTGCCTGATTTGCCTGCGCTTCACTATAGAAAGTGCATTGTCTCAGCATGAGAAATATTGGCCTATCAGGGAGGAACAGAGGTGTGGGAGGTTAACACAGGAGGGAAAGAGGCTTCAGCCAATCAGGCTGCATTAGTTAAGTCTGAGGGGGAAGTAGAGCAGCAAAAATGGACAACCCAGCATGCCCTGCAACTTCCTTTGTGTGTACCAAATTTTGTGTGTACCAAATAAGAGTCAGGTAAACTGAGGAATGATCATTTATCAACAAGAAAAGTAATAGTGATTTTAACTTTTGGATTGCCTGGTTAGCATCCATATTACTTGTTTACCAGATAAAAATAAAGAATTGATTTTTTATTTTTTGCCCGACAGTTACTCTTTAACAGATGTGGTGGAACAGGTAAAGCATTTCTTTGAAGCTCATGCTTTCAACGACTGTATTGCTTTATTAGTGCCATTAGCTGGTCTTCCCTGCTTAATGGCATACTTTTTCAGTTGTACTGAAGTATATCTGTTTTCTGAGATTAAGGGAATACTCTACACTCTGGTTTGTCTGTGTGGGGGGAGCTCTGTGCTGATCACGCACATCAGTTGTGACAGGAAGTGAGTGAAAGTCTCACAGATGGCTGCACGGGACAACAATTTGCATAGAATTTCTAGCGCCTTATCATATTATCCAACAATATTTTTTTCGTACTACAGTCAAATCACAGCTGTGAAAAAACACTGCAGTCTACACTCTGTAATAAAAGCCTGCAGGAATCCTGAGGGTAAGATAGTCCTTTATATAATACAGATATAGATATTATCCACATTTTAGCTGCTAAAGTAGTATGTTCACATTGAGATCCACTTTGAAATTGCCTCATCTGTAGTTGGAACACGGCGTGTAAGATGCACGTATACACAAGGACTGTGGAGGCTGCATGCCTGTTTTCCATGTTCCTTCATCTGCTACGGCAGAGGAGCTGCTGTGAACACGGCGCCCTTATCGCTCGGTAATGATCAATGATCTCCATACAGTCATCTGTCTCTCCTCTGCTCACCTGTCACTGGCTGAACCTGGGGGGAGATGGATATAAATGACACTTGCCCACTGAGTTTCTTACTTGTATACTTAACACGAGCAAAACTCTAGAGAGAAAATATGCTCTGTAGGATCAGGACGATCACTGCACATCAGAGAAGCACCTGTCACCAGCAGGGTAGCCGGCAAACATAGCTTCTTTTTATAACCTGCACAAAAATATACAGTAATGGTCACAACTGTAGGCTCCCCAAAAATGTTTCCACAAAATCAACCATTTCTCACAGAAAAGTATTGCAGTAACACATGCTTTGCTATACACTTGTTTATTCCCCTTGTGTGTATTGGAACAAAACAAAACAAAAATGGAGGGAAACAAGCAAATTGGACATAATGTCCCACAAAACTCCAAAAATGGGCTGGACAAAATTATTGGCACCCTTTCAAAATTGTGGATAAATATGATTGTTTCAAGCATGTGATGCGCCTTTAACCATTTCAGCCCTCATTAATTTTTCACCTTATGCATTAGAGAAATTTTCACTTCCCATTCATTCGCCAATAACATTATCACTAATTATCACAATGAATTGATCTATATCTTTTTTTTCCCCGCCACTAATTAGGCTTTATTTGGGAGGTACATTTTGCTAAGAATAATTTTATTCTAAATGCATTTTCACAGGAATATTAAGAAAAAAGATCTAAAAAATTCATTATTTCTCAGTTTTCGGCAATTATAGCTTTAAAATAATACATGCTACCATAATTAAAACCTATGTATTTTATTTGTCCATTTGTCTCAGTTATGACACCATTTAAATTATGTCCCTATCACAATGTATGGCGCCAATATTTTATTTGGAAATAAAGGTGCATTTTTTCAGTTTTGCATCCATCACTATTTACAAGCTTATAATTTAAAAAAATATTAGCAATACACCCTCTTCACATGCATATTAAAATAGTTCAGACCCTTAGGTAACTATTTATGGTTTTTTTTAATTGTAATTTTTTTTTCATTTAAATTTTTATTTGGGTAATTTTTGGTGTGGTAGGTAAACAGTTAATTTTAAATGTAATAATATGTTTAATAAAAAACATGTATGTGGATGTAGTTTTACTATTTGACCACAAGATGGCCACAGTCAACATTTTTTTTTAGCCCTGTAAGCGAATGCTCTCACTTCCAGGAAGTATAGGGAGGACAGGAAACGTTTTTTTTTCTTCAGAAAGATTGCGGCTTCTCAAAGAAGCCATCGGTCTTTCTGCCGGGGACTTAGATCAATGAATGGGAACAATGTTCTCAATGAATGGGAACTATAGGGGGCGGTATGGGAGCGTGGGGACACACACGCGGGAGTGCACAGCAGCAGCCGAATGGGCGTGACAGTCACGTCCATTCAGCTAAAATGGTTAAACTCACCTGGGGCAAGTAACAGGTGTGGGCAATTTAAAAATCACACCTGAAAGCAGATAAAAAGGAGAGAAGTTCACTTAGGGCCTATTTCCACTATACGCAGATTGGATGCAGAATGGATGCAGAAAAACTGACTCCAATGAAAGCCTATGGGCCTGTTTCCACTAAACACAATTTTTCCGATGCAGATTTTCCCATAGGCATCCATTCTGCATCCAATCTGTGTGCAGTGGAAATAGGCCCTTAGTCTTTGCATTGTGAGTCTGTGTGTGCCACACTAAGCATGGACAACAGAAAGAGGAGACGAGAACTGTCTGAGGACTTGAGAACCAAAATTGTGGAAAAATATCAACAATCTCAAGGTTACAAGTCCATCTCTGAAGATCTAGATTTGCCTTTGTCCACAGTGCGCAACATTATCAAGAAGTTTGCAACCTGCCTCCTCGCATTAACGTATATAAGATTTTGCACATGCTTCACCCCTCCTCTGGAATGCCCTCCCACAACACATCTGTCACTCCCCAACCTTTTTATTATCTTTTAACGCTCTCTCAAAACTCAGTTGTTCCGACAAGCATACGCTCTACCTTAGGTCACTTTCCCTTTATCCTAATACCAAGTTGCACTCCTACTAGATATCCTAAAACACACTTCCCCAGTTATATTTGTTATATACTACCCCACCTCTTGTTTCCCCCTATTCTTTGCAAGGGCAGGGCTCTCTCACCCTTTTGTGTCTTGAAATTCATTATACATTTTCATTCATCATGTTACTTTTGTCACTGTTATTAGCAATTCTGTATTTTGTATCGATTCTGTATTTTGTCACTAATTATGTATTTTGTAGATTGATGTATTCCATTTGTCTTTATTATTATGTACCCCATGTTTGTTTCTTACTTTGTACAGCGCTACGGAAAATGTTGGTGCTTTATAAATAATAAAAATAAGAAAAACTAATAACCCATGGCAGCTAATCTCCCTGGGCGTGAACAGAAGAGAAAAACTGATGAAAAGTTGCAATGCAGAATAGTCAGGTTTAGGATAAGCAGCCCCAACAAGTTCCAAATAAATGTAAGCTGTCCTGTAGCCTCAGGGAGTATCAGTACACAAAGGCAATAAACATGTGTATAGAAAACCGTGTTACTGCAATACTTTTCTGTGAGAAATAATGTAAGAATTATTTTATTCTGAATGCATTTTAATGGGTATAATAAGAAAAAAATAGGGGAAAAAAATCATTATTTCTCAATTATCGACCATTATAGTTTTAATATAAAACGTTTTACAGTGGATTTAAGCCACACATTTTATTTGCCTATTTGTCCCAGTTATTGCAACGTTTTGAAATATTTCCCTAGTACAATGTATGGTGCCAATATTTTATTTGGAAATAAAGGTGTATTTTTTCAGGTTTGTGTCTATCACTAATTACACACCCATAATTGCAAAAATAACAGTAACAGTAATATACCCTCATGATACACATTAAAAAGATCAATTTCTGAATGAACAATGTATGTATTTTTTTTATAATTGTCACTTTTTTATATATGCAAATGTTATATTTGAGTAACAAGTGAGGGCTGCCAACGGACAGACTCTTAGATGCAGGACACCTTTCCTGCATTGGGCAGAGTGTTTCCTGCATTTTAGCCACCGGCCAATTACAGGTGAGTGCAACAGTTGTTCTCCTCAGCAACAGCTTCTTTCATCACGCAGCACCTGAAAGATAAAGAAAACCAGCAGAAACAGCCCATACCACATAACCTGTGAGGTCATCAGGGCACTCATGGCGGTGGAGCGCCGAGACCCGGGCTGTGGCGCAAGCTTCAGGGTCTCGGCAGGCTGCTGACATCACTGGAGTGCAGTCTGGCGCTCAGCTCTTATTGGATAGGAGGTGAACACGCTCTCAGTACGTGCTCCGCTGCTGTAAACATTAGCCATGTAAGTGTGGAGCGTGTCAGCTGACCTGCTGACACGCTGGTATGCTATTGGTTGCTTTCGATTCCTTTGCTTTCTGATTGGTTAGTCCTTACATTTAACTCAGGTGAGCGCCCCCAGACATCGCCCGTGATAGCATTAACTTTTGGCTTGTTGCTGGGTATGCGCTTACAAACCATTTGACTCCTGTTGTCGATTCTTCCTTGTATTCTGACCATGATTAACTCTAAATTGATTCCCTGGTGCCGACTCTGCCTGTATTCTGACCAAGCTCTATTGGATTACCCAATGCCGACTCTGCTATTGTACCTGGCCTTCGCCTGTTTGCCACCTGAATCCACCTCTGCCTGGATAAGAACTTGTAAGAAAACTGCCTGGACTGACATTTGGCTAGTACTGACCACGCTATCTCTTAAGTGCCTGAACTGCATTCCTCCCACTTGCAGTCGTCTGACTCTCATCTGGATTGCCTCATCCTCCAGGCCTCAGGTGACTATTATACTTGTGATACTGTGCCTTGTATGATTGTTATTGGTTCTGTTTGGTGGATACTATCTGTCAGTCTGTATGCTACATCTACCTGCATGGTTATTGTAGTTCTGTGCTAGGTAGGAGTTTGTGCAGGTGTTACGGGCTGGGCTATAGGTCAGTCATATGGGCATACAGCCTGACCTATAGTCATTGACCAGACAAGCTTGACATAACACAGAAAACCTAAGTACCAACTATTCTATTATTTATTTTATTTACGCATTTATATAGCGACAACATATTCCGCAGTGCTGTACAGAGTATGTTGACTTGTCAGTAACTGTCCCTCACAGGAGCTGAAAATCTAATCCCTACCATATTCATATGTCTATGTATGTGTCATGTAGTGCATGTACCATAGTCTAGGGCCAATTTAGGTGGAAGCCAATTAAGTTATGGTCTTGGGGAGGAAATGGGATGTGGAAGGAAACCAGAGTATCCGGAGGAAACCCAAACAGACACGGGGAGAACATACAAACTCTTTAAAGATGTTGACCTGGCTGGGATTTGAACCAGAGACCCAGCGCTGCATGGCGAGAGCGCTAACCACTATGCCACCATGCTGCCCACCTATATGCCTACCTATTCATACCTAAACTTAAACACAAACATATACTTAATATTTTTTTTAGTAATAACATTGATGCACTGCACATCCATGTGGCCACATTCATATGAATGAGGACTGCCACATGCTAGATTCTCAGTCAGTGAGATACTATCCATTCTGGCTGTCATACAAACTATTGCTTGGCCATTCAGAAACTACACAAAGACAATTTGAGTGCCTGAGTTCTAAGTTGCATCCAATTTGCATGCCAGATGGAATTATTGACATTTCATTGACTGCCTCCAATAGTTTATTAGATTGTAAAGCTGGCCATACACTTGCAGATTGCTACCAGATGTGGCAGAACGATTGATTCCTCTTTGATAGGAATTGATTCAGAAAGAAATAGATTTTTACCACATGCAACAAATCATTTTTTACTAGAAAATGCTGTCAACGCTGTGGCCTATTGATTGACTACTGCTCCTGTCCCGCCCCCGAGTGACCTAGATTTTCCATCCTATCCAATTGATACTTTTTAAACAAAATCGATCCAAAATGCTGATTGTATAGGAGGAAAAATTTGTCAGTCGGGGGTGGCAAATTCAATGGATCGGACATTTTGCTGGTATCAATTCCCAGTAGATAAATCGAATCTGCAGGGAATCAAATGGGGAAAAATTGATGTGTATATGGCCTACTTTCCGGCACAACAACCATGTTCACTACTCTCTGTTATTATTATTTTAGTATTTACATAGCGCTGACATCTTCTGCAGCGCTGTACAGAGCATATTTGTGATGATCTGCTCGGCTGCCTGTGCAGGCAGGCAGCTTTTTGACCATTGTGTAGGTTTGCATGCTGCAGGACTCTGGAAAGAAGAGCTTCTGTCAGTTTTGCAGCTTGTGCTTGCAGAGGAATTTGCATACGTTGTCATGCAAATTGCCTGGCCACATTCATTGGAGGCGTGTACTATAAGTACTATGTCTTTCCCACAATGCTTGGCTGGTCATAAGGAGTCTTCCTGTGAAACACTCTGGAGAGTGTCAGCCTTACTCTCTGTTTGAAGATCAGCTTAGAGTAATTCCTGGAAAACTGCACTAGGCAGGTTTCTTTAGTGCAGTTAGGATTGCTTATCTGTTTGTTTGTTCTGTTGCTATTGTCCTGTCCCAGCGGTGGTCATCAGGAAATGGTTCTGATCTCTGTTCTTGGAGTATAGCTGGTGCAGCTGTTGCTACCAGCTATCTCTTCTGATCTGTCTCACTTGGATCGCACTAGCATCTTGCGCTAGCGCTGTGGATCCTTCTGTTCTGTCTCCTGGGATCGCGCTAGCCACTTTTCGCTAGTGCTGTGGATCCTTCTGTTCTGCTACTCTGTACCTGGATCGCGCTAGCCACTTTTCGCTAGCGCTGTGGATCCTTCTGTTCTGTCTCCTGGGATCGCGCTAGCCACTTTCCGCTAGTGCTGTGGATCCTTCTGTTCTGCTACTCTGTACCTCGATCGCGCTAGCCACTTTCGCTAGTGCTGTGGATCCTATCTCTCGCTTGTCCCTGTTTTCGTGTGTCTGTCTTGTCTGCTACGAACGCTTGCTGAAGGTTCGGTGAGGTAACCGTTAAGCAAGCGCTCGCGTTCTCTGTTTCGTGTTTGTCTGTCTTTGGTTAGTTAGGCGTGCTTGTCTCTGTTGTGCGTAACACGCGGAGACCGCACACGAACGCGTGCACTGTTGCGAATGAGTGCGGTGTTCGCGTTCAGCTAGCGTTTGTTATTTTCTTTATCATTCTCTTTGTATTATTTGCTGTGCCTTTGCTAACCTCGTATTCTGTTCTGATCTGCCTTGTGTCACGTCTGGCAATCACACCTCTCGCGATCGCGTTCCTGTTTCATATCTGCTGTTGTGTGCGCACTGTCGCGGGGTGGCGACTAGGTTGGCGCACACACATACAACCTGTCCCTTTGCTCGTTCTCATTTGCAATCGCCTCTCTTGCGATTGCGTTCTGCGCTTCGTACAATTCCTGTCTGGCATTTGTGGAGGTACAGAGGATTGGTTCCTCTGCACTCCCCAGCGCCATCTGCCGACAGGAATTTTCACTCTACGGGTGCGTTGCACCTTTTGCTGGGTGCCTGCAAATATACGCTTGTGGAGGATTTCCGCCGTATCAGCGCACGCGTTGTGCGCTGATCACGGAGAAAGTTCCACAATTGTTACAATATTGTTTTATCACTTACCTGTCCCTCTGAGGGGCTCACCATCAAATCCCTACCATAGTCATTTGTCTATGTATGTATATGTGTAGTGTATATATGGTAATTTAGGGCCAATTTAGGGTGAAGCCAAATAACTCATCTGTATGTTTTTGGGGTGTGGGAGGAAACCAGAGTGGCCAGAGGAAACGCATGCAGACACGGGGACTGCAAACTCTGTGCAGATAATGCCCTGGCTGGGATTCGAACCGGGGACCCAGTATTGGAAGGCAAGAGTGCAATCCACTACATCACTGTGCTGCCCACTGCTCTGTAAAGTATTATGTACGGTAAAATGTCACATCGATAAAAATAGAGAAAACAGGGAATGAGTCACAGAAGTACACTCATGAATTATTCGTTTTTTTTCCTTTTTTTGTTTGGAAATAACTAAAAACTTAATTTATAGGTCAGATCAGATGGCAAAATAGTAAGAGGAAATAATCTTTGAGCTTCATGATTCAGCCCAGGAGCACAGAAGTGTACGGGTACTGCGATCTCAAGATCTCCACTGAGCAAGCCTGGATTTTTTGTGACCTCTACACAGACCATAGCCTAAGGCGATGTTACATATGGGTGGTCTACATGTGGATGGGGTTTGTGGGGTAGGAGGGGGGGGGGTATTGTGCATGGAAGAAAGGGATGGATAACCATGCATCATGCTGATACTGGGGCTTCTACCAGCTTCCTGCAGCTGTCCCGTGCCCTCTCAGTCACTCATGGATCCTCCAGGCCCCCAAAGCCAGTTAGTTTTGTTTTGCTGACAGGCTTACTGCGCCTGCGCAGGCCTGGCCATGCGTTTCCTTCTTCACTTTCCCGTCCGTTGCGTTTTGCGCAGGTGCAGGATGCTATTGCGGATGGGAACACGAAGAAAGCTAAGCGTGGCCAGGGGCTGGTAGAAGGCCCAGGTAAGTAAAACATTTTTTTTAATCGAGGCTTAAGTACCCCTGTAAAATTAGGTTGTAAACAAAACGAAAACTTTACAACCTAAAAGGTTTATTTATTTATGCAGATCTATACATCAAACCTCAAAGAGGAATGCATTAGGAGGAAAAAGGGACAGGTTATAGAGCCATCGGAAGAGGGGTCTTTGTGAGCTACAATGTAGATAATATATTAATGATCATTCATGACAGATAGTTTTATAATATTTATACAGATAATGCTTGACATAATAGAACACAGGCGTCACAAACTGCTCATACATACTGTTTTTGGTGTTACATATTTTTTTCATTACATGTTACCAGGCCCAGATTTACATCACAGAAGCCTACAGGCACACATGTTCTGGCACCCTAGGCCCTTCACAAACCTCTGCTGAACCGCACTGTGAGTGTGCTGGCTGACCAAGCTGTCACTTCTCCCTTACTTACTGTAAAGGTGGCCACTAATGATCCAATCTTTTTCATCCATTCTTACCAAATTTTTGTAGTACAAGAGTGAACTGAGTGAATATATTAAATGGATACTATAGGCAGTTCCCTTATATTACATAGAAATAGTAAGATTGGAAGAAAAATATTGGATCGTTAGTGGCCACCCTAAGGCTTGGTGGTATAATTCTCGGAGTCAGTGTGTATGTCCCAGGCTAGAGGTCTCGCTCTTCACTATCCCTGCCTGGCACACCACTAACTGACACCTACACTGTCCCTGCCTGGCACACCACTAGCTGGCCCTAATTAGGACTTAGGCGAGCAAGGCATACAAGCTGATGTAGAAGGCAGATAAACCACCAGGAGCCACTACTGAGGCTAGTAACACAGTTCAGCAGTATCACATACACAGTTCAGAGAATAAGTAATCCAGGTATGATAAATCTTCATACAAAGTTGTTCAATAGCAATAGTAATTTGATCAGAGAGAAATATTAATTTGCAGAATACAAGATCAGAATGGGTTGAGGTGAAAAAACAATTCTTCAAGATGGCAAGAATGCCAAATGTAATGGGTGCTACAGACAGCACTCATGTGCCATTAATTCCACCAAAAGGCAAAGAGGCAGTGTACCAAAACCGCAAGCATTTTCACTCCAGTATTCTGCAAGTTATGAGCAATGCTGACATGATCCTCACAAGTGTGGTGACAGGATTGCAGCAGCCCATATACGGTGGATTTCCTCCCGGCGGCCATTACACAAGGTTTCTCCTTCCCTTGTCCTCTCTTCTAGAACTCCAGACCGTGAGTGGCGGAAAAAGCAGGTCACGTGCTGTCTTAAGCCAGCCTTAATTACCCATAATGCCACACGTTCCACCCTTCTGATTGGTAAAATACCCCACACTTTGATAAATAACGAAGTGTTATCAAAGGCTTTTGGAAAAATAGCTCATGTGGCGTTGAAGTGATAACATTTTGATGAATGCTTCAAAAAAGCTTCGCATTAGGTAATTTATCAACACACACGCATTTTTCTAACACGTGTTGATGAATTAAGGCCCTGGTCTTGAAATACTTTTAAATGGTTTTATTAATGGTGCTGTGACTGTACAGCACACAGCACCATCCTCCCCCCTCCAGTGCCCCCGTTCTAACAATAATTAGGATCGGGGAGGAAGTGACAGTTATTCCTCCTTGCTGTGCGTTCATAACTCTGCCCCCTTTACCAGCCGCTTTAGTTCCGTATGTGTTTCACTGCACACAGCACGTAGGGGAGCTGCGCTGCGTGTGGGCTCATGTTAACTGCTTAATGTCCGCTCCATGCCAACTGGCGTGAGCGGAGTGGCAGCCCTAGGACCACTCCACGCCAAATGGCGTGAAGTCCTAGGGGCGGAGACTGCAGGGGATTGCGCGCGCCGATGCCTGGGCATCCCTGCTCGAATGACGGAGCTCTGCTCTGTCATTAACCTCCCAGCGGCGATCGCCACTAGGAGACTGTTAGATTCTATTTACGTGGTACAGCACTGCGATCTACGGCTGTGCTGTACTGGGGACTGCCTTGTGACCTGGCTGTCCCCTGAGCGGCAGGTAAGTAATCCGCTGCCATAGGCTGAAACCTATGACAGCTGATCACGCTGGTTGGCTGGCGAGCCGCGAGAGGAAGGAGGGAGGGTCAGGGAAAATAATAATAAAAAGGGGGGAAATTTAATATAAAATTAAACAAATATTTGTGAACAAAATAAACATTGGGGGAGTGATCACAGCCCACCAACATAAAGCTCTGTTGGTAAGCAGAAAAGGAAGGGGGGGATCACTTGTGTGTTGAGTTGTGTGGCCCTGCAGCGATCCCTTATAGCTGCAGTGGCCTATTTTGTAAAAGATGACCGGGTCAGTAGGGGGGTTTAAGAAGAATATCCGACCTCAATTATCACAAGTCCACACATAGCGCAGCTTCTCTGCGCGTTGAGTGCAGTGAAAGACGTATGGAACTAAAGCGGCGGGTGGAGGGGGCAGAGTTATGGACGCACAGCGTGGAGAAAGAACTGTCACTTCCTCCCCGATCAGATTCGACATTCTGCCTCAGTCGAAGGCTACAGGGGGCACAGGTAGGGGGAGGCTGGTGCTGTTTGCTAGTCGCAGCACCAGCAATAAAGTAATATTAAAAGTTTAAGGGGAGGGGGGAAGATGGTTAGCAGTAATTTAACCTCCCTGGCGGTAAGCCCGACACAGTGTCAGGCTAGCTGCCGCAGGGGATAGCATGGCCCCGGGAGGATTTTTTAAAATAAAAGTTGTGCAATAGGCTTCAGCAAGCATTTCGCTAGCTAATTATGTCCCCCAAGTGCCTCTGGTCCACACCGATCTCCCCTGATCACCGGCGTAATACGTACCCCCCAGGGATCCCGGGATGGCGCAGCCTCCCAGTCAGCTCCAGGCTTCGCTATGAGGAGGATCGGGACTGCGCATGACGTCATGACGTCATGTCCGATGGTCACCATCGCGACAGTGAAGCTGGATCGTGAAGCTGCGGCTCTCGCGGGATCGCGGAGGGGTAAATATTACCGGCAGCGATCGGGGGGTTTAGTTGGTTGCTGGGGGGCTTGGGGGAAATAATTAGCTAGCGAAGTGCTAGCTTAGGCATATAGCGACACTTTTATTTTAAAAAATCCTCCCGCGGACGCAGCCTCTAAAACTGCGTACCGCCAGGGAGGTTAAGGTAAAAAATAAGTAACCTTTGTGAATCAAAGCTTGCCTTGTGTTATGCCAAGGGATCAGCTGCACCAACTAGTAATATACCAATGTGAACATATCATTACAATATACTGGCATGGTATTACCAATGTGGTTATATTGTCCGCATTGCCCCATTGTCAACTTCTTCTTAATCACCTACGTAACAGAAGTCTCTGGCAAGAGGGTTTCTGGTAAAAAAAAAAAAAAAAAAAGAAAACGGGGCTCACCAACACACCTCCAAATTGTTTGAGATAAGAAAGAGGGACACTTAAACCACACCCATAACCAAGCCCCCAACACACCCCTATTCACACATACTCTAAAAGTTTTATAGGAAAAATATGTTGTTTTATAATTCAAATCACACTGTTCCTATATATTCTGGTTCATTATCCTTCATGTTAACATTTAAAAATAAGAAACATATTTACTTAAAGGATGGGAATAAGGTTTATAATCAATTAATCCCATTTCTCAGTAGAAAGATGCATATATTTATATAGATCTGTACATCAGTTCTGAAAGAGGGACAATTCAGGAAGAAAGAGGGACAGCATATTGTCCCTCTTTTGGAGAGACAGTCAATCTTTGGGAACCCTGTCCCTCTTTCTTCCTCATTTGTCCCTCTTTCAGGACTGATTTCTGTAAATATATGTATTTTTCTACTGGAAAACATGTTTAATTGACTCTAAATTTTATTCTCATCCTATAAATAGATATATTTCTTATTTTTAAATGTTACTATGAAGGAAAACGAACCAGAATAGAAAGGACCAGTGTGGCTCGAATTATAAAACAACATATTTTTCTTATGAAATTTTTATAGTATGTGTGATTATGGGTGTGTTTAGAGGTGTGGCTTAAATGTGTACCTCTTTCTGATCTCAAAACGTTGGGAGGTATGGGACAGGGATCCCAAAGAGGGACTGTCTCTACAAAAGAGGGACAGTTGGGGGCTATGCTCACACGCTGCACAGACCTGTCTCTCTCGCCGTTCGAGTGATTTTAAAATTTTTTCCAAAAGGCTTCCCTACACCTAGGTAAGTATTTACCGTAACTTTTTTTTAAATTCAGGTCACCTCATGTATACTAGGAACTGTAGTGAAAATAACGTCATAAATAAAATTGATTATTTTTTGCAATATTTATAAATTACTTGGTCTGTGTTTGCCCATTGTAAAATTCCTTACCCTTTCGTGTTACCTGATTTACATTCTGAAATTAATCACTGGTAGTGACATCTTTTCTGCTGGCAGGTGCATCATTGCAGAATGACAGAATGTTTACTGTGTGTATGGAAGCCAGTAGAAATTATACCTAGTCTCCCAGAATGCTCTGGGACAATTCCACATAGCTAAACAGCCTAGTCTGTGAGATCACTGGGAGAGCAGGGCTACATACCAATATACAACAACATATACAGTAGGAAGTATTTATGATGCTGGAAAATTAGCTATCCTAAGTAATTTACTAAATTCTATTATATGTTCCTACGGTGCCTCTTTAATACAGTCTTGACAAATACGTTTGATGTAAATTGCTACAAGTGGTAACAATATATAAGCTTCTGTGTGCCACCTCTGCTGCTGGTGGCAGTATATAAGCTCCTGTGTGCCACTTCTGCTGCTGGTTGACATTTATAAGCTTCTGTGTGCCCCCTCTGCTGCTGGTGGCAATATATAAACTCCTGTGTGCCTCCTCTGCTGCTGGTGGCAATATATAAGCTCCTGTGTGCCTCCTCTGCTGCTGGTGGCAATCTATAAGCTTCTGTGTGCCCCCTCTGCTGCTGGTGGCAATATATAAACTCCTGTGTGCCTCCTCTGCTGCTGGTGGCAATATATAAGCTCCTGTGTGCCTCCTCTGCTGCTGGTGGCAATATATAAACTCCTGTGTGCCTCCTTTGCTGCTGGTGGCAATATATAAGCTCCTGTGTGCCTCCTCTGCTGCTGGTGGCAATATATAAACTCCTGTGTGCCTCCTTTGCTGCTGGTGGCAATATATAAGCTCCTGTGTGCCTCCTCTGCTGCTGGTGGCAATATATAAGCTCCTGTGTGCCTCCTCTGCTGCTGGTGGCAATCTATAAGCTTCTGTGTGCCCCCGCTGCTGCTGGTGGCAATATATAAACTCCTGTGTGCCTCCATTGCTGCTGGTGGCAATATATAAGCTCCTGTGTGCCTCCTCTGCTGCTGGTGGCAATATATAACCTCCTGTGTGCCACCTCTGCTGCTGGTGGCAATATATAAGCTCCTGTATGCCACCTCTGCTGCTGGTGGCAATATATAAGCTCCTGTGTGCCACCACTGCTACTGGTGGCAGTATATAAGCTCCTGTGTGCCACCTCTGCTGCTGGTGGCAATATATAAGCTCATGTGTGCCACCTCTGCTGCTGGTGGCAATATATAAGCTCCTGTGTGCCACCTCTGCTGCTGGTGGCAGTATATAAGCTCCTGTGTGCCACTTCTGCTGCTGGTTGACATTTATAAGCTTCTGTGTGCCCCCTCTGCTGCTGGTGGCAATATATAAACTCCTGTGTGCCTCCTCTGCTGCTGGTGGCAATATATAAGCTTCTGTGTGCCTCCTCTGCTGCTGGTGGCAATCTATAAGCTTCTGTGTGCCCCCTCTGCTGCTGGTGGCAATATATAAACTCCTGTGTGCCTCCTTTGCTGCTGGTGGCAATATATAAGCTCCTGTGTGCCTCCTCTGCTGCTGGTGGCAATATATAAGCTCCTGTGTGCCTCCTCTGCTGCTGGTGGCAATCTATAAGCTTCTGTGTGCCCACTCTGCTGCTGGTGGCATATATAAACTCCTGTGTGCCTCCATTGCTGCTGGTGGCAATATTTAAGCTCCTGTGTGCCTCCTCTGCTGCTGGTGGCAATATATAACCTCCTGTGTGCCTCCTCTGCTGCTGGTGGCAATATATAACCTCCTGTGTGCCACCTCTGCTGCTGGTGGCAATATATAAGCTCCTGTGTGCCACCTCTGCTGCTGGTGGCAATGTATAAGCTCCTGTGTGCCACCACTGCTGCTGGTGGCAGTATATAAGCTCCTGTGTGCCACCTCTGCTGCTGGTGGCAATATATAAGCTCATGTGTGCCACCTCTGCTGCTGGTGGCAATATATAACCTCCTGTGTGCCTCCTCTGCTGCTGGTGGCAATATATAACCTCCTGTGTGCCACCTCTGCTGCTGGTGGCAATATATAAGCTCCTGTGTGCCACCTCTGCTGCTGGTGGCAATGTATAAGCTCCTGTGTGCCACCACTGCTGCTGGTGGCAGTATATAAGCTCCTGTGTGCCACCTCTGCTGCTGGTGGCAATATATAAGCTCATGTGTGCCACCTCTGCTGCTGGTGGCAATATATAAGCTCATGTGTGCCACCTCTGCTGCTGGTGGCAATATATAAACTCCTGTGTGCCTCCATTGCTGCTGGTGGCAATATTTAAGCTCCTGTGTGCCTCCTCTGCTGCTGGTGGCAATATATAACCTCCTGTGTGCCTCCTCTGCTGCTGGTGGCAATATATAACCTCCTGTGTGCCACCTCTGCTGCTGGTGGCAATATATAAGCTCCTGTGTGCCACCTCTGCTGCTGGTGGCAATGTATAAGCTCCTGTGTGCCACCACTGCTGCTGGTGGCAGTATATAAGCTCCTGTGTGCCACCTCTGCTGCTGGTGGCAATATATAAGCTCATGTGTGCCACCTCTGCTGCTGGTGGCAATATATAAGCTCCTGTGTGCCACCTCTGCTGCTGGTGGCAATATATAAGCTCCTGTGTGCCACCACTGCTGCTGGTGGCAGTATATAAGCTCCTGTGTGCCACCTCTGCTGCTGGTGGCAATATATAAGCTCATGTGTGCCACCTCTGCTGCTGGTGGCAATATATAAACTCCTGTGTGCCACCTCTGCTGCTGGTGGCAATATATAAGGTCCTGTGTGCCACCTCTGCTGCTGCGGGCAATATATAAGCTCCTGTGTGCCACCTCTGCTGCTGCTGGCAATATATAAGCTCCTGTGTGTCTCCTCTGCTGCTGGTGGCAATATATAAACTCCTGTGTGTCTCCTCTGCTGCTGGTGGCAATATATAAGCTCCTGTGTGCCACCTCTGCTGCTGGTGGCAGTAATATAAGCTCCTGTGTGCCACCTCTGCTGCTGGTGGCAATATATAAGCTCCTGTGTGCCACCTCTGCTGCTCCTGGCAATATATAAGCTCCTGTGTGTCTCCTCTGCTGCTGGTGGCAATATATAAGCTTCTGTGTGCCACCTCTGCTGGTGGTGGCAATATATAAACTCCTGTGTGTCTCCTCTGCTGCTGGTGGCAATATATAAGTCCCTGTGTGCCTCCTCTGCTGCTGATGGCAATATATAAACTCCCATGTGCCCCCTCTGCAGGTGGTGGCAATATATAAGCTTCTGTGTGCCACCTTTGCTGGTGATGGCAATATATAAACTCCTGTGTGTCTCCTCTGCTGCTGGTGGCAATATATAAGCTCCTGTGTGTCTCCTCTGCTGCTGGTGGCAATATATAAGCTCCTGTGTGCCTCCTCTGCTGCTGGTGGCAATATATAAACTCCTGTGTGCCCCCTCTGCAGGTGGTGGCAATATATAAGCTTCTGTGTGCCACCTTTGCTGGTGATGGCAATATATAAACTCCTGTGTGTCTCCTCTGCTGCTGGTGGCAATATATAAGCTCCTGTGTGCCACATCTGCTTCTGGTGGCAATCTATAAACTCTTGTGTGCCCCCTCTGCAGGTGGTGGCAATATATAAGCTTCTGTTTGCCACCTTTGCTGGTGATGGCAATATATAAACTCCTGTGTGTCTCCTCTGCTGCTGGTGGCAATATATAAGCTCCTGTGTGTCTCCTCTGCTGCTGGTGGCAATATATAAGCTCCTGTGTGCCTCCTCTGCTGCTGGTGGCAATATATAAACTCCTGTGTGCCCCCTCTGCATGTGGTGGCAATATATAAGCTTCTGTGTGCCACCTTTGCTGGTGATGGCAATATATAAACTCCTGTGTGCCTCCTCTGCTCCTGCTGGCAATATATAAGCTCCTGTGTGCCTCCTCTGCTGCTGGTGGCAATATATAAGCTCCTGTGTGCCTTCTCTGCTGCTGGTGGCAATATATAGACTCCTGTGTGCCTCCTCTGCTGCTGGTGGCAATCTATAAACTCCAGTGTGCCCCTCTGCCACTAGTGGCAATATATAAACTCCTGTTTGCCTCCTCTGCTGCTGGTGGCAATATATAATAAGCTCCTGTGTGCCTCCTCTGCTGCTAATGGCAATATATAAGCTCCTGTGTGCCACCTCTGCTGCTGGCAATCTATAACCTCCTGTGCGCCACCTCTGCTGCTGGTGGCAATATATAATAAGATCCTGTGTGCCTCCTCTGCTGCTGGCGGCAATATATAAGCTCCTGTGTGCCACCTCTGCTGCTGGTGGCAATATATAAGCTCCTGTGTGCCACCTCTGCTGCTGGTGGCAATATATAAACTCCTGTGTGCCACCTCTGCTGCTGGTGGCAATATATAAGCTCCTGTGTGCCACCTCCGCTGCTGCTGGCAATATATAAGCTCCTGTGTGCCACCTCTGCTGCTAGTGGCAATATATAAGCTCCTGTGTGCCACCTCTGCTGCTGGTGGCAATATATAATAAGCTCCTGTGTGCCACCTCTGCTGCTGGTGGCAATATATAAACTCCTGTGTGCCACCTCTGCTGATGGTTGCAATATATAAGCTCCTGCTGGCGGCAATATTAATAAGCTCTTGCTGGTGGCAATATATAACCTCCTGTGTGCCACCTCTGCTGATGGTGGCAATATATAAGCTCCTGTGTGCCACCTCTGCTGATGGTGGCAAATATATAAGCTCCTGTGTGCCACCTCTGCTGTCGGTGACTGTATAATAATAATAATAAGCAGCAGCACCAGGAGGAGGAGGGAGGGAGGGACAGATAATGTGCTGGATAGTGTGTGCACACGCATGCGCGCTCCCCACCAGAAGCAGCCGCGGACAGCAGGCAGAGCGCGCCCCCGGGAGGAGCTTCCAGGGCTCCAGTCCAGCTGCTGTACGAGCAGCGCGCACACGCCCCTCCAGGGACGGGTGTCTCGGGCTGTCTCTCCTGGACCCGGCAAGTCCTAATTAGAAGAAGAAGAGAGACGCATATAAAGGCAAGCCGGCCGGGAAGAGCAGCAAGTCACCGGAGCAGCACGAGGTTAGCAGCCGCCGGGGGTGGGGGGATTCTAGCCGGGGCTGCAGCAGAGCTGATGGCAGAGAGGAGACCTGCGCTGGAGACTGCATGATGCTGCTGCTGTGCCAGAAGCAAGGTGTCCCTGCTTTGTGTCTGCTGGCTGCCTGGGGAGGACACGCAGGTCATCCCCCCCATGGGTGATCTACACTTGCCAGGGGTTGGCAGATGGGGCACCTCCGTTCCTGGCATCCTGCAACAGACCTGTGCCACTGACAGCTGTTCTGCTGCTATTGACAGTAGAGGGGAGGGGGGGATGCTGCTCACCCATGGATCCCCCTCCTGGCTCTTCTCTACTGGGATGGGAAACCTGACATTATGCCTTGTGGGGGAATTAGAGACTGTGCTGGTGCATCTGCAGTGCCTCCTGTAATAATTACATTCCTTTATCTGTGCTTTATCTTTATCTATTTATCCAGATCAAGATGCAAAACATACATTATAAGATTGTTTATTTGGACACTGAAAACTAGAGATGTGATCTAAAACCTGACTTGCTAGTGTTTTTTTTGTTTTTGTTTTGCTTTATAGGGACTGGAATTAGCGGGGGCTGAACCGGAACTTTCAGATGTGGACCACTAATGATTAATTAATCACGCTGTCAGGTATTTAATCATTAGCGCGTTGGCTGTATAGCTGGCACGCTTGCCTTGCAGTACTAGAGCCTGAGGTTATTCCCCATCCGGGACCTCTCTGCATGGAGTTTGTATATTCTCCCCATGTCAGTGTGGGTTTCTTCTGGTCACTGTGGTTTCCTCCCACATCCCAAAAATATTCTGCCTGCTCCTTATGTTGGCTGTAGAGTGTGGTAGGGACATAAGATTATCAGAAGAGTCCTTCTGAGGGACAATGTTTGTTAGTGACATGAATTGTTATGTGTACTAAAGTGCTGCAATAAATGGCATTACTATATAAAAAGTCATATAATGATCAACTTTCTGAATGTGAATTAACCCCTTGCAAAGTTCCGGTTCTGCACCTGCTATTTCTGGTTCCTGCAGAGCACCACAATTGATGTAAAGTTGAATCAAAAGGCTATCTGTAGTAAAAAGAAGCCAAGTAGAAGGCGTCCAGCCAAAATTATTTGTTTTTGTAATTTTTTTTTTAACTTTGGATGTCCTTTAGATGTTAGGATGCACTACATGCTCTTTCTGCCCACTGAATGGCATTTAATAGCTTTTTTATTTATTATTTTTTGCTTTAAAGTGGACCTGAACTCTTGCACAGTACAGATGGTAAGCATAGAGAAATACACCCTGCATATATTTAGATAGCTTAACCTGTCTAATCCCCCCACATCTGTGACTAAGCACAAGTTTTAATTTGATCCTTCAGCTGTGTCAGCTGGCTGCCTTGCAGAGCAGCTACTTTGTAAACACAGAATGTTAACCCTATGTCTGCTTCCATGAAAGCAGGAAGTAGACACACTGTAGATTTATTGTAGGATTTATATCAGCTGTAACAAAGAACTGTTTTTTTTTCTTTGTAAAGGTTATGCTTATCTTTTAGAGCAAAGAGGAAGTTCTGAGTTCAGGTCCTTTATAACCAATTGGCTTCTATGCGTCTCGTCCCAGGAACACCGCTTAGCAATATGCCGCCTGCTTTCCGGCCGTCAAGTGGTTAATGATCCGTGTGAGTTTTGTACGGTGTCAATGGACTGGCGTAACTTTGTTGATATTAGATGTAATTTTCAAGATCTGGCTGGCATAGGGGTGTTCCCACACAGAGGCTATTGTGTATACAGTCAGAAGGACTCTCTAATACTCTGCAGGGCTTTCTCGCTGGCATGGCTGTAGCCGTGTATGCCAGCCGTGAACACTGGTCTGGGCAGGTATAATATTTCATATGGACTGTGCCCATGGCTCAGACATATCATTGTATGTCTGTGATACAGCAAGTTGCTTTTCACTGCATTAGCTTCAGATTCCTGGCAGCTCCTCACAGCACTTCCAGTCCTGTCACTGGCATAGGCAGGGTGCTGTTTGCATAGGGCTGGGATAGCCCTACCATTAACGTTATTATTGCTGCATGGAGATTGCTGGGGAATGACTCACACTATTTATTATGCCACATGGTCCGGGCTGGTAACTGTCTTTCTTGCCTTTGATTGTCACAGTTGTTATGTTACAGACCAGTCCACTGAAGGGAGAGGAAGGGAGGGTGGCTATGAAATATGGCCCTGAACCAGGACACCTCATAAATGTCCCTAATAACTCACGTTAAGTACAGTTTACAAATGACAGTGACATCAATTGGGATATTTATTGGAGTATCGGCAGGATTTACATAAGTTTGGGTGTTTTGTTGCTGCTGGCGGAATATAGTCATATTTCTTTCCTGCGCGGCGTAAAGACAGTGGTAAGTTTCCTGCAGATATATTTTGGGTGATTATGAGCATAGCAGCCGTCATGAAAGGAAATCCTTGGCCTTGAGTAATGTGTGTAGGAAGGCAGATAGTAAATGGAATATCTGGTGGTAAAGGGAGCAAGCTTATGTCATAGAGGAAAGTAATAAACTACAGGAAGCTGTAGTAACCAATGAGGAATTACCTATTATTAGTATTTATATAGCGCTGGCATCTTCCGCAGCGCTGTACAGAGTATATTGTCTCCTCACTTTAACTGTCCCTCAAAGGAGCTCACAATCCAATCCCTCCCATATGTCTATGTATGTATCATGTAGTACATGTATCAAAGTCGAGAGACAAGTTAGGGAGAAGCCAATTAACTTATCTATATGTTTTTGGGATGTGGGAGGAAACTGGAGTGTTTGGAGGAAACCCACACAGACACGGGGAGAACATACAAACTCTGTGCAGATAGTGCCTTGGCTGGAACCCTGATTTGAACCGGGGACCCAGCACTGCAAGGCAAGAGAGCTAACCACTATGCCACCGCCGCCATGATCGGTTGTGAGTTATTGGTCGTGACTCATTGATTGTTTGTGAGTTATTGCATGCTACACTGGTTACATAGGGCTTATGTAGGTGGGTGGTGGTGTAATCTTCCCTCTGACTGTGGGGGATTGGGTGCTATAAGCTGTTGCACACTGCACTGGTTATATAGGGCTTATGTAGGTGGGTGGTGGTGTAATCTTCCCTCTGACTGTGGTGGGATTGGGTGCTATAAGCTGTTGCACACTGCACTGGTTATATAGGGCTTATGTAGGTGGGTGCTGGTGTAACCTTCCCTCTGACTGTGGTGGGATTGGGTGCTATAAGCTGTTGCACACTGCACTGGTTATATAGGGCTTATGTTTGGGTTCCTTTGGCCTCTGACTGCGACCAGATGGATGGATGCGAGTTATATACAGGTAGTCCCTGGTCTCTGTAGATCGATGGCTATGAGTTATACTGTATATAGGGCTTATATAGAGATACTGGGACCCATTTATTCTCTGGTTGTGATCAGATGGATTGCTTTGAGCTCTATGTTGGGCTTTTACAGTATAGAGGGGTACTGGGGTCCCTTTGGCCCTGGCTGATATTAGATGAATTGTTGTAAGTAATATATGTAAAGCCTATGTAGAGGGGTGTTGGGTCCTACTGACTGTAATAAATGTAGAGCTTTTATATAGAGGAGTGATTGCGAGCACCATTTTGCAATTCTTTTTCTATGTTTCTTCGATGATTGGGTTTTGTCCGGTAAAAAGCTGCATGCAGTGCATTTTGCGATTAGCGATAATCGCAAACACGTTGCAAACGCAGCAGTGAGATTCATCCCATAGGCTTACTTGTGCAGCGCTTTGCTGGTCGCCGGTGATCAGCAAAGTGTGAATCATGGGGAATAAAGAGTGTGAATGGGCCCTAAGGGTCGCTTTGGCCTCTGATGGTGACCAGCACAGCTTGAATGGAACATCAGACCTCCTTATTGCTTTTAGGGATCATTGAGCTCTGTGAGCTGCATGCCTGAACTTGCTATATATGCCAGCTGTAGGGGAAGCTTGTAGATAGAATGTGTTCTGATGCATGGGCTTTCCACAGTGACTAGAGGTTGTAGTCAGTCTCCTGTGTACACGGCCAGTGCTCTGCTCACAGGATCTGAAGACGTGTTCTGGTGCATGGGCTTTCCACAGTGACTAGAGATTGCAGTCAGTCTCCTGTGTACACGGCCAGTGCGCTGCTCACAGGGTCTGAAGACGTGTTCTGATGCATGGGCTTTCCACAGTGACTAGAGATTGCAGTCAGTGTCCTGTGTACACGGCCAGTGCTCTGCTCACAGGATCTGAAGACATGTTCTGGCGCATGGGCTTTCCACAGTGACTAGAGATTGCAGTCAGTGTCCTGTGTACACGGCCAGTGCTCTGCTCACAGGATCTTAAGACATGTTCTGGTGCATGGGCTTTCCACAGTGACTAGAGATTGCAGTCAGTCTCCTGTGTACACGGCCAGTGCGCTGCTCACAGGGTCTGAAGACGTGTTCTGATGCATGGGCTTTCCTCTGTAACTAGAGATTGCAGTCAGTCTCCTGTGTACACGGCCAGTGCGCTGCTCACAGTGTCTGAAGACGTGTTCTGATGCATGGGCTTTCCTCTGTGACTAGAGATTGCAGTCAGTGTCCTGTGTACACAGCCAGTGCGCTGCTCACAGGGTCTGAAGACGTGTTCTGGTGCATGGGCTTTCCACGGTGACTAGCGATTGCAATCAGTATCCTGTGTACACGACCAGTGCTCTGCTCACAGGATCTGAAGACACGGGTTCTGATGCATGGGCTTTCCACAGTGACTAGAGATTGCAATCAGTCTCACGTGTACACGGCCAGTGCTCTGCTCACAGGATCTGAAGCCGTGTTCTGATGCATGGGCTTTCCACAGTGACTAGAGATTGCAATCAGTCTCACGTGTACACGGCCAATGCTCTGCTCTCAGGATCTGAAGCCATCTTCTGATGCATGGGCTTTCCTTGGTGACTAGAGATTGCAATCAGTCTCCCGTGTACACGGCCAGTGCTCTGCTTACAGGGTATGAAGATGTGTTCTGATGCATGGGCTTTCCACAGTGACTAGAGATTGCAGTCAGTGTCCTGTGTACACGGCCAGTGCGCCGCTCACAGGATCTGAAGATGTGTTCTGATGCATGGGCTTTTCACAGTGACTAGAGATTGCAGTCAGTGTCCTGTGTACACGGCCAATGCTCTGCTCTCAGGATCTGAAGCCGTCTTCTGATGCATGGGCTTTCCACAGTGACTAGAGATTGCAATCAGTCTCCCATGTACACGGCCAGTGCTCTGCTTACAAGGTCTGAAGACGTGTTCTGATGCATGGGCATTCCACAGTGACTAGCGATTGCAATCAATCTCCCGTGTACACGGCCAGTGCTCTGCTTACAGGGTCTGAAGACGTGTTCTGATGCATGGGCTTTCCACAGTGACTAGAGATTGCAGTCAGTGTCCTGTGTACACGGCCAGTGCTCTGCTCACAGGGTCTGAAGACACATGTTCTGATGCATGGGCTTTCCACGGTGACTAGCGATTGCAATCAGTCTCCCGTGTACACGGCCAGTGCTCTGCTCACAGGATCTGAAGACGTGTTCTGATGCATGGGCTTTCCACGGTGACTAGCGATTGCAATCAGTCTCCCGTGTACACGGCCAGTGCTCTGCTCACAGGGTCTGAAGACATTTACAAGCAATAGAAGGACGTCCACTTGGGTTTCCATTCTCTGCTGATCACAGTCAGAAGCAAATGGGATGTGATCACCCATCTACTTCAGTCCTAAGAAAGGTCATTAAGGTACTAATAGATGAATCTCTCTGTATAGCTACAGGGTATCCCATTATGCAGAGCCACCATGTTTCTTATAGCTAACACTTTTTTTTCCTCCATAAAATAGCACTCATAAATAGGCTTATGGTTCTCTAGCTCCGCATCATTTAACTTCCAGCATGACAAAATCACTGCTGTGCTTGTACCAGAAAGAAAGTTATTTAAAGGGGGATTAAACTGTGACATAACATTCAATGAAAATTGTGTTTTTTTTCCTTTTTATTACCCATACAGTTGTCACATTGCTTTTGTGCACAAGTATTATCGCCCATTTAAAAATTGCAAGTTCCCAAAGTACATTTTATCTGCTCTGAAAGCTGCCATTGTAATTTATTGCATAGCTGCTGTATTATAATGTAGGTAGTGAGACATTGTCTTCTATGTACATTTTCTGCTTGTGTTCAGCTGAAGCACTGCTAGGAATGTTTACTAATAGTGGCTGATAAGGAAACATAACCAATATAATGTAATCACTTCCTCAACTGTTCTGCTACTATTTTTTTCTGGTAGTATCTTTTATGCTGTAAAGAATCATTTAGATCAAAAAAGAATTGCTGAGTGTCATACCACTTTAAGGAAGGCAGCACAAAATAATTAGACTAAAATAACATTGCTGTGTAGATATTGTCTATCAATGGTTTTGTGAGCATGCATATTACACTTATTTTGCCTTGCTGTTGGACTGTTATTTGGGGCTGATTTATTAACACAAGGACAGACTTGCAGATTAAAAGTGGGGTGTGGCCCCACAACACCCAATCACTTGTCAGGTGAACTCTGATTGCTTGATTTCAAAGTATTCTGTGCACCTGGAATGATACCTCTGCTTCTGCGTCTCTTTCTGTTGGTCTGGCGTGCTAGCTTATTACAGAAGTCTGGATAAAACTAATTGATATCTCTCTGTTCCTCTTGCTCCCCATTGGCCTCTCTGGTGATTATCATATGCACTGAGCACAGTTCAGTTTCTTCTATTGACTTTTGTTATTTCAAGTTTTATTTGGAGCTTGCTGAGGATTTACAGGAGTCTTTTCAGGACCATTTCTGCTGCAAAACTTGTGAGTAGAATATTTTATAAACGGGACTGACCAAATCGTAAGCAATTTAATTTGCAATGTTTAGCTGAACTTTAGAGATAATTAGAAGATTTGACTAAGCAAACATACAGTCCAGGAAACCCCAAAATCATCTGAATAGGAACTTTGCAGAAGCCGACTAATTAATCAGCTAGCGGTTAATTAATCACCAGCTCTTGAATCCTGTTAGCCCCTGCAGAGTACATGTTCAGTCCCCACAAATTCTTGTGCCTACAGAACTTAAATTTACACCTCAAGTTCCTGATCATGCCTGTTGCATTATAGAGGTAATCAGATACAGTAGAGGCATCAAGTCAGAGCAATGCAACAAAAAGTACTAGACAGAAAAGCTTCAATATTTTGTCAAATCTTCCATGAGGAATGTATCAGGAGATGCAGCAAGAAAACAAAATAACTAATGTGCAGTACTGTATGAGCTGCACAGGATCAGTAATAATCACTGCAGTGTTTCTACTTATCTAGCCAATCAACTTTTTGAACTTTAGTGCATGAGATAGTGCTGCTGGAATGTGGACTGTCTGATGATCAAAAAGGTCATGATTGGGTGAAAAGACTGTGGATAGAGCATATATTTATAGGCTGGTAGTAGCTGGGTAAAATCAGTGGATAAAGAAGATTTAAAATGACAATAGTGATAACATCCCTGCCTATAAGAGAGTCCCTGTTATGACAGTATTCTGGTACTTTTAAATTTCACTTTCAAATGATTAAAATGCATAGCATGAAAGTGTCCCATAGATATAATTCAACTCTATAATTCAACTTAAAAGGTGAAACTAATATTTGAAATAGACTCATTCCATGCAAAGGGAGATATTTCAAGCCTTTATTTGTTATAATTTTGATGATAATGGCTTACAGCTTATGAGAACCTCTAAACTAAATTCTCAGACCATTAGAATATTGTGCAAAATGTTCAATATTCTAGGCTCAATGTATCAGACTCTAATCAGCTAATTCATCCAAAACAACTGCTATGTATGTAGGAATACATAGGACTATAATGACTGGAGTCAACATACTATATGTAGGGCCAAGTAGGAAGTTTGTGACTTTACTGGTCATATGTATGGCTATAATGACCATTGGGTGTAGGTAGGACTACGTAGGGCTGTAATTACTATACTGGACATATGTTGGACTACATATGACTATACTGTTGACAACGCGGTAGGATAACTTGAAAGTAAGAAATGGTTTACCTAGGAAGAAAGTCAAAGCTTGCATTCTCAAATACTTTTTGTGCAATAAACTTATTTTTTAGAAAGCAAGCTTAGACTTTCTTCCTAGGTGATCCATTTCTTGGGTTCATGTTATTTTATTGATTATTTTATTGATCCTTTTTACACTTCATTGGGTGCCTCCTACCCCTTTTCCACACTTGTGCCACCCTCACTTGGAGGGACGAGACACTTGTCTCAGTCTTTTAGAGAGAGTGACTAGCCTTTAGAGAGTCTACTTACCTACCCGAGTGAGGGGTGAGTATCCTCCAAACGTGCTGAAGGTGGTGGCCACTGGCAACCAGGGTTTGTGAGTACGTCGTCATTATGTAGCATTTCTTTCCATAATTCTAATACCTACTACACTATTTTGGGCTCCTGTCCTTCTTCTTTGTCTTTTTTATATCAAGGTCACTTGATCCACTCCACATATGACTATACTGGTCATATGTAGGACTATGTGGGTTTATAATGATCATTGGGTAGAAGTGGGACTATGTAGGGCTGTAATGATTATGCAGGATATATGTTGGGCTACATATGACTATACTGGATATATGTTGGACTACGTAGGAATATAGTGATGATTGGGTAGAGGTTGGACTATGTAGGGCTGTAATGACTATACTGGTCATATGGAAGACTATGTAGGAATATAATGATGATTGGGTAGAGGTAGGACTACGTAGGGCTTTAATAACTATACTGGACATACAGTATGTAGGGCTATGTAGGTCAATAGTGACAGTATTGGGCATTTGTATGGCTTGTTCAGTAACACTGAACAGGGAGTAATGATGAAATATTTACCAAAGCAACGGCACAATTCTTTTTCCTGGGGAGATGACATTATTAGTTTGGTTTATTACTGTTTGCCTAGTTGAATAACTCCACTGTTGTTTGTATAGGTGCTATACTATTCCTGCTGTAGTTATCTGAGATAACTCATAAAAGGAGGATAATTAAGGTATTTTATATCTAGACTTCTAGTCTGATAGATTGTTTCCTGTATCGATATTAATTTACATCTGCCCTTGCGTTTTCCATACTGCCTTTATGAATTACTGGTCTTCATCTTCAGCAGATTTGTGCTTATCCACAGTATCTATTATATCGATTAGCGAGTATCTCTAGGCTCCATTTTCACTCTCTCTCTTTACCTGTCTACATTATCTGTGTGATTGTCTACACCACTGTCCCTCAGAGTGGTTCACAATCTAGTCCCTACCATAGTACTGTATATACTCGCATATAAGCCTAATTTTTCAGCACAATAAATGTGCTGAAAAGTTACCCCCTCGGCTTATATGTGGGTCAGTGGAGCAGAACTGATTGTGGAGCAGGCTTTGTTACTGGCAGAGGAGCATAAGGATTGGGCACTAGTGATCCTGCTCTTGCCAGCTGGCTTCCTGCTGTGTCCGTGCCCCCAATCCCCTGCAACATGGTGTGCAGAGGTACATACATTTATGTATGTATTGTGCAGTTCATTTATCATGTTCTAGGGCCAATTTTTACACAATTTTTACCACAATTTTAATGAAAGTGGATGGGAGCGATTTTTAAAAAGCACTCAGAAAGCACTCGGCAATCACAAGAGCTCAGAAAAGCGCTTATAGTGTGTCTGAGCTCTAACTTTTTCCTCTGAGTTTTCTCCTAGGAAATATGTTTTTAGTCTTCTATTTAAAATAACTTTTCAGCACTTTGCAACTGAAAAAGTACTATCAAAATTATTTTGAGTATTTTCTTGCTTGCTGTTGGTTTTTAAAAGGCATTTTCGTTGACAATTTTGAAAATATCTCCTAGGAGAAAACCAAGGAGAAAAAGTTAATTGCAAATGGGTCACTGTCTCTCTCCAGTATCATTGTGTTTATCTACAGTCTCTCTCCCCCTCCTCAATATCAATGAGTCTATGTACCATCTCTCCCTCTCTCTGTAATATCAAATCAATTTAATTTAATAAAAAAAAAGCTTTATTGGCAGCATCAAATACATTTAGCATTGCTAAAGCACCACAGAGGAGTAGTTGTGGGATTATAGGCGACAGTATAAGTGGTATATAGTCCATGGGGTGGGGAGGGTATAAGGGGCAGTATAAGAATTATACAGTCCATGGGGTATCACGTTCCTCTCAGTTGGTGGCAGGTAGGAACATATCGGCCGCTATTTGCACCCCTGTGTCCTCTCACTGCAGCAGGATGTAGAGTTTCCTCTCTTCATCTATTGGGAGAAATCTGGGATGTGGGCGGAGAGTCTCTGGAAGTGGGCTGTCCTTACCGGTGCGTATTTGCTGCAGTGTAGCAGGAAGTGGGCCTCATCCTCCAGGGCCTCCTGGTCACACTGCCTGCACAGTGTCTCCTCAGGGGGCTTCCATGTCTTTTTGTGCTGCTCTGTCTCTATCTCCAGGCTGTGGGTGCTCAGACGGTATAAGTTCAGGATCAGTCTGTCTGTGTGGTGGTGTAGCCTCTTCAGATATGGGGCTATTGTTTACCCCTTCTGCAGTGATTGGTAGATTGTGAGTTTCTGGGAGTTCTTTAGTTGCTCTTCCATATCTATGTGTTTATCTACAATCTTTCTCTCTTCATTATGTATGTGACTATGTACAACATCTATCTCTGTCCTCTCTGTCTATGTTTATCATAGGTCTTCCCGAAGTCTGTTGAGTTTTCAGGCACTTCAGTTTTCGGGCCTTTTTCTACCGCCATTCTCAGCTGCAGAGGAGAGAAAACAGTCTTTTTGCCTCTGCATCTTTTGGTCTGATTGTGGTGAGATTTTGAAGCTCTATTCAATTGCACTGAATGGCAGTGACACCAAACATGCTGCGGGCAGTGCTCTGCAATTCAACTAGAATCTCATCGCATTTCAAGCAAGCAGTGGAAAGGGATTTGCCTGATAAAGCAAGTGTCCTTGCTCCGAAAGCTGGATCGAAGTGCAGATGGGATAAAAGGCTCTGGCTTTTAAAGGACACGTCCAGGAACATTAAAAATAAAAAATCCACTTACCTGAGGCTTCCTCCAGCCCCTTGCAGCTGTCCTGTGCCTTGGCCGCAGCTCTGCTTCACGCCGGTGGCCCGGGGTCCCCTCCGGTAGAAGAGGCCTACTTGCGCTCCAGTGTGCGTCTCGCTTAGATGCGCTGACATCATCCAGCCTGTACTGCGCAGACGCAGTAGTTCTGCGGCTGCGCAGTACAGTCCGGATGACGTTAGTGCGACTCAGTGAGCCGCGCGCTGGAGCGCAAGTAGATGCCGACCAGGCCAGGTCGGCATCTGCACCGGAGGAGATCGGGAGCCACCGGAGCTGCAGCGAGGGCACAGGACGGCTGCCAGGGGCTGGAGGAGGCCCCAGGTAAGTGGATTTTTTCTTTTATTTTTAGACTCCTCGGACCTTCCCTTTAAACACCGATAAAGGAAAGACTTGTGATACCTCCTAAGGTTGCCCATACATAGTACACATTTTTCATTATTTTTTGATCTGAGAAATTTGATCAGTTATGCAGTTTGGGTGAATAGTTTTTAAAATGCTTTTCAAGGTACCATACACAAACGTTTGATTTTTCAAAAATCCGATAAAAACTATGAAATATGAAGAAAAAGCTGGTTTATCTTCTAGTATTTTCTTATACAACCTACCATATACTACACAATTTCACACACAATCACCCAGATTTTTCCAACATGTCCAATCAGATTTTTATCAAAAAAGTAAATAATCTTTAGTTTTTTTTCTTAATCTCACCCCCCCCCCCCCCAAAAAAAAAAGATTGTTTTCGATTTTCACTCTATTTACTAATTCGGGTCAAATAAACAGAAAAAAATTAAATTTTTAATTGTACTGTGTGCAGGCACCATTATACTGACAATTTTATTCATCTTCATCACTTTTGGGCTTATTCAGTACATGCGCTGTAAAGTGCAAATCTGAAGAACAAAGCCTACCAAATAAAGTGATTTCCCTGTACATGAAAGATACATCCTAATTGGTTGTTATCGCTTGCTTTACATGCCCACCATCTCATAACAAGCTGCCAACAGAAAATTCATTTCATGGTATATGAAGGGCTTCTGCAATGGATGAATATTTATAATGCTGGGAATACACAATGAGATTTTTTAGTCAATTTACTGTCCGATCCAATAAAGATTTTCCTATCAATTTTCTTATCTTTTCTTATCAATTTCCATTCACTTCTATGTAAAATTGATCAGAAAAACGATCGAAAATCAGATCGGACGTGTCGGAAATTATCTATCGAACTATCTGTCTGCTGAAAAAACTTGGGCTTGGAACCCACTACAAATCGCTATCGCTAAATGCAATCGCTAGCGATTTGCATCAGCGTTTTGTAAGCGATGTCATGAGCGTTTTCTGGCGTCTTTGGTAGCGATTTTAAAAAGTGTAAGCGTTTTGCCAGCGATTGTGTAGTGATTAGCGTTTTTAACTCTCATTGGTCCTTTCAATTAATTTTAATTTTTTTACAGTGTGTAGTAATTTCAAAACGCTATCAGAATCGCTCTGTGTAGGTTTTGATGAGCGATTACGCCAGCGTTTATATACTTTTCATTGCAGAAACGGTAATGCTAACCACTAATGCTAAACGCTAAAAATGCTGCATGTCTTGCGTTTGCGATTTTGGTTATCGCAATCGCTCCAGTGGAATTTGGCCCATCCATTAACATTAGCTGAGCATTTAGGGAAATCGCTAGCGGTTTGAATCACTCCCTAAATGCTCACAAAATCGCTCTAGTGGGTTTGAGCCCGTATGGTGTATTTCCAGCATAAGATTTTAGATCTTCACTCTTAAATTGTTATCACAGGAAGATTTATTAGTGAGCTAAAGCTGGCCATACATCAGGCGACTTGGCGGTCATTCAAACCATCCAATTCGGTTATTATTATCGGATATAAATCGGTGCCCCGTCCCGCCCCGTTGACCCCCCCCCCCCCCCCCACCGCACAGCAACAGAATGGGCCTGATTCACAAAGCGGTGCAAAGTGTTTGCACGCCTGTGAAAAGCCCCTTATCACGCCTAAACTCAGTTTAGGCGTGATAAATTAAAACTCGCGTGAAATTCCCGTGCAATCGCGCGGCGCACGGTGCAGTGCGCGTGATGCGCCCATTAAACCCTATGGGTGCTGCGTGCGGAATTAAGCGATTGCGCGCGTAAAACTTTACGCGCGGGACTTTGCACGCGATAAAGAGCACAAATCGGTGCTAACTCAGCGGTGCAAAGCTTATCACGCCTAAAGTCTTTTAGGCATGATAACTGAGTTATCACCGCTTTGTGAATCAGGCCCAATGTGTTGTCAGCTACACAGCCGACGTGTCTGTACAGGCAGGCTAGCAATGTCGACCAAGAGGATCCGGTCCTTACCCCTGACGGGCGACATAAATCGAGGTGTGTAAGCACATTTAGTGATAGGTCCGTTTTTAAATATTTTTATTTAGTTGAGGTGCTTAGTTTCCTTTGAAGTGGACCTGAACTCTTGCACAGGACAGAAGGAAACCATAGAGAAAGGCACCATGTATGTATTTAGAGAGTTTAGCCTGTCTAATTTCTCCTCATTTGTGTCTAATCACAAGTTGTAATTTGATCTCTCCACTGTGTCACATGACTGCCACGGCAGAGATGGCAGAAAAGCTCATTTGAAAGTACAGGCTATAAACAATATGTCTGCTTCCATGAATCAGGAAGTAAAAACAGTGCAGATTTATTTTTGGATTTGTATCAGCTGTAACAAAGAAATGTCTTTTGTTTAACCCATTCTGGACCAGTACACTCTGCCCCCTTAAGGACCAGAGGGTGCTGGTCCAGCAAACCGCCGCTTCCCGACGAATCGCCGCAAGTTACCGTCGCTTCCGCCGGACACGCCGCTCTGTCCTTACCACAGGCTGCTCTCTCTGCCGTCGCTATGACGGCAGAGCGCTGTGTGCCGGTCAGGAGCCGCGTTCATTGGCTCCTGACCCTGTCATTCCATGTAAGCCAATGGGAATGGCTTACATGAATGACAGGGCCAGGAGCCAATGAAAACGGCTCCTGCCCGGCTCACAGTGCTCTGCCGTCATAGAGGCGGCAGGGCATCACATTGCGGCGGGGGCAGAGCGGACCGAGCGACGGGGACAGGCTGGGGCGCGCGGTCAATGGGACGTAGAGTTTACGTCCGATCAGGACCGCAGCGCCCCCTGCCCGCCGTAGATTTATACACGCTCGGTCCGCAGGTAGTTAAAGGTTATTATGCTGTTTTGAATGTTTTTGGAGCAGAAAGGACGTTCTGATTTCAGATCCGCTTTAAAGTATTAGAGGCGGAGCATCAGCACAGAAATCATGCAACTGGCATTGCTTATTAGAGATTGAAGATGACAGCCTCCATATCCCTCTCACTTCAGGTTCCCTTTAAATTGTTCCTCTCCAACAGATTGCATAATGATCAGCTTATATCTATGACTGAGCAATTAGCAATGAATCTTCAATAGCTGAGGCTCTGTGATTTTTATTAGGGAACGGGTAATCTTCTGGCCTCTTTTTGTTATCTATTTTGATAATGGCATTGTTGTGTCGCTCTGTAGTTATAGCACGGTTTACGAGTTTATTAATCCCTCCTTCATTTTTCCCTGGTGCAATTATCAGTAGAGGCTTTACGCATTCTGTGCGTGTCCATAATGCTGGGCATACATGATTCCTTTTATCCTTCCTTATCTTTTTCCATTCACTTCAATGACAAATCGAACGGCGATCGGACATGTCGGAAGTTATCTATCGAACCCATCTATCTACTACAAAAACTAACCGTGTATTCCCAGCATAAGGCTTGTGTCTGAACGGTGTTTGATGTTGGAGTGATGGTTATATAATGCTGGTGTTATTCCTTTTAAAGAGAATCTGTACTCTAATATTCTTACAATAAAAAGCATACCATTCTATTCATTATTTTCTCCTGTGCCCCTCTGTGCTGTTTCTGCCACTCTCTGCTGCAATCCTGGCTTGTAATTAACAGTTTTCGGCAGTGTTTACAAACAAACTAACCAGCTTCTAATAGGCTCAGCCAAGCATAGTGTGTGAGTCATTCATAGTGTGCAGGGGGCCTGCAGAGGGTGTGTATCGCTTCTACCAATCACAAGCAGCCCTGCAAATTCCACACAATCAAGCCTTAGCCCGACAAACAGGACAGAGGAAAGATACATTGATTTATTACAGAGACAGTGCAGTTAGGAAAGACTGCAGTAAGCCAGAGCAGATTAGAAAAGGCATAGGAACTTATAGATAAATAAAATATAGATATGCGCTTTTGGAAAAATTGCACTCTGTGGTTCGCGTAACAAATGTCAATGTGTGGACATACAGATTAGAATACAATAGCAACGCGCACACTTGTCTCAAGCAGAAATAAAAACAGAACAGTCTCACAGAGTCACCAGCAGGTACACTCCACGGATCCAACCACCTGAAGCAAGGGACTGTCCTGTAATTTCGTTTGGCCGGACAATCACGTCAACATGCAAGGGAAAAAATAAAAGCATATAGCGTAATACTGCAAATCAAGGCCTGGTTTAGACAGCAGAAACCATCACCACTCTAATCCAACTGTGTAGACTAAGAAGACACCTCTTTCCAGCACCAGTGTTCGGACACCCCCCTCTGTGCCCGCACTCACTGGGCTGTCCTCCCAGATCTCCGGAGGTGGGATTGATAGTATATCAGGGGATGGCGTATTCCTCAATTCCTTAGGCTAATAACTCCCATTAAAACTGTGGACTAAAGAGCCACACATAGCGTAAAACCATAAAAATTTAATGCAATTTAAAAGCAAAGATTACACTCACAAGCCACGCAGGGTAAGAGCGCATGTAAACAGTTGCGGTCCCGGAAACCGCTCAGCTGTTCCAGCGTCAGCTCGACTCGCGCTCCCTCACCGGCCGGCACTACTTCCTTGTCCAATCACGTGCATCAGCGCTCCTCCCATAGGAACTTATAGGATAGAAGAACTAAGGCTGAAAAATGTGTTACAGAGTCTCTTTAATGTGACAACAAACAGACCAGAGACACACCGCCATTGTCATTAAAGGTTCATACATGCGCCAAACAAAATGCACGACACGACCGCGCTCACGACTGCGGACACGACATGTTGTTGAATTTAAAACGACATGTCTTTTCCGCACACTGACCAACTAAACGACCAACTCATTCACATGACACTTAAAACAGGGGTGGAGGTGCCCAATGCATAAAAGATAGACTAATAATCTGTTGATCTTATAAACAGAGAGGTAATCTTACCTCTCTTGATGAATTTAGATCAGTTTATTGAAAAAAGGTCTTTTTTTTGAGCACAAAAAATGTACAACTAGTTTCGTGGGTGCTTGCCTGCTTCCTCAGGTCAGTGAAAAAACAAGTGCCTTAAAGGACCGGTCCAAGCAATTAAAGGGAAAAAAAAAAAAGATCTACTGTATTTACCCAGGGATTCATCCAGCCCCTGGCAGCTGATATGTCTCTTGCTGCAGCTCCTGTGTCCCAGGATCCCCTCCGTTGGAGATGCCGACCTCGCCAGATAATCACAGTAAAATCACGATTGCGGTAAAATCACACGATTGTACCACAATCATGATTTTTACCAGGGCTGTGGAGTTGGTACAAAAATCATCCGACTCCAACTCCTCAGTTTATGAAACCTCCAGGTACACAAAATTGCTCCGACTCCTTGACTCCAACTCCTTAGACTAATGTTACAAAGGCTATGGATTTGGTTCAAAAATAATTAGACTCCGCAGGTACCCAAAATTGCTCCGACTCCTCGACTCTGACTCCACAGCCCTGGATTTCACTACAATTTTAATGTAATTCAATGGTAACGTTTTTTATAAAGCTCCCAGAAAGCTCTGGAGGCAAAAAAGCACTCAGAAAAGCACTTATAGGGCTTGATTCACTAAACCGTGATAACACATAGCACGGCCACGCTAGCGTTTTTGCATGCTAAATTTTTGTGTGGAAATTCGCAATTCTGTGTGAAAACGTGTGCGAAAACGCTAGTGCGGCCATCCTATGGGTTATCACGGTTTAATGAAGCAAGCCCCTAGTGTGTCTGAGCCCTAAAGCTGATTGGCTGTCATAGGAAAGCCAGACACACATGGTATACTTTCTTCCTTCTCCTGAACCTCTGTTCTGGAGACTATAATGCAGTATCTGATCCAGGATTGATGCAGAGAGGACTTTCCATGCAAGCCTGGTGTGTTTGTACTAAATGCAGTATCTGATCCAGGATTGATGCAGAGAGGACTTTCCATGCAAGCCTGGTGTGTTTGTACTGAATGCAGTATCTGCTCCAGGTTTGAGGCAGGGAGGACTTTCCATGCAAGCCTGGTGTGTTTGTACTGAATGCAGTATCTGCTCCAGGTTTGATGCAGGGAGGACTTTCCATGCAAGCCTGTTGTGTTTTGAATGCAGTATCTGCTCCAGGTTTGATGGAGAGGGGACTTTCCATGCAAGCCTGTTGTGTTTGTACTGAATGCAGTATCTGCTCCAGGTTTGAAGCAGGAAGGACTTTCCATGCAAGCCTGGTGTGTTTGTACTGAATGCAGTATCTGCTCCAGGTTTGATGCAGAGAGGACTTTCCATGCAAGCCTGGTGTGTTTGTACTAAATGCAGTATCTGCTCCAGGTTTGAGGCAGGGAGGACTTTCCATGCAAGCCTGGTGTGTTTGTACTGAATGCAGTATCTGCTCCAGGTTTGATGCAGAGAGGACTTTCCATGCAAGCCTGTTGTGTTTGTACTGAATGCAGTATCTGCTGCTCCAGGTTTGATGCAGGGAGGTCTTTCCATGCAAGCCTGGTGTGTTTGTACTGAATGCAGTATCTGCTCCAGGTTTGAGGCAGGGAGGACTTTCCATGCAAGCCTGGTGTGTTTGTACTGAATGCAGTATCTGCTCCAGGTTTGAGGCAGGGAGGACTTTCCATGCAAGCCTGGTGTGTTTGTACTGAATGCAGTATCTGCTCCAGGATTGATGCAGAGAGGACTTTCCATGCAAGCCTGGTGTGTTTGTACTGAATGCAGTATCTGCTCCAGGTTTGATGCAGGGAGGACTTTCCATGCAAGCCTGGTGTGTTTGTACTGAATGCAGTATCTGCTCCAGGTTTGAGGCAGGGAGGACTTTCCATGCAAGCCTGGTGTGTTTGTACTGAATGCAGTATCTGCTCCAGGTTTGAGGCAGGGAGGACTTTCCATGCAAGCCTGGTGTGTTTGTACTGAATGCAGTATCTGCTCCAGGATTGATGCAGAGAGGACTTTCCATGCAAGCCTGGTGTGTTTGTACTGAATGCAGTATCTGCTCCAGGTTTGATGCAGGGAGGACTTTCCATGCAAGCCTGGTGTGTTTGTACTGAATGCAGTATCTGATCCAGGATTGATGCAGAGAGGACTTTCCATGCAAGCCTGGTGTGTTTGTACTGAATGCAGTATCTGCTCCAGGTTTGAGGCAGGGAGGACTTTCCATGCAAGCCTGGTGTGTTTGTACTGAATGCAGTATCTGCTCCAGGTTTGAGGCAGGGAGGACTTTCCATGCAAGCCTGGTGTGTTTGTACTGAATGCAGTATCTGCTCCAGGTTTGATGCAGGGAGGACTTTCCATGCAAGCCTGTTGTGTTTGTACTGAATGCAGTATCTGCTCCAGGTTTGATGCAGAGGGGACTTTCCATGCAAGCCTGTTGTGTTTGTACTGAATGCAGTATCTGCTCCAGGTTTGAAGCAGGAAGGACTTTTCATGCAAGCCTGGTGTGTTTGTACTGAATGCAGTATCTGCTCCAGGTTTGATGCAGAGAGGACTTTACATGCAAGCCTGGTGTGTTTGTACTAAATGCAGTATCTGCTCCAGGTTTGAGGCAGGGAGGACTTTCCATGCAAGCCTGGTGTGTTTGTACTGAATGCAGTATCTGCTCCAGGTTTGATGCAGAGAGGACTTTCCATGCAAGCCTGTTGTGTTTGTACTGAATGCAGTATCTGCTGCTCCAGGTTTGATGCAGGGAGGTCTTTCCATGCAAGCCTGGTGTGTTTGTACTGAATGCAGTATCTGCTCCAGGTTTGATGCAGAGAGGACTTTCCATGCAGGCCTGGTGTGTTTGTACTGAATGCAGTATCTGCTCCAGGTTTGATGCAGAGGGGACTTTCCATGCAAGCCTGTTGTGTTTGTACTGAATGCAGTATCTGCTCCAGGTTTGAAGCAGGAAGGACTTTTCATGCAAGCCTGGTGTGTTTGTACTGAATGCAGTATCTGCTCCAGGTTTGATGCAGAGAGGACTTTACATGCAAGCCTGGTGTGTTTGTACTAAATGCAGTATCTGCTCCAGGTTTGAGGCAGGGAGGACTTTCCATGCAAGCCTGGTGTGTTTGTACTGAATGCAGTATCTGCTCCAGGTTTGATGCAGAGAGGACTTTCCATGCAAGCCTGGTGTGTTTGCACTGAATGCAGTATCTGCTCCAGGATGGATGCAGAGAGGACTTTCCATGCAAGCCTGGTGTGTTTGTACTGAATGCAGTATCTGCTCCAGGTTTGATGCAGGGAGGACTTTCCATGCAAGCCTGGTGTGTTTGTACTGAATGCAGTATCTGCTCCAGGATTGATGCAGGGGGGACTTTCCATGCAAGCCTGGTGTGTTTGTACTGAATGCAGTTTCTGCTCCAGGTTTGATGCATGGAGGACTTTTCATGCAAGCCTGGTGTGTTTGTACTGAATGCAGTATCTGCTCCAGGATTGATGCAGGGAGGACTTTCCATGCAAGCCTGGTGTGTTTGTACTGGAGGTGTTGGCTTGCATGTGGGAGATATTTCCTTGTGCATCTGGTTTTGGAGATTATTTGCGGCGGATGCGAGGAACACTGAGAGATTTGTTTCCAGTACGTAAGGGAAAGAAATTTAGTGAGTGGCTAGAAAACAATTTTTCATAATTAATCAAAGATCTTTTCCTAATTGTTACAAGCAGTGCATCATGTTCTTCATTGAGAAGTGCTGTATAAGAAATTCCGGTACTTATCCGTTAGCCGGGCGCATCCTCTAGGTGGCGACAAAAATCCACCAGAGTTACATCTTTCCCTACTATCCATGTCGGCCTGGAGGGGGAATAGTAATTAGCGCCACCTGCCGGATGCGCCCGGCTAACGGATAAGTACCGAAATTCCTTTACCCTGCTAGTATATTAGGCATGCTTAATGGATCACTGTCGTGAAAAATTGGAAAATCTATAATACATTTTGCTTTGGGGAAAATGTACATTTTAAATGTGTGTATTTTAAATTTTAAAATTTTTCACAATAGTTGTCCATGCTTAGTTGCCCTTTATGACATGTAAGAGGGGTATTTATACTTAAAATGTATACCATAGGGAATAAAAGCTCATATCTTAAATAAAAGTGATTTTCCACCAAGGCTCCGCCTCCAGGATTTTTTTCTCTGTGGAGGCCGATGCCTCAGAAAGAGGCAGAGTGCTGTGGTGGTTATGTCTCCTGCCCCCACATGGCCACACCCCCTGCCTTGCCTATCCACCCACCTGACGCCACTCCCACCTCCCCATACCTTCTCAGTCACTGTGCCTTGGCAGAAGTGTCCATAGCTTGGCAGCTCTATAGTGTGCCACATGCATTGACATCATCACTTTCATGCAGGCATACACACAGAGGATGTGCAGGGAGAATTGGGAGGGGTTCTGGAGGCACCTTGAAGGCGTGTAAGCAGTCAGGAGTAACATTAAAGTGAACATCCGGACTAAAAATCGACTCAGCAGCACTGAAAAGGCCTGGTGTTTCTTTAACAGTTTCACAGCATCAGAACTTTGTTTCTCTTATACAAGCCTCATTTTTAGCTGCACAGAAGAAAACTGCCCGGGCTTTTTTCCCCTGATGCTGTGCAAAGCATGATGGGATTTTTGATGTTGTTGTTCTCGTTCTGCTGTTTTGGTGCAATTTTCTTTTTTTACATTTTGAATTTGACATTTGAAGCCTAGCGTGTGCAGCTGGGAGGAGTAATCAGGACACAGGACAGTTGGAACTGTGTCTCCTGCTCCTTGTCACCTCCTTCCAACCAAAAAGATGGCTGCCCCCATGACAAATATGGCAGCCCCCATGAATCACAAACATTTGCCTGTTCTTTTAAAACAGAGTGGGTAAGAAATTATATTGCCTATCTATTCTAATTAACATAACTAATGTAACTTGATGACAGTATGTTTGTTTAGGCTGAAGTTCCCCTTTAAGGCTGCTCAGGAGCAAGTACTGTTATTCAAAGGAAGTGGTGGATTCTGGCTACTAATTAAGCGCCTGAGTTAGGCCCAGTGCACACCAAAACCGCTAGCAGATCCACAAAACACTAGCTGTTTTTGGAGCTGATTTCAGAGCGATTCTAGGTATGTTTAGAGACGTTTTCTAAACACACCTAGCGGTTTTGGGTGCGTTTTTGGGTAGCAGATAACACATATTGTTACAGTAAAAGCTTTTACTGAACAGCTTCTGTAACAAAAACGTCTGGCAAACCGCTCTGAAGTAGCGTTTTTAGGAGCGGTTTGCGTTTTTCCTATACTTTACATTGAGGACGAAACGCTTCCGAAAACCGCAAACTTGCAGCAGGAGGCACGTTTGCGGCTTGGCAAAAACCTCAAACCGCCGGTGTGCACTATCTCATTGCAATACATTAGCCAAGCGTTTTTACAGGCGGATGCGGCCAGCGGATCGCTCCAAAAACCGCTCGGTGTGCACTAGGCCAAATGCATTTTACTCAAGAGAGCAAGAGAGAGACCCGTTTCCACTAGCCGCTGTGCGTCCTGCGAAACGCACGGCGACACTTCATTCCTGCGTGAGGCCGCAGCCGAATCCCGGCTATGGAATTTTCTGCCTCCTGCATGAAAAAATGCTGCAATGCCGTCCCGAATCGCTAAGGCAAGCGATTCAGACGGCCGCAGCATTATCCCCTAGGGCAGAGTTACCCCGCGCGATATGCTTGTGGGGAAACTATATGGATTTGGCCCGATTTCCATAGAAGTGGAAACGGGCGGGAGGCAGCAGTAGTCAGAATCGTAGTCATTTTTATAGCGTGTCTCATTTTGGCAGCGTACTGGCTTTGGCAGATGATCCAAACACCATTTTTCTTATTTTTCTTAGTTTTCTTCCTTCTCTTTCTCCAAGCTAATATGGGCCACACCCACCAGTGACCTGTACTCCCAAGAGCACTTGCAGAGCCTGAGCTCTTGCCTTGACAATGGATCTTCAAGGGTCAAATGGAAAATCATAAAGGTGTTATGCCTTTGTACAACTAAACTTAATCCCAGAAGTTGGCTCCTTAAGTCCGCTATAAAGGATAGGTGTACGTATAAGATAACTGTTTTAAATGAGCCCCAAATTGCCCCAGGAACAGTACTGCAATTACCATTAAAAAAAGGGTGGCACCTTAATGTGAATGAGATTTTCAATGTAGACCAAGTGTTGACATCTGGTGAAATACATTTTTTGAAAGTATTTAAAGTGAACCTGATGTGAAAATAAACTAGTGACATAAATAAGTGTATCTACCGTATATGTCTAATCTGAAATAGGACTTTCCTGGAATGCTATTTTCTTTCTTTGGTTTAAAGGTTAGAAATGTAGGCTTCAGGCCTGGAACCCACTACAAAACGCTATCGCTAATCGCAATCGCTAGCATTTGGAATGAGCAGTTTGTAAGCGATTTCATGAGCGTTTAAGGGAGCGATTTTAGAAAGTGTAATCAATTTGCCAGCGGTTGTGTAGCGATTAGCCTTTTAAAGTCTGATTGGTCCTTTCAATTATTTTTAATTTTGTTACAGTGTACATTAACTTTAAACCGCTAGCAAAATCGCTCCATGCAAGTTTTGATGAGTGATTACGCCAGTGATTATATACTTTACATTGAAGCGCAAACGCTAACAAAATGCTGCATGTCCTGCGCTTGCGATTTTGCTAATCGCAATCGCTTTTGTGGAATTTGCACCATCCATTTACATTGGCAGAGCGTTTAGAGAAATCGCTAGCGATTTCTCACGCTCCCTAAATGCTCAGAAAATCACTCTAGTGGGTTCCAGCCCTGAAGGTTTAACTGTCTCTGTGGCATCTGCCACTGATTTTTATGTTTACTTAATTTTTTGGTCACCTGTTGTGTGGGATGCCACCACCAAATTTTATGACTATCAAGGATATTCTTTAATTAACCCTAAAGCCCTGTACACACTGGAGGATCTTCGGGGGACTTTTGTCACCCCGGCAGGCATCGGTACACAATCCCTTGGGGGACAGACCACTGCCAACGTTGTACAAAGGCATTGTTAACCTCAAGGCCTGCAACGCATCCGTTGCTATGCAGGGAGACTGAGGGAGAGTGACGGAGCGGAATGCGGCTGGTAGGGGAGCAAGGAGAACAATATGATTGGACATTGGCGATTGCTAAAGATGAGAACTGCTGCATCTTTAGCAGATGTCATGTGGCTGCTGTACACACACTGGCTTGACTCACAATTCTTGGCCACAGTGGTCTTTGTCGTCCGCCATGGCCGAGGTCAAATTTCCCACAATGCAATGAGGTTCACAGCAAACTGTCAGAACCATGGTCCTGATATCACACTGTGGGAGGAGTTTCAGCCATACAGACCTCCCTGATGCTCTATTCCAGAAAAGATTTTTCATTTGAAAGGGGATAGCAGCTACTGATGGGGATGAAGTTCAATCCTTGGTTAACATTCCTCTAAGGTACGCTGTAACAAGAATGTAAAATCACACCTGCTCCTTGAAGACAAACAATGCAAGTCTTGTGAACAAATAAAGAGTGTATTGGCACTAAAGCAACACACTTTCCTCAGATAATGAGTGCTAATCGTGTTGCCGTTGATAGTGGCTTAAAAAATGCATTGCTTTCACATACAGTACATTGTTTTGCTTATTTGTGAGCCTTTTACCTTTAAGCAGGTAAGTGTGATGTTACACTGTTTAGAGGGTTTATTGTGTTTTACTATTTGGTAGGAAAATAGGCAGGCTTGCCCAAGGGCCGTTCAGCTGTATTGTTTCTTGTGTGGTTTGCATAACAGCCATAAAACAAAAAAGAGGACACAACTCTTCCTTCTTGGCACATTACAGCTGAACAGGTAGAAGCCAAAGCAAACTGCGTTCCTGTAAGGAAATGAGAGCATTTCCTGTTGTGCAGCATGGGAGCAGCGCTACCAGCGAGCATGAGATGCTATGGTGGATACAAGATTTCCATTGCGTCTGCTCCCAAACTCCATACTAGCTGGACTAGGAAAAAATCGATAAATATTTAATATGTATGTAGAGAAAAAAAGAAAGCATGAGGTCTTAATACCTGGCTGATCGTCATCAGCACTTATCTGTCCGAAAATAAACATTTCTGTAATGGAACACCTGGAGGATGCAGCATTGGGTAATAGACAAGGAAGTTCTGCAGTGAGACACAGACTGGGCCCGGCTTTCTACAGCATCACTGGTGATCACCAAGCTTCCTCGAAATCAGCACAAAAGCCAGGCAGATAACATGAGCAGTGGCTCCCTCCTTATTCTTTTCACATCAAATGATTCTGAAAAGGGGAACAGTATTAAGACTTTTTTTCCCTAGCAGGATTGCTCTAGGAAGCAGCTCCTTCCTTCTAATGAAGAACACAGGATAAATACAGGTTTTAGGGCCCAGACAATGCCGAGCAGTGTGACGAATGAGACTTTTTTCCAGCTCTCATCCTTTTAGACACAGATACTATAGAACATGTGCATTTAACTCCAGAAGAATTTCATTATCTGTGCAAAAATACAGCTCTTTGTAATGTCGTCCTCAGGCGGTACTGGTGATTATATGGAGCTTTGCATTCTACCAGCCATAACACTACACAAGGTCATATGATACAGAATTTTAAACCACTCTGATTAAAATCAAATTATTAGCTAAACTCATATAGTAAGACGTTACCTTAGGGATTGGGAGGAAAATAAAACAGTGCTTTGCTGTAAATACCACCGCCGTGGTGATTTATCCCAACAGTGCAGAGAGGAGGGAGCAGCAAAGTGAATATATTCTTTGCACGAGTATTATGCCAGGTATACATTCTGAATTTCTGATCTGCCAAATTTGTATCTTCTTTTTAACTAAAAATAATATAAGGGATGAACTTATTTCGAAAGAAATAAAGCTGTGTACACACACTCGATAACCGTCAATTGACAATGAAGGATCCCCAATAAACGATAGATGTCTGATGACGACACATTTAAAGTCGTTTGAAGTCAACAACGGCATAAAGATTGTCTAACAATCGATCAGCAAAGGGCAGTAAAGCCTGGCAAACCTGAGCAGGAAGGGAAGAGGGTGAATTGAAGGAGAGTGTATAATATGAATAGTAGTGTATAGTATAAAGGTAGAGGCTCAGTACGAAGGGGAGAAAGTGCGTGCGTGCGTGTGTGTGTGTGTGTGTGTGTGTATGTGTGTGAAGGGGGAGAGGGTAAGTGAGAAAGGGGAGAGGGTAGGTGGGAAGGGGAGAGGGTGAGTGGAAGGGGAAAGGAGGGAAGAGGGTGAGTGGAAGGGGAGAGGAGGGAAAAGGGTGAGTGTGGAGGGGAGAGGGTGAGTGGAAAGGGAGAGGGTGCGTGGAAGTGAAGGCGGTGAGTGGAAGAGGGTGAGTGGGTTGAGTTGAAGGGAAGTGGTGGAGGGGAGTGGGTGAGTGGAAGGGAAGAGGCTGAGGGGAGAGAGTAAGTGGGAAGGGGAGAGGAGAGAGTATGTAGGAAGGAATAGGGTGAAAGAATGGTGAGAGGATAAGTAGGAAGGGGAGAGGGTAGGTGGGAAAGGGAGAGGATAAGTGGGAAGAGAAAAAGGTAGGTGGAAAGTGTATAGGGTAGGTGGGAAAGGGTAGGTGGAAAGGGTAGAGGGTAGGTGGGAAGGGAGGTGGGAAGGGCAAAGGGTAGGTGGGAAGGGGAGAGGGTAGGTGGGAAAGGGAGAGGATAAGTGGGAATGGGAGAGGGTAGGTGGGAAGGGGAGAGGGTAGGTGGGAAAGGGAAAGGGTAGAGGGGAGGTGGAAAGGGCATATGGTAGGGAGGAAGGGCATATGGTAGGTGGGAAGGGGAAAGGATAGGTGGGAAGGACAGAGGGTAGGTAGGAAGGGGAGAGGAGGAGTAGAAGAGGAACGAGTGAGTGGGAAGGGAAGAGGATGTGTGCATTTATTTATTGATGGACCATTACTAGGAATACATATGGCTGAGTATTTTTCTTCTTTTTGGCGGGGGTATGCCGGTATTATTGGGGAGAGGGGAACCCATGGATTTGACTGTAAAAGTAAAAATCCCAGCTATCTGCTTTAAGCTGATCTCTACCACAAGAATCTGTCAAGATGTTAAACATGATACAGTTTGCAATGCGTATGTGTGAATGTAAAGGAAACCCAGCATTGATGAGGACGTTGGTTGCTGGTGGCTTCATTGAGGTGTCAGATAGCTGCACTCTGCAGGATGATCTTTCATCATGGGAACTGCTGGCAGCTTAATGCAGGTGTTGTTTGTCAACCTCCTTCCACTGTCCTTTGCCACTTATCTTCTTCTGTAAGACAAATGGTCGGATGGTCAGTTACTGGGGCCTGACGTCACAGCTGCTCACAGAGGACATGTGAGATGGACAGTCACTGACCATGACAGAAACACAAGTCCATGACCTCAGTTTTCCAGCTTCCTTCTGCTAAGCTTGAAATGATAGCTGAACTGAGGTTTTTTCAAGAGGACCTGTATTAGTAAAAATCATCAGTTTGATTTAAAGTGGACCTAAACTCTTGCAAGGAAAACAGAGAACAATGCACCCTGTATATATTTAGAGAGTTTAGCCTGTCTAATCCCCCCTCATCTGCTTTTAATCACAAGTTATAATTTGATCTCTCCCCTGTGTCTCCTGACTGCCACTACAGATACGCTCATTTGAAAGCACCGGATGTTAACCCTTTATCTGCTTCCATGAAAGCAGGAAGTAGATAAACTGCAGATTTATTGCAGGATTTGTATCAGCTGTAACAAAGAAATGTTTTTTTCTTTAAAGTTTATTATGCTGTTGTGTATCTTTTAGAGCAGAGCGGAAGTTCTGAATTCAGGTCCGCTTTAAATGCATCTCCACTTTCTCTATAAATTATACTGCATATTACACTGATACTCAGACTGTTTTGTAACTGAATGCTATAATTACCTTTCCAGTTTCGTCTGCAGCCAGCTTTCATTTTTCCGACATGCTGAATGATGCTTCCATTATGAATTATGTTACCTTTTTAAATTTTACTTGATATAGCACCTTTTATAATGGTTCGTTCACACCTAGGGTGTTTTGTGTTTTTTTTTAAAGGGACTCCAAGCTCAAAATAAATATGAAATTGGTACTCACCTGGGGCTTTCTGCAGCCCAGTGTAGGTTGGGAGGTCCCACGGCATCCCACTGGCACTTCACCCAGAGCCTGGTCAGAAATGGCTCCCCGGCGTCACTGGGCCCGAGTGTCGGGCTCCTCTTCCTGAAACGTCACGTCTGTCGTCATCACGGCGGCATGTCGTCATCACGCATGCGCCGTACTGTCACGCCGGCCGCCGTGATGACGCGAGGAGGCCGGCGTGGTGACGACAGACGTGACGATTCAGGAAGAGGAGCCCGACACTCGGGCCCAGTGTCGCCGGGAGCCGCCGGGGAGCCATTTCTGACCAGGCCCTGGGAGAAGAACCAGATGGACGCCACGGGACCTCCTGATCTACACTGGGCTGCAGAAAGCCCCAGGTGAGTACCAATTTCGTTTTTATTTTGAGCTCGGAGTCCCTTTAAGCGTTGTAGATTTTAAAAAACGCCCTAAATCGCTTGTGCAATGAATCCTTATGGGGATAGTTCATATCAGCACATTTCATCTGCTTTCCACTCAGCAAAGCGCTGCCTGTTCCATTTTTAGGGTGATTTTGCTACAATAAAAGGTATAGGAAAAACGCAAAACGTTCACAAAATCACTTTATGCGGCATTTGTGTTTGCGCTTTTAAGATTAAATACATTGTACTTATTATTTTCTGGGTCAAAGAGTTTACTTCCTTACTTGCGTCAGGCAGTGAAAAAGCAAATTGCTCTGCAAAAGCACTTTGAAGCGCTTTACAAAAAATCATAGTGCGAAGGTAGGCGCCGGGAGAGGAAAAAAAAGTAATTCGCAAAATCGCCTCAGCGATTGCAATTTTAGACGTTAACAAAGAGGGGTGGGCGGTGGTTAGGGAGAATGCAGTTGGGGAGGATACTTGGCTGTCTAATGATGTTATTTTTGGGACATGCCTGCCTCATTATGGTTTTTAGATTTTCAGAAATGTTTGTGGAGTAAGGTGGTACATTCATTGTCCACACAGGAGTGCTGTTTTCGCTCACATATGGCTGTGTGCTTTGAACCTTATTTTTTTGTTTCAGGAAAGGGGCTTCCAAAAGTTTTAATGGGGTGTCCACTAATTTTTTTTTCTATGCCCCCAGTGTGAATTGGCCCTGAGACTACCATTTACCGCATTGCACTTTTTCCGGGTGACAGAAACACAGCTGAAATGTACCTGCTTGCACATTGCTCCTACGGATTTCTTCATCAAATAAACATCATTGTTTTAAATTAGAGGCTTTTTATCTTGTAATTGCTCAGACCTTTAGAAATGCCACACTGCTTTATCTGCTAAATGTGTTTCAAAGAGGACAAGATCATTATTGTTTTAAATTAGAGACTTTTTCTTTTGTAGTTAGTCGCACATTTAGAACCGTAGTGTTGTATCTGTTTAATGCTGATCAAAGAGAACCTTGTATTATAGTAGCTTTAGAAAATGATTGTCTGTTAAACAAGGTGTGTATGATGATCTGCAGATATCCTAGCCCAGTGTTTCTCAACATTTTATTGGTATGTACCCCTTATAAAACCCTGTACTCACCAAGTACCCCCTGGCATAGTAAATATTATCACAAGTACCCCTTAACAAATACATATTTAATCGTAGTACATGATAATTGGTTCTAAACAATTTCCAAGCATTTACTGTTGCTTTTAATTAGAAAAAAATACTAATTTGGTGTTTATATAGGATTATAATTTTCTAAAACTCTAAATTTGTTACTCTTGGTCAAGTATATCAAGCCTGAGTACCCCCTGGAACCATCAGAAGTACCCCCTAGGGCACGCGTACCGCATGTTGAGAAACTAGGTCCTAGACTATGAATGCATTTTGCAGGAACGGATCTTTTGCAGATACTGATCTGTTGAATGTGTACAGCATCTGTGTGTGCAGCATCTTGCAAAGATTTTATTTGATGGGGAGTGCAGCTCCATAGAATAGACTGTGTAGAGTATGGCTCTCATACTACATGGAAGGGGGTAAAATTGGTCTGTGATCTTTCATTTTTCTTTCAAGTGTGTATGTAGCATTAGGGACTAGGGATGATCACAGATATGCAAATTGTTCTGAGTTGATGCAAATGTATGCAATTTTTTATGCGAATGTATGCAGCTTGAAAATGGACCAATCAATTTAAACCTGGGTTTAAATTGATTGGTCCATTTTCAAACTGCATACATTTGCATAAAAATGTGCATAATTTGGGAACAATTTGCATCTCATTGATCATCCTTATTAGGGACACTGTTCTGGGATCTTCGCACGTTATTATAGCTGTCATCTCTAAATACCATCCCATTATAGCCAAGTATAATTGTGTATCAGTGACAGAAGATCCAGTGTTCCAATACTGAGCATTGCCATTCTCTTCCCCCTCAAGCACGTATTGCGGCGCCGCCACTTGAGTTGAGTGCCAAGCGGTACCGCTACCTGCAAAATATGGTTCATTTAGTTTACCGATATTTTCCTATGTACTTCCCGGCGGACATTCTCACTTGAACCTTCCCCTGTAAAGCTACATACTCAACAGAAGATGCGTAGGGGAACTCACAGCGACAGGACCCAAGGCGCAGGCGTTCCCCGATCCATCTTCCTATGGCTGGAACATGTGACGGCACACAACAGGCGAGAATGAGAGTTCAAACGATTGCAGCACTGTGCGCGAAAGTCATTGGGATCTTAAAGATCCGATCAGCTGTGACGGTTGTAATCGGCGCGCCTCGCAAAACACGTTGCATGATGGCGGGAAAAAAAATCACTTGTTGCACAAAAAATTGCCGGTCGTGGAAAAAATCAAGTGAAGTCAAGTTGTGGGTACATGCCTTTAGTGCCTAACAAGAACCCCCGCCTAGTGCCTAAACCCCCCTCCTCTAACTGCCATACAAGAAACCCTCCACACCTAATGGCAAACCCTAACTCCACCTCTATTTGCCTAACAAGAACCCCCCACCTAATGCCTTACCCACATTCCCCCTCCCCGAGTGCCTAAAACTAACCTCCTAACCTCCGGCGCCAAAATGATTCATTACTTGTAGCCAATGGATGCAATGGGCTACAACCATTAAATCCTTTGTAGCAGCTACTACCTGCATCGGGCGCCCAACTCACCACTTTTAGGTATAGACCAGCACTCCACAAATTTAAACAAACTTTTTTGCTGCTAATAACCCATAATCTGACGTTTCGTGACAATGAGTTCCTCTTTAGCAAGAAATACATAAGCAGAACATTTGCACCGGTGAAGCCTCCAGCCATGTGCACACGCACACAGGCAGCGTTTACCTTGTTTTGTCCAGTGAGCAGAACCTGAGCACCCACATTACCCTATGGAACTTATAGGATAGCGTACGCACTCTACTCCCTACCACTATACCGCTCACTGCTTTGGCACCCAATTGGCGATCATTAACACAGGCATCTATTAGATGCCTGCCGATGGCGGTACCCACGTGACCTGATTCTCTCCGCAGAGATGTATTGCCTAAAGATATACTAAAGTCTTTTTTACATGGCTGTACACCTGATGAAAAGGTGGTGGAGAAGGGGGATAGCACTGGGCTATGCTGATTTATTGAGCACTAGAGGTTTTTTTTTTCTGCAGGCTTAGACTCGTAATCCTGTAGTAGCTCACTGTGTTTTTGTTCAACAGTAGGGCCTGAGCCCACTAATGCAATTGTGCGCAGTTGTGTCTGCTTTTCAGCAACACATCAATGTTACAGATGCTGAAAAGCGGACACAACTGCGAACAACTGCGTTAGTGGGCTCAGGCCCTAATGGTTCACGCCATGCAACCTTATTTTCTCAGCAGTGCTGGTTGTTACAATCAAGAATCTTGTAGGACCCTGGTGAGTTCCGACAGCTGGATAAGTGTTTGACTTTCTTTCACCACTCATTGGTCAGTTGCCTGGCCTCAATATTGGCGCAGAAGCTAAAGCGGGGGGTGGGGGTTGGGTGCCTAACATGCAAGTGGATGGCAGGGGTGGTAGGAGCTGTGACATGGGTAAGGATGAGGTGTGGCTTAGCTTCCAAGCTAGGTAGTTCTTCTACCAAATACCTGGTCTCACCAGGGCTTAGTAGAGCATCGTTAGTAGAGCATCCCGTGCTGGCTGTTAAGATGACTGGCTATGTACACAGCAGTTGTATGGCATGTCAGCCTCTTTCAGCCTTTTTTTTTTGAGCTTTGATAAACTGTACAATATTTCTGAAATGACTAGCCTGTGTTATGGCTGCCATAGGAATAACACAAGAATAGGCTTTTATCTCTTAAGTGAAGGGATGTAGAATCTGAAGGGCTTGCTATTGAGCAAGGAAAGTGGCTGAGACATGTGAATAGCAGGAATGTTATGTTTCAGTGCGCTTTTCTAGTTCTTCATCTTGTACAAATTGTGAAATATGAAAAAGAAATCATCTTTTTTCCAAAGCTTCAATAAGTTTGAACTGAGCAACCTGTCCAGCGTTTATGGTGGCCACATATGTGACGATTATTACATTCTGTTTAATTTTTAAGATTGCAAACATCTGTTTTGGGGTGGTTTGATGTTCTTTGGCTATTCATGTAGCCCCATAGTAGGTCACTGCTCTGCTATGTAGCATAAGAGTGGCTGGAAAGTATTACAGTCTTACAGTCTCACCAGTAATGGTCCCTTTGAGTCACTATAGTTGTTAGAGAATTTGACTATCACTTGACTACGGTCTCCTTCCTCTGTCTCCACAACAGGTGATGACATCATCTGGGATGATAGAAGAGGTTTGGCCATTGTCGGAGGGCTGGGTAGAGACATTATATGAGCAGAAGAGGATGTGGCTGAGCTTCTGAACCAGGAAGTCCAGTTAAGCTCTTGGAACTCACCAAGGTTCATATGAGCCTTCTTAATAAGAGTTGAGGTTGTAAGGTTATAAAGAAAAAAACCGAGAGCCCAATATAGTGTAGTAAGTATTGGAACAGGAAGGGAATAATGAAAATTAAGTATTATACTTACAGACCGGGGTTGCCCCTAAGGCAACCACTGTAAAGGCAGGTGGAGAGATTAGGCCTGTCCTCACTCAGGACTAAGATGTCGCTCTCTGTGGATAGAGGAAAAAGAGGGTGTACCACCCTTCCACCATGGGTGGATATCTTGATTTGTAAAGGTGTACAGAGGCACCACAAGGATTAAAATATGCTAAAATCGTATAAAACGTTCAGTAGGCGGTGGTGGACCAGCCACTCCAAAACAGACACGACACTGTCGATTGAGGTAGTCACAATTTATTCACATACTCCTAGAAACAACTGGCAACGCGTTTTGCGGGTATATTCCCGCTTCTTTAGGCAATAACAAGTAGCAGTACACACAGTACAGTCTCAAGGTCACGATAAGCGCCTCTGTTTACAAATCGAGGTTGTAAGGTTGTATACCACAAAATGTTAGTGCCAGGGGCCATAGATTCATTGCAGCATTTATGTCAGCTGTAACAAAGAAATGTTTTTCTTTAAAGATTATTCTGCTGTTGCTTATCTTTTTCGAGCAGAGAGGAAGTTCTGAGATCAGGTCGGATTTAATGTGTAAGAACTGTAGATCCAGAGGCATATGAGACACCTCCCACCTGTCTGTATGCAGGAAGGGGTGCCTTGAAGAACACATGAAGGTCATAGCATCCTGAATACATCTATTAGAATGTGGCTTGCTCTGTGCTGCCTCCTAGATGAGCGGAGAGGCTGCAGGCAGTGAAAGAGTCACAAGCAGTTCAGTCACCTCTGCACCTGCCTTATCATGTCATTATCTGATCCTGGATCCATCTTCCTAATTAGCTGGCTGTGATTTTCAGCACTCTGGATGCAGAGGTTACAGAGAGCTATGAATAGCCTGCTCCAATTACTAAGTTCCTTTTTTTTCCTGCAAAGACAAGGATATCCCCAAATCCTTGTCAATCCATTCTTTCTCAGCACGGCTACTGGTACATCGATGCAAAGTAGGACATATGTGAAATGCATGTGCTGTAAGGCTTCACTGCACTTGGTTCACATGCATAACTGCTAGGAGCACATGGCCAGGAGCACAGCACGGCAGTTACACATCCTGGCTCAGAAACATCTCATGGCCCCTTTGGCATGGTTCAATCACTGTTTTCAGAATAATCATGTCATTGCCTTTATCACAGCATTGTCCGTGGAATATGCTATGATTATTATTTTTACTTAAAGTGGAAATGAAATGTTAACACTTGCATATCGCTTTTCTCCTCTCTGACTCAAAGCAATTGAGAGCTGCAGCCACTAAGGACCCGCTCGGTAGGCCACCCTGGAGCATTGCCTAAGGATTCCTTACAGAATAGGTAATGGTCCAAGCAGTATTCAAACCCTGATCTGCTATATCATAGTGCACTCACCAGCCAGAAGTAATGCTTCTAGATAGAAATTAGACACTGCTACTTTGCTTGCTAATAGAAGATGTACAACAGCCAGTTCCCCTTATTAAATAAGACCTTTTACTCCTAAAATTTGAAGTTGAAAATAGTAGTTATGGGATCTATGCTTCCTGTTCATCAGCTTCAGACTCCTCCCTTTGTCATTGGGGTGTCTGTTTCCTGTGCTGCCTGTGACATCACATCCACAGTACAAACCTGTCTGCATGCTGTACCTGTGAATGCCTTTTCCCCACCCTCCAGCTTTCTGTGTATAGACAGGAACAGGAAGTGATGTGTAGAGAGTATTGACTGACCAGACCTCACCAGATTTACAGATATGTGGGCATAAATGCCACCCAGAATTTATACTGCCCAGCCTTCCCTATTTACCTGGGATTGTCCCAAATCGGGCGGGATAGTCCTGAGTCCTGTACAGCTGCTGCTGTGTCCCAGTGCTTGCTACTTTCCTTTGCCCTATCCTGTGCTACCCCAGCTGAGATGCAATGCAGAGCATGTGCGAGCGGAAGCCGTGCTTATCTCATCTAACGATGCTCAACCTTCTGTCACTGCTCAGCTCTCTCCATAGTGCTTGGCATCTCTTCCTGCACACTTATAATCTCGCATTGTGTAAAGAGATGCCGGGCACTTGAGGGAGAAAGCTGAGCAGTGACAGGAGGATGCACATTGCGGGACTCCGGTGGAGCAGGTGAGATAACAGTAGGCTTCTCCTCGCGCATACTTTGCATTTTATTCCAGTTGGGGCAGCAGAGTACAGGATGGGGTACAGGTACAGTGGCCACCAACACCACCAGGGGGAACCACTATCACCTGGGAAGCTTTATTGGGGGTGGTGGGGGTTGCAATAGCACCAGGGAAGCTTTATTGTAGGGGAGGCGGGACACAACTTACACTAGGAAAGCTTTATTGTGAGGGGAGGTTGAAACCACCAGACAACTAGGGAAACATTATTGGGGAGGATAGGAGGGAACCATTAGACAGCAGGAAATCTTTACTAGGGGCGCATTACAAGTAAAATCAAGATGTGGCTAAAGTTGCCATGGGGAGGGGGGGCAGTCCCTTTTATCTGGCTCTAAAAATTCAGTGGTACGCAGAAATGGGCAGCATTGGGGGTTTTCCGGCAGAGGCATGGTGAAGTTGAAGAGTGCAGAGATATTAGAACTGGTGTATAGTGCACTGTACAGAGTATGCACCAATATACAGGCTGTTGTGCGGGGCAATAGTAAACAATTAGCAGTTATTATTTTTGTTATTATGTTAGTTTTATTATAGTAAATGTTCAAACAATAGGTATCGTCTTGGAACAGGCTACTTTACAAGGCTCCTCTTATATCTGTGCAATCCTGGTACAGTGCAGGGTGCACAGGTAGAACGCCCACCCGTGACATAAAAGAATGCTACTAAAGCAAATCTGCCGTAGAGCAGCGATTTAGGAAACAAGCTTCCCCAGACTGACATAAAAATTGCGCCTTACCTATCTGATGCAAAGCGCCACATCTAATCTCCACCAGTGACACAACTCATCCACTTTTTTATTTTCAGATTAGAGGAAGGCTTGTCCAACAGCTGCAGCTATCTCTTAGGAAGTAGAGTGTGGGACATTACAGCAATGTTCTTTTTTATCACTTCAAGGAAAACATGACCTAAATAAACTAGAATATAGGAAGTTATTTTGTATCAATATGTCAACTGTCAAATATCAGTGTTGTGATTGGTTATCTAGGATTAAAGAACTGGAACTGCAAAATGTGTATTCCATTGTACAGATTACTTCCTGTGAGAATTGGCTGCTTTAGAATGAAGAAGTAATTCTTAACTAGAATAACAGATACTGAGGTGATGATAGTGCGATAGGTTAGTACTTTCCAACTCTCATGACAAGTGCCACGAACAGCGCATGTTTTGCAGGAAACTACACATACTCACTGTTGAGAGAGAGAGACAATTATATTGCACTTTTCTCCTGGTAGACTCAACGACAATTGAGTCAGCACCGTCAATAGTATTTAAAGCTCTTTATTGCTTTAAAAGCAGCATGATGTTTTGCTGTAACAGCGACAGTCCCGCTGTTTCGGTCAAGCAGACCTTCATCAAGCCGTTCAGTTGCAAATGAACGACTTGATAAAGGTCTGCTCGACTGAAACAGTGCATTGGTACGTACTTTAACCAGTCTCAGCAATGCTGATTAACTACCTCTGTAGATTTCTACAAACCATGCATTGTTGGTGGTGCTTGAGGACTGGGTTGGAAAGCCTTGTGATAGGTGACTTAAACTTATATAGGTCAGCATGTGTACCTTATATCATTCAATGTCCCATCAGTGAGCCGATGTAGAAATGTTCACCGTTTTCTCAGAATGATCAAAGTTGCATCTGGCCCACAGAACCATGCCAAGGTAAGGTCCACCGAGGGATGTAGTCAGATGTCATAGCATGATTACACCCTGGGCTGTGTGAGCAATGGTTTAGTATCAGTAATGAAGTCTGAGACTTGAAGTACGAAAATACCTTGTCCTATCCTTGTGATAACCAAAGAGGGCAAGTAATCCCTGGAGACAGTAAAAAGATAGATGTTTTAACAGTAATGACATCAATGAGATGTCGGGCTGTCCTTCATTTCACCGGGATGAGCCAAACTGTTTTTGTCAACCTTGACGATGGACTTGAAGAAAATGTGTGCTTGCTTAGCTGCAGCAAACTCCTCTGTCAGTTCAGTTTTGTAATATCATTCTGTACTTTTATGTATGTGTGCTAGTTGCATTTGTACACTGCCTGTAAACTTTGCTGTTCTGTTCATGCCTGTCTCAGAAAGCGGAGTGCACTGGACAGAATCTTTGATTTGCTAAATTTTTCCAGTTTTTGCTCCCACTTTTCTTGTACTGGCTTTATCCCTTTAGCAGTCAATTTATTTAGAGGCTTGCAAGTGTTGCGCAGGTGGATTTGGTGCACGGCTCCGAAACCAGGCGCCCCATAGCAGCAATATAATGCTGCGCAGGGTGCATAAGAGTAATTAGGGGCTTCAGCGATTGCTGGACCCTGAATTACACCTCGACTCGGAGGCGGAATAGCATTTAACTCCAGCTGGGACTTTATTGGCAAAGCTGTCTTTCGGCGCTCCCAACACCCAACTCACCGACGTACTAACACGTATGCTGTAAGTGCTCCAGGCCAATTTATTTGAGCACCTTTTTCTATTTCTTCTTTGTGACTTTTTCTTGCTTCTAATTAGTACAGCTGTAATGTATATTTATGGTTACTTGTCACTAGGGGGCAGTGTGAGAAAATAACAGAGGACTTCTGCTTTCAGTTTCTATATTTTCTACTAGCAGAGAGCGATCAAAGCATTCCAATAATTTACAGCACAATGAGTTCTGCTGACTGAGGTCAAAAGCAGTGCACTTATCTTAAATTAGATAACTCAATTGAAGCTGCTAATGGGTTAATAAATGTGACCCTGTGTTTATTCACTGGACTTTGCTGTATAACATTGTTATGAGGGTGATGAATGGCCAGTGGAGGCTATAGAACACTCCACAATTCAAAGAATTAAACTGCTCGTACATGTATTATTATTATTTATTGGTTTATGTAGCGCCAAAATATTACGCAGTGCTGGACAATAAATAAGGTTACAGACAACGATGATGGGGTGACAGACCACACAATCCAGGTTATAAGCAGTTAGACACACAATGCCAGGCCATACACTGGAGTAGTTGTCCCAGTAATACTAGTTCACACTTTTCTGTGGGTAGGGCACACAATCAAGTATGATACACAAGGAGGGATGAGCCCTGCCAAAGGCTTAAAATCTAGAGGGAGGTGTTGGTGACACGAAAGGAGGGGGGCTGCATCGAGAGGTTCGCAGCAGAGAGAGTTAGGGCAGCGGTGAGGTGGGGTAGGCCTTCTTGGAGAGGTGAATTTTTGAGAGCTTGTTTGAAAATGTTAAAGGAGGTGGCAAGTCTGATGGGCAGTGGGAGAGAGTTCCACAGGATGTAGGCAACTTTGAGCACCTTATCCTTGGTTGGTGATTTCTTAAAGAGATAGGCTAACACTAAAGTCTAAAGGTGCACACACACATCTGATTTTTCCAAACGACCGGTCGTTTGGACGTCAAATCGGGCATGCGTACAAACGTTTGTTCGGCTTATAAGGCTGATATTGACGGATTCGCCAATCGGATCCGTGAAAACCAGCCTTATCAGCTGAACGACCGTTTGTACACACGCCCGATTTGACGTCCGAACGACCGGTCCAAACGCATAGTCATTTTGAAAAATCAGACGTGTGTATGTACCTTAATACACTCACAAGGACTGTCTTCAGAGAAGGATCAGGACTTGATCCCTGAAGCAAAAGTTTGGGGCTGAGATACCCAGTAGAGGCGGCCCCAACTGGCTGCCTCAGAACAGTCTAGCATGTCTGCAAGGCTCTTAATACTGCATTTAACTATTTTTTGTGTGTGTGTTGTTGTTTTTATCTTAAGCCTCCTATTAGCTTCTGTGTGTTATGCTGCATGAAGCGACTTATGATGAACCTGCTGTACTGTGGCACATTGTAGGTTAATTCACATATACCGGCGAAGCACTTTCAGTTCCCGTAAAACAGTTCAGAACAGATTATAGTATCATTTTACACACCTTGTAGCATTTACAAGAGCTCCTACCGAGGCTTATACTGAAATTACCAGATCTTCATGAAGAAGTGTCTTCTGTCCTTAAAGTGCTGTCCCTTTAAGCACCATCACTCCCCCATAATCAGCAGAGAGATCTAAGTTTCCATTAGGTTCAGGTTAATCAGCAGAAGGTCCTAAGAGATAATTGGCAGCCAGGCCATTACCTTCACATTACTGAGCAGAATAACAAGGCAGGAGGCTTAGCTGTGACTCCACTGCTCAGCCTGAGTATCATCCACTGGATATGTGACCTAAATGAACACATTGCTGGCTGGAGATGAGGACTTGGAGATGGTGGAGGAGTCAATCAAGCAATAAGCTATTCCATGAGAGGGATTATTATGGTGCATTTTTCTTCAGATTTCGAGTGCAGTTCATGTCAGTTCATTTTGTTCACAAGCACAGAACTGACATTTAAGTGTGCCCATTTTCTGCGTGAACTGTCATCTGTTTTAATGGCTGAGAAAATATTTTTAATATTGGACAGCATCCAGATAATCTGTGTCTGTGAGTGTCTGTATGTATGTATGTATGTGTGTGTGTGTCTGTATGCGTGTGTGTGTCTGTATGCGTGTGTGAGTGTCTCTGTGTCTCTCTGTGTGTCTCTGTGTGTGTGTCTCTGTGTGTTTGTCTCTGTGTGTGTGTGTGTGTGTGTGTGTATGCGTGTGTGAGTGTCTCTGTGTGTCTCTGTGTGCCTCTGTGTGTGAGTCTCTCTGTGTGCGTGTGTGTGTGTATGTTTGTGTATGTTTGTGTGTGTGTGTCTCTCTCTCTCTCTCTCTCTCTGTGTGTCTCTCTGTGTGTGTTTTGTGTGTGTGTCTCTCTCTCTGCGTGTTTGTGTGTGTGTGTTTGCGTGTCTCTGTGTGTGTGTCTGTGTGTGTGTCTGTGTGTGTGTCTCTGGGTGTGTGTGTGTGTCTCTGTGTGTGTGTGTCTCTCTCTGTGTGTTTGTGTGTGTCTGTATGTGTGTGTGTGTGTGTGTGTGTGTGTGTGTGTGTGTGTGTGTGTGTGTGTGTTTGTTGGGGGTGTCTGCTTGTGATATTATGTGCAGCCAGAAAAATTGTGCAGCCCATAGGGCAATATTATTGTGAAGTGAGTATAGCCACTGTATACAGAACCAACTTTATTTGCCCAGTGTGTGTGTGTGTGTGTTGGGGGTGTCTGCTTGTGTGCAGCACATAGGGCACTATTATTGTGATGTGAATATAGGCACTGTATACAGAACCAACTTTATTCGCCAAGTGTGTGTGTGTGTGTGTGTGTCTCTGTGTCTGTGTGTGTGTGTGTGTGTCTTTCTGTGTGTGTGTGTGTGTGTCTGTGTGTGTTTGTTGGGGGTGTCTGCTCGTGTGCAGCACATAGGGCAATATTATTGTGATGTGAATATAGGCACTGTATACAGAATCAACTTTATTCGCCAAGTGCGACAAGAGCTGCACCCGGAATTATTTGTGGTACACACGGCAATTAACATACTGCAAATAACAACCACATAGTGCAACAACAACATGACATAACAGCACATGATGTAGTGCGACAGGTGAGAGTCAAACAAATAGGGCTTGAGTCACAAAAGAGTGCTAACTGTTATCTTTTGTGAATCAAGCCCATAGACATGCGTGCATATACTAGGACACCACAGAAGCTGGAGGAGACAGGGGGTATCATTGGGGAGAGGACTTGAATTAAAGAGGAGGATTGCTTGAAGGAAGAAGGTGTTCTTATGATGGTCCTGTAGTAGCGGCCTGAGGGAAGGAGGTTGAAGAAGTGGCTGCCAGGGTGGGAGGGGTCATGTGTTATCCTATTGGGGGCAGGAGTGACGCAATGACCTTGTTAGGGACACTGATTACTCTGCAGTCATAGAACGGCTACAGTAATAGTGGCAATCCCCATCAACCTGAAGAGAATCTTTTTATTTTATAAAAACATGAAATGAAGGGTCTGTTTCACGAAGTAGCAGTAAAATTACTGGGGTAACGTGCACGTTGCTATGGTTTGCGATGCGGGAAATTCAAGGAAAATGCGGCATGCACTATGTTTCTAATCTCGTAAAAACACAGCGCAATCATAATGCATTTGTTTAAAATAGCAACTGCTATTTCACACCTCAAACTCTGTGTGCTTGCGTTTTTACAAATTGAGTGCGATCAGAATCAAATCGCAAAAAGCAATCCGTGTATAAGAGCCTTTACAGAGGAACTTCATCCCAATCAGTAGCCGATACCTCTTTACCATGAGAAATCTTTACCTTTTCACGAATAGATCATCAGGGACATCTGTATGGCTGATATTGTGGTGAAACCCCTCCCACAGTGTGATGTCAGCACCTAGGTCCTGATAACACACAGTGGGAAACTCATTGCATTGTGGGAAATAACAGCTGTTTCCAACTGCCAAGCAACCAGTATCTCCATCTGTGCATACGTATACATAAAAAACAACCTTCCCTATCACATTGTTAGGGGGTGTGGTTATAGACAATGGCAGTTGGTGCTGCCTGTTTTTTCCATGTCTGCCAGTAGTAAAGATGATGATGTGCAGGTGTGGATCAAACAATATGAACAAATGACATGGTGAATATCGATCATTTCTTGATCTCTCTTCTATTTTTTAACTTCTCACTTAACAATATATTGATTGATTGATTTTTTCCTTTTTCGCTAAAGTTCCTCTTTAAGGTGGACACACACGATACAATAATGTGATCTTGTTTGACAGCAATTCCATAAAAACAGCTGGTTGTACAGAAAAATCAAAAGTTTTTTTTTCTTTAATAGAAATCAATCGAGAATGGTGGATTTTTCCAATACATTTTTAAGAAAATGTAATGGTATAGACAGGGGCGGATTTACCATAAGGCACTGTAGGCATGTGCCTACAGGCGTCTGATGATGGAAAGGCAGTTCACTCCCCTTTCCGATCCTCTAACTCCCATCTTCCCTATGCAGAGTCCCGAGCAGCGTGTAAATTAGAGGTTACTCAGCCAGCTCTCTGCATTCCACTGACGAGATCTCCCTCCAGTCAGGGGCACCTCTAGCTACTTAATATTGAGGTTACTTCTCAATTGTAGTAAGGGAGGAGTGACAGCTGGGCCAGCCAGCACACTTGCACTGCGGTTTGATGGGGGTTTGTAGGGAGGGGGGTGGGGTTAAGGGGGGGGGGGTCAGGGAGGGGCGGAGTCTAAGTGGCCAGGACATCTGTGCCAATAGGCTCCTGTGAGGTAAATCCTGGCCTAGGTGTGGGGTAGATTGTCAATTTCCTAATGTATAGACCCAAGCAATTTTTAAGTATTTTTTTTTTTTTATAATTGGAGAAAAATGTAATTAAATAGAAATTAAAAAAATGTATGGTGTGTTCTTCTCTTGCACATAACAATTAAAATGCATTGCAACCATCCTTCTCCTGAAGCCAGGGATCAGCATGGTTAATGTGAGGGCCTGGAATTCCGTTAGTTTAACACGTTTCCTCATACCCTTCTTGTTTTAGATTGATATTTCCTTCTCTAAGGAATGAATATCTTATCAAGATTAAAAAAAATAAAAATGAAGGAACACTTCTCTTGAGAAATGTACATTTTCCCAGTAGCTGATACAAGAAACCTTTAAACCTTCATTGGACCGGATTGGTCTCCTGGAACCTGTCAGACCTGAGTAGCTAAATTCCGCTTGAAGGACCTTTGTGAAGCATATGGCTCAGTGAGCCCTAAGGGGAAATAATTGTGCTGGTGACTCTACTTTGTTATCAGTATTCACAGAAGGAAAGACAGAGGTTTGCCTTCATAAAGTGGACCTGAACTCTTGCACAGCACAGGAGGAAAACAGAGAAATGCACCCTGAATGTATTTAGAGAGTTTAGCCTGTCCAATTCCCCCTCATCTGTGACCTTAGGCCGCCGTTATAGGACCATCCGCACCAAAACCGCCAGGCATACCTTCTTCCCCCAAGCGGTCCTCCTACTCAACTCGTGCACTATCCCTTGACATTCCCTAATCCTCCTTAGCTGGCCCAGCGGAGGAGTGTTTGCCTGTAAGATATCCCCAATGCACTATATGCTACCATATCATGTTTGTTTTTGCACAAATTGTCCTGCCTATCTACACTATGAGCTGTTGTGGTTGTTGTTAGTCAATTGTAATTGTAAATTGTATTGTTGCTCTGTAGTTTTTATTCTGTACCATATTGATGCGATCTATTGATCAATGCACTACCTGTACTTTGCCAATGGCCATGTGTCCACAAATAATTCCGGGTGCGACGTCTGTCGCACTTGGCGAATAAAGTTGATTCTGATTCTAAGCACAAGTTGTAATTTAATCCATCAGCTGTGTCAGCTTCCATGAAAGCAGGAAGTAGACACACTGAAGATTTATAGCAGGATTTGTATCGGCTGTAGAAAATAAATGTTTTTCTTTAATGGTTATTATTATGTTGCTTATTTTTTAGAGCAGAGAGGAAGTTCTGAGTTCAGTTTCGTTTTAAAACAGAAGGTATTTACAATTATTCAGGTTGGAGTGAGCACATGTCTCCCACTAGGCATCACTGGTGAATATGCAAATCATCTCTTTGTTGTCCTTGATAGCTAAACACACCTCCAGAACTACTGGAATGCAATGATGAGAATATTACAGAGCCAAACGAATCCAACATGCATACAGACTGTGTTGGATTAGTTGATCCTCATCAGTGCATGGCATGCATTAAAGGGATTCCTAACACCTCTCATGGGCATGCCTTTAAGACTCCGACTTGTACTGCACAGTACTTAAAGTGAATGTTTACCGCTATAAAAATAAAAAAGTCAGATACTCACCTAAGGAGAGGGAAGGCTCGGTCCTAATGAGCTTTCCCTCTCCTCTCCCGGTGCCCGGTCCCGCGCAGGATCCCCCGTAGCAGTATTCGACCAGTTCGGTCAAATACTGCCACTTCCGCTGCCGAAGGGATGTTTCGGACACTCGGGCTCCCGAAGAGCGGCCAGCTCCATACTACGCATGCGCGAGCGTCCTCTATGACGCAATCGCGCGTGCGTAATATGGAGTGGCCCGTCTTCGGAAGCCCGAGTGCTCCCGAAGACCTCTGAAGTCCCTGCGGCGTCGGGCGCGAACGGGGGAGCCAGCGCAGCACCGAAGGCATCGGGAGAGGAGAGGGAAGGCTCATTAGGACCGAGCCTTCCCTCTCATTAGGTGAGTATCTGACTTTTTTATTTTTATAGCGGTACCCATTGGCTTTAAAGATGCATTCTGTAGCTTGCGCTCTCCTCTTTCAAGTGATGACTGAATCGCCGTTCTACACCAAATAGTTTTCGTTCAAGTTCAATTTAAAAATCCCGGCTGCCATCCAGGCTATGTTATAACTTCCAGATCACCCCTGTCTTCTCTGTTAGTGAAGTGCATCACTGAATGAAGCAGGAAGAGGAAGTGACATGCATGGCCATTGCAAGAGGCTCCTCCAGAGGGGTCATAGCACGACTTTGTTGGAAGTCGTCTGGCTTAAAGAGACACTGAAGTCTCTTAAAAATTTGTTTTTTATAACAAAATCCTCTTTAACATATTAGCCCTACCTAAACCGCTGCATCCCTGCGGCTGTAATCTAAATCCCCCCTAACTCCCCTCTCCCTTGCAAAATCCACGACTTTCTTGGTCGTGGATTTTGCTGCCCTCTACTCTTCCGTGTGAGGCAGAGCTATGAGCTGCAGCCCTGCCTTACACATGTCTGTCAGCGGCGGATCTCCGCCTCTCCCCTGCCCCTCAGTGAAGGAAGACTGAGAGGGGCGGGCGAGAGGCGGCAATCCGGGCTGACAGACGAGCTGAGAGGCAGAGCTGCGGCTCATAGCTCTGCCTCACACGGAAGCGCTGCCCAAATTGCCCCCCGGGGAGTTTGGGGGGATTTAGTTAGATTAAAGCGGCGGGGATGCGGCGGTTTAGGTAGGACTAATATATTAAAGTGGATTTTGTAATAAAAAAACTTATTTTTTAGAGACTTCAGGTGCTCGGAGTCCCTTTAAAGCCATTGGGTACCGTTTCTAAAAACAAAAAGTCAGATACTCACCTAAGGAGAGGGAAGGCTCGGTCCTAATGAGCCTTCCCTCTCCTCTCCCGGTGCCCTCGATGCTGCGCTGGCTCCTCCGTTCGCGTCCACCGCCGCAGGGACTTCGGAGGTCTTCGGGAGCACTCGGGCTTCCGAAGACGGGCCGCTCCATACTACGTAGGCGCGAGCGCGTCATAGAGGGCGCTCGCGCATGCGTAGTGTGGAGCGGCCGCGTCATCGGGAGCCCGAGTGCTCCCGAAGCCTTCCGAAAGCTCCCGAAGGCATGCGGAAGTGGCAGTATTTGACCGAACTGGTCGAATACTGCCACGGGGGATCCTGCGTGGGACCGGGCACCGGGAGAGGAGAGGGAAGGCTCATTAGGACCGAGCCTTCCCTCTCCTTAGGTGAGTATCTGACTTTTTGTTTTTAAAAACGGTAAACATTCACTTTAAGGGGCTTCTTAGTCTCTTTCTGCCCCTGACACACTCCTAGGAGTTCTGGTTCACCATGAGCTTGTTGGGCACTTTGTTCTCTTTGGAAGGATTCATGTAGATTTTCAGAAGAAATCAGCCTGGCCAGCTGTTACTAAGGAACCAAGTATTGGTGTAAAGAAACCACAGAACAAAGTATTGTAAAGAACTTCCAGATCCTCTACTAATAAGGTTGGATGTTCACAATGAACCAACACCTCTTGGTTCTTGACAGTTCAGTAGGACCTTTAGCATATTTGACCATAAAAGCCTTTGTTACAACAGCTTCCAAAAATCTAGAGAGCCAGCTATAGCTATGAAGAAATAAGAACGGCAGCTTGCTCAGTCCTGCTTATACCCTGCCTAATGCCAATCCAGAATAACAAAAAGTCAATGAATGAATTTTAAGACCATATACAGTGCTTTGGATACACACTATAGCTATTGATACTTTGATCTATAGCTTATAAGTCAGGTTATCTGTGGCTTCCTGACAGTCAGACCTCAGAGACTTATCCTGTGAGGTCTTGGACAAGCTTTGTTATGACTTCAACATTCCGTGCTTTATTGATTTAGAAGTTGTTATGAAGGCACACAAATTCATACAGCATTTGGCCTGTTTCAATTAGATGTGAAAATCCAGAAAAAAAAAATAAAAACGGACAGCAGTGTTAGTATTTTTCAGATGCCACATGCTGTTTTCACATTCGTATTTTTGTGCATGTCTTCATGCAATAGGACTTCCTTCTTAGATCTTGAACCCCCAAATTATGCAAATTTGCATACGATTTTGAGTTTAAAAATGAATATGAATTTGCATTCTAATGCAAATTTCACATTCGAAAAAAAAGAAATGCGAATTGCTTGCTTCTAGTGGAAACGTACCATAAAAGTAGCCTACAAGAGCTCATACTAAAAGATAGGCTAAATATAATGTGTCTTCTCGAAACAGAAGAGATTTGCAAATAGGGCTTGTTCAGACGGGCGTCTCGATCAAATGTTTTTTTGCTAGCGAGCAGAAAAGCGTTTGGCAACCTTCGGCAATGTGCCGAGTTTTACCCCCGCAGGTGGACACAGAAGTGCTGTTGCCAATCTTAGATGTTACATGTAGCGGCCGCTATGAAATGAGACGGTGGGATTGAGTGCGGTGGTTGGCGCAAACACCAGTAAGGGCCCGTTCTCACTAGGGCGATTAGCGGCCGATTACCACTAATCACTGATCAGCTAGCGCTTTTTAAACCGCTAGTGCATTACTAATTAAATGGCAGTGATCTCACTGCCGCAATTGCCGATCACCAGTGATTCGCGTTCAGCGGCAATCGCAAAACGCGGTGCATGCAGCATTTTTCAGCGATTCTAGAGTGATTGCGATTAGAATGCTAAAAAGCGCTAATTGCGATCACTCTCAAAAATCGTGAGCGTGTACAGTGATTTTACCGCGATAATCGCAGTAAAATCACCACCGCATTTGCGACTACAAGTGAGAACGGGCCCTAAGCAATTGTGCAAGTGAATAGACAGCGCTTAAGATGAGTGTCCTGGCCGTCTTTTAATGGTGTTTAGACATCCGTGTGAACCAGTCCTTATTAAGCTTTACGTTCGCAAGAAGGAGCTTGTATGATGGCATCACTTACGCTCAGGGCGTGAATATGCAAATCATTTCTTTTGCATCATGGGAGTTTCTTCCGGCTCACATAATGCTGAATAATTGCAAATACCTTCTTTTAAGAAGGCACATTTATATTTAGCATCCATTCAGGTGAATGACGCTTCTCATTACCACTTAAGCTTAATTACGGTACGGCGTTCACAGCACCGATTACCAGGGATCAAAGTCAGATCTCTCTTTTATAAATCTGGTGTTAGAGACGTGATTTTCAGCTTTAGAAAAGCGGAGGACAAAAGAAAGGGAAAAAACGGGGGATTGCTTCCTTAGGAACAAAAGTGTAATATCCCTTTAACTGGAACTACAAGAAGGGGTTTTGGATTCCGAGTGAACACCAGAGAACAGGATGAGCAGAAATAGATCCATTCCTCGATTTTGCTGATTTGTTTTCTTTTTTTTTTTTTAAGCTGAGGGGGAGGTGCCTGCTCTCACTAAACCTGTTCATCCGGATGCATTAGATGCAGTCAGTTCTAAACATATCAGCCAGTCAAAGATTTCTTGTGCCAAAAATCTGCCTGTTAAATCCAGGAGCATATGGAGGCATTATACAGGACAGGTATGTAAACCTCATCATGCCCTGCTACTGCTGCTGCTCTGCTATACTAATCCGGATCTTAGAACGCTGCCGCGGAATGACCGATGCAGCTCAGCAACTGGTCTGCTGGTCAGAGCTGGCTGTGCTTATTAAATATCTGACAGGAAAAGTACAGTAAAGATATATATATATATATATATATATATATATATATATATCCATCCTATATAATAATCCCTCTGTCCCTGCATCCTCCTGTGTTCATGCCAGCTGCCTGGTGCGGCATGCAGGGGGGCACGTACCAGGCTGCCAGGCAGTGTGCTCAAGGGGTTGCAGCCACGCACCCGTTGCAGGAGTTGGTGTGTTGCTATTATGTGTGCACAAGGTTGCGGACGGCACTGGACAGTTGCCTAGCGCCTGCTATTAAATGGGCGGGCTTTTTCACTAATATATATATATATTTAGTATTTATACAGCACTGTACAGAGTATATTGTCTTGTCTCTAACTGTCCCTCAGAGGGGCTCACAATCTAATCCCTCCCATAGTCATATGTCCATTGTATGTATGGTGCAGTGTATGTATTGTAGTCTAGTTCCAATTTAGGTGGGAGCCAATTAAGTTATCTGTATGTTTTTGGGATGTGGGAGGGTACTAGAGTGCCCCAAGGACACGGGAGAACATATAAACTCCATGCACAGTGTTCTCCCCAGAATTTTTTTCCAGCCGGGTGGCATGAAAAAGTAGCCGGGTGGGGCAAGATGAGAGAATGCAAGGCTAGTGCCTCTCTGCGCAATTCTGCTTAACCAGCCTGGCAGTATGGACGAGCTCAGCTTTATCTTTGTATGTGTAAGAGTGGTGCCACTAAATATTATGAATTAAAAAAATGTTTGGTTTGGGTCCGCTTTAATTACTCTTACTGTAAAGAACCCTTTCCGAAATAAATTGCTAAAACGTTTTTTCCTCCATGTGCAGATCATGTCCTCTATTTATTGCAGGATTTGTATCAGCTGTAACAAATACATGTTTTTCTCCAAAGGTTATTATGCTGTTGCGTATCTTTTAGAGCAGATAGGAAGTTCTAGGTTCAGGTCCACTTTAAATCATATCTGCATTATAGCAAGAAGAAGCTATTTCAGGAGGACAGAGTGTCTGCAGGTGGCCACACACCAGTGCTCAGTCCCAACTCATAATACGCCCATTCAATCATTTTGATGAAATTTGCCTTAAAAAATCCAGCTATTCATAATGTTCTAACAGTTCCAAGGGCAAAATTGACTGGAAGTGTAATTGGAGGTGGCAGAAAATAACTGATGGAGCAATGCGTAGAGTACCAAACCCCACAGTATTTCATTGAAACGCTTGTCTCTTGGCTGAAATTGTCATTCAGATCACAAACCATACAGCCTATTCACCATAAAACCAGGTTACTTTCTACCAAAGTCCCACCAGTTCTGTTTCTCCATACTTATAGAAGTGGTTACCACCCGGCTGTCATCGGCTCATCTTCTCCTCTGCTGTATGCAGAGAAGCGCCGGTCCTGAATTCCGCTATCACGCCCCACCCAGCTACTTTTTCTTGCCACCCGGCTGGAAAAAAAATCTGGGGAGAACACTGCCAGCTTTAAAATACATTTGTATACAAGCTCGGGTTCAGATACTTATCCTGAAGAGAGGAAAGCCTCAGGATCCTATTGAAGCTTCCTGCAATTGAAGCTAGTCTGCATGCGCAGTAGCACGGAGCTTACTGCGCATGCTCTGTCAGCTATTTTGCGGCCATGATACAGGAATAGGAGCTGCGTGGCCTCGATGTGAGTAGTGGCAATGCCTTGTCGTTAATCTTTCTGGGGGCCGTGCTCAGCAAAGGGGGGGCAACGGAATCGCGTGGGGAGCCTCAATACCACCTCTTGCGCAAGCGCAGTAGACCTGGACTGACGAGACTGAACCAGGCTGATCGCAGCTGAACCACAGACCTTGAGAAGTCTCTGGTTTACTTTGAAGAGAACCTGTAACAAAAAAAGTTCCCCGGGGGTACTCACCTCGGGAGGGGGAAGCCTCAGGGTCCCTATGAGGCTTCCCCCATCCCTGTAGCTGCAGGCAGTCCAGCGCTGGCTCCCCCGAAGTGTCCGGCAATCCTCTCTCGACAAGCCTGACAAGCGCTGATTTATTTACCTTTCCTGGCTCCAGCAGGGGCGCTATTGCGGCTCTCCGCACGGAGATAGGCGGAAATAGCGATCTTTGTCACATCCACTCTACTGCGCAGGCGCAGGAGACTTGCGCCTGTGCAGTAGAGCGCCCTACATCGATCGACTATTTCCGCTTATCTCCGAGTGAAGAGCTGATACTGCGCTTGTGCTGGAGCCGGGAAGGTAAATATTTACATCCTCGCTGTTGCCGGAGCTTTATCGCCGCCATCGTGGGACCGAGGAGGACGGGGGAAGCCTCAATAGGATCCGGAGGCTTCCCCCACCCGGGGTGAGTACCCCCCAGGGAAGGTTTTATTCGTTACAGGTTTTCTTTAAAGAAAATCATTTCTCTGTTACAGCTGATACAGATCCTGAAATATATCTGCACAGTTTATACTTTCTGCTTTCATGGAAGCAGACATATTGTTTCTTTGTTGACATCCTGTGCTTACAAATGAGCTTATCTGCTTTATCTGCCATGCCAGTCAGGTGACACAGGAAAGAGATCAAATTACAATTTGTGATTATACACATATGAGGGGGAATTAGACAGGCTAAACTCTCTAAATACATTTCTCTATGCTTTTCTTCTGTCCTGTGCAGGAGTTCAGATCCACTTTAAAGTGTAGTAGTACATGGTAACAATGCAAGTCAGGAGAAGTAGCGGTTGCAGGCTGCTATTTGCTGTGCATCACTATTTTATCCTAATTAAGGTATGGCGCTAAAACACTGACCGCCCTTTTATAAATAAAGCTTTATAAAAGTGGTGATCAGACTGACCGGTTCTGAAATGACTGCTTTCTTATACGATAGTGCATTCTGCACCATGTATACAGGTATTCCAGACCTCAGAAGGGTTCACACATTGTGTATTTATCAGCTGAGTACCCATATTCCCCAAGCTCTGCCATGGCTTTATAAGGACAAGTTATCCTGCACGCATTGCGCTTGATGAACCAACATTATTAAATTACCTTGGGCTGTGATATCCGGCAGTGGATATGCTGCTGCCAACTGGAGATGTACTTGAATTTTCTCTAAGCTTTCTTTCATAATTGGCAAAATGATGCCTCTATAGTTTCATACCCTCTATTTTTGTTTGTTGTGCTTGTTGCCATATTCAACAATCAGATGTAGGCAGCTATTAGGGGGAAATACAAGCACTAGGTATGCACTACCGCAAGCGATGCCCTTATATAGAAGAACTTACAGTTCCCCATAGAGTAATAGTACACAAGCTGCCATGCCTGCCCTAGGTTTTGCTCACATAAAGCAGAATAATTGCAAATAGCTTTTGTTTTAAGGCACACCTCAACTAAAAGGGATATGGAGGCTGGCATATTTATTTCCTTCTAAAGGATTCCCAGGATGAGATATGGGTCGCCATCTTCTGCACATGCGCGGGCTTACGCCAGCATCCCCAGTAGTGTACTGCGCCTGCATCACCAGTAGTGTTCTGTGTCTGCATCACCAGTAGTGTACTGTGCCTGCATCACCAGTAGTGTACTGCGCCTGCATCACCAGTAGTGTACTGCGCCTGCATCACCAGTAGTGTACTGCGCCTGCATCACCAGTAGTGTACTGCGCCTGCATCACCAGTAGTGTACTGCGTCTGCATCACCAGTAGTGTACTGCGCCTGCATCACCAGTAGTGTACTGCGCCTGCATCACCAGTAGTGTACTGAGCCTGCATCACCAGTAGTGTACTGCGCCTGCATCACCAGTAGTGTACTGCGCCTGCATCACCAGTAGTGTACTGTGCCTGCATCACCAGTAGTGTACTGCGCCTGCATCACCAGTAGTGTACTGCGCCTGCATCACCAGTAGTGTACTGCGCCTGCATCACCAGTAGTGTACTGCGTCTGCATCACCAGTAGTGTACTGTGCCTGCATCACCAGTAGTGTACTGCGCCTGCATCACCAGTAGTGTACTGTGCCTGCATCACCAGTAGTGTACTGCGCCTGCATCACCAGTAGTGTACTGCGTCTGCATCACCAGTAGTGTACTGTGCCTGCATCACCAGTAGTGTACTGCGCCTGCATCACCAGTAGTGTACTGCGCCTGCATCACCAGTAGTGTACTGCGCCTGCATCACCAGTAGTGTACTGTGCCTGCATCACCAGTAGTGTACTGCGCCTGCATCACCAGTAGTGTACTGCGCCTGCACAGTACACCCCCGATGACGTGCGATCATACGGTTGATATAGGTTGATATCATAGGTTGATATATTCACACCTTATAAAAAATGCCTTTTAAGCCATCAGCAAGCTAGAAAATACTTTATTAACAGAAATTTTTCACCTACTTTTTGATACTTTTTCATCTCCTAGAAAAAACCACAGGAGAAACAGTTAATTGCATATGGGCCCCTGTCTCTAAAGGTGCGCATGCGTGCATCGATTTTCTCATTTGTTTCCTTGCAGATTTGATTCATCTGTTACGGTAACACGCCTTACTAATGCACGTTACCATTAGTAACGTTTGTAAGGGTAGTAACAGACGCGCTACTTGAGTACTGCGGGCTGCACAATTAAAGTAGCTTGTGGTACTTACTGGCAGAAGTAAGGATAATATTGCTCTGTGCTGTCTAAAGGTAGCCATACACTGGTCGATTTGCCATCAGATCCAAACAACAGATAGATCCCTCTCTGATCGAATCTGATCAGAGAGGGATTGTATGGCTGCCTTTACTGCAAACAGATTGTGAATCGATTTCAGCATGAAACCGATCATTACCCGCATACATTACCTGCTCTGCCGGCATGTGTCCCCCGGCCTCCGCTGTCTTCTTCTCCGTGCTCGGCTCCAGCTTCACTGAACTTCCTGCCAGGGAAGTTTAAACAGTAGAGGGCGCTCTACTGTTTAAACTTCCTGCCGGGACAGAAAGTTCAGTGAAGCTGGAGGAGCCGAGCACGGAGAAGTGACCGCGGAGAGAGCGAGGACTTGCCAGCGGAGCAGGTAATGTATTGCAGCTAGCGTCGGTCGTTGGGCATTCGAACGCTGCTATTGACGCACTCCCGACCCGCCGGCGATCGAGCGAAATCTTCCGCACGGACGGATCGACGGGAATCGACGGGAACGATTGATTTCGGACAGAAATTGATCGTTCTGTCAGCGTTTGCACAACGATTTCACAGCAGATTCGATCACAGTGATCAAATCTGCTGTATGTCGGCGGAAAAGTCGTTAGGTGTATGGGCCCCTTTAGCCCGGCAATATTACAGCTGCATTGTGTCTCAAAAGTTTAAGGGCCCTTTAACACTAGAGATGATCCGTGCGTTTTGACGGATCGCTCCTAGATTGCGTTTAGAAAGGTAACATGAAAGTCTGACTATTCATGTTAACTTTCACATTAGACGCAGAGTTCCAGAGCGTTATGTTGTAACACATCTGGGATCAGGGTTATTTAGAACTACCACCGCTAATCAGTGTCGCACTGCAACTTCCCAACATTCACACCGCAGCTGATAACGCCTGCACGAAATAGGTTCTGTGATGTGAATTTCAATTTTTAGTTAAGATATATGGCAAAGTAATACAAAGGCATTGAGAAGAAGCCATAACAAATTTTCCACATGGTACAGTTGAGTCAACCATCAATGACATGAAGAAGTAAACACGTTAACAACTGGTAAGATAAACAAGTAAACAAAAACATATCCGCTTGCAGAAGTGTAAATTATGCCGATCACCGCAGCTTTGTGAATTAAGCCCAATGAGAGATACATCATGAGATAGGTAGGAAAGGGGAGATGAACCATGAATGATGACAGATAAAGGCCCATAAGGGTCAGGGCACATTTCTCCTGCCTTTTCTCTAATGCTGGGTACACACGATACGTTTTTCCGCTCAATTTTCCCACCCGATCCTTTTTCCGCTCGATTCTGCACTCGATTCTGCGCTCCATTCTCTTATCTTTGCTCGTTTTTCGTATCTTTTTCCATTCACTTCTATGAGAAATCAAGCGCAGAATCTATCGTAAAGAATATCGGACATGACGGGAATTATCTATCGGACCCATCTATCGAGCAAACGCAACGTGTGTACCCAGCATAAGGAGATATTTTTTTATCTTACCAATAAAATACATTTAAAGCTTTTACTATGCAAGAAGATACTCAAAATAAGATAGATATTACGTTTTCTAACCTATTTTTCGTAAAATCTTCAATAGCTAAGTGCTGAAAAGTTTTTTTTTTAGATAAGATGAAAAATGATCTACTGGGAATAAACTCAGAAGAAAAAGTTAATTAGATTAGGGTCAAAGAGATAAATCATGAGAGAAACGGATAACAAGAGATAATTTATGAGATGCATTTTGTGCATCATCCACCTTGCAGCATGTTACTTCAGCTCCCCTTTATGTGTGTAGGGCAGGGAGATCGGGATGCGGACAAGTTGTGGAAACAGATCTGTAGATGTTGAGGCGATCATTTGTTTTTGTGTTGTTGGGTTGTAAAACAGACATTTTTCTAGTCCCTCAGTCGCAAAGCATGCTTTTGTCTTCCGTGGACTCTCTTTAATTAGCTAATCGCAAATATGACAGATTTATTACATTTCCGTGGGTTGTTTCAAAGACTCTGTCGTTTTAATGTATGTTTTTTTTTTATATTGATTTTATAATTTTTTTATTTTTTCACTTTAACCTGCAGTGATGTTTATCTGCTGTCAATTTTTTACAGAACTTTTTATGATCTTTTGGGTTTTAAGTCTCAAATCGCCTTATTTTGCAGGTTATCTGTGTTCCCTCAGGGCTATACTGTGTAACCAACCACTATGGGAGTTCAAGTTTTGTGAAATATATGTGTTTTTTTTGCTTCTGGCTGTTTTAGGGCTGATAATTCTGCTGTCTTTCAAGCTGCCACGTGTAGATGATAAGTGGGTGGCATCATTTTCAGATTACACTGTGTATTCTGTTCATATGAAGAAACGTCACCTGGTTATTATATTGTCAAATCTGTACATAGGATGAATGAACAAAGAGTATGTTTTATAATACATAGTGTGCTAATATACAGTATGCTATAACCTTGAACAAATGACTCATGTATATGCAGAAGAATTGCTACTGTAAGGGAAACTGTAACTTAAAAAACAACCTAAAGATGATAGTAGGGGAAAAAAAGTAAATACATTGCAAAGTGAGAAGTTAAAGAACAAAAAAATAGATTAAAAAAAATTGAATATCGCCATGTAATTCGATCATATTAATTGTTCCACTCTGAGCCTGCAGGCCATCAGCTTTACTAATGGCAGACATTGAAAAAAAAATACATAGTACCTACTGCCATTATTTATAAACAAACCCACCAACGATGCCTAAAATGTGTGTTATATATGTAAATATCTGCTTCTTGGCAGTTGAAGACTGCATACTGTGGAAGGGGTGTCACCACATGTCCTTGGTGCACTATTAGAGAAGAGGTAAAGATTTATTGTGGGAAGGGGGTATTGGCCACTCATTGGGTTGAAGGTCAATCCATGGTTGACTTTTCTGTAGTTCCTCTAGTTTGAAATGTGTGTGTGTGTGTGTATATATACCACAAAGCCCATTTAATGACTGCACCTTGCACAGCCTGTTGCGTGTAGGCAACCCTGCATGCGTGTCCATGCTCGCCTAACGATGCACAACCAATGGCGGAAGCCTGTCCGCTTGCCGCACATGCGCGCCAGGCACTACAGACTCACGGACACAGGAGGACGCAGGACAGGGATTTTAATATATATATATATATATATATATATATATATATATATATATATATATATATATATATATATATAGTTGGAGACGGACATTTTTTCCCACTTGGGCACTGGGCACAGCACATATCACCACTTAATGAGGCTATGTACACAAGCTTGATTAAAGTTGGGTGAGGCAGGTGATAATGACCATCTGGTGTACAGCAGCCCCCAGCAAAGGACCTATCCTCCTGCCCCACTGCCCTCTGCATAGCAACAAAGCGCATCGTCTGCTAGCTATACGGCCGAGTTCATGTGTGTCAGTATAGACCATATTTTTCGGCATAGAAGACACTCCAGGCTCCTAGGTTTAGAGGACAAAAACCAGGGAAAAAATCAAAATGTACTAAACCTAGAGCATCCATGGTCCAGGAGCATCTTGTAAATGCTCTCCCCCAATTATTGTGTCTCCATGTGTCCCCTTCTGTCCCCATATTTCCCCTTCTGTCCCCATGTTCCTCTTCTGTCCCCATGTGTCCCCTTCTGCCCTCCATATGTTCCGTTCTGTCCCCATGTGTCCCCTTCTCCCCTCCGTGTGTCCCTTTCTGTGCCCCATGTGTCCCCCGTGGGCCCCCGTTTGTCCTCCTCTGCCCCCCGTTTGTCCTCCTTGTCCCCCGTTTGTCCTCCACTTCCCCGTGTGTCCTCATCTGCCCCGTGTATAACTATCGAAAGTGGCAGTATGGCACACCTAAACCACTCCCTCTCTTGTGGCTCCCCTAGTGCCGGCTTCTGCTGATCGCTTCATCAGCAGAATCCGGCACTAGAGAAACAGTGAGAGATAGAAGAGTTCTGTGATCACCGCTGGAGCCGTGGATTAGGTGAGTCAGTTATACCACTGGGGCAGAGGAGGCCACACGGATGGAGCGGAGGACAAATGAGGGGACAATACAGGGAGTCCCCAAAATCGGGGCAGGCTGGTGGTTCCTACAGCAGGCGTTAGTAAGTGGTGGACTCCCTGTATTTGGCATATACGATTGCAAATGCATTATGTTAGGAGCAGAGGTGGAAATTATTCTAGAAACTGTAAATACATTGAGCAAATTGAAAACCCTAATATAGTGATTGGGTGACTCTAAATAGCTCAGTTTCTGTACACGTATTGGAAACGTTGCATGCAGTGCTGTGAATGGTATTATTATCTCCTCCTCTTTGTACATGTGACGTAGCTTGTTTTAGTTAGGGTTAGGTTCAGGAATTTTTATGTCTTGAGTTGACTATGGAGTGCTTCAGAGTTGTCTTTCCTCTCCTTCTCAAACACATTCACGCTTTCAGTATAATTAGCTACAATAAAACCACTATACATAGAGCCAAAGAACATTCCCCCCACTTAACACTTGTTTAATAAATCTTAATGTGTTGAACGGTTTACACAAAGTAATTGTGGAACTCCAGCAGCCCTGCCATAGAAAGAACGCGTGTGACTGACTGAACCTCTGGAGGAAAGACCTGAAAGCCCAGGTGAAATGCAGAAAAGGATTTTATATTAACAAGAATAGATCTCTTAGTTAAGCAATGTTGACCTTTGCTATAAAATGACCATTTGGATAGCCAGCGCACTATATCATGCCAGCTGCTAACAAATAATGATAAATAGGAGCTTATTTTCACAGAAAAAGAAAAAATATCTAATTTAGCAATCTATAAAATAGTACAAAAGGTGTAGAGAGGTGCACCAGGTGTAGATAAAACTAGGCTAAAATCACTAAAAACATAAAAAATTAGGTGGCTTACCTCAATAATGTCAGACACATGAAACAAATGATTTATTTTAGAACAGACAACGCGTTTCCTGGGTCCAAGCCCACTTCCTCAGGCCAATAAAAGTGCCTAAAAAGTCATCAATACAAATAACTCAATGCTTCGGCTCTGACAAGTAATGTATGCACCTATATATTTAAAAATTATATACATGTACATGCCAAGAGTAATTTGACATTGATACAACAGAAGAGTTGCTTGTGCTTAAAAAAATCGTTTGTCTCACGTGTCTGTCGTTATTGGGATAAGCCACCTAATTTTTTATATTTTTAGTGTTTTTAAAGTGAACCAGAGATGAAGCACCTTCATGTATTTTACTATATATATCAGTGGGAACATTAGAGAAAACACCTAGCCGGCTCTCTGATTCATTCTTCACTGCTCAGCCTGCTTCTGATCAGCCCTGATAAAATCCCAGACTGAGCATTCAGTCTGGCTTTGCTCAGGAATCATTATAGCTGAGTCATTATAGCAGAGCCAGAAGGGGGCAGGCTTGGGCTTGAAAAGACATCAGAGAAGACAGACTCATCTATAATGATTCCAGAGCAGAGACAGACTGAATGCTCAGTCAGGGATTTTGTCAGGGCTGATTAGAAGCATGCTGAGCAGTGAAGAATGAAACAGAAAGCAGGGTAGGTGTTTTCTCTAATGTTCCCACTGATATATATGGTAAAATAAATGAGGGTGCTTCATCTCTGGTTCACTTTAAAGTGGTCTGAAAGCCAGCTTTTCTACTTTGCTCTAAAGGATTCCTCACAGCTTAAAGAGAGTCTGAAGCGAGAATAAATCTCGCTTCAGACCTCATAGATAGCAGGGGCATGTGTGCCCCTGCTAAAATGCCGCTATCCCGCGGCTTAACGGGGGTCCCTGATCCCCCAAATCCCCTCCGTGCAGCGGGGGAGCGCTTCCGCATTGGGGCAGGGCTAACCGCCGCAGCCCTGCCTCCCGCACGTCTATCAGACGCATACCTCCGCCTCTCCCCCGCCCCTCTCAGTCTTCCTTCACTGAGAGGGGCGGGGAGAGGCGGCGATGCGCGTCTGATAGACGCGCTGAGAGGCAGGGCTGCAGCCGTTAGCCCTGCCTCCAGGAAGAGCAAAATTTACGACCAATTTGGTCGTTGATTTTGCAGTGGGTGGTTTGGGGGTGAAGGGACCCCCGTTTAGCCGCGGGATAGCGGCGTTTTAGCAGGGGCACACGTGCCCCTGCTAACTATGAGCTCTGAAGCGAGATTTAGATTTATTCTCGCTTCAGAGTCTCTTTAAAAGCTACTATCCCAGAAATGTTTTTTTTTTTTAGCAGAACATCACTGAAATGGTTAAACAAAGCACTTTTTCCTGCTATTCAGCTTCAAATCCACATCCAAACTGGAGATAACAGTATCTGTTTACATTTCAATGTTGTTACAATATGTGTAAACACAGTGTAATAGGTGAAAAGGAACTCTCTGTGAAGCTCTACCCACTTTTTCGAGTACCCATCCTGTCAATTACATCTCTTGTGCTCCAACTAAATATTGATAAAAGGTATATTTACAGATAAAAATATATTAAAATCCAATGTGGTTCCAAACATTTTATAGATACATTTTTTTTGTAAAGTAGAATGGGGTTCGAAAAATGGTTTTGTGTTTTGGCTCTAATGATTTTCCGGATGAGAATATGAGAGTTTCAGAATTGTTCTTTTCTTTGAAAACAGTATTTGTAAAGCAGACTTCATTGTGAAGCAATGCAGGATGGTTACCACTAAGCCAGGGCATACTAGTGTAAAATGATTTCTTGCTAGCACGAGTCGCCTAGCAAGAAATCTTAGGTAGGTGTCCTCCTTCTCCTCCATGCCCTCTATGAGGAACAGGGGTTGGTTGCAGCCCAAATAACATACTACAAATATTACAATAATAGGTTTACATAAAGAAACTAGACCAAAAGTCTAGGGTAACAAGGAGTATCTAAAATGTGTACCTAAATTTGTCTTTCTTTCGTTTCTTAAAGAGGAACTGTGACTAAGGATTGAACTTCATCCCAATCAGTAGCTGATACCCCTTTTACTATGAGAAACGTTTACCTTTTCTCGAACAGATCATCAGGGTGGTCTGTATGGCTGATATTGTGGTGAAACCCCTCCCACAGTGTGATGTCAGGACCTGGGACCTGACCACACTATGTTGCGTTGTGGGAAATAACTTCTGTTTCTAACTGCCAAGCAGCCAGTATCTCCCTCTGTGCATATGTGTATCTATAAAAACAACCTTTTAGCCTATCACATTGTTAGTGGGTGTGGTTATAAAGAATGCCAGTTGGTGCTGTGTAGTTTTTTTTTTTCCTTGTCTGCCAATAGTAAAGACGATGATGTGCAGGCTGATTGTGGATCAAACAACATGAACAAATTACATGTACAATATCAATCCTTTCTTGATCTCTCTTCTTTTTTTAAAGAGGAGCTGTTAGGTATAAGGTCTCAGAGAAAAAAAAAACACATACATCAGTAGCTAAATATTGGCTGTACTTACATTACATATGCATTTCACTGTCCACGTTTGGATTTCACAGAATTTTTATATAGTATTTGCAGAGATTGATGCTCCTGACAGTTCATGGCAGGTTCCATCTTTGACTGTCTTGTCTGAAGCCAATTGTGATGTAATATCCTCCCTTACCCTGCTTCCTGATTGATGATTCTTTAGCCCTCCCAAGTCCCAGCCCTCAGACACTCCTACCAGTCTCTGGTCTAACAGGGCATATTGTCTGTCTCTTAGCGGGGGGCATGGGGGGAGGGGGGGTTGCGGGTGATCATGCTGTCAGTTTGTCAGATGAACAGAGGTGAGCCGTTTTAGTTCTATGCTGGGAAGTCCGGATCTTTTCAATGATTCGAATCGGGTCATTGAAAGGATCTGGATCTTTGAACCGAATCTTTGAATCATTTGCAGCAGAGTGAGAGGTGCAGGAGAATGAGGGCACATTGAGGGTGCTAATGGGGAAGAGAGAGATGCAGCAGGAAGATTGTGCTTGTGCACAGAAGCTGCAGTGCTGTTTCTTCCAGACATCCACTGTGAACCGAATCTCCGAAAATCCGAATCGTTCATGATCTGGACAACACTACAATGCAGTGAACATTAATTAGCCATGTGGCTAGGAACAATAGCGGACTCCTGCAGTATACTCTAATGCAAAGGGTGCACTGTGAACAGCACATTGATTTTTCAGTGCTGTGAGTTGGGCTGCGTTACAGGCTGCTGTAACATGAGCCTGTAACGTCCCACTGTGAAAGCAGCCTTAGGGCAGGATAGGGAAATGAAGGGGAGGACCAAGGAGTGCAGTGGAGAGAAAAAAACCCTCCCAGCATGCTCTGCAATTTCTGTTATGCGGCCTGCGGCCTCCTTAGCAGCCTGGGAATAAAGATGATTGCTATTCAGCCAACAAAAAAGTAAGATATCTTTTTAACTTAAGTATTGCCTTGTTGGCTTCCTTCCAAACTATTTAACACAGGAGAATAGAGATTTAAATTAGCTTTTTTTGCCTAACAGTTACTTTTTAACTCCTCTTTTTGCAATTTATTGGTTTATTTTTTTCCCCCTTTTGGCTACAGTTCCTTGTAGCTAAAGATTTATCTCAGGCGATTCTTATTTTTTAGAATTCTTGTTGAAAAGGTGAAGGTTGGGTTATTTTCTATTTTTTTGTTCTAAAGACCTATTCAGACCTTTATTATAATTAGTTGTGAAAACAGCCCTTCACATGGAGCCAAATCGCAAATTCCTACATTCAACACTTAATCATTCCTCCCATGTAGAATCTTTTGGTTAAGCAGTATGAATTAAGTAGTGCTGTAATACAAGCTATGCAGGACTGACTAACCGTAGACTAACTGACTTTGGACTGTAGAAGTAGATATATTAAATGTAATACTACCTTCTTAAAGCAGAAGGTATTTGCAAACATTTAGCTCTATGTGAGCAAGATGATACTCCCATGTAGCACTTCAGCTCATTGCGTGAATATGCACACCATTTTCTTTCTCCTTAAATGCAGACATACTGTACATCCAAAAGAACTGGTTATGCCCCTGCCCCCCCCCCCCCCCTGTATCTATTCAGCAGAGGGAGGGGGCAAAGTGAAGACACCGGCACAGGGAAATTCTTGCCTTTGCCAATGACCAGGGATAAGCAAGCTTCTACTGTTCTCTGTAGTGAAAATAAACAATTTTATACACTGGGGATGCTTTGAAATGTTCTTTTATGTAACTAAGCATAATTAAAGAAATGTTCGTATTGGGAGTTTAATCCCACTTTAAAAAAGAGTACTTAAAAAAAAAACCTAGTTACATTATTTTTTGTTAGTTTTGTGGATTTTCTTGTGGTGACCATATTAGCCCACTGCTCCTCTCTTGGGATGACCTGCAGAAGTTACAGAAAGCTTGGATGAATTTGGACTGACTCTTATACAGACAGCAGCCAGCCTGACTCACCCCAGTAGTTTAAATGTCACTTATTATTCTCTTTTTGTCAGAGCAACATTTCTCTCTTCTGGGAGAAAGAAGCCCAGCCAGTGATTTCATAAATATGCTGTTCTTTACGAGAATACTTATTACCCCAAAGGCATTTTCTATTGAGGTCGGTTTCCCTACATTGTTTACTTAATAAGCACATATTTCATTTTCTTGTTTTACTTTTGTTATGCCTTTAGTACTTTTTTGCATACCTCCAAGCCTCATACTGTAGAATGCTCTTCAACTCACTATGTGAAAAGCCAAATACAGAATGATATTTTCACTCCGATAAACTGTGAATATCTCCTTGAAAAGCCGTGTACTCAAATATCACGTCCAATTTATATCTCTGTAAATAAATTAAGCTGAACGGGAGTTTGTGATTGATGTTCCATTACAAATTGGGAAAGATTTTTTTTTCGGGGGCACAGTTTGTTTTCTGTAATTTTAGTTTTTCTGTAATTGGTCCACTGACCAATAAGGAGCCCCAGCGGGAGCTTTAAAGATGCTTTGCTGGGGCTCTGTAAGAATTAGTGTTGAGACTTGCGGCGGGTGTTCGGCATGCTGAAAGGTAAATTGACAGCGGTGCCCGGCTCAGCTACGGGGGGCTTTGCGACGTGCCGTGGCCCGACGGGGAGCTTTGGGGTCTCCTTATTAAAGGAGACCCCCAGATGCAGTGGCAGAAGATGGCAGTGGGTGCCACACATCTCTGGGGAGCAAGGGAGAAGTGCTATGGTGCTGAAGGACAGCATCACAACGCTAAACCTCACTCCCTATCGCCAGGGATATGGTAGCATCGCTTAGGCTTTCGCCTGAGTAGTGCTCTCTAACGATCGGCCATTGTACGAAGGAAACTGGCAGTAGGATTTGCCAGTAATTCTCATGGGATGGCAAGGAAATGGAGAATTTTGTTTAAGATTGGCTTACTGACATTCAAATCCTTGCACAATCTGGGCCCTGGATACCGGAAGGACTTGTTGCAACTGCATCATACCCCCCACAATCTTAGATCAAAAGGACGTAACACCTTGGTCACCCCCAGAGTCCACCTCAAAACCTTTGGAGACAGAGCCTTCTGTCATGCTGCCCCCACACTTTGGAACTCCCTGCCACACCCAATCAGGACAGCTCCATCCCTGGAAGCATTTAAGTCTAAACTGAAAACACGCCTCTTCAGTCTGGCATTCATGAACATCTGACTATCTCCTCTGTAACACAACCCAGCCTGCAACCCTGTATTAATCTGAGACACAACTATGCTCTTTGAGTCCTATGGGAGAAAAGCGCTTTACAAATGTTATTGTATTGTATTGTATTGTAAGGTGATAAGTAGCTCGCATCTGCAAGCTAATTATCACCTTGAATAGGCCCAAAGACTCCACTTAGGGATGATCATTTTTTAATTATTTTTCAATTTTGTGCATTAAAATGTAGGTTCTCCGTACATTAAATGGATCATGTATATTTTTTATTTGGTTTACCGGTGATCTTTTACCTTTTTTTTTCTGGTTCCCTTTCTCCTTTCTGAGGAATATTTTCTCTATTGTAACTATAATACTGTTTTTTGTTCCCATTGCATTCATGTCTTTAGAGCTGCGTGAGTCAACCACACTAAACTGGTTTCCTTTTTTCATCGTTTTCTTGGTTTGTGTTTGAACTGGCTCTACGCATTGCTTCTGTTGCCCTTCAGCACCATCTCTATGTTTGCAATAGTTCAGAGATCATGGTGAAAGTCATTTAGTTTATTCATTGGCTGAGAGTTGCCTATGTCCAAGGTGGAAGGCTTCAACTGGTTCCAATACAAAACAAATATCCCTCCCAGATCTAACAGTAATTGCTGTGCAAACATATAAATGCCTTCACTTTACTGTTGTAACATTTTCTGTCTCCACAAAGCACCTGTATTTTGTGGAGGCATTAGTGGTGCTGGGAAAACAATTCTTATTTCATGGACTGACTGTGGCAAAGATGGAGATGATTTCAAAAACTTTCAAAGTGTATCATATTTCTTATTTCTTCTATTAATTGCCGGCAAATAAGACACACCTAGGTTTCAAGGGTAAAAAACAGGAAAATACACTGACTTCACTTCCAGCTACACTGACTACACTCCCTGCTACACTGACCACATTCCCAGCTACACTGACTACTTTCCCATCTACACTGACTACTCTCCCAGCTACACTGACTACTCTCCCAGCTACACTCCCATCTACACTGACTACACTCCCAGCTACACTGACTACTCTCCCAGCTACACTGGCTACACTCCCAGCTATACTGGCTACACTCCCAGCTACACTGACTACTCTCCCAGCTACATTGACTACACTCCCAGCTAAACTGACTCGCCGGTCACGATGCTGCCCCATTGCCGCAGGCTCCTCCTAATTGGCTCCTGACGCTGCCTATCAATGGGAGCCAATGTGAGTTGCTCTCTGTGATCACGCAGTCAGGAGCCAATAAAAGCGGCTTCTGACCTGCTTTCAGAGCTCTGCCTTCTTATAGACAGCAGAGCGAGCGAATTGTGGCGGGTTCAGAGTGGCGTGATCAGCCGTAGTGGCGGTAGTGGCGGGGAGGCGTCATTCAGCGGGACGTTGAATCTACATCCAGCCAGAGCAGCAGCACCACCTGCAGGTTGTAGATTCAAACTGCGTTGGTCCGGAACCAGTTGACCAAAGTGTAGTGCATTTAACGTGTTAGCATTGTATTTGTGACTGGCTTTTTTTTTTTAAATTGCAACCCTTCCCTGGGACATATCAAAGAGTAAAGAGAATTGTGAAATGATTAGTGGTTCTAGTCTCTTGGAAGAACCAGCAGTGCAAAATGTTTTACTGCAAATGAGTGCATGTTACCGCGAGAGTGCAAACACTAAAGGGTTTGTGTATAAAGAACTGCAAGTCATGTAATGGATCAGCTGTTTCTTCTTCTTCACTGTTTAAAATTAGTTTGACCCTTTCAGTCTGAGTGATTTATAAAGGGATTTTCTGATTATTATTATTATTATTTTTTTTTATGAAGGTGATCAAAACGTCAATACCCTAATTTCCAATCAGAAACACCTTACCTTTAATGGAGTAACTGAATGGCTACCACAATTGCTATTCTACGGCCATAGAAGCAGAGGCCTGTTGCTCATTAACCAATATTGGGCACTGCTTTAAAGCGTGATTCCTCACAGCTTGAAAGCTACTATCCCAGAATTTTTTTTTAGCAGAACATCACTGAAATGGTTAAACAAAGCACTTTGTCCTGTTATTTAGCTTCAAATCTGCATCCAAACTGGAGATAACATTATCTTTGTTTGCATTCCAATGTTGATACTTGTGTGTTAAAACAGTGTAATAAGTGAAAAGGAGCACTCTGTGAAGCTCTCTGTGCTTCAAGCACACAAACTATTCAGAATAGCTCTTTAGAAGATGTTAATATATAATAAAAATTTAGCTTGAATAAAATGCAATGACAGCTTTTAGGGCAAGATAAACTACACTTTGGAAACTTGTAATTTGTAAACAGACAATATTACTTATGCACAAAAGCAAATACGTATGATAACTGTATGTATAATAAAAAGTAGGAATGTAACAAACTTACCTGGTGTTGTCTCTGGAGGCTGCTCTGAGCAGCTGGAGGAAGCTTCCTCTTCCTCTTTGGTCAGTCGCATCCCTGGCTCCCCTGTAGATGTGAGTCAGCATGTTCGCATCCTCGGCTCCCCTGTAGATGTGGGTCAATGTGTTGTTTCTGGCAGTCTCTCTAGGTCTAGGAGGACGTGCACAGCTCAGAACTGCCTTTATAGGTTAAGGAGGTGTGTCTGAAGTGTGACAGCTGATTCCTGCGGTCAGCTGACACTTGCTGCAGGGATGTTACTGTAGATTGGTCTGATTTTCCCGGGGCTTGGTCTGTGCTCTATTCCTACTATATAAACCCTGGGTATTCAGTTACTCGCTGTCCGTTATAGCTTTCAATTCTCTGAGCGCTGGACCTTGCTTTACTACTTAGTCTAGTTAAAGTTCCGGAGAGCTCCATTTCATATATTGCGCATCGGCGCGATATATATGTACTCTAGTCGGTCAGTATTGTATTATTGTAATATTGTATATTGTTCTGTGTATTGACCTTTGCCTGCCTCTTGACCTTGAATCTGCATAGCCCTTCTGTATTACTGCCATCTGATATATGTGTATGACTTGGCCTGTCCCTGACTTCGTTCCTGTTTGATCCTTCCAATAAGACTGATATCTGACCTATGTGTATGACTTTGGCATGAATAACTAATTACCAGTGTATGATCCTAGCAAGGCTTGGTGTACAGAGGCGCCAGAGTAGAATAAAAACGTTTAAAAACCGTCTAAAAAGAGGGGGATGTTCAGGTGGACTTACCTCCCTCAAAAATATAAAACTCAATTGAGTCACAATATATCAATACAAAAATATTTTATTGAACTCCACTTTAGTGCAACGCGTTTCGCAGGTGTGGTCCCGCCTCATCAGGCAAACAGGAGTATAACTCAATGGGTCTAGATGCAGAAGTGAGGCGCTCACTTCTGCATCTAGACCCATTGAGTTATACTCCTGTTTGCCTGATGAGGCGGGACCACACCTGCGAAACGCGTTGCACTAAAGTGGAGTTCAATAAAATATTTTTGTATTGATATATTGTGACTCAATTGAGTTTTATATTTTTGAGGGAGGTAAGTCCACCTGAACATCCCCCTCTTTTTAGACGGTTTTTAAACGTTTTTATTCTACTCTGGCGCCTCTGTACACCAAGCCTTGCTGAAATCTTGAGTCCACCCTCGGTGGAGGGGTGCTACCCCATTTCCTATCTACAGAGAGCGACATCTTAAAAACCTGAGTGGGGTCAGGTTCTAATACTCCCCACCTGCACTTGAAGTGGTTGCCTATGGGTAACCCATGTTTGTGAGTATATCTAAATATTTTGCTTTTAACCACAACCAACTTAACAATACTACACCATATCGGGCTCTCGATTTCTCTTTGTTCTTCCAAGTGTATGATCCTAGTTTGTTATTGACCTTGCTCTGCCTCAGTCCCTGTGTACCGCATATCTCTGACTTCGTGTATGACCTCAGTTTACAATCTGACCTCGATTATCATATATTCAGTGTACACTTCATAGCCTGCATCACAGCCAGCGTTGTAAAAACATTTTATTGAATGTTATGTCGGAGTTTCAGACCACTTTAGAGGAACTTTAGCAAAAAAGTGGAGAAATAAATCAATACATTGCAAAGTGAGAAGTTAAAAGTTAGAAGACAGATCAGGAAATGATTGATATCAAGTCATTTGTTCGTTTTGTTTTATCCACAATCAGCCTTTGAATTCATTTGATTTGAATAAGGGCCATTGATCCATATCATATTAACTTTTTTCCTCTTGAGATTTCTCCAAGGAAACATGTTCACATTTTACCAATAAAATACCCACCAAGCAAGAAATGGTTGATACCATTTTCTTCTTTCTTTATTTTAGTACTCTTTTCGAATGCTTAGTACTGAAAACGTATTTTTTAGACATGAAAAAAATATCTCCTGTGAGAAAACGCATGATGAAAGGTAGTTGGATAGGGGCCACTTTTCACTTTTTCTCTTAAGTTTTCTCCTAGGTTATATTTTTATACCTTGTCATAAAATGCTTTTTAAACCACCAGCAAGCAAGAAAATACTCAAAATAATTTTTGCCGGGGAGGGGTGATTGGGGGCAGCTCTGTATGGGTGAGTGGATATGTAGTCTACTATTTATTTCAATATGTGGCATAATCTCTGTATCGCCTCATGTTGCCTGTTATTATTTTGTTTTCTTTGATTATCATTAAATGGACTCCGAGCAGTGCAGAAACAATGGAAAGATGCATACCATTTTGAAGCTCTCTTTCTCCTCTTTCCAACAATATATAAACCACCGCCCTACGCCTTTTAGTTTTTGCTATTTTCGCGATCGAAATCGCCGGTTTATGTGTCGTTGGAAAGAGGAGAAAGAGAGCTTCAAAATGGTATGCATCTTTCCATAGTTGCTTGTATTACACAGGACGACTTTTCCCCCAAAGTCAGCAGCTGAATGGAGCTGCCGACTTTGGGGAAAAGTCGTCCTGTGTAATACAAGCAACTATGGAAAGATGCATACCATTTTGAAGCTCTCTTTCTCCTCTTTCCAAAGACACATAAAACGCCGCCCTACGCCTTTTAGTTTTCGATATTTTCGCGATTGAAATCGCTGCGGCCGCAATTTCGATTGTGAAAATAGCGAAAACTAAAAGGCGTAGGGTGGCGGTTTATATATCGTTGGAAAGAGGAGAAAGAGAGCTTCAAAATGGTATGCATCTTTCCATAGTTTCTGCACTGCTCAGAGTCCCTTTAATAAAATATGACTCTTAAAACTGTGATGCAAACTTTACCTGACATGAGGAGCACTGCCGTGAAACTTTGAAATCTGTCGGGATATACCCTGGAGCTATGCTGAGTTTGAAAAAAAAAAAATGGTACTTATCCGTTAGCCGGGCGCATCCTCTAGGTGGCGACAAAACTCCATCAGAGTTACATCTTTCCCTACTATCCATGTCGGCCTGGAGGGGGAATAGTAATTAGCGCCACCTGCCGGATGCGCCCGGCTAACGGATAAGTACCGAAAAAAAATAATAATTTTTTATAGCACTTTTTCACTTACTTTCTGGTACTTTTTAAATGGCAAAACGCTGAAAAGTAATTTTGAAAAGAAATGGAGAAGTAATATCCTAGGACAGTGTTTCTTAAACCTGTCCTCATGACTCCCCAACAGTGCCTGTTTTGCAGGAAACCTCACCTATGCACAGGTGGGGTAATTAGTGTCTCAGCTACATGGAATCCACCTAGCTGAGACACTAATTACCCTACCTGTGCATAGGTGAGGCTGCCTGCAAAACATGCACCGTTGGGGAGTCCCGAGGACAGATTTGAGAAACACTGTCCTAGGAGAAAACTCAGGAGAAAATGATAATTGCACACGGGCCTCAATATCAAAGAGGATTTGCACTAATGCAAAAAGTTGAACTTTTATAACTTCTATAAATACAGGGATTTGAAAAGTGCCGTAATTTCAATGGAGATAATGGTATTTTTCTGCCACAGAGTTCTAAGGTAGCTTTATATATGGGTCCCTAACCTCTCAGCAGTCGTCACTATGTTGTTATATGACTAAGATGAAGCCTGTAACCTCTTGCCAACTAATAGCAGACATGTTCTAATAATTCCAGTTCTGGTTTTCTGGACTGTGGAGGTTCTTCCCAGTTCTCCAGCTTCAGTATATCAGAGGCAATGTAGACAGATCATGATTTCATAGCTGCATAAGCTGTCTAACACTAAATGTCGTTTTCTTTGTAGGCCACCATGGATTTTCTACCATGAAAACCGATCACCTTCATAACTGAGGTAAGTACCTGGCTTTTCTTGAATCATTATAAATCTAATAAATGTGCAATATATTTTGTCCATCTAACCTGTGCCTCATGGAATCCAGTGTAGCAGCATAAACAAAAAGTGTATGTGTCTGAATTGCTTCACTATGTTCAAGGTTTAAAACTGTACAGCTTGGCAGTCATAGACACCAAATCAAAGCATTAGCTGGGGTGTTATGTGTTCTAATCTGTCTGCTTTCTCCCTGGTTCCTCATTCTCCTGTCTGTGACCCTTCTGGAAGAGCTTGTTACTGCTATTTACACTGACTGGCGTCCTTAGCGCGAGATCTCAGCATCTCATAAGTCTTTAAAAATCGAGGCTCCTTTGTCTTGTGTAGTAGAAGCTGAACACTGAAGGCTTTGCACATAACAAAGATGCTTTAGATGACGCTCAACACGATCTTATCTGATGATCTAAAATTAGAAGGTTAAAACTGTACAGACTTGTTATTTATGTTTTGCTAGTAAAATATGTAACCTAGTGACATATTAAGCAGTTAATGAGGAATTTTGTTTTTACTTCATAGGCTATTTTCCCCCCCAGCGTTAGTAAAATATGCAACCAAGTGACAAAGCTGGTAATGCAGAATATTGTATTCAGCCGTATGCTATTTTACCCCTAGCAAAATTAAAGTATACATGACCTGAGGCACTGTCAGTTCACCTCCTTGTTTCTCATGGACTGATAGTGTTAACAGAGGCGCCAACAACAGGATAAAATGTATTAAAAGACGTTTAAAAAGAGGAGGTAGTGGTGGGCTTACCTCCCCCAAAATAGACACAGGTACTGTTGATTTTTTATCAACAATTTATTCAAATACCCCACAAAGCTTCAATGCGTTTCACAGGTTCAGTCCCGCTTCATCAGGCATTTCCTGTGGTCCCGGTAAGCAAAAATCAAAGAAGAAAGCGATAGGAGGGGACATTTCAGCAAGCCCGCCTCTTCCTGTCTGAAAATTTGACTAAAAGAGGGATTACGGAGACCCAAGAGAACTAAGAGACAAATGGGCAATGCTCAGAGGTATGTGGATTCAGCATGAACATACCTCTGTGCTTACCTTAGGTCTCGGGTCAGATATACTTTAAAGCAAACCATAGACGACATAACCTAAAGATTTGATACTTATCCGGGGCCTACTCCAGCCCAATAAGCACATCTGAATGTATTCTTTTGTAACTAAGACCCTGTTTTTTAATGGCAGGGATAGCACTGGTTCCTAGATGTTTGATTTGTATGTGAGAGTGCAAATAGTTAATTGATTTTGCTGTTTTAATCTTCCTGGCAGTATGATTATTTGCAGATTTTAGGGTTTAAATGCGGTGCAGTATTTTTTTGTGTGAGCTTTTAGACCTTAAAAGCAGGAAAAAAATCACACCACAACTACGTTAGCCCCTGCACAAACTCACCTCCCAGGCATCCAGTGCTGCAGTTCTACCTCTGTCCTCCAGGTGGCGCTGCAACCCTATAGTAAGGTTGCCGTTTATCATCATGGGGCCAACCGCAATTTCACTGGAGGAATCCAGAGCCTCCAAGGACCAGAAGAAGAATGACTGCCAGCGTCTGGATCACGGGAAGGTAACTAACTAACTCGGGATTACCGCTCTTGGATTATTTTTTCCACCCCAAGCCTGATTTGGTGGATTATCTTATTTCGGCACGTGGCTCTCAGAGCCGAGCGCCAAAACTAGGCGCCCCATAACAGCAATGCTATGCTGGCGGCTGCCAGACCCCGAATTACATCTCCCTCCGAGTTGCGACAACTCAGAGGGGGGATAGTTTTTAACGCCACCTCGGAGTTTAGCAGCAGCGGTGAGAGCCGTCATTCGTCTCTCACCGTGCCAAACTGTGCGGCGCCGAAACAATATGCACCCCTGATTTGGGGTTACCGCCAGGGAGGTTAATGGTCCCACCCACTTTGTCAACTCTGTTTTACCTTATTTAAGTGCCCTTACTTGATGTGATGAGCCCAGATCCTGTGTGTTTTTAATGTATGTATGTATGTAATTTCAGGTGGCATAAGAAAAAGTCTTCTTCTATTTAAAATTTTGCCTACATCAAATACGTGTAAAACAAGACCCCCCTATTTATTAAAGTCATTTTATTAGTTTCTTTTTTTGGCTACAATAACTCTTTAAATGGTGTTTTGTGCACGTTTCATGTTCGGCTTGAATCTTTTTTGGGTTTCAGTGTGACCTCCACTCTTTTGTCGTCCTCCAGGAACGGCTTGACAGATTGGTTGTAACCTCAGCCAGAAGGATATGGTCTAATCTGAGGGCTTCAACTCACGTCAAGCAGTTTAAAGGCATAATGTGGTGATTCAGGCTGTAGGCCAAGCCCTTTCCTTTGTCACAAAGGCTTAGCATAGCAAGAAAGGCAGTCATTACCTGCAGATAATTGGAAAGTTAGAAATTCCTCATCATGCCACTTTTCATACTGAAGACCCTTGTGTTTTCCTTTAAAATGTACCTGAGATGAAAATGATTAAAGCATTTATACTTACCTTGGGCTTCCTTCAGCCCACTTTAGGTCGTTAGCTCCCTCGTGGCCCACACCTCGTTGCCCTCTTGGGAGAGTGTCCACTCTCGTCTTCTAGTCGACTCAGTTGTGCTGTACTGCGCATACGTGGCCGCGTGCGTGTGCTACCACCACACTCCCATTGCCTGCAACGTTCTTTGCCTGAGCAGAAGTAGTGCGCAGAGACAGAGCGCTCCCGTCATTGGGAGTACAATGGTTGCACGCAGTACAGCAGGACTTGTGCCGACTGGAGAAGAGACCAGGCTGGCCAGCTCACAATTGGAGAGGCCAGGGAGGACGCCTAACAGCCTAAAGGGGGCTGAAGGAAGCCACAGGTTAGTATAAATGCTTTAATAATTTTCATCTCAGGTTTCCTTTAAAGTAAACCTGAGATGGGCAAATAAAAAGTTTTTATACTTACCTAGGGCTTCCTCCAGCCCCATAAGCACCGATGCATCCCTCGCCATCCTCTCGAGTAGCTCCTTTGGCCTTGTATTGGTCACGCATGTATAGAAGAGCCGACCGGCGTGACTGAGCCAGATCACCGGGACTGATACCAGGCGAACGTAGCCACTTGGGAAGACAGCGAGGGGTGCAGCGGTGCTCATGGGGCTGGCGGAAGCCCCTGGTAAGTATAAAATCTTTCTATTTGCCCATCTCAGGTACACTTTAAGCTCGTTACACACCATGAATTTTCACTTCAGATTCTATTAATCGAGTGATCAGCGCTTTGAGTCCCGAGACAGAAAAGCGCAATAAAAATACTTTTTTTTATTATTATCAGATCGATATGCAGTTCTGACATTGATCAGATATGGAAGAAAGCTAGCGTACACACGTATGATATTAAAAAGAGAAATTTAGATCAGATTTCCCATCATTTTCCCGATTGGATATCGATCAACAATGAATCAAAAATATTTCGATCGATATTTCTCAGCATGTTCGCTCGGCTTCCAATTGAGAAACAGATTAATTATGAGCTTGGGATTGATGGCTGACAATCAATGGGCTGTATATTATTTATTCAGAGCCGATCATTTTCTCGATTGGAAGTAGGATCTGAAGTGCAAATTGCATGATGGGTACCAGCCTATACAGTAAGGTTTTGTTGCAGATAATTGCGTGCTGTTCAGATAAAATGCGTGCGGACAGATAAAATATGTGCACAGAACACTTGTTTATGGTTACCAAGAAGTGTTATGTTTAAACACCAGGAATAAAGAACCGAATGCCATATGCGGCGTAACCTAATGGCTTGAGCTGACAAGATGCAAAGTATTTGATGTCAAGATGTAAAATATTATAGCTGTTTTGATGTAAAGCTATTTTGCTTTGCAAATATGACAGACGTGTCTCTGTTTATATATGTTTATTTGTTTATTTTTTTTTGTTCATGTTTCTACACTTTAACCGTTTCGGGACTGTCCATAGTTAAAACTACTGCCCACTTTTGGCTGCCTAAAGGCTCATACACACATCAGACTATAGTCTTTTGAAAATGAAAGATCACAGACCAATCTTACCACCCTTCATGTAGTATAAGAGCCATACCTTCACAGTCTTTTCTATGGAGCTGAACTCCCCATCAGACAGAAATCTTTGCAAGATGCTGCACACACAGATGCTGTACAGACACAAAAGATCAGTATCTGCAAAAGATCTGTTCCTGCCAAAGATCCGTTCCTGCAAATTGCATTCATAGTCTATGAGATCTGCAGATCATCATACACACCTTGTTTAACTGACTTACATCTGCAGATCAGACAATCATCTGCAGATCTGAAAATCCATCCTGGTGGATCTGATCTGCAGATGAATGTCTGTTAAACAAGGTGTGTATGAGATCTGCAGATCTCATAGACTATGAATGCATTTTGCAGGAACTGATCTTTTGCAGGAACAGATCTTTTGCAGATACTGATCTTTTGAATGTGTACAGCATCTTTGTGTGCAGCATCTTGCAAAGATGTCTGTCTGATGGGGAGTTCAGCTCCATAGAATAGACTGTGAAGGTATGGCTCTCATACTACATGGAAGGGGGTAAAATTGGTCTGTGGTCTTTCATTTTCCAAAGACTATGGTCTGCTGTGTGTATGAGCCTTTAGTGTTCACACGTCCCTGCCGGCATGCAACTAATCCAGTCTGACTTCAGTCAGAGCACCTGGTCCGCATGCTTGTTCAAGGGCTGTAGCTAAAACTATTATAGACACAGGATAAGCAGGAGAGTCAGGCTACTGGTATTATTTTCAAAGGAAGAATCCATATCTTTCTCAGTTTAGGTTCCCTTTAACCTTTTAGCAGCCACATAAAGTAAAACTAAATTCTTTATGTGGCTGCAGGGCCACATTTTTTTTGCCACTGGGGAACAGTTGTAAATGAAAATGCCAATATTCTTTTCGCATTAATTTTCTCGAAAAAAATGTTACATTTGATTTTCAAGTGAAAATTCCATCCAAAATGTATTTTTTCGTTTTCGTCATTTTACACAGTAAATATATACATTTTTAACGTTTTGGCGGTAAAAATTGTCACGTTGAAATTTTTTATATTTTTTGTCTCACTTTTCTTGATTTTTGTGGTAAAAATATCGATTTTTATTTTTTTTTGTGGTTAAAATATTTTTTTAGTGTTGCAAGCTATTTTTTGTGAAAATGTCAGAAATCGAAAAAATGCATTTTTGATGTGAAAATTACTTTGGCAAAAATTCTCAATCAACACTGCTGGCGAACTGCCTCATTCTGAATTGTATAGCTTTGTCAGATTTGTGTTGCCCAGAATCAGGAACAAATCATAGTTTACAATATGAACGTTGGTCTTTTTGTCTTAGAAATCAGAGAATGAGCATAGATGTTATCTATCTGACCTGGACCTTTTTAACAAGTAGGATTTTTAACTTGGCCCAGTGCAGAATAGATCCACATTAACTGCAGACAACCCCATACCTGCCTGTGGATGAAACTATAGTCTGGCATCCAATGGCTTAGCAATAGGGGATGCAGAGGTTGGGACCGCACCGGGGCCCTTGGGCCAGAGGAGATTCCAAGGGGCCCTCCCTCAACCACGGTATTAGGTCTGTAGAAGGCCCGGTTCACACTTGCGGTTCTCTGCCAAACGGACCGGATGACCGGATGCGGACCGGATCCGGATCGGAACCGTACGGTTCTGATCCGGATCCGATCCGGATCCGGTCAGGTTGCATCAGGTGTTCATCAGGATGCGATCCGGATCCGTTTGGCAAAAGTTAGTACAAACCAAATAAAAATGTTGGGGTCTGGGAGGTCAGCAGAAGGTGGACCTGTGGAATCAGGCCCTCCGCTGTTTAGCACTCACCTCCACCTCCGACATGCTGCCAACATCTCCAGCTCGTTTAAAGTCACTGCTGCTCCACTCCAAAATGCTTGCCCATGTGTCCCCATCCAAAATCGCCGCAACAATCCGCATAGGAAGTGGGGTAGAACATCCGGATTTTTAGCCAGTGTGTTGTGCGCTCTCCGGTTCTCATAGCTTTGTATTGGCCGGATGGTGCAGTCCGGCTCCGCCCCGGATACGGCTGCCGGAGGAGCCGGACCAAAAAATAGCGCATGTTGGAACAGACGCCGGAGTCCGGATCCGGTCCGGCAGAACGGACGCATGTGAACGGACGCATAGGCTTTCATTGCTATGCCGTGCGTCCGTTCTGCAAGCGGTCCGGCTCCGGCACGGCGATTCCGGACGGCCACCGCTAATGTGAACCGGGCCGAAGTCCTGTGCTGGTGATATCCACTGTTATAGATGCTTTGAATTGTATTAATCATTAACAAACTGTTTCCCATCCCCTTCCTGCACCTCTGACTGTGGTTGTTCTAGGCATGTTTCGGTGCACTTTATCAATTGTTATGTTCAGAGTGCTAGGGGGGGAGGAGGGGGGTAATAAAAAACTTGCACTGAGGCCCATAGCTCCCTAGCTACGCCACTGCTGGCATCAGATGTTTCCAAACCACTACTGCAGAGCCTGGTTGTGACCGCACTCTTTAACAACACTAACAAGTCTGATTGTATTATGCAGGCCTTCCAAATAAAGACCTACATTGCCTGCAGTTGGTAGAGAATGCTGCCGCAAGGCTGTTAACAAGCCAACCGCGCCATTGCCACATAACACCAACCATGAGCTCACTCCACTGGTTACCCATAAAATAGAGAATCCTCTTCAAAATTGGTATGCTAACATTCACATCTCTACACAACCTACATTTTACATTGCCCTGAGTGCCCCAAGCACCCCCCCCCCCCAGAACTTTATACATAACAATTGATACCGCCCACCAAACCCTGCCAAGCACAACACGGTGTCAGAGAAGCAAGAAGGGGATGGGGAACAGTTTGTTATTGCTTACTATTTTGAAAGCATCTATAAAAGTGATTATTAAACATAGGACCAATAGAGACCTAATACTGCAGGTGAGGGTGGGACCTATGGGGCCCCGGTGTAGTTGCAGCCTCTGCAACCCCTATTGCTACACCACTGCCTGGATACCTGAAGGATTTCTTGCCACCGAGTCACACCTCCCACTCCCTCAGATAAACAGGATATAATAACTTGACCACCCCAGAGTTCAACTCAAAAAACCAGAGCCGTGCTGCCTCTACCCTTTGGAATGCCCTGCCACACCCAATCAAGACAGCTTCAAACCTGGAGACATTTCAAATCAAAACTGAAAAGCCACCTGTTCAGTGTGGCATTTATGATCATATGACTTCTTCACCTGTAACCGGTCATAAACCACAACTATATATTGACAAGCTTATGTACTGGGGTCCTACAGGAGGAAAAATCACTTTACAAATGTCCTGTTGCTGTTGTTGTATGCTGGAATCAGTTTAGAATTTGCATAGAAGGACCCAGATGAATATATAACTAAATATCTATATGAGACTATGTAATTTGAGCCAATCACCAAGACAAGTTTTATACTTTTTTCACCGCTAGGCCGACTTTCTTGTGGCTCCCATTCCATGTGCAGAGGTGCCCTCCCATTCCATGTGCAGGGGTGCCCTCCCATTCCATGTGCAGGGGTGCCCTCCCATTCCATGTGCAGGGGTGCCCTCCCATTCCATGTGCAGCCTTCTTGACACGCCTCTCTTTCATGTACAGCTCTTATTGGCAGTAATTCTCCCCTTCCATGTGTTGCTACCCATTTGCAGCCTACTTTTTCCATTTGCTGTCTTCTCTTCCATATTCAGAAACCCCTTTTCATGTCCATTCACTCCCTTGGGCACTAGCCACCCAAGGCCTGGGCCTTTGTGGCCTTTCCAGAAATCCTGCCCTGCCAGCCACCTTTGACACTGTACAGACATTCCTAAAGCCAACCTTTCAGCTTTCTGTTTCTCTTTGCTCATGGGCTAATGAAATAACTTATGAAAAGGGAGGAGGTTGCGCATCCCTAAAAACATGCTGCAATTGACTGGTTAATCGCTCAGGCATGCACCACCTCTATTAGGCTGAAAATGCATGCCCTGCGTCCAAAACAAATGCTAAATGTATTATACTATGGAGGAACTTTGGCTTCCACTATAGTTTGCATGCAAAGTATAATATACTGGATATTTGCGCCACGGTGAGGCAGATCTCCAGGCAAGTGGCCTAACCTAAATTAAAAACAATATATGTATAACCTTGGGAGCAGCTAAGCAAAAATGTGTAACTTACATTTTAACGGACAGCGAGGAGAGGGCCAGCGCATACCAGATAATGAAATCGTTTGGTGCTGCTTATTTGTTTATAATGAGATGAACACTGGATGTGCACTGTAGCAGAGCTGTGTGAATCAAAAGACTCCTTGAACAGTACTAAAAACCCTACGGAAGGTGTTTACTGCCTCTGAAGAAGTGACTATATTTGTTCTACTTACATAACATATGTATTGTACTGTCAATGTTTTGATTTTAGAGAATTTTATATTGTAAATAAAGAGAAATGGCATTTTCAGTCTTTACTGTCTCTGACTGAAGCCAATCCTGATGTCATTTCCTCCCTTACTCTTTTTTTCTCCTAGAAACTGTACTGTCATATGGTTCTTGCTTTGTAAACACATGTTTGTACAGCATGGATTGGATTTCTACAGCTTCTCCCTTCTCAGCCTTGTGTCACACTGAACTACCCTCAGACAATCAGTGAGGAGCAAGAATGTGGTAGGGGAGGATAACAAGCTTCCCTCTCCTTGGCAATGTACCTAATAGAGCCAGGCTTACTGAAATACGATTTATTACAGCAGAAACATTTATGATTATATTGTAATGCTTGCAATGCAGGGTCTGGATGTAGACCACATAATAAACACAGAGCAGTGGGTAAATGGGATTTTATGGCTGACAATGCTGCTTGAAAGAGACTCTGTAACTAAATGTTCAGCCTTATTTCTTCTATTCTATAAGATCCTATACCTGTTCTAATGTGATCTGGATTACTGCAGCCTTTCCTAGTTGCACAGTGGCTGTATTATCTCTGTTATATAATCGAATCTTCTTTCCTCTGACGGCTTTGTCGGGCTCAGGCACTCAGGCAGGAATGTGCTGCTCTGCTTGTGATAGGATAGAAGCTATACACACCCTTTCCACGCCCCCTGCAGGCTCTGTGTTAGTCACAGACTTAGCTTCTCTCAGCCTATCACACGCTGGTTAGAAGCCATGTCTTTTGTTTGTAAACACTGCTTAAAAATGGCAATTACAAGCCAGGATTGCAGCAGGGAGTGACAGAAACAGCACAGAGGGGCCCCGGAGAACATAATGAATAGAATGGTATGCTTTTTATTGTAAGAATTTTAGAGTACAGATTCTCTTTAAGAAAGCAGTGTCTTGCTCTCTTCACCATGTAATACTATTCACGTCCCATGTTTTTCTTGGCTTGCGTTTAGCAGTAATACTTGAGAGTAAGTGAGGGGATGAGTGTCAGTTACTACGCAGGAACCCTGGGAGCTTATAACAAATCTGTATGTACGAGGGAATAGAGCGCACATAGATCAGAACCAGGGCACAATGGGTTTACATGTAAGAAAAGCGAAACAGCAAGATGAGTAAATGGCGTTCCTTTTATCAAGAACATTGACTTACTCGGGAGGACGGATAACCTTGCTGGAAGGAATATTTTAATGCCATTATCACAGACAGAACTTAGATGAAAGGTATGAGAGATGACAAGTATGAAGAATGTGGGACTGGCGCGCAGTTATTTCCTTTAAGATGCTGCTGCTTACGCTCTCATTAGTCACAAGTTAGACAGCGCCGCAGAAGATGTTTAGAGTTCATGTCGAGTTGTTGTTTTTTTTTATTCTTTTTTTTGATGTAACTTTCTTAATGATTTAACCCTTTCAGTGTTAAAGGGACTATGTAGTGGATCCAAGTATCTCGATCTACTATTAGGTCCTGAAAGAGAAAATGCTGATGCAGTATCTTACCTTGTAAAGGTGTTTCCCTTCGTAATTCAGCCAGGGCTGGATTTACCATAAGGCACTGTAGGCACGTGCCTACAAGCGCCTTATGATGGAGGGGCAGCTCACCCCCCTCTCTCCTTCTCTAGGCAAAGTACCGGGCAGAGTGTAAATGAGAAGTTTAGTCACCTGGCTCTCGGCATTCCTCTGACGAGATCTCCCTTCAGTCAGGGGCACCACTAGCTACTTAATACTGTGGGTACCTCTGGCTACCTAATGATAAGGGACACCTGCTGCTACCTGTAATGGGTAAGAGAGAAGTGACAACTGGGTCAGCCAGCATACTTGCCGCGCAGTTCGGTGAGGGTTTGTGGGTTCCTGGAGGGCAAAGTTTAGGGCCTATAGGCTCCGGTGATGTAAATCCGGGCCTGGTGTTGAAATTAGACCATAGTGTGGTCAAGGCAAAATATTATTAGAGCATGTACTAGTATTTTAGTAGTGTCCTGAGAGTAAAAGGGTCAGTACAATATGTTTTTGAAATACCTTAATGTTCAGGAAAATGTGTGACTGCTGCCACTTTGAGGATCTTTCATTTATGAGGATGGCCATGTCACCGCTCCGTACCATTCCCATTTAGGGCGGTGTGGAAGGTATGCCACTCAACCTCTCTCCAGCATAAGTCAATGTCAGGGAGAGTTATGGGCAGTGGAGAGGAACATGTTAGATGGTTCTTGGCTGAGGCATGAGGCCTATGTTAGATCTTATGCATGCCTGAAAAAGTGTGTTTCAAAGGGGGCGCTTGAAGGTAGAGAGGTTTGGAATTTAATGGATGTGTTTAGGAAGGCAATTCCAGAGGAAGGGGAAAGCTTGTGAGAAATCCTGTAAACCTCAATGGGTAAAGTTGATTCTGAGGGAGGCTGGAATTCGGAGTGGCTGAAAACTGTAATGCCCACACCAGACCTGCACAATTGCTAGTGAGAGGACAAGGGATGGGAATTTGTAAATCAAAAAATACACAAGGATGGACTCGGGCTGTAAGCTTTTTTCACATTGGCGCATTGCGTTGGCCTATTTTGTCGCAGGTCAATGCCAATGGAAGTTTATGGGGCTTTTCATACCTTATGCGGTGCGGCTCGATCTGCCAGAAATGACCAATTCAGCAAACCAAAAGCCATGTAAGTCTATGGCAACGCATATTTTTAAAAATTGTACGGCGTTATCGTTGCGGCTTGCATGCGCGGAAGAGTATTTTTTCAATACGCTTTGCCGCAATTTGATTGAGCTAGAGAGCCTCACTTCCTGCTTGGCTTGCAGCCAGAAGGGGGATTACCGTGCATTGCCGTCGCGATCCCCGATGGCTATTTTTAGCGTTGCTGTGCGATTTGTTCAATGCAACGCTCTTATACCGACGGTTTCCAGTGTGAAACCGGCCTCAATGTGAATGTAGGTCTGCTTTAAATGAAAAAGTAGCTTTTACCGTTCGCACTAAGTGGCAGCTCAATAGTCACTCCACTTTGCTTTGTATCTGTCTAGCTAGATCAGCCCTTCTGACTAGTACCCTGGGAAGGGACTGACGTGTGCAAATCAGTGTCTGAAAACTTCATAGACAATACATTTGGCAGGTTTTGTCAAGGAGAAATGTCCTGGCATTAATGTCACAGCTGGGGAAAAAAGAACAAGCCTGCTAAAACTTTAACTCGTTCCACAATTCAGAGTCAATATAGGAGCAGAAAGCTTTTAACACATTCAAAACATGTTATAAGCAATGGGAAAATGGCAATTAAAAATTAATTTCAATAACAAACTTAAATAGATATAAAAGTAGAATCAGATCAAAATAAACTTAGATCAGGCCTTTTGCTGGCTAATTAAAAGCATCCAAACACGGCCTGAGGAAAATGAGGGCATACTTTTAATGAACTGTTGTTATGGCATTAAAGGAGACTTGACCCGAGGCAAAGCTATCTAATATAAGCACAGATATATGTTCCTGCTGGATCTACATACCTCTGTGTGCTGTCCGTTCCTCTCTTTGTTCCATCCGGTCCCTGTAATCACGCCTTGAGAAATTTGACTTTTGGCTAAAGTCAAAATTTCAGACAGGAAGAGGCAGACTTGATGTGATGTTCCCTCCTTTCACCCTCCCATTTCCTCATCTTCCCCTCCATCAAAGGTTTTAGGAAGAGGAGGGAATGAGAGGGTGATGGGAGGGAAGATCGCCACAAGCCTGCCTCTTCCTGCCTGACAGTTTGTCTTTAGCTGAAAGTCAACATTTTCAAGAAGTGATTACGGGGATTGATTATCTAGTATTTTTTCTTATATTGGTGATATATAATAGTAATAAGTGAGATTAGAAATTTATATAGTAATGTGAAAATGGGCGTCAGACTATATACATATGTTTTTATTATAGGCACTGTATAGACCTGAGGAATCTGGCCAGCACCCGTGAAACGCATTGCCCCTTATGTGTTTGAACAAATATTTGTTTTCCCCAATTAATTTGGTGTTTTCATTTAGAGAGGTAAGGCACATTACCTTCTATATACCAGCTGTAGTTATTATCACGATACTTACCAAGGGCGTCTCCACCAGTGTGGTTTTAATATTACATAGCTTTCCCTTGGGTCAGCCATTTCCCTCCCTGCCCTTCTCCCTGACCTTATTTATCCAGGTACTTATCTGCCTGCTCTTTCTGCGGATTGCAGGCTGCGGAAGTGGGGCAATAAGTAAAAGTAGAGCCTCTAAAAACATTTAAATGTAAGTAGAAGAGGTAGCATGGCATGTTTTTAGTAATGATCCACATTGTTAATATGCATTTTTAATGTGCTATTGAGATGCCCTGGCTGCTTAAAATGGTGTTCAATTCACTAAAAGGAGAGACAGATCAGGTTGCTAGCTGAGCCATATGACATCATGCACCTGACACGTCTAGTTTGACAGAAATTTTGTTGGGAGGTGAGGTATCCCACAAACACAATCCTTTAGGTAATTTATTTAGCTCTCTGCATGTAGTCTACCTCATTGCCATGCAGTCTCTGCACTAGCTTTATGCTCACCTCTTTGGCAATTGTAAGCACAAATGGAAAAGAGACCCTGGACTTCTATTTAAGGGGCATGAGGTGCTGTACAGAAGTACAGGCTGGCTGGCTTCAGATAAGAGCTCAAGAAGCAATATAAAAAAGATTAAGAAACTGTATCTTTATTTAGTGAGCATTTGATTAAACTGGCAGGTTACCAGGATGAGAACATCAGAATCGTTGCTATGAAGCTGTGTTTCGTTACTTGTAAACCTTCTCCAGCACTGCTCTTTTCTGTTCTTCTGCTCTGATGGGGAATGAGGATTATAGCAGATGACGGGTGTTTTTGTGCTGTGTTCAGTGATGCAGTCCATCAATCAGACCTAAGTATGTTGTAAAAAAACACAGTTCACACACACTCGTATAATGTACAATGATGTCATGGTGGTGGTCATGAGGAGGTAAAGACCACATGGTTCGAATATGCTGATGACAGTCTTCAGAGAGGCGTGCTTGGTCCTGCCTCCTGATCCTCACTATTGGCCAATGATTCTGTCTGTCATAGTGATGGGACATTGGGAGGGGCAGGGCCAAATGAGGATTACCAAACAAAGTTGCAGTAGAAGCAAGAAGTTTTGAATCCGGATGATACCATTTATTGGCTAACTTAAAAATATATATGATCAGACTGAATGCTTTATGCTTACAAGATGTTAGAACAGACAGCGATAAATAAAGTTGCTGTTCACTTGTTACAGAACCAACATATTGGGCCTTCTTTGGGACCTCTGAAAGACACTGGAAATGTATGGGCACAAGCAACGCTAATCCCAGTCCCGTTCATTTGGTTGTTGGTGCGCTGGTATTATGTTGCTGATGCTGCACTCAAAGGTTATTGGTCTTTTTGGCATCAGTGTTAGTGATGGTCAATGAGATGCAATGTGCAATGAGATGTCATTTTGAGTTGATGCAGGGTTATGCAAATGTTGCATGCAAATTGATGCAGCTTGAAAATCAACCAATCAAATCCTGCTGAGATAAAACTCGATTGGTCCATTTTCAAGCTGCATACATTTGCAAACAAAATTTGCATAATCCTAAATCAACTCAAAATTATTTGCATCTTATTGACCATCAATAATCGGTGGATGCCAAGAATTGGCTAGTGCATATAGAATATCGTTAATGTGCTGTTATCTATGTTCTACCAGTGGCTTTGCAATAGTCATTTTGTCAGGCATTTCTGCGCTATTTCCAATTGATCTGCTGTCTCTAAACAAAGCCCTTCTAAGCCCTAACCTTAACCTCCCCCATTATAACTCTTTACACTATTGGCAGTTCTTTCCGGGCCTAACTCTAAACCCATCTCCCAATGCAAACCCTTTCATAAATAGCAAAATTCACAGATAGCCAACGGATTCACACAGCACCTTAAAAAAAACAGATGTTGGTTCCACATATCCACAGACATGTGGGCCAGTCCCTCAAGTACCGGTATGCTAACCTCCTCATACTAACTATTACATTTTACCTCTCCCTATCATGTCTCGTTACCCAACTCCTTCTTAAAATAGGCCTAGCCTTAACCTCTCACTCTAGTACCCCGACAATAATGTTTACCCAACCTGTATTCCCTGTTTAATGCTTTAATGTTCTTACTGTTTGTGCAGAGCCTCAGTATATAACCAATTCAGTCTTTCCTACCACGCTGTGCAGTTTAATCACGGCTATAAGCAGGATTGCGCTACGGCTGGCATATTTCATAACTTACTGATATGGGAAAGGGGGGGAAACTTCTTTGTTCAGCAATATGTACACAAAGAACATGTCCTTGTGACACCTCCCTCCACTTGGGTGGATCATTAAGCAAAATAATTTCCATACCTCCACAGATCCGGCAGCTGTCACACTGCACTTTATAATTAGTATTACAATACAGTAATGTACAGGTTGCATATAAAGTATAGGACACTTATCCTATATACTAACTAAGGTTATTAGGGACAGTCCCTATGTTGTTGTTTTTTTTTCCCTCTGTTGACAAAGCTAAACATCCAGTCACTGGATGATCTATGGGGTTTAATTTTGTCACATTTTACGTAGTTTTGGCAAATTTTACAAATTTTTTTCACTGAAGCCATTACATTGCCTTCTACATAGAAGATATAAATGAACTAAAAAGGGACAAGTATGACAACACAGTTAAAAAGAAGGGCAACATTTTCTAATAAAAGGCTAGTCATAACAGCAAGAGCAGAGAGGGTTATGGGAAATTTTGGAATGTGCATTACTAAATGCTTTACAACACAGTCCAGTAATTCCTTTGACATCTCCTTTGCACGGCTCATAGGGCAATTAGATACAAAATAGGGACATTTCAATTACATGAGAATTGGTTTTAAAAATAAATGAAAGCATAATCTTTGCCTCCTGACAATACTGCTCTGCCTAATGCTAATCTCCAAGCGGTTTTCAACTAGTGTTTTTCATTTGTATATTCAAAGCCTATTTGCATTCACAGCTCTTTGTGGTAAACATGAAGAGTACAGTGTAATTGGCGGCCTTATCTCCTTCCCACAAACTCCCAGGGATGGAAATGTTTCAGATACTGGACACGCTTTAGTGATGACAACAAGGAGGGGACTGACAGGGCCACGCGGGAAGACACAGGCCGTATCAAAGGGGACTTGTTTTTTGACTTGTGCTCAGAGCTGGCACCTGATACAAACTACACTGTGATTTGCACTTATTAGACAAATCAGTTACTGTGTAAATGTTTGGATATGAGTTTTTTTTTCTGTTGGTTCCAAATAAAGGAAATGCAACTGTTAAAGGAAACCAGAGATACTATTAATGCGTGTATGTATACTTACCTGGGGCTTCCTCCAGCCCCGTGATGTGTGTGGGGTCCCTTGCTGTCCTCTCCGACCACTCCACTCTTGTGTTATGCCCCCCCCCCCCCCCAAGTAATCTGGCCGGCCGCAATGTTCTTTGAAATGTGTGGCTCGGGTGCATGTGCACCCTCCGCCGCGCTCCCACGGCGGGTACGGGAGCACATCAGGGGCATGCATGCGGCCAGGCCACACACAGAAGACACACTTATGACATCTCTGGTACACTATCATGAAAAATTGTGAAAAAAACTTATCACTATCAAGAAAAACACCGGCGGACAGCAAAACGTGCATGGCTACACTGGCTGTTAAAGTCAATTGCCCCGCCTAGGAAACAAACGTTATCGTTCGTTATCCTCTTGCATTTACGTTTTCCCCCAAGATTTCAAAGAAACTAACACATTTTCAATTACAATAAATTTGTAACTTGCAGTTGTGACCTCTGAATCAACTGAATAGGGGCCTAAGATTCTTAAAGAGGAACTTCAGCCTAAACCAAAATACTGTCATTAAGTTACATTAGTTATGTTAATTAAAATAAATAGGTAATATAATCTCTTACCCACCCTGTTTTAAAAGAACAGGCAAATGTTTGATTTCATGAGGGCAGCCATCTTTTTGGTTGAAAGGAGGTGACAGGGTGCATGAGATACAGCTCCAACTGTCCTGTGTGCTAATCACCCCTCCCAGTTGCTAGGCAATGTGAATAAAAACATAAGAAATCCCGTCATGCTTTGCACAGCATCAAGGAAAAACCGCCCGGCAGTTTTCTTTGATGGGTGGAGCTTAGCTAAAAATGCAGCTAAAAATGATGCTTTGGCAAGAAAAACAAAGTTCTGATGCTGTGAATCTGTTAAAGAAACACCAAGCCTTATCAGTTCTGCTGAGTAGATTTTTAGTCCAGAGGTTCACTTTAACTCTTACAGTGACATAAAAGCAGAATATATATAATATATATATATATATATATATATATATATATATATATATATACACACACATGCCTAAAGGACCGTTAACTTAAATTATAATGCACAGTATTTACCTTAATCATTAAATGAAACCTATTGTGATAGCTTGTCCTTTACATGTAGCCTAGAAAATGGTCTCTGTGCTCTTGCAGCATTGTAGAGGTTGAGTCCATGCTAAGCTGGGTCAGTTTACACTTTATACATTGTCAAAACGGCAAGTACAATATACTTAATGCAACTTGACACATGTATTTTAAAACACAATACACCGCAAGGCGCCTTCTTGTGCGAAATCCAAATATAGAGGCTTCCTAGTCCCTCATATCAGCAATCTCTCCTTTCTCTCACATTGTTCCTCTAGTAACAGTAACAGGCACACACTGATTTCACACATCACATACACAGTCATGTTGCCAGGACATCACACCCTGTCTTTTCACCAATATATGTGTTAGTATTCTTTTCTTTTCTGGGGTCTCATGAAGAAATAGATTTGGGGGGTGACATAGTTATGCTTTTTCAATACTTCTTCAAAGGAAGATTAAGATTTGGCTTAGAAAAAGATAACTACAGTAGAGTCCCAGTTATGGGAAACTCTACTAAACCAGCAGTCTCAACCAACCAGCACAAATCGCTGACAGTACTCACAGTGGTGAAGGCCAACTTTTTAGGCTGTTAGTGGGCTCTGCTGTGCTTAAAGACTGGGTTCCACGACTTCCACAAGGTTACTATACCTTTAGTTACTGTGTTTTAACATTTAATACAGAGTTCATGGTATGTGAATAGAGTAGGCTATAATACTGCGTTCGCTAGGCCTATGTTTAACATTCAGTCTCAAGCAAGCAGAAGGTACACTTATCCAGCATCAGCTGATCCCCATTGGTGCCGGATAACCCAGACTTTACTATATACAGTAACAGTTGCCTTGTATGGAACATTCTTAAAGATAATCTGTACTGTAAAATTCTTACAATAAAAAGCATACCATTCTATTCATTGTGTTCTCCTGGGCCCCTCTGTGCTGTTTCTGCCTCTCCCTGCTGCAATCCTGGCTTGTAATTGCCAGTTTTAGGCAGTGTTTACAAACAAAAGACATGGCTGCTAACCAGAGTGTGATAGGCTGAGAGGAGAGCTTGGAGAGGGTGTGTAAAGCTTCTTCCTATCACAAGCAGTGCTGCACATTCCACACATTCCAGCCTGAGCCCGACAGAGCTGACAGAGGAAAGAAGATAAGATTTATTACAGTGACTGTGCAACTAGAAAAGGCTGCAGTATGCCAGAGCACATTAGAACAGGTATAGGAACTTATAAGATAGAAGAAATAAGGCTCAAAATGTTGTTACAGAGTCTCTTTAAAGTGGAACTACAGGTTTTTGAAGATAAAGGAAACTTTGAAAATAATCCCCCATGAGAAATCTGGTCTATGATAGTCACACTAGCATCAGTAAGAAGTTCAGGGCTGTCGGACTTCCTGCTGTAGGCGCTCGGAACCCAGAAGTGTGGCCTCCCTGTGCCTGTGCAATAGCACCATCCCACTTGGGGTCCAGCGGAAAAAGCCGAGCCTGATTGGGTCTGTGCTAGTGAGTTTGGCTTTTTCTGAAGAAAGTCAAGCGGGTCCGTGCTAGTGCGCAAGCTGTCAATAAGCGTCGGCAAGCTCTATTTCGGGGGTTCAAGTGCTGGAATGGCCTGCAGAGAAGGAAGCGGGAAGCTTCTTTAGGATTCAGAGGCTTCCCCTTCCCGAGGTGAGTACTCTTTAGGGAGACCTTCAGGTACATTTTAAAGGACTATCATAAAAACACAACATTTTGTAAACGACGTATACTTCTAGCAGTGTTGGGAACAAGGTCGTAACTAGACTTAATATGGCTCCCCTGAAAAATAATAGCATGGGGCCCCCTTAGTTCCTGAACCCCATGAGGGTCATGTGATCAGGAGTCGGCAAATGGCAGCAGAGAGTGTTCTGCTGTGAAGCTGTGTTTGGAAGCAGGAAGCAATTACAGATGCTCCTGCTCCTCACTACTGTGATGATTTGCTCAGCTGCCTGCGCAGGCAGGCAGCCCTTTGACCATTGTGTAGGTTTGCATGCTGCAGGACTCTGGAAAGAAGAGTTTCTGTCAGTTTTGCAGCTTGTGCTTGCAGAGGAATTTGCATACGTTGTCATGCAAATTGCCTGGCCACATTCATTGGAGGCGTGTACTATAAGTACTATGTCTTTCCCACAATGCTTCGCTGGTCATTTCCTTTCCATGGTCTGTTCCTGATGGACACTGCTGGAGTGTCAGCCATTGCTATCTAGTATAGTTAATTCCTGGGGGTTGCTTTAGGCTCCCCTTCTAGCCCAGTCAGGTTGTATTATCTGTATTGCCTGTTCTGTCTTGTCTTGCCTGTTGCCTTTGTCCTGTCCCTATGGTGGTTGACAGGAAATGGTTCTGATCTCTGTTCTTGGAGTATAGCTGGTGCAGCGGTTGCTACCAGCTATCTCTTCTTTTCTGTCTCCTGGGATCGCACTAGCTACTTTTTGCTAGTGCTGGGGATCCTTCTGTTCTGTCTCCTGGGATCGCGCTAGCTACTTTTCGCTAGCGCTGGGGATCCTTCTGTTCTGTCTCCTGGGATCGCGCTAGCTACTTTTCGCTAGCGCTGGGGATCCTTCTGTTCTGTCTCCTGGGATCGCGCTAGCTACTTTTCGCTAGCGCTGGGGATCCTTCTGTTCTGCTACTCTGTACCTGGATCGCGCTAGCCACTTTTCGCTAGTGCTGTGGATCCTATCTCTCGCTTGTCCCTGTTTTCGTGTGTCTGTCTTATCTGCTACGACCGCTTGCTGGAGGCTCGGTGAGGTAACCGTTAAGCAAGCGTTCGCGTCCTCTGTTTCATGTTTGTCTGTCGATGGTTAGTTAGGCGTGCTTGTCTCTATTGTGCTTATCACGTGGAGACCGCGCATAACCGCGTGCACTGTTGCGAATGAGTGCGGTGTTCGCGGTTAGCTAGCGTTTGTTATTTTCCGTATCTCCTCATTGTTTTATTTGCTGTGCCTTTGCTACCCTCGTATTCTATTCTGATTTGCCTTGTGTCACGTCTGGCCATCGCACCTCTCGCGATCGCGTTCCTATTTCATATCTGCTGTTGTGTGTGCGCGGTCGCGGGGTGGCGACTGGATTGGCGCACACACATACAACCTGTCCTTTTGCTCATAACTCATTCGCAATCGCCTCTCTTGCGATTGCGTTCTGCGCTTCGTACAATTCCTGTCTGGCATTTGTGGAGGTACAGAGGATTGGTTCCTCTGCACTCCCCAGCGCCATCTGCTGACAGGAATTTCCCTCTACAGGTGCGTAGCACCTTTTGCTGGGTGCCTGCAATTACACGCTTGTGGAGGATTTCCGCCGTGTCAGCGCACGCGTTGTGCGCTGATCACGGAGAAAGTTCCACAATCGTTACAACTACTTTGCATGGCGGGAGGAGGTGGCAAGAATGGTTTTTGTAAGAAAATGGGAAGGTGGTTTTTCTAATTGGCAGCACTTGCAGATGGGGAAAGGGAGGAGGAGGGGCCCATAAAGCTTCCAGGCCCCCCTGTGATGTCAATGGTTGCAGGGGTGATTGCTCCGCCCATGGTTGGGAAGTAACTACACAGAGCTATGAAAACTGCATGAAAACATGTGTATTGCTATCGGCCAGCAGTTCCAATAGTTACAGTAAATGTGTGTTATGGACTTATAGTTTGTTTTGATAGCTGTCCTTTAAAGGACAACTGAAGTGCAAAGAATGTGGAGGCTGCCATATTTGTTTCCTTTTAAACAGTACCAGTTGCCTGGAAGCCCTGCTGATCTATTTTGCTGCAGTAGTGTTTAAAAAACACCAGAAACAAGCATGTGGCTAATCTTGTTGGATCTGACAATAATGCCAGAAACACCTGATATGCTGCATGCTTGTTAAGGGTCTATGGCTAAAAGGATCAGCAGAATAGCCAGGCAACTGGTATTGTTTAAAACGTACATGTCAAACTCCGGCCCAAGGGCCATATCTGGCCCTCAGAGCCATTTAATTTGGCCCCCAAGTGGTTTCCCCACTTTACATTATATTTGGCACACTCTCGACCACCAGGGAAGCCATATTGTAAGTGAAGCCCTAGAAAAGACCAGGAAAGCCATATGGGGGAGGTAGGGGGAAAGCACTAAACACTATGGAACTGTGTAGGGGAGGGTGGGGGCCTCTAGACACCAGGGAACTGTATAGGGGAGGGAGGTGGACCACTAGACACCGGGGAACTGTATAGGGGTTGCAGGGGAGCTATTAGACACCAAGGAAGTGTATAGGGGAGGGAGGTGAACCACTAGACACCGGGGAACTGTATAGGGGTTGCAGGGGAGCTATTAGACACCAGGAAACTTTATAAGGGAGGAAGGTGGCCAGTAGACATTGAGGTTGGCCCACAACTAGGTTCCATTGTTCTATTCTGGCCCACTTTGTATTTGAGTTTGACACCCCTGGTTTAAAAGGAATACATTTTGCAGCTTCCATATTCCTCTTGTTACAGTTGTCTTTAAAGTTTGACCAGTTCTTCTGTGTAGACAGCATGTGAACATTTCTGGGATTGCCTCTGTCATTTGCAGCCCCACACAGCAGTGTTGAGCGTCACAGTCAGTTATGATTGAGTCAGTGTGGACTCTTGTTGGTTGCTGTGAGTTGTGCAGCATGACTGAGGAATCACCCACGGAAGCAGACACCTAATCATTTTTATGGTGGATCTAGGGCGGGTATCATAGTCAGTTGGTCGGCTGCCAGCACAGCGGGGTCATTGTACATCAAGCATTTTAGAATGGTGTTTGAACACTAGTCAAATATTTATTATCAGTAAATAAGTGACAGAGGCAGTCAGACTAGTATGTTAAGTTTCATTTATTTGTTTTGGGTTTTATTATCTCACCTACAGTAACTGAGAAGGATAAACTCACTTCTGAGCAGCCTTTGATTCTGGCCCAACATACATTTCAATAAAACACACTTGTTGCAATAAAAGGCACACATTATGCCATATTTTTAGTAGATTAGATGTTTCATTCGATAAAAACATCTGAAACAAATCTATGAAAAAAATGCCCTCTCCATCAATGCACTGTTGTATAGTTTTAAGGCTGGTTGAGAGGCTGAAGGCTATGGGTCGGAGACACTGTATTAGCTTTGTACTACATTGAGCAGTACAATGATAGCATCTGTGCTGGTCTGAACGACAAGGTGGCAAAAAAATCTGTATTGGGTAGATAACTATTTTTTACCCCATACTTTTCAAAATGTTGTGTTTCTTTGTAACGTCTATATGTTAGCATCTTTGTAACATCTTTATGTTTGCATCTTTGTAACGTCTATATGTTAGCATCTTTGTAACGTCTTCATGTTTGCATCTTTGTAACGTCTATATGTTAGCATCTTTGTAACGTCTTTATGTTAGCATCTTTGTAACGTCTTTATGTTAGCATCTTTGTAACGTCTTTATGTTAGCATCTTTGTAACGTCTTTATGTTAGCATCTTTGTAACGTCTTTATGTTAGCATCTTTGTAACGTCTTTATGTTAGCAACTTTGTAACGTCTTTATGTTAGCATCTTTGTAACGTCTTTATGTTTGCATCTTTGTAACGTCTTTATGTTAGCATCTTTGTAACGTCTTTATGTTAGCATCTTTGTAATGTCTTTATGTTAGTATCTTTGTAACGTCTTTATGTTAGCATCTTTGTAACGTCTTTATGTTAGTATCTTTGTAACGTCTTTATGTTAGCAACTTTGTAACGTCTTTATGTTAGTATCTTTGTAACGTCTTTATGTTAGCATCTTTGTAACGTCTTTATGTTAGTATCTTTGTAACGTCTTTATGTTAGCAACTTTGCATAATTTGTGTTCAGCTTTCAAATTAGTGATGATTGTAACCTGCTAATTACTATTTTACAAAATTTCATATAATTTTTCATAATTATGGTCATACGTAATTACAGTTTGGACGTTCAATTGATTTTGCGTAATCCATTTGTAATTTTGTGAAATTTTGTGTCGGCTTTAGCGGTTAATGATGAGGAGAGCACAAGGAGGACAGAGTTGGACACATGGGAGACAGAGGAGGACACATGGGGGACACCAGGGGGACAGAGGAGGACACAGGGAGACACAAGAGGTACAAGGGAGCATGAGGTACAAGGGGGGCATAATCCACAAGATGCCTCTTCACCATGGATGCACCAGCTTTAGTATATTTTTCCCCTGGTTTTTGTCCTCTAAACCTAGATGCGTCTTATGGTCGGGAGTGTCTTATAGTCTGAAAAATACGGTACTTACCCAGAGGCTTCTTGGGTCCTCCACTGTTGCCTTGCATGAACCCCTGAACATATCAAGAGCTTATTGGATTTGTTCTCATGGCTGCGCTCCCCTTTTTGCACGAGTGCAGCCGTACTGTGCCTGTGCACGTTTAGCTATCCCTGTGCAGAAAGCCAAAGCCACTTGTCCATGAGAAACTCCATGCTACTGTACAGGCGTGGCTGTACTCATGCAGGCGCATTATGGTTGCACTTGCGCAGCAAAGAAAGCGCGTCCACAGACTAAAATAGGGTCCCAGGGAGCCACGGTGGGTGCAAGGAGGACACGGAGCCTCTGGAGGATCCAGAGGTTTTCCTCTTCTAGTTAGTATCTGTTTTTGCTGACTGCTCCCTGTATTGAGAAGTGAAATGAATTAATATTTTTCCACTCTGTAAACTGCAGTGTCTGGATAGTGTACTGGTTAAGGGCTCGGCCTCTGACACAGGAGATCTGGGCTTAGCCAGCACCTATTCATTGAGGAGACCTACTGCCTCTAGAGCGCACCCTAGTGGCTGCAGCTCTGGCACTTTGAGTACCCAAGGGGAAAGCGCAATAGAAATGTTCTGTGTCTTGTCTTGTATACTGTCCTTTAAAATAATTGTTATTGTTACATTCAGTGTTAGAAAATTAATATTTAAAGGGACCCTGGAGTTCCTGTGAGGAAGAGACACAGTAGTAGCAACTGGGAGGGAGAAGTAATTCTGGGTCCTGCAATCACAGAATCCCTGATTACCTGTAAGCAGGGCGCGGACTATAGCAATGCTGCTACAGCTGCGCCAAACTCAAGCTCTACGTGGCACACAGCCCTGCCTCGAGTGCCGTCGGTGGTACATAACATTACGTATGATTGTATGATTTCCTAGCATGTAAGATCCCTAACAAGTTCTCGGGGGACGTCAGGGGACATCTACACACACTTGCGCACGAAACCTTCTCAGACAATTGTCTCAGGTGCATTGTGGTTATATACAGGCTTCTAGCTCCATTCCTTCTAATCACCCAGATCGCTAGTGAGGTTCTGTGCCGCACTGACAGACGAACAGGAAGCTTTGAGAAGTGCAAACTGATGGGGGTTAATCACAAAAGTGACAGGGCTAATTTCATGTGTCTGGAATCAGAGGCGCTGCGCTGTGTATGTGAACATCCCTGCAGGCAGATCTAGGTGAATGCATGTCACATATGCTGGCAGGTTAGGCAGCCGTATGCGCACACGCATTCACTTAAGCACAGATTAGTCACGCCGCGCTCCCCCTGTAATCCCAGGGTAATAGAGATGTCCAGGCCGTCCTCAGTAGTAGTATGAGCAGGGAAGCATAATGAAAGTAACATTGATGAAAGCGTCACGGCCGTGTATAAAGGACTCACTGGTTTGGTTACCTACGAGTTACACCCCTTTGTGTGTGTCCTTAGCTTCTATTTCTGGCAGTTCTGTCTGTTCTCTTCAGCCTTTGCGCTCTGCCCATCATTGCAGCATGACACCTGTGTTTTCACAATCTGCGGCCACAAGCTAAAAATGAACAGATCCTCTTTTGTTCGGAGCCACAAATCCAGAGAGGCGGCTTTGATTGCAAGCTTTTAGGGGCAGAGCTGGCTTTGTGTGGCCGCTGCCTCCATGTAAGGTATGTTTATGTCCGATTAGACTTTGAACTTTCTTTTTATCTGCCCGGTGTTTGCACATTTAGCAGAGCCGTCGTGGGGATGGCCGGGCTGCGACAATGAGTGAGTAAATGATTAAGGAAAGTGTGCGCGGCTATTGCTGGTTTCTTCACTACGGCTAGTTAAGGGCTTGTGGCGCGTTGCACAGTGAGGCCTAACGCGTCCAGCGGAAGTTGTTATGTATTTACAGTGAGTACACGCTTTTTGTAATATAGGAATTAGTGTGTGTGTGTCCTTTTCTCCCTTTGCATCCCAGTTCCTCCACCAGCCTCACCAGGAACGTGTTCATGTTTGTAAGCACATTTGTATGGAAAAAAAACAGGATAAAAGCGGAAACCCTAGCGGTGCCGGGCTCCTGCTCTTTTGTTCTGTTATAGGAATGATTGTACCAGTGTAGAATTATTTAAAGAGACACTGAAGCAAAGTACGGATAATTACTAGAGCGTTAGTAGAAAAGAAAATATTCTCATATTTTTATTTTCAGTTATATAGTGTGTTTTATAACATTGCATCATACTCTAATATTTGCAGTTTACACACTACTCCGCATTTTAATTGTTTTTCCAGAGCAGAAAATACAGTGCCAGGCACTTGAGATAACAAGCTTCAGAAGACAGAGCTCTCTGCGACTTTGAAAGTCATGGAGCTCAATGGCTTTTTTGCATAGATAGCAACTGGAGTTTCTTAACTCTTCCTGTACTGGAAACAATATTAGACTTGTGTCTCTGCTCTTAATGTTGTATTTCTTAGCTGTACTACACATACAAATCATTATATCATAATTAGTTTTTTGCGCTTCAGTGTCAGAGAAAAACCGTGACCAAGAATTGAACTTCATCCCAATCAGTAGCTGATACCCCCTTTCCCATGAGAAATATTTTCCTTTTCACAAACAGATCATCAGGGGGCTCTGTGCGGCTTAGATTGTGGTGAAACCCCTCCCACAGTGTGATGTCAGGACCATGGTGCTGCTATCACACTGTGGGAGCCTTGTTGCCTTGTGGGAAATAACAGCTGTTTCCAGCTGCCAAAAATGCATCATCCTTTTCCACAGACATCACCTGCCAGCAGTAAAAATGTCACCATGAAATAAATGTCAGAATGTAAATCAGGGAGAGGAAAGATGTTACAATGGGCAAACACTGACTAAATCATTTATACATAATTATTGTAAAAATTAAGCCTTTTTTTATTACATTATTTTCACTGGAGTTCCTCTTTAACTTGGAACCTTTAGTCAGTAGTAGCTGGTTTGTGCCCATTGGGCACGGTGAGTTTCAGAGGACAACAGAATCTAGCAGAATGTGTTAGCAACCATGCAATTTTCTCGTCAGATTGACTGATTGAGCAACAGTATAATCCAGTTGCATGCAGTACAAGATATTAGTTCCTACTGCTGAGATAATTAAATTATATATGTAAGTCCATTCACAGAAATGGCACATTGATGATTTCAGTGTAGTTAGGACTAAGGGCCCGTTTCCACTTGTGCGGTGCAAATTCATTGCGGAAAATGGAAAAACAAATTTGCCTGCGGATGGGAATTCGCGTACGTTTTCACGTATTTTTGTAAGTATGCGAATATAACCATGTCAGTGCCTGTGTGCTTTTACATTAATTTTAGGCGAAAACGTACGCAAATTCGCATAGTATGAACGCATGCGAATTTCCTATCAATTACATTGTATGCGAATTCTGATGGCTCTGCTGTGCAGATTTTTCCTGCACAGAAAACAGCACAGGTTTCCTGACAAATGGAAACAGGCCCATTTACTATCATTGGCTATGCGAATCTGCATGCAGAAAACGCACGCAGCTTCGCTAAAGTGGAAACGGGCCAGTAAGGTGGCCATACATCAGGCCACTTGGCGGCCGATCAAATATCCGATTCTATAATTATTATTGAATCAGAATTGTGGGCTGAAATTGGTTGCATGTATTGGTCAGGCATGCTGCAAGATGTAGGGCTGACTTGCTCGATCGCGTGTGCAGTGGTAACGGCCTGCAATATCGGGACAAGCGACAAATGCGACTTTCCCCTGGGGCTCTCCCCTCTATGGTAAAATGTGTTGCCAGAGAAACACAGGAAGACTATTCCGAGTCTGAGCACACCTTGCCCCTGGCGAGAAAAAAGCTGGGCATCTGAGGTAATGGCTTAGCACCCGTGCAGCTGCATCCCGCCCTACTCCACACACCACGCTGCATGGCTGGCCCAGTTCCCTACATCCATCAGCTCTGACTAGCAGCGTCTTGTCATTAACCGCTGAGTTACACGTCTCTTGGTAATGTCTCTGCTTTTAGGCCAATAAGAACATCGTGATCCCATTTTCTCCTCATCAAGGCACAATTAGTTAGTCTCTATACAATAAGAATACAATCATTGAACAGTCTCAAAGGTTTCCAAAAGGGTACAACTTTTATTTCAGTCAAATTTAAATGAGTTTATAATTGTAGAATCCATTAACCTGGGGTGGCCTAAGGCTTGGTGCTTCTCTTGGGTATAAGTCCCCCTGACACAGAAGAGCTAACACCACCACAAAGCTTTATTTCCTGTATATGAACACTCTCATTAACATGAAGGGTATTGAGCTACGTTAGTAGAGTCACTTGAACTGCAATGCCACCTTTCTGGAAAAGCTGGTATTGTAAGAAAAGTGCGTTGAAATTTCATGTTCAAAATATACAAAATGTACTTTAATGTACTCTACTTGCTCCGCCTACACTTAGAAAACATCTACAAAAAGCGTTATCGCTGAGCTACTATGGCCTTTATTCAAGCCATGTTTTCTCCCAAGTTTTCTCAATGGTAATAGTTTTATTCCTTATGAATAAAATGATTTTGAGGCCGATTTACATTATACTGGTGTGGTGATCGGCAGGGAAGCCTGCCAAACCATCACCTCACAAATCATTCTTCATATGACCCTGCGCTGTGGTGTGGCGACATGTCACATGCATAGCCAGCCCCCATTTAGTGACACACTACCGGGTAGGCAGGAAATAATTGGGATTCCCGTCGGCCTGCACATGCGCGACGTACCGTGTTTCGGCGTTTATACCTACTGCGTCGCCCATGCGTTAAGCGTGGTGCTTGCGTTAACACACTACAGCCCTTGGATGCGTTGGATCGGATACACCTCAAGGGACCGCAATGCACTGGTGCACCTCAAGGGACCGCAATAGGTGTGAAAGTCTCCATTGACTCACACCTCATCACAAGACAAGCACCCTGATGAATCAGATCGAGTAATCGAATACATATTGAAAAACTCTTGATTCTTGTTCCATTGATTGAAATAACCCGACGTACTCGATCGATTCATTTAAACAATTCGATCGAATATCGGCTGATACGAATCGATTCTACATAAAAATGACAACTTTTTTGATCCATTTGCTTCATTGATCAGTTATAATAATCGATCAAAGTAAAAAATCGACCAGTGTATGGCCACCTTTAAGTGGATCCGAGATAAACTTTTACTCATTGCATAATTGTGTTCCTTTCAAATAGTTTATAGGGCATTCCTCAAGCCAAATACTTTTTTTGTTTTGTTTTAGTACTCGAATTCCCTATAAACTAAACAAGCCACGCCCACAGCTCCTTTTGTGTCGTGGCACTGTAGCAAGGGCTTATGGGAACTCAGTCTGGGCAGGAGGAGGAGGAGGTTACTAGCCATTGATTTCAGAGGCAGAGGGGAGGAGGAGAGGGGACTGAATTTACACACAGGCAAGCTGATAGCATCTCCAGCCCTCAGCCTGTGACAAACAGAACATGGCTGCCCTCGTATCACAGGAATAAATAATCATACATTTTTTAAGCTGTTTGCAGCTAGATTTGCTGTGTAAACTATCTGAACTTTAGATAAGATTTATAGAGAAGTTACTTGTTATAGTTAGTTTTTCATTGTGGATCTATTTATAGCTGTATTTAGGGACTGTGCTGTTCACAACACTCATAAGTGATGATAATAGACTGCAAAGGTGGCCATACACTTTTAGATTTCCACCCAACGTTCCAAAACGATTGATTCCTTTCTGAAAAGAATAGTTTCAGAAGGAATCAATTCCTACCACACACTGCACATCAATTTCCAATAGATTTCTGCAAAGAATCTATTGAAAATTGGTTGAACCAGAGTTGCACAGTTCGATGCAGTGCAATGCTATGAGCCATCGATCTACAGTACCAATGCTCCTGCCTCGCCCCGATCATCCTACATTTTCTGTCCTGCCTGATCGATTCTTTTGATTGATTTTGCTAAACATCGATCAAAAATCGATCGAACTGACTTTTTATGGAATTGATTCCTAGCAGATTATTACTATTATTATAATTTGGTATTTCTATAGTGCTGATATCTTCCGCAGCGATGTACACAGTATATTAACTGTCCCTCAGAGGGGCTCACAATCTAATCCCTACCACAGTCATATGTCTATGTATGTATCGTGTAGTGTATGTATTGTAGTTTAGGACCAATTTAAGGGAAGCCAATTAACTTATCTGTATGTTTTGGGGACGTGGGAGGAAACTGGAGTGCCCGAAGGAAACCCACACAGACACGGGGAGAACATACAAACTCCTTGCAGATAGTGCCCTGGCTAGGATACGAACGAGGGACTCAGAGCTGCGACAGTGCTAACCACTATACCACCGAATGGGAAAATCGATAAGTGTATGGACACCTGTACACGATGACCTCAACCCTGAGGACACAGTGTGAAGAGGACGGCATACATTTGCAGATAGTGATAAAGGGTAATTATAGTGACAACAGGTCATTCAAGGTAACTGCAGGCAGGAGGTAGGGTACTAGAGTCCTCTGGGGCTATATGTGGGTGACTGTTGCTTGTTCCACTTCAGCCAGTATCTTCCCAATGCTAGATATCAGTTTTGTTTGGAAACTGACCATCTTTATCACTTGCTTACACCCAAGAGGGGAGGGGTCAGTGTTCATGTGGTTGACTGACAGTGATGTGATGTGGATAGTGAGCTATGTTCAGTGATTCTGACGCTGCACAGCAGTACATTTAGCAGTGGGAAAATAACGATGCAAAGAGACGGCTTCAAACTCACGTCTAAATAAAACAAAGCTGTTATGTTCTGCTTATTTTTAGCCACGTTTTCAGAGGCGCACTTATTGCTCTGCATCTCGGGATTATTTTTAAGGTGTTCTCTGATGGATCGCAGAGAAGCCCTCGCAGATTCGCAAACAGCCCCTTTGGATGAGCTTCACACGCTGAATGCTTCATGACATATATTATGGATTAATAGGATCTTGACAAAGTTGCAAAATGTGCCACAGGCTATACGCTTCCTATTGTACTGCTGGCTCTAGACGAGATATCTTCTTTTAGACTGATTATTATGAGCCTTGTATGTAGATCTCACAGTTTCTTGCTCCTGATTGAACAATTCACAGTCACATAACTGTGCTACAAATGCTAAAATGAAGGTATTTAGGTATCTTAACCATTTCAGCCCGCAGGGATTTTTCACCTTATGCATCAGAGCAATTCTCACCTCCCATTCATTCGCTAATAACTTTATCACTACTTATCACAATTTATTGATCTATATCTTGTTTTTTTCCACCACTAATTAGGCTTTCTTTGGGTGGTACATTTTGCTAAGAATTATTTATTTATAAATGCATTTTAACAGGATTAATAAGAAAAAATGGAAAAAATTCATTATTTCTCAGTTTTCGGCCATTATAGCTCTAAAATAATCCACTCTACCATAATTAAAACCTATGTGTTTTATTTGCCCGTTTGTCTCGGTTATTATACCATTTAAATTGTGTCCCTATCACAATGTATGGCGCCAATATTTTATTTGGAAATAAAGGTGCATTGTTTCCGTTTTGCGTCCATCACTATTTACAAGCTTATAATTTAAAAAATGTTTGTAGTATACCCCCTCCAAATGCATATTTAAAAAGTTCAGACCCTCAGGTAACTATGTCTTTTTTTTTTTTTCATTGTAATTTTTTTTTTTCAATAAAAATGTTATTTGGGTAATATTTTGGTGTGGGGTATAAAGGTATAAACAGTTAATTTTAAATGTTGTTATATGTGTAAATTGTAATGTAAAAAATATGTAGATGTAGTTTTACTATTTGGCCACAAGATGGCCACCTTCATTTTTGTTTTCCCTCCTTGTACTTCAAAATTTTTCCGGGCAGAAGAGCTGAAGCCTCTTGTGAGAGCGCTTCGGTTTTTCTGCGGGGGACAGGGATCGGTGATCGGGAACCATGTTCCCGTTCACTGATCGCAGGGCTACCAGGGGACACCACGGGGGCTCGCCCGCGATCGCGCGCAGGTGCACAGTAGAGCAGCCACCCGGACGTGAGCTTCATGTCCGGGCGGCAGAAATGGTTAAAGGGAACCCGAGGTGAGAGGGATATGGAGGTTGACATATTTGTTTCCTTGTAAACAATGCCAGTTGCCCGGCAGCCCTGCTGATCTTCTGGCATAAGTAGGATCTGTTGAGTCAAAATCCTGGAACAAACATATGGCTAATCCAGTAAAACCTAAATCAGAGTACCTGATCTGCATATGCTTGTTCAGGGTCTATGGCTAAAAGTATTAGAGGCAGAGGATCAGCAGGACAGCCAGGCAACTAGTATTGTTTAAAAGGAATTAAATATGGTAGCCTTCATATCCCTCTCACCTCAGGTTCCCTTTAAAGGAGGCCTGTGTCAAACTAAAATTTGTTAAAAGGAAGGCAGTATTTAGGCAGCCCTACCAACCTTAATACAGTGATCATATAAAAAATAATAATAATAGTGATATTAATGGAAGAGGAACAAGAACCCGCATAACCATTCTAGCACTGAGGCAGGCTTCTACTTTATGTGATTAAAAAGGGGTGGGTTAGCATAGCTTTGTGGGTGGAGAGGCCACAACCCTTTTTACCCTCATAACAATATACAGTAGGTGCTGATAAATGGTACAATTTTTTCATCAGATGCAATTTTTCAACACATTTTTCATAATAGAATTGTATAGAAAACAGTGTGTAGCAAAACTCGTTGTAAAACGATTCTTTGGTTTGGATTGGAACAGAAAATGTTATTGATCCAAAAGTAGGTATATGGGAACAATCCATAATTTCTTTCCAATTACTTATGCTCGGAAAAAGTGCATCGAAAGAGCACATCTGATGAAAAAATTGTAACATTGATGGACACCTGTAACAAAAAAAACAAAAACCTCCCCTGGGGGGTACTCACCTCGGGTGGGGGAAGCCTTCGGGTCCTATTGAGGCTTCCCCCGTCCTCCTCGGTCCCACGGCGGCGACGATAACGCTTCCTGAACAGCGGGGATGTAAATATTTACCTTCCCGTCTCCAGCGCAGGCGCAGTAACGGCTCTCTGCTCGGTGATAGGCGGAAATAGCCGATCGCTGTCGGCCCACTCTACTGCGCAGGTGCAAGTCTCCTGCGCCTGCACAGTAGAGCGGACCCGACAGAGATCGGCTATTTTCACCTATCTCTGTGCGGAGAGTCGCAACAGCGCCCCCACTGGAGCCAGGAAAGGAAAATAAATAAGCGCTTATCAGTTCTTGTCAAGCTTGTCGAGGGAGGATTGCTGGACACTTTGGGAGAGTGAGCGCTGGATTTCCTGCAGCTACAGGGGAGGGAGAAGCCTCATTGGGACCCTGAGGCTTCCCCCTCCCGAGGCGAGTACCCCCCAGGGGAACTTTTTTTTTTTGTTACAGGTTCTCTTTAAGCTAACCTCCTTAAGCTAAGTGCTTCTGACTGCAGTGTGACCAGAATTATTACAGATGTATAAGTAAGCATTTATCTCCCCTGTACAGCGGTTTCGCTTTTCATTCATTGCTGCTATTCCACATTTTAGATAGTGTGTGCTTCTCTAAAGAGGAACTGTAACCAAGGTTTGAACTTCATCCCAATCAGTAGCTGATACCCCCTTTCCTACAAGAAATCTTTACCTTTTCTCAAATAGATCATCAGGGGGGCTCTGTGTGGCTGCTATTGTGGTGAAACCCCTCCCACAGTGTGATGTCAGGACCTAGGTTTTGACATCACACTGTGGGAGCCTTGTTGTATTGTTGAAAATAACAGCTGTTTCTAACTGCCAAGCAACCAGTATCTCCCTCTGTACACATATATCTATAAAAAAGTAACCTTTTAGCCTATCACATTGTTGGGGGTGTGGTTTTAGATAATGGCAGTTGGAACTGTCTTTTTTTTTATATCTGCCAGTAGTAAAGATGATGACGTGCAGGCTGATTGTGAAACAAACAATATGAACAATTTACACAGCGAATATCAATCCATTACTTGATATGTTCTGGTTTTTAACTTCTCACTTAGCAATGCATTGATTTATTTCTTTCCCCTTTTCAATAATGTCCATCTTGAAGTCTCACCATTGATAATGAGTATTTATTGGAATTTATTTATTGACTTGGATTATTTATTATTACTTACTGATTGTTATATTGTATTCAGGGCCTGGCAGTTTTTAACACACTAGATTCGGGGGACGTTTTATTCACGTTTAAAATTTTTATCTTTGTTGGATATATCCTAAAAGGACATCGGAGGTGAAAATAAACTGATGAGAAATACAATTGTATCTATCCTCCTTCTCCTAAAAATGACTTGTTTTAGATATCCTACAGTTTTTGTTTATATTTAAATCTACTTTTTTACGTTTTTACTGTTTCATTGTCTCTGCTCAGTGACACCTTCATTGAAGTGTGCCAGAGTCAAAATCTTTGGCTATGACTCTTTTTATCTTTTTCCTGCTCTCAGAAGACATTTACTACCAGAAAAGACTATTATGGCTGTAATTCCTTATCAGTGAGGGTTAGGCCACATACACACATCAGACTATAGTCTTTGGAAAATGAAAGATCACAGACCAATCTTACCTCCCTTCATGTAGTATGAGAGCCATACTCTACACAGTCTTTTCTGTGGAGCTGAACTCCTCATCAGACAGAAATCTTTGCAAGATGCTGCACACACAGAGGCTGTACAGACACAAAAGATCAGTATCTGCAAAAGATCTGTTCCTGCCAAAAATCCATTCCTGCAAATTGCAATGATAGTCTATGAGATCTGCAGATCATCATACACACATGATTTAACTGACATTCATCTGCAGATCAAGCAGTCATCTGCAGATCTGAAAATCCATCCTGGTGGATCTGATCTGCAGATGAATGATAGTTAAATCATGTGTGTATGATGATCTGCAGATCTCATAGACTATCATTGCAATTTGCAGGAATGGATTTTTGGCAGGAACAGATCTTTTGCAGATACTGATCTTTTGTGTCTGTACAGCATCTGTGTGTGCAGCATCTTGCAAAGATTTCTGTCTGATGTGGAGTTCAGCTCCATAGAAAAGACTGTGTAGAGTATGGCTCTCATACTACATGAAGGGTGGTAAGATTGGTCTGTGATCTTTCATTTTCCAAAGACTATAGTCTGATGTGTGTATGAGCCTTTAGACTTTAAACTGTTAATTGCATACCTGATGTTTAACTCTTTCAGGCAAAAAAAGAAAAAAACGAAACACAGCATAATTATTTGTGTGATTGGCACTGTACATCTATCTCATGTTGTTGTTTTGTTAATTGGATAGCTTTGTGTTGTTCTTTGTAGATACAGTTGTTCAATTAATCCGTTTATTTTCACTTCAGGCTTGCTCCAGGCTGGCTTTTCTTACGGGGAAGTTTTGTGCTATAAAACTTTTCACGCAGCGTGCTGTAACGGATGATTGATGTTGTGGTGCGCAAATCGATTTGGAAGGTTTTGTTCCACTTTAGAAATCTTTGTAAAAATAAACCCTACATTTGGTTGAGGTCAGATGCACGCTTTTCAATGTCAGTCCTGGCAACTAAGCTAAATACAACTGAAGAGTTTGGATGCCCATTAACCGACGTGTTTCCTGGCCCGGTGACAGTGTAATTCTAGAGTGTATTACATGATAAGCATGGGGCGCTGGGATGCTGCTTCCAGCGACTTTTACAAACAAAACAATTCACTAAAAGACTCGCCTAAAACACAATGCTGCAGATCTGAAAAAGAAAGTATAAATAAGAACTATGATCATCCGTTAGAGAGATGAGACTCTGAAAGTGTATGTGTGACATTGTATTTTCCAAAGATGTTTTATAGCCATTTCACCTTCGTTGCTCTCCTTTATGAAGCATTTATTCATTGCGAGTGAGTTGCCAAAGACCTAAATCTGTATAATCTGTTCATGTAACATAATCTGATCAGAGCAAATATGGAGAAGATATTTATCAAGATGATTGCAGATCTGACCCAATAACAGCACACTGGAGACAGCAGGGCCTGGCATGACCTTGTGGCAGAATGTAAACTATCTCAAGGTTAGAGCATGGCCTGCTTTTACAGAGATTATGGCTGATGTTTACGTCCGGAGCGCTTGCCAAGCATTCGTGCCGAGGCTGTAGTCGGGCAGAGGACACAACTGATATAGGAATGAATCCTGCATCAGGCATTTACCCTGCAGAGGTTACCCACTTAAGATTCCCTGATGTGAGTCTCACGTCCTAATTAGCTACCCTATAGATTCCTGGACGTGAGACTTACATTCAACACTAAATGCCACCGCTGCGTTCGCGCATGTGCTCATGCATGCTCCTGCACCCATTCAGTAGTCAACGATTGATTGCTGCCATAGCAATCATTCATGAAGAGCTTTGAAAAAAATGAAAAAGGTTTTATTTTTGAAATTTAAAGTGACAGTGTCGCATTAAAAATATATATTTTTTTCTTTTTTGTGTAGTGTTAACCCATACTGGGCTAATTAAGATTCATGGACACCTGTAATGGCTGCCGGCCATAGCGTCCGCTAGGGCGACAGCTCGGTGACCCAACACTGCGTAGATGCATGGTGTTACCTAGCAAAGCATCTGTACAGCACTGCGGTCCCAAACTGTGTGGACTAATAATCACATGCAATCGCTAAAGACACACAGGCTGGTGATAATGGTACACTACATGCCTGACTAGTGATGTAGCGTACCAGCTGTTTTTAAAAAGTTTTTTTTTTTAAGTGTTTTAAGTTTTGGAATTTTAAAATAATCTGATGTCCTCATAAAATCTAAATGAGGTCTCAGCATTTCTTTAATTGTAACACTTTGAACTGGCATGTTGGGGATATTGTCCTCTTCTGATGATTGTGTATTGATGTTACTCAATACTCAACATTTCTGTATGCAAAGACCTTGAAATGTGTAACCCAGTCCACAGTGTTTAGTTCACTGCGGAGTCATCACTTAACATTGGGGCCAGTAGGATGGCATTTGTGGTTAGTCTGCGTGCCGTTCATTACCGGTATTGGAAATCCACTTATTGCTTCCTTCCCATCTGTTTTCTGGCACATTTAGGTGTCTGAATTATTAATGAGCATCTTACAGTCAACAAACCAATTATGATTCCAAACATCCCATTATTTCCCAAAAGCCAGCCCTGTGATGTCCGGTGACCACAGACTCTTATACGTCCTGCATGATACTCCGGTGTACAACTTTTCAGATTAATAATTACAAGTGGTTTTATTGGTATGCTGATTTATACCCTTGGGAAGTTTATTATTATAATTTATATTGTTATTGTAAAATGTCTCAAGGTGTGTGGATTTGTGCACTTTCTTTTGTGTTTTAAGTAGAACTCCGAGCAAAACTATAGCTACACCTTTCAAGTATGGATGTGATGTCTTTTATGAAAGTACCAGTGTTCATCTATAATTGCTTTGGCTGTGTGTATCTGATTGCAAAATGCTGGGCTTACATTATGTCTAAAGGCTCGTTCACACGTCCAAACCATCTGCCCAACTATCATCTAAACTTGGTCTGTTGGAAGACAGTTGGGCATGTGTACAGCTGGCAAACAACAAGATGTCCAACTGATAACAGGCTGTTTGCCAGATCCAACCGGCGGATCCACCTGCACAACTATCTTGCAGGTTGGCCACGTTTGTACAAGTCTTTTGAACAACTTTATTGTTTTTGAATGCAGACACGTTGGGCAGTTTGATGTTTAGCTTGCGCACATAGTATTTACGTGAGTTGGTTGTTTAATTGGTTGGCGTGTGCTTACATACTTGTCATGTAAACAACTTGTTGTGTGGTTGGTCATGTTGTGTGGTTGGTTGTGCATTACGTTGGACGTGTGTATGAGCCTTTAATGTGCCCGTCAATGATGCAATCTTACCAAATCTATGTAGGAGAAAGTTAAACTGAGTGAATAGACTTTGAATGTGTACAAGGTAATCTCTCACATTGTATTGAAGTGGTCAGATCAAGATTGTATCATGAATGGGCACCTATCATTTTCCTGGCTATATTCTGTCATAAGTTGAGATTTTGGAATTGGTAAGAGGTACTACTGACTCCCTGTACTATTTCAAAACCTTTTTGAGGTAGGCAAAGAACCTGAATCTTGCCATGTGTCACCTGTCTGGGTTGTATCTCCACATGTATGGGGGTAGTTTTCCCCAGCATGAGTTAGAGATGAGCCCCTGAATCTTAATTCTAACCTTTATATACCGCTTTTCTCCCGACTGACTCAAAGCCGTTTAGAGCTGTAGCCACTAAGGGCGCGCACAGAAGGCCACCCTGCAGTGCTAGGGGAGTCTTGCTCTAGGTACTGGCTTAGGGTGCATACAAACATCCAATTTTGATTGGCCAATCACTGACCAATTTTACCACCTGTATGTATTATGAGAGCCAACAGAATTTGAATACTATGAACAGCTTGTAAATGGTAAAAATGGATGTGTCCAATTTTACCTGGTCTCCTTTGTTAGAGTCGGTGTCCTTACACTAGCCAGCCACTGTTAAAGAGGAGCTGTCAGCCATACTATCTCAGAAAAACACCCCACATATATAAGTAGATAAATACTTGCTCTACTTATATAACATATGTATTGCACTGCCCACATTTTGATTTTAGTGATTTTTCTACAGTAAAAAAAGAGAAAATCCTTCTTAGCATTTCCCATGTTAACTGTGGCTATTTTTAAGCCAATCCTGATGTCATTTCCTCCCTTAATCTCCTCTGCCTGATTTTCCCGCCCTTTAATATAGAAAGTGCATTATCTCAGCATGAGAAATATTGGCCAATCAGAGAGGAACAGAGGTGTGGGAGGGGAAAACAGGAGGGAAAGAGGCTTCAGCCAATCAGGCTGCATTAGTCAAGTCTAGAGGGGAAGTAGAGAAGCAAAAAAGGACAACCCAGCCTGCCTTGCAACTTCCTTTTTGTGTACCAAATTTTGTGTGTACCAAATAAGAGTCAGGTAAACTGGGGAATGATCATTTATCAACAAGAAAAGTAATAGTGATTTTAACTTTTGCATTGCCTGGTTAGCATCCTTATAACTTTTTTACCAGGTAAAAATAAAGAATTGATTTATGATTTGATGCCCAATAGTTACACTTTAAGGACCACGTTGGGTGCTATAGTTCAGGCAGCAGATCCCATGCTGACAGGATCAGTCTGCATGGGGGAACAAGGGCTTAAGGATGGAGGGGAGGGGATCAGGGGTAAACTGACTTTTTTTTTCTCAAGTGTTAAATTTACAATTACAGAAAACGAATAAATAGCAGGTTACACAGCAGATGATAAATGAAGCACGGAGCTGAAGAAGACTCTGCAAAGGCAAAAGGAATTGCCCATCAGAGAAATAAGCATTCACAAGAGCATCATACCAGCATTATAAGCAATACGTTTGTAACTTAATTTATTATATATTCTTGCGTATAAGATTACTTTTTAACCTTTGAAAATGTTCTGAAAAGTCAAGGGTCGTCTTATACGCCGGGTGTCATTGATGTCGGGTGATACGCCGTATCCTGTTACCGCCTCTCAGATCTCGCTGCTGAGGACTGTAGTGAAGTGGCGCAGGTGCACATGTGCGAGATCTGAGAGGCAGAGAAAGAGGTAAATAGGATACAAGGGTGGGCAAAAAGGGTGAAGATCTATTCTTCCATACCACTCTGACCAATCCACTCAGGGAGAGGGAGAGTTGACCAATCCAACCAGTCAATCGCCTGTATACTGCTATATACTGGGTACCACATACTGTACAGCACCAGTATCTGTTCATACATAGCACCGGTATATGATTTTTTTTTTATTTTTTTATTTGGTGTGCGTTGGAAGAGGCAGTTTTATATGGCGAGTATATCCCAAACTCTATGTTTTAACTGGAAAAGTTGGGGGGTCGTCTTATACGCATAGTAGTCTTATACACCGGAATATACGGTACCTGGAAAAGTGTGCTCAATGCTGATACTCACTGGAATTGCATCTGGCCCTAAAGTGGACCTAAACTCTTGCACAGGACAGAATGAAACCATAGAGAAATGCACCCTGTATGTCTGGCAGGATAGTGTACTGGTTGAGGGCACCGCCTTTGACATGGTACACTAGAGCAGGGGTCTCCAACCTTTTTAAGCCCGGGGCCCACTATATCCTTCCTTATATTCCTCCAGCCGCAGCTCTCCTCTTCGCAGCATGTCGTATTACAGCAGCGCTTCCTGCGCGGCTGCTGTAAGGAGGGAAGGAGGTGGGGTAGCGTCTTTCTGTAGCGGCGATACGCATCACCGTTACTATGGGAACCGCTGTCCCGGCTCCCTTGGCTCCTTATAGCAGCCGTGCAGGAAGTGCTGCTGTAATACGACATGCTGCGAAGAGGAGAGCCGCGGCTGGAGGAATATAAGGAAGGAAGCAGCCGCCCGCTATAAGGTAACAGGAGCGGCGGCCGCGGGGGGAGAGGAAGAAGCCGCGGCCCCCCAGAAATCTGCCCAAGGACCCCCAGGGGGCCGCGGCCCCCAGGTTGGGGACCCATGCACTAGAGTTTAAATCCTGGCTATGGTCAGTACCAATTCATTAAGAAGTTCAAGGCCAAGGGCTGCATAACTCTGCTTTTTCTAGTGTGCATTTTTTGAAACCCACAACTCGCTGCATATTTCTGTGAAACTCACATAATGACGCATATAATGTATTTCAGTGGAGATGCAGATAAAGTGCATTTTACCGCATTTTGGCATGCGTTTTTGATGCAGTTTTCATAAAAGAAATATACTGTATTCTTCTCTATGGAAAAAGAGAAGATATTAAAAATCTGCAAACCTATTAAAAATGCAATCGCAAAAGCATACAAAACACACAGAAAAATGCAGAAACGCACAGTGCAGAAAAATCATGGTTTTCAGCACAGCCAAGTGTGCTCCCAGCTTGAGGAGGGCCACTCATCAAATGAATAGCAACCCAAACCGCTATTCAGAACAAAACATGCAGTTGGGTGTTTCCTCAACAGGCTGCAACAGAGGCAAATGGTTTATGTGAACTGGCACTCAGAAAATGACAGTGCTGGATTTGTCCGTTTTAAGTCCGCTGCCCGATCCGTCACAGTGCAGGGCAGCAGACTTACCGTGAACCCAGCTGTAGTCTGCGAAGGAAATGGGTTTTCTGTTCAGAGTGTGCCGTTTCACTACGTTCTCTGTGTTGCTTAGCATGCCGCCTTGAAAACAGGATTAAAACTATTATTTTGTAAACCGCTGTTGGCACAGTGAATGGAAATGTGTGGCGGTTCAAGCTGTGACATGCCTGTGGTTCATTTTGTTATAGTCTGGAGGCAAAGAACAAACAACAATAAAAACACGCACACAAAAAAAGAAACACAATGTTTATTTCTCACAGCTCTGCGCAGAGCTATTGTGTGACTGGTATGTGACAGTCCAGCCACACAGTTATGTCAACCAGTCAGCTGGATTTTTTTCATCCTTTTAACAGCACATAAATCAAGTGATAACAGGAGCAGCCTGGAATTTTAAATGAGATTGCCTTGTATTTACAGATGCATCTACCCTTTCCTTAATGATTTATAAAATATGATGTATTCTGAACATGCAAAGATTTACCATTTAAATGCTATCACATTTGAAAGGGAAAATTATATTTGCACGAGTCACCTTAGCCCGTTTAAAAACGGGTAGGTCTGTCATTACTTTACCGCGCACGACGCCAGCCGCACGCGCCCCCGTGACGCTCGCCGCGCGTGCCCCCACGCGCACGCATGCCCGCACCTTCTGGTCCCGTCCTCCGGCTCTCGGCACCATCGGCAGTGTCTCTGTGTCTTATCCCTGCACATGCGCAGTGCTAAAAAGCACTGACACAGGGACAAAAACGGACACAGACACACTTGCCAATTATATATAGAGATTTGAGTTACACATAGAGGCCTTGTCCACAAATATTTGTCCCCCCTCCACCCAAAACTGGGGAAGCGGCCCCTCCCATACTCACCTAAAGAAGTTCTCAATCATTTTGTTACCCTCCTCTTCTAAACTGACTATGTTGTTACATCTTTCCCATCAAATCCCTTACTTCTGTCTGAGAAGAAATAGTGTTAGGAGAATTAGGATCCGTAGTGTTTAAAGCAGCAGAGACAGCCATACTATCCCAGAAAAAAACCCATAATCATGAAAAGAAAAATACTTGTTCTACTTACTTATTGCATATGTAATACATACTGTGTGTATTGTACTGTCCACGTTTTGATTTCAGCAACTTCTGCAGAGGCGGGAGCTGTAATTCCCTTCGCAGCCTTGGGTCACACTGAACTGCCCACAGCCAATCAGTGAGGAGCAGCAATGTGGGAGGAGAGATAACAAGCTTCCCTCTCCTCTGCAATGTATCAAATAGAGCCAGGCTGACTGAGAGATGATTTATTACGTTAGAAACATTTAGAATTATTGGAATGCCTGTAATGCAGGGTCAGGTTGTAGACTATATAATAAACACAGCAGTGGGTAAATGGAATTATATTTTATGGCTGAAAATCTTGCTTTAAAGTGAACCTCCGGACTAAAAATCGACTCAGCAGCACTAAAAAAGGCCTGGTGTTTCTTTTTACAGTTTCACAGCATCAGAACTTTGTTTCTCTTATCCAAGCCTCATTTTTAGCTGCACAGAAGAAAACTGCCCGGGCTTTTATTCCCCTGTTGCTGTGCAAAGCATGATATGATTTCTGATATTGTTGCTCTCGTTCTGCTGTTTTTTTTTTTTTTTTACATTTTTAATTTGACATTTGAAGCCTAGCGTGTGCAGCTGGGAGGGGTTATCAGGACACAGGACAGTTGGAACTGTGTCTCCTGCTCCTTGTCACCTCCTTTCAACCAAAAAGATGGCTGCCCCCATGACAAAGATGGCAGCCCCCATGAATAACAAACATTTGCCTGTTCTTTTAAAACAGGGTGGGTAAAAAATTATATTACCTATCTATTCTAATTAACATAACTAATGCAACTTAATGACAGTATGTTTGTTTAGGCTGAAGTTCCCCTTTAAGTTAGCAGAACTAGGTTTAGAATAAGAATCTGAAGAATTAGCATTAGGGTAAGAGTATTACAGTAGAGTTAGGAGATGCATATAAGTCAATTATTGATGCTTCCCTAATGGGATGGGTCATTTAAAAATTGAAAATTCAAAAAAAGGTGTAAACAACCACAAATTAATTGTTCCCATTTTTTAAACACATTTTTAGCAAAATTTCAGGCAAAGCAAAATCAGCCAGATTTGCTTATTCATATTGGTCTATTTACCTTGAATACTTTCCAAGTCACTGGACCAGAATGGGTATGAAGATCAAGTGTTCCTATTGAAGTGCTATGCTGATGAGACCCTACTCCAAAAATAAACGTGTGCTTAGCCGTGCTTCAGGAATGGATGGATGACGACTGTATAAAACTAAATGCTGCCAAAACTGAGGTTCTTGTCATTGGAGGTCAGCACCAGTCTCATTCAGAACCACTGAGGGTGAGGAGTTCAGACCTTAATAGCGCTTACTTTGTGCACAGCTTTGGTGTACTGATTGATGTGGAATCAAATTTCAGATGTTGTGAAATATTTCTTTTTTCACAGCAAAAAATTTAAGCACCTCCAGCCCTAGTTCATGCCTTCATCACATCAAGGCTGGACTATGCAAAACACTCTATAATACAGGTCTTCCAAATAAAGACCTGCACCACATGCAATTAGTACAGAAAGCCACCGCAAGGCTTTTAACAAGCTCCTAACACAGATTATTTGCTCACTCCACTAGCTACCCATAGAGGATCCTCTTTAAAGCGATATTGTCACCATAAAAGTCAAATTTCAACAGCAACTGGTCTAAAGCTGGCCACTAACAGTCCAATTTCTAGCGAAAAATCATTAGAGAGATCAGAAATTCTGATCGGACGAAAAATCGTTCACTACACCATCAACTAACCAATCATTGCTTCCTATCTATCACGACCACCAAGAAAATCCAAATTTTCGTTCTCCGAAAATTCATTCGGGCGACATTTTTTTCACTCGTTCATAATCGATTGTGTCCACCAATGGAGATTATTTACAACCAATCCGATCAGAATTTCTGATCGCTCGAACGATTTTTCGCTAGAAATTGGACCGTTAGTGGCCAGCTTAAGTGATGAAGATGCTAATCCTGCATTCAAAACTTGCAAAACTTTTTCTGCTGTTATGGCTTAGAGTTATCACATACTTTAGGAGCACTAACAAACAGTTGAATGCTGGGGGTTCTTTTTATCTATAATATATTCCTCCTCTTCCATGTAATTCCCTGCCTAGCTGCTTATCAGAAACACCCTCTGAGCACTTGTGTTTACAAGCAAGGCTGAGGTGACTCAGGCTAAGTTCACAGTGGGACGTTAAAGTCGCGGGTTAAAACAGCATTTAAAGCAGAATAACTCACTGCAATGAAAAATCAATGCCCTGTCCACAGTGCACACGTTGCATTGGTGTCTAACGCTGCACGTTAAGTAAAAGTACTGCATGCAGTGCGTTACACACGTTATTAGCTGTGTTGGACTGTTTGCACATGCTCAGTAATGACTTGGAAGCATACTTTTCATTGCCTGTATTTTTTACTGTATCTGCTGTATGCGACGGTAACGCTGCGTTGCCACTTTTTGGGCGCATTGCGTTGTAAGCTTGCGGTGCGACTTTAACGTGGCATCAAAACGCAACGTCCCACTGTGAATCTAGCCTTAGTGATTGGATGTGTAAACACAAAAAGACAGTGACGTTGTTAGTATACACCTCAGTGGGAGTGTCTGAAGACTCTGGGAGGAGGGCAGCTAATGAATACACAATGAGCAAGAGAAGGGAGGGGGGAAAACAAGAGTCAGGGAGGATATGATGTCAGCATTAGCTTGGCAAAATGGCCAATGCCTAGAATAAGATTTTCTGCTTTTCCTTTGTAAAATTCACAGGAATATTTACGTTGATAGCACAATACATCTGTTATGTAAGTAAAAGTAGTATTTATCTACTTATATATGTGTTTTTTATTTCTATGTTAGCATGGGTGTCGCTTGTTCTTTAAGATTGGCATACTAACATGCAAATCTCTACACAATGGCCCTGTATCCCTGAAGGATGTGTTGCAACTACATCACCCCTCCCACAACCACAGATCAACACAATCTTATACCTTGGTCACCCCCAGTGTTTACCTCAAAATCATTCGAGCCAGAATTTTCTGTCATACTTCCTCTACCTTTTGGAATGCCTTGTCAAACCCAATGAGGGCATCTCCATCCCTGGAGGCATTTAAAGAGAAACTGCTGAAATCTATTAAAAATCTATGTGCAGTATGTAGAGACTCAATCAGATAGCTCTCTATCTTATCAGATTATGATCTGAGAGAGATCTATTTCATCAGATTATGATCTGAGAGTGATATATCTTTTGGCCACATTGACCAATGTATGGCCAGCTTTATTCTGGCTTTACGAGCTGCCACCAATCAAATTATTTTTTGTTTCTGTTAAAATACTAGAGCTGTCCGCCACCTACTGGATATATTTAGTATATGAAAGATTCATATGCAGTGTTTTTTTTTTAATGACTTAACCTCCCTGGCGGTAACCCCGGCTAGCTGTCGAGAGCTCCCTTCAAAGCAATGGGCTTTTTTATTCCCCTCCCAGGGGATTCAGACACATTCAGCCATTATACTTCCTCTCCACGGATGCTCTGAATCACTCTGGTGAGATCGCCGTCAGTGATCTCACTACAGAGTGACAGCGCCACCCATAGGATAGAGGTAAAATTGCAGCGCTAGATTCCAGGGAGGTGAGTGAGTGCAGGGGCTGCTGCTGGCTTTCTGGCGGCATGATTTTTTTCCTGGTTTAAGAGTCTGAAACAATCATAAAAGACCCTAAGATCCAGAAATAATCCTTCCCGCCAGGGAGGTTAAATATCAAAATGAAAAAATATAATTATTTAAAGATACAGGTGAAACTCAAAAATTAGAATATTATGCAAAAGTCCATTTCTTTCTGTAATTCAGCAAGGTGAAGCTTATATATGAAATAGACTCATTACATGCAAATTGGGTTATTTCAAGCCTTTATTTGTTATAATTTTGATGATTATGGCCTACAGCTTATCCAAACCCCAAATCAAAATCTCAAACCATTAGATTAGAATATTGTGCAAATGTTCAATATTCTAGGCTCAAAGTTTCAGACTGTAGTTAGTTTATTAGTCCGAAAACCTGCAAAGGGTTCCTATTTCAAATATTAGTTTCACCTTCTAAGTTAAATAACTGAAATAAATGGACTTTTGCGCGATATTCTAATCTTTCGAGTTTCACCTGTATTTGTGCACCACTAGTAATGCTGCTAAGAATAAAAATCCCTCGGTCTTTTAAATTACATTATCTCTACCTCTGTTCTTTAAAACGGTAATTTAAAGTGTACCAGAAACGAACATTATTAAAACCCATGTGAAAAGTGTCTTGTTTCGGCAGATCCCCACCACCATAGACACCCAACAGCATACAAACTCACCAGATGTATTGGCCACTGCTAGACTGGCCAATCATGCACAAATCCAGGAGCCTCGGTGCCTCAGGATCCTGGTGCCACTTTAGTGATATCCCTTTAAGCCACCCTCACTTTCCACCTTTTTCCTTTGCATGTTACCTCAAAGAAATAGCTATCATAGCATAATTCAATAAAAATTAATAAAACCTTTATTCTAAAATATACTCACATGTTCCTGGAGTATAAACACGCTCAGAGTTTTACGGGCTCTCCCCCGTTGCCATGCAGGGCACTGCTGATATTATGGCCTCCTATTCCTCCTCCACTCAGCCTGCAGATACCACCACCTCACGCCGTCCGCTTCCTGGTACGTCCAACCTCCCGCCCTGGACGTATCTGCAGGCTGAGTGGAGGAGGAATAGGAGGCCATAATATCAGCAGTGCCCTGTCTGGTGGAGAGCCCATAAAACTCTGAGCGTGTTTTTACTCCAGGAACATGTGAGTGTATTGTAGAATAAAGGTTTTATCAATTTTTACGGAATTACGCTATGATAGCTATTTCTTTGAGGGAAAAAGGTGGAAAGTAAAGGTGGCTTGAAGGGATATCACTAAAGTGGCACCAGGATCCTGAGGCACCGAGGCTCCTGGATTTGTGCATGATTGGCCAGTCTAGCAGTGGCCAATACATCTGATGAGTTTGTATGCTGTTGGGTGTCCATGGTGGTGGTGATCTGCCGAAACAAGACACTTTTCATATGGACTTCATGTAACCTCGGGATGTGCGCTTAAACGATTAGATATTGATTTTGACAGGTCTGCCGAACCTTGTGGTAGCGCACTCCGTATGGACTTGGACTTGGTTTACCAGCTATAGCGCTTTGATATTTTATATATGAACATTATTTAAAGATTTATACATACCTGGGGCTTCCTCCAGCCCCCTCTGCAACGATCGCTCCTACGCCGTCTTCCTCCACCTCCTCGTTGTCACGTTACAAGCCCCGTGAGTTGGGCAAGTCGAGGTCAGTCAGCGCATGCGCAGTGTGGCTGCTCGCACCCCCCTCATCTTGCTCCCTCGTCTGGGAACATTCTGCGCAGGCGCAGAGCACTTCCGGCTATGGGAGCGCGGCGGTGCAGTGCTCCCCGACTCGCTGAGTAATCGGGGCTAGGCGGAGGAAGATGGTGTGAGAGCGATCCATTGCAGTGTGGGCTGGAGGTAGTTCCAAGTATGTATACATCTTTTATTAATGTTCATCTCAGGGTCACTTTAAGAAGTCTAAGGGCTCATTCACACTAGGGGCGTTTTTGACATTTTGTAAGCGCTGGTGATTTTCAAAATCGCCTTGAAAGCGGTTGTGCAATGATTCTCTATGAGAAAGTTCACATCAGAGCGGTTAGTTTCCGGTCCGCTCAGAAAAGCGCTGCATGGGCCATTTTTTAGGAGATTCCGCCTCAGTGGAAGGTATCGGGAAAACGCAAACGCTCACAAAATCGCTTTGTGCAGCGATTGCGTTTTTAAGGATAAATACATTATTATTTAGTATTTATATAGCGCCGACATATTACGCAGTGCTGTACAGAGTATATTGTTGTATCACTAACTGTCCCTCAGAGGAGCTCACAATCTAGTCCCTACCATAGTCATATGCCTATGTATATATCGTGTTGTGTATCGTAGTCTAGGGCCATTTTTAGGGGGAAGCCAATTAACTTATCTGTATGTTTTTTGGATGTGGGAGGAAACCGGAGTGCCCAGAAGAAACCCACACAGACACAGGGAGAACAAAGGCGAGAGAGCTAACCACTACGCCACCGTGCCTCCCATTGTATTGATTTTTTACCAGATCAAAGAGGACTGACGTCAGGAAATGAAAAAAGCAATCGCTCTGCAAAAGCGCTTAGAAAAGCATTCAGCAAAAACGTCCACCGCACGTAATTCGTAAAAAAAAAGGTGTCAAAAAACTGCCAACGGCCTCGCGAACGGAACGCAATGGGAACAAGGCCTCAGTGGATGAAGTTATAAGTGTGACTATCCTCCCATTCCACATCATAGACTAACAAGGATTTTTTTTTATATCCGGGAACTCTTGTGATTCTGGAAATATTCACCCGTCAGCCCCTCATTTGATTAATTATCCAATCTTTACAGCGTGGAAAGCTCAGAATTGCAGGAACTCAGCCAAAGCCTCAGCTGAAGACGGCTGGAAAGCTGCCACTTCAATTCATTTTTAAACCCCTCCACAAAATCTTTTCCTGGTCTTTCCTGTGTGGATCTCTGTTCCCTGCAATCATGCACTGATTCACCTGCTGGGAAGTATCTATGATACGGGACTTATGGGCTGCTGCCGGTATATATCATTATTACTGCGTCACATCAACAAATCGAAAATCGTGCTACATAAAAATAGTCACAACAAAAGTGAAAGCTGCATTCTTCTATGTATAATATGACTGGAATACCTAGGAGAGAAGTATTGTGCAGGACAACAAACTATTTGGCCCGAGGAAGTGGGCGTTAGACCCACGAAACGGGTTGCCTGTGTAATATTAAATTATGTGTATAAATGTGTCATTATTGAGGTAAGCCACATCTCCCTTTATTATTTTAGCTGTTTTTAACACAGTTATATCTATCATCATGCACCTCTCCCTTCTTTGTGCTTTCCACCCTCCTCTGGAGGGGTGTACTCCAGTGCCCACTGGCGCCCCACTTTGTTGTTTTGCCAAGAGTGCGACTGGATCCAGTTCCAGCTGGTCACCCGAGTGGAGTCGGGTTTATAAATCTCCACCTGCCTTCAGTGGTTGGTTGCCCCCGTGCAATCTTCCTTTGTGAGTACCACAACTTTTTTTTTTTACATTTGCCATTGAACTTGTGACGTACTGCACCATTTGCATCCTTCTTTTTTAGGGTGTTGATCACCACTTACCACATTCCAGGCAAATTTACAAAATGTTGGTAAATTTGCCATCCATGCAGAAATTTTACAACAATTCCCAGGTGGTGCTGGACCAAAGGACAAGTAGAATGGACTAATCCTTACTCATGTAATAAAGTAGGGCAACAAGCACTCAATTCCAACTAATAGAGTCCCTCTAGTGGCAGTAATATGCAGGCAAGGCACTGGCAAGTGCCCCCCCCCCCCCCTTTAGTTTCTCACCAAATCCGGTGGCCAGCAGGGCCCAAATGCGCCTCAGGTGACAGTTCAGAAAATCTCTAGAGCTCCCTTCTTCGGGTGATCCTAGGAACTGCAGTGTTTCCAGTACAAGGAGTGTCACTTGCTGATGGACAGTGGAAGTCCATACAATGTCCCATAATGCTGCCACCAGCAGGCATACAAAGGCAAATATCATGGCAAGGACCCAGACAACAGTAAGGGCTGGGAACTACTGGTCAGTGATTCCAAAAGTGCTAGGCTAATGAAAGTTTTTGGAGTGATTCCACAAGAGCGATTGTGATTCCCAAAATTGCAAACGTGGGTTTTACAGAAATTTTGGAGCTCTCCATTCCAAGTATAGTATCACTGCAAAATCGCTTTGCAATCACTGTTCAAAAACTTAAAACAGGAGTGGAGGAGCCCAATGCATGAAAAATAGGCTAATAAGCTGTTCTTATAAACAGAGAGGCAATCTTACTTCTCTTGAAGAATTTGGCCCAGTTTATAGAAAAAGGGCCTTTTATTTGAGCACATAAAATTGACAACACGTTTCGTAGGTGCTTGCCCGCTTCCTCAGGTCAGTGAAAAAACTTTTTTGCTATGGCTGTGTAGCAAGCATGATTACACCATGCTTATGATTTTTTCAATTAACCGTTCCAAATTCTTCAAGAGAGGTAAGATTACCTCTGTTTATAAGATCTACAGCTTATTAGCCTATCTTTTATGCATTGGGTGTCTCCACTCCTCTTTTAAAGAGAACCAACTGTGATAAGAATCCACCGACTGATTAAGTCTATGTTTGACCTGGAATCATTATAGCTGAGTCACTCTTCTGTGGAGTCTTTTCAAGCCCAAGCCTGCCCCCTCCTGGTTCAGATTTCATACTCAGAGCTGTTGACATGGGAGGGGCTGCTGCTGCCGAGAAAGAAGCTCTGACACACACAATTGTATCTGTGTGCAGTGTGCAGCCAGTCATTATCTACTGTATGCAGTCTCATTTCTATGAGAGACACTTCCTACAGGCAGCCACACAGCATACCAGAATAATGAAAGCAGACAGATGAAAGGCTGCAGCAGCCCTGCTTGTCTATAGTCTCATAGAGGCTAGACAGCACATCCAGAACAACTCATAACCCAGAAGCAGAACAGGTAGGAGCCGGCGGCCATATTGGATATTTCCTGGAGCAATAATGGATAAAAAACACTCAAAAAGGCACACCAGAGTGGCGAAATTATCAGGTAGAGCATTTATTCTTTACAAGCTATCAACTGATATGTTTATTTTGTGTGAATCGTTCATCTCTGGTTCCCTTTAAGTGACCTGTCTTATCTCTATAGAGGTGACTTTTTTTTGTCCTAAAGAACAGTGGGAGTGCGACCACCCAGTCCCTGTCACAGGCCTGGAAAACCGAGCAGGGACGATTTATTTCCCGCCTGCTCTGACGGGGGTTACAAGGTTTTGCAACCCACCTTTGTGAGTATATACAGTACATCCTTAGCAATTTGCTTTTCTGAATCTTACACGATTCTGACCCATTGGGCTCCTTGTCTCCTTTTGTCTTTTGGGTGAGCCTGGGGTTGTTAAAATCACAAGAACCATCGACATATGGTATCTACTGTACAAATACGACTGTCCAAGAACGATTTTGCAGGGATTTTACTACCTACACCACAAAGTAAATACATAAAAGAATGCAAACTGCAATCGCTGTACAATCACCAGCATTTCATTAAAATCTTTTTGAAATCACCTGAAAACGTTGCAACAAATACTAGAAAAGGCACAATGGCTCCTATTAGTGGGTTCCAGCCCTAGGCAAAACTGGACCATGGTATTTGTGAAAGCATTAATGTAGAGTTAGGATTCCTGCAAATGAGATTTTATTAATGACAAACTGATGGGCAAGGTCATGATTACTAAGAGTGACAATGGGGTGTTTGATGTTTTTGTGATTTCTCTTTCCAGCCTTTCATCTTTAGAGCTGTGAGGTGGCCGAGGTAAAACCTTCTTCTTTGTCAGGGACAAACTGCTGGAAATCCTGCTGTTCATTCACACACAATGTGTAGCTGCCACTGTGTATGAAATGCATACATTAACCGTGGAAAATCGAGATGACAGAAGTGATTATAAACAATGTTCCATAGATGGGGTTTACCGTCCTAAAGGGAAACCAGCCCTTCAGGTTTTCAAAACTTTATTTGTATAGTGTGTAGGCATACTTGCTGTGTACCAGAGATAAGCTGTCCTTTTTATGTGGATTCAGTGTGAAGGAAATGGCAATAAAAAGAACGCCAGTTTCATTTCAATTTTTGCTGCAGTCAGTAAATATTTCACATGGAAAGTGTTCTAGAATGAGGCTTAGTAGTGCTGTATAATAGTTATGCCTAAAGAGTAACACACATAGGTGCTGGATGTCTTTCTTCACCTTTCTGTCAGTGCTGCCATATTTAGGGCTCATCCACACAAGCAAAATAACTTAAAGAGGTAGTGTAACCAAGATTTGAACTTCATTTTAATCAGTAGCTGATATCCCTTTTCGCTTGAGAAATCTGTACCTTTTCTCAAATAGATCATCAGGCAGGGTCTGTATGGCTGATATTGGGGTGAAACCCCTCCCACAGTGTGATGTCAGAGGAGGCGGCATGTTATAGCCCGAGGAAGCGGGTATGCCCACGAAATGCGTCGCATGTGGAGTATTTGTGGCCTTTTTTTCTTTAACCGCTGTTTTGAAATTACACAACTTGTGTCTGAATTCTGAAGTCCACCACTATCTTAATTTTTAAATGATTTTTAAATATTTTTTTTTCTTATTGGAGCCTGTGTATCATCGATCTCAATACCTTATATCGTCCACCCTAGTGGAGGGGTGTATCCCCGCTAACCTTCTATGACAGAGAGCCCAAGTGGGGATGGGATTATGACCCCCATCCATATTTCCAGTGGTTACCTTTGAGGTAACCCATCCTTGTGAGTGTAAAGATGACCACACACCATACAATTTTTTAAATATCTTTCCAATTCAAGAATTGCAATTAATTTTTCTGACTGATTGTAACATTTCAAAAATCTGACCAATGTATCACACATATGTAACATTTTCCCCCAATTATGAAAAAAAATGATTGAAATCTCTGAGAAAATTGCTTGGGTGCATATATTAATAAACGGACAATCTACCACACAGTATTCAATTTGCATAAAAATTGATCATTAAAATCCACCACTCCTGATCGACTTTTATTGAATAAAAATGGATTTCTTGCTTAAATAAAAAAAAGCTTTCAATGTTTTGGGAAATCCGAACGTTTTTATCAAATTGCTGTAAAATTGGATCATTTTATAGTATCATGTGTGGCCACCTTCACACAGCTTAAATACAGATCAGCCTGTTGTGAACTTACATACTGCACTATTGGGGCTCTCGGTTTTTGTTTTATTTCTGGGTACCCCTTTAAAGAGGAAATCCAGTGAAATAATGTAATAAAAATAAGTGCTTCATTTTTACAATAATTATGTATAAATGATTTAGTCAGTGTTTTCCAATTGTAAAAGCTTTTCTCTCCCTGATTTACATTCTGACATTTATCACATGGTGACATTTTTACTGCTGGTAGGTGATGTCAGTGGAAGAAGTTGCTGCTTGCTTTTTTTGGCAGTTGGAAAAAGCTGTAAACTGCTGTTATTTCCCACAATGCAACAGGTCTCCCACAGTGTGATGTCCGGACCATGGTCATGACATCACACTGTGGGAGGGGTTTCTCCACAATATCAGCCATACAGCGCCCCCTGATGATCCGTTTGTGAAAAGGAAAAGATTTCTCATGGGAAAGAGGGTATCAGCAATGGATGAAGTTCAATTCTTTACGGTTTCTCTTTAAGTCACTATTACATCTTTGCTTTTTTTCTTCTATCACCTGGTTAAACAGTTAGTTTTGCAAAGATTACTATGACAGCTCTGGTCTTTACATCTTTAAAGGACAACCAAGGTGAAAATAAGTTGATGAGAAAAACAATTGCATCCATCCTCCTTCTCCTAAAAATAACTTTTTAGCTATCCCACAGTTTGATGTTATATATAAATCTAGTTTTTACGTTTTTACTGTTTCATTTTCTCTGCTCATTGACACCTTCATTGAAGTATCCTAGAGCTCAAATCTATGAATTATTGATTTTTTTTATACCTCTTTCCTGCTCTCGGAAGCCATTTACTGACAGGAAAGTGTTTTATGACTGTAATTACTAATCAGTGAGGGTTATGCTATAGTCTGACCCAGTCCGACCTGGACAAAAACTGTCACTTGCATACCAGTTTTTTAACTCTTTCAGGCAGAGTAAGTAAAAAAAGGAACACCGCCTAGTTATTTGTGTGCTTGGCACTGTACATACACATGTCTATCTCATCATGTCACATGTCACCTCGGTTGTCCTTTAACAAATTTCGGACCGACACAGTACAAATCTACATCGGGCGGGTGGCGCTGCGGTTCTGACCGGACGTAAGCTCTACGTCCCATTCACCGCGCGTCCCCGCCCATTCCCGCCGCTCTCGACGCTCTCTACCCGCCGCAATGTGCTGCCCTGCCGCCTCTATGACGGCAGAGCACTGTGAGACGGGCAGGAGCATCTTTCATTGGCTCCTGGCTCAGTCATTACTATAAACCAATCCCATTGGCTTACATTGAGTGACAGGGTCAGAAGCCGATGAAAGCGATTCCTGACCGACGCACAGCGCTCTGCCGTCATAGAGACGGCAGAGAGAGCAGCCTGTGGCGGGGACAGAGCGGCGTGACCGGCGGGAGCAACGGATCATTGCGGCGATTCGTCGGTATGCAGCGTTTTATGTACCAGCAGCTTCTGGTCCTTAAGGGGGCAGAGGCTGCTGGTCCCGAAGCGGTTAAGAAAACTGCAGCAATGGTAACTCCTGTGCTCTTGTCATCACTGGCCCTCATTAAACGTGTGCTGCTGTGGCAGTTGCGATCTAGGCACATCCTGCGTGGAGCTCTGTGTTTTATTGTTTCCTGTAATTAAGTAGAACAGAGGTTTAATTCAGCCCAGATCAATATGTGTGTGCGGCTCAAGATTCTCTGCTGTCTCTCCGCTGAATCCCATCCAGTGATCTCCCTGGATTGCATTCCTCATTCCTGAATTCCTGTAGCATTGCCTTCATGCTCTGCACTGCGAGCCGGGGATTTTCTCGGGCCGGCCGCGTGTGTATGTCGGCACCGCAGGCTTTTTTTAGATCCAGCTTAAATATTTTTAGAATGCAGTTTATACTTTTGTTCAGAAGACGTATTGGTGGGCACAGCTGTAATTTGTTTATTATTACAAGTGCTGCATCGGTCACACTTGAGCTATGGCGCTGAAAGTCGTTTTATTATGCTCTCTATTACTGTTCTTGGCCAGGCTCTGCATAGATGGGATTTTAGGTCACTCCTGAAACATTTTGTTTGCAGTGTATTTTTTATCAGTCATTTAGCAGTTGTCACGTATAATCTAAAGTAATCCTGTCACTTTCATCATTAAATAAACACAGGTCTGCATAATATAGGGTGTACTGACTACATACTGCAGATCTACTTATTTTGATGCAAGTAAATAATATTTCTAGAGGAACTTTAACCAAGGATTGAACTTCATTCCAATCAGTAGCCGACACCCCTTTTCTCACGAGCCATCTTTACCTTTTCTCTAATAGATCATCAGGTGGGTCTCTGTGGCTGATATTGGGGTGAAACCCCACCCACAGTGTGATGTCATGTCCATGGTCCTGACAGTTCGCTGTCTGTGAACTTCATTGCATTGTGGGAAATAACAGCTTTTTCCAACTGCCAAGCAAGCAATATCTCTCTGTGCGTAGAACTAAGGTGGTCACTAATGATACAATCTGTTTCATCCAATTTTACCAAATCTACGTAGTACAAAGGTAAACTGAGTGAATGTATTGAATTGATAATTTAAGTAGTTACCTTATATTACATAGAAATGGTAAGAATGGATGAAAAAGATTGGATCGTTAGTGGCCACCTTAAAGTGAACCAGAGACGAAGCACCCTCATGTATTTTACTATATAGATCAGTGGGAACATTAGAGAAAACATCTACTCTGCTTTCTGTTTCATTCTGCACTGCACATCTTGCTTCTAATCATACCTGATAAAATCCTTGACTGAGCATTCAGTCTGGCTTTGCTATAATGACTTAGCTATACTGATTCCTGAGCAGAGCCAGCAGGGGGCAGGCTTGGACTTGAAAAGACATGAGAGAACACAGACTGAGCTATAAATATTCCTGAGCAAAGCCAGACTGAATACTCAGTCGGGGATTTTATCAGGGCTGATTAGAAGCAAGCTGAGTAGTGCAGAATGAAACAGAAAGCAAGGTAGGTGTTTTCTCTAATGTTCCCACTGATATATATGGTAAAATAAATGAGGGTGCTTCGTCTCTGGTTCCCTTTAAGGGCTCTTTCACACAAGAGCCCTTTCCCTGCGTTTCAATGCATAGTTGATACTTTGCGTTAACCAAGGTAAAATGAAAGTCCATAGACTTTCATATTACCTTTCACACCCGACGCTGCATTGCTGTGCGTTGCGGTTCAACGTACCCAGGTGTATTGAACTGCCGGGAGCCGGCGTTTCCCGTCGAGTTAATTAATAGCTACCGCCGCTGATTGCGTCGCACCGCAGGCCATCAACGCGTGCAGGAGAACGGCTCTCAGTAACAGACAGGATACACCTTTTGAATGGGATACAGACCGGATACTTTAAAGAGGAACTGTAGTGAAAATAACAATGAATAAAATTGCTTATTTTTTACAATATTCCCTTATACATTTTTTAATCCAATTGACAAATCAACAATAATTCTACTTAAGTCTGTTGGAATCTACAGAAAGACAAAGAGAGGATCCAGGGGACGTGGGAAAAGACGTTATTCACTGCAGAACCAAAATAACTCTGTGACAAAATCTACAGAGTACACCCAGCCAACAACCCTAATAGCTCCAGCACAATCCAGCAGAGATGACAGCCACACATCTGGAGACTGTTCCCTCCTGGAGTCCTCAATCTCAGACCTCAGCTCCCAGGGTAGCCCCATCAAGGCTGTCCTCTGCAACGTCAGATCAATAAACAACAAAACAGCAATCATACATGATCTAATAGAGTCTTCTGATCTGGCCTGCCTGACTGAAACCTGGCTTTCTGAACCTGTTGGCCCCACCCTGGAGGCAGCTGTGCCAACAAACTATTCCGTGATATACTGCAACAGGAAAGAACGCAGGGGAGGAGGGGTTGCACTTTGCTTTAGATCAGCTTTGAAAATCAGACCACTTACTGTAGGTCCTACCAACTCGTTTGAATGCTTGGGGGTGCAACTTTCAGCTGAGGAAAACATTAACATATTGCTGATCTACCGCCCACCAGAAAAATACTCAGACTTCCTTGAGGAACTTGTAGACCTCCTATGCAACCTAACACTGGAACACCCCAGATGGATTGTTCTTGGAGATTTCAATACATGGGTGGACGACTCCTCTTCACAATTTGGAAAAGAGCTACCTCGTGCTTTACATGAACTGGGCTTCCTCCAATCAATCAGCTCTGCTACTCACAGGAAAGGTCACACTCTGGACCTTATATTCCATACTGGGCTGTCAATAGCCAATGTGGAAATTAATCCTGTTGCCTGGTCAGACCATCACACTATCCACTTCTCCCTCTCAATACCAGCCGTCAAACACCAGGTCAAGAATCAAATAAAATATCGCCGCTTAAAAGGGCTAACACCTCAACATATCCGAGATAACCTTAGCTTTGATGAATTGACTGACTCCAGCTTGGACCCTGATACTCTGGTGTTTAAATACAACAAATGTGTGTCCTCCACCTTTAAGACCATTGCTCCTCTGCGCACCAAATATCTTACTCCACACCATCATGCACAGTGGTTTGATAACGCTATAAAAGAGTTGAAAAGACAAGGCCGAAAACTTGAGAGGCTGTGGCGCAAATCTCAGTCCCCAGAAGACAAACATGCCTTAATCTTCCACTTGAAGAGCTACCAAAAGGTAATCACGGGAAAAAAATCATCCTTTCTATCACAAGAGATTGCAAATGCAGTTAACAAACCAGCCCAACTGTTCCGCACAGTGGAAAAACTCTGCAACCCGGCATGTCAAAAACTTAATATCGAGTCTTCAAAGGACCTCTGAGACCAATTTGCCCATTTCTTCACAGACAAAGTCTCCGCTATAAGGTCCGCCATCCAACTTACAGCATCTGAGCCTAATATAGCGCCGAAGACCATTAGCAGAGACAACGTAACACCTTGGTCAAACTTCAAAGGAATTGATGAAGAAGTCACATCAAGCATCCTTCTTCACGTCCGCCTAACTACCTGTGACCTGGATCCTGGCCCAACACAGTTTATGTTGAACTGCCCCGACCTGTTCATACCGGTATTCCTCAAAATTGTTAACTGTTCCTTACAATCAGGGATATTTCCTGCTTTACTGAAGGAAGCAATCATCAGGCCTCTCCTCAAAAAACCCTCCCTGGACCCAGATGCAATGACCAGCTACAGACCTGTCTCTAACCTCCCCTTTCTGGGCAAGCTAATTGAAAAAGCTGTATACCTCCAGCTAGAAGCCAGAATCCTACAAAATAACAGTTATGACCCATTCCAGTCTGGCTTCAGGAAACACCACAGCACTGAAACTGCCCTCATCCAAATATGCAACCACCTGCTCATGGCAAGAGACAGAGGAGAGTGCTCGATCCTCATACTGCTAGACCTTTCTGCAGCCTTTGACACAGTTGACCATGACATCTTGATAAACAGGCTACAGGAATACTGCGGCATTGATGGCATAGTACTTCAGTGGTTCCAATCCTTCTTGAGTGGCAGAACCCACAAAGTGTCTATGGGGCCCTTCCTGTCCACCCCTGTAACACTTAAGTATGGGTGCCCCAGGGCTCAATCCTCTCTCCCCTGCTTTTCACGATTTACATGCTACCGTTGGGAAAACTAATCCAAAAACATGGCCTGACATACCACTGCTATGCAGACGACACCCAACTATATCTTTCCTTCAAGCCTGGTGTGACAGACCCAACTCTAACTATAAACGCCTGCTTACGTGAACTACAGCAATGGATGAATGACAACTGGCTGAAACTAAATGCAGACAAAACTGAAGTCCTTCTGATTGGAGGGCAGAGCATGATAACAAAACAACTTAACTTGCAGTCTTCACCACTGGGAATAGGAGGCACGGATCTACGCAGCTCTGATCATGTGCGTAGCCTGGGAGTTCTAATTGATGGGGATTTAAACTTCAGAACTCAAATCTCTGCTGTGGTGAAATCATCCTATTTTCACCTGAAGAACATTGCAAAAATCAAGCACCTCATACCCCCAGAAGATCTGCCAACCTTAGTCCACGCCTTCATCACATCCCGACTGGACTACTGCAATGCTCTCTACACTGGCCTTCCAAAAAAGGTCTTGTACCGCCTACAGCTGATACAGAATACTGCTGCCAGACTGCTAACCAACCAACCCCGTCACTGCCACATAACGCCAGTCCTGCATTCCCTTCACTGGCTACCTATAGAATGGAGGGTCCTATTCAAGATCAGCCTACTGACATTCAAATCCCTGAATAATCTAGGCCCTGGATACATGAAAGATATGTTACAGCTGCGTAGCAATCCCCGCATCCTCAGATCCACAGGTTCTAATAATCTAGTCATACCCAGAGTCCACTTGGAAACTTTTGGTCCCAGAGCCTTCTGTCATGCTGCCCCTACGTTTTGGAACTCCTTACCTCAACAGATCAGGACAGCCCCATCCCTGGACGTGTTTAAATCCAGACTGAAAACCCACCTGTTCAGTCTGGCATTTGCAGAAATATAACTTTTGTTGTGTGAATACTTTATCCTACTAATTACTGAATCTGAGAGAGCCTAAGCGCTTTGAGTCCTATGGGAGAAAAGTGCTATAGAAATGTTATTGTATTGTATTGTATTGTATTATTAATCAGTGTTTGCCCATTGTAAAATCTTTCCTCTTCCTGAAATTTATCACTGGTGGTGACATCTTTAGTTCTGCCAGGTTATCTGACGGAATGTTCACCACCAGTGATAAATTTCAGGAAGAGGAAAGATTTTACAATGGGCAAACACTGAGTAAAAAATGTATAAGGGAATATTGTAAAAAAATAAGCAATTTTATTCATTGATATTTACACTACAGTTCCTCTTTAAAGTATCCGGTCTGTATCCCATTCAAAAGGTATATCCTGTTTCACAGACGTCTTCAGCAGGCATCCTCCGGGCCCGTTTCCACTAGTGCGGTGCGATCTCTTTGCGGAAAACGCGAAAATGAATTCGCATGCAGATGCAAATTCGTAACGCTTTTGTATGCGAATTTTAACGCGAAAATGCATTGAAATTCGCATCTGTTTGTAAGTATACAAATTTAACCCTGTGTGCATTTACATGATTTTAAGCGAAAACGTATGCGATTTCGCATGGAGTTTCCTACTAAATACATTACAGGCGACTAGCCTTGCGGTGTGCGAATTCTGATGGCTCTGCTGTGCAGATTTTTTCTGCACAGTCCACCGCACAGAATTTCTGACAACTGGAAACAGGCCCATTGATTTATTATATTGGTTATGCGAATCTGCATGCAGAAAACGCATGCAGATTGGCTCTAGTGGAAACGGGCCCCTACCCCCCATAGAATGTGCCTAGCTGCAGGCCACACAAGTTTTTTGGCCTCAAAAGCAATCATGTAATATTAGGTTACTCTGCAATCAGATAGTATATTTAAATCTGTAATTGGAATTCTGCTTTATTGCCTGAAGGCTCATATGCACCGGCAACTAAAGTCCATCAATTCCCCCCCCCCCCCCCCCCAAAAAAAAAAAAGTACCTCCAAATGACCCTCAGGGACAAGATCAGAAGTCTACAAAAAAAAAACAAACAAAAAAAAAACGAAAGTATTGTAATTTTTGAGACAACGATTGTGGGCTGTGATGAGTTGGGATCCATAGGGGTGAACTGGGCTAGCGAGTCCCAAGCTCCCTAGGGACCAAAGTCAAGGACTGAGGCGGTCACTATAACTTTACTGTCAAGATAGTCCTAAAATATAAGGTGGGCCACATTGGAGGTTAGGTTAAAGGGACACTTAAGTCAAACAAAAAAAAATGAGTTTTACTCACCTGGGGCTTCCAATAGCCCGCTGCAGCTGTCCGGTGCCCTCGCCATCTCCCTCCGATCCTCCTGGCCCCGCCGGCAGCCACTTTCTGTTTCGGTGACAGGAGCTGACAGGCTGGGGACGCGAGTGATTCTTCGCGTTCCTGGCCACAATAGCGCCATCTATGCTGCTATAGCATATATCATATGCCATATAGCAGCATAGAGGGTGCTAATGTGTCTGGGAACGCGAAGAATCACTTGTGTCCCCAACCTGTCAGCTCCTGTCACCGAAACAGGAAGTGGCTGCTGGTGGGGCCAGGAGGATCGGAGGGAGACGGCGAGGGCACCGGACAGCTGCAGGGGGCTATTGGAAGCCCTAGGTGAGTAAAACTCATTTTTTTTTTGTTTGACTTAAGTGTCCCTTTAAGCCACGATTATAAGAGGCTTTGGTTATGGGGTTAGGGAAAGTCATATTTTACAGTTAGGGTTACGAGTCAGGGTGAACTATATTTTAGAGGGAGATTAAGGTTAGGCATCGAGAAGGAAATAACATTGGGGGTGTCAGGGTTAGGCATTGGGAAGGCGGTATCGGTAGGGGAGATAGAGCGGAAGGGGATTTACATTTTGGGGGAGGTTGCACTTAAAGGGGTTCTGTGGAGAGGTTAAATGAACAAAAACCGACACATATCTGGGGCTACTATCGGGCCCCCTGCAGCTTTCATGTTCCGCGCCGCCCTTCTCCGATCCTCGGTTCCCCGCCGCTGGTCCCGGTCTAATCAGGCGTCTAATTAGACTGCGGCTGCGTGGCCGGGGCCGTGCACATGCTCGCTCCCTTACTTACTTACTGAGGAGCTAACTGCACAGGCGCAGTACAAGAAAGCTTTGTGCAGTTAACTCCTGATGACGCGCGAGAGAGTGAGCATTATTCGACTTGTTAGACGAATATTAGACCGGCGGCGAGGAACCAAGGATCGTAGGAGGGCGGCGCGGGACATGACAGCTGCAGGGGGCCGATAGAAGCCCCAGGTAAGGGTCAGGTTTTTGTTTATTTAACCCCTCCACAGAACCCCTTTAGGCATTAGGTAGGAAGAGGACACTAAAGGACAACTGAAGCGAGAGGGATATGAAGGCTGCCATATTTATTTCTTGTTAAGCAATATCAGTTGTCCGACTATCCTGCTGATCCTCCGCCTCTAATACTTTTAGCCATAGCCCCTGAACAAGCATGAGGCAGATCAGGTGTTTCTGACATTATTGTCAGATCTCACAATATTAGCTGCATGCTTGTTTCTGGTGTGATTCAGACTGGCATTGGGCTGCCAGGCAACTGGTATTGTTTAAAAGGAAATAAATATGGCAGCCTTCATAGTCTTCTCACTTCAGTTGTACTATAAAGCAGGGGTCCCCAACCTTTTTCAGTCCGGGGACCACTATCCAGACCAAACTTCTCCTATTACGGCAGCGCGTCCTGCGGCTGCTGTAAGGAGGGAAGGAAGCAGGACAGCGGCTTCCTGTAGTGGCAATATGCGTCGCCGTTACCATGGGAACCGCTGCCCTGCTTCCTTCCCTCCTTACAGCAGCCGCAGGACGCGCTGCTGTAATAGGAGATGCTGCAAAGATCAGAGGGGCTACGGGAAATTGTGAAAGAGGCAGCGGCCGCCAGCTCATAAGGTAACAGGAGAGGGGGCGAGATGCCAGACCCGCCGCGGCCCAGCTGAAAACTACCCACGGACCGGCAGGGGGCCGCGGCCCGGTGGTTGGGGACCCCTGCAAAAAGGACAACTGGAATGAGAGGTATATGAGGGCTTCCATATTTATTTCCTCTGAAGCAATACCAATTGCCTGGTAGCTCTGCTGATCTATTTGGCTGCAGTGATGTCTGAATAACACCAAAAACAAGCGCACAGCTAATTTAGACAGATTTGACATAAATGTTAGAAACACCTGTTGATGAGAAAAAAAGAACTGGAAGCCCCGATGAAAGTTCATTACAAATCTGTTAGTAGAATATTTGTAACAGCACCTTACCAATACTGTAATACTGTATTTTATTGGCCTCTCCTGGTGCCCAATAGGCAAGCAAATCAAACTAATGCCAACATGTGCTTTAAAACATGATTCAGTCTCCCCCAAACCTCAGCCAGAGATGTTCATATTTCAGCAAAGACAAAAATTGTTTGGCCAACCAGCAGCCCTGTTGGACGTCAGCTGTTGTTGCTCTTTCATTGGTGGGATATGAGCGAGCAGAGGCCTCACACATCATTAGCTGCTTTTGAACTCTTATGGGATTTTCCTGATATGAAAAGAAACAAGGAAATTTCTCAAATGCAAAGTTTTTGGAAAATGTGCTACGTGTCAGCACCACGTTTATATGACAGTCAGCTCTTACCTCACTTGTGATCTTATTTATCAGACAGTCCAGATCATGATGTTTATCTTACTGCCTTGCTTGACCATGTCTTGTGTAACTTAGTCTTAGAGAGAGCAGGAAAATATGTCAGGAAATGGAAAATGCTAGAGAAAGATGAAGAGAGTTGACAGTTTTTCAGTAGTCCTTTACGAGTGTAATCAGAGATGTGGGGATGTGGAAGCGTACCTGAAACGTCAAAAACAGGCCCGTGCTGTCGGTACAGAAGTCACCCGACTCCTCAGGTTATGAAACCACTGACTCCGACTCCAGGTAGCCAAAATTGCTCCAACTTTTCAAATCCTTAGTCTAATATTTACCAGGGCTGTGGAGTCAGTACAAAAATCACCCAACACTGACTCCTCAGTTTATGAAACTACCGACTCCAGGGGCCATATGCAATTCACTTTTTCACCTGAGTTTTCTCCTAGGTGATATTTTTAAATTTGTCAATAAAATGCCCTTTAAGCCACCAGCAAGCAAGAAAATACTCAAAATAATTTTTATAGTACTTTTGTACTTACTTCTTAGAACTTTTTCATTTGAAATGTGCTGGAAAGGTATTTTAAATAGAAGATGAAAAATTATCACCTAGGAGAAAACGCAGGAGAAAAGTGGAATTGCGTATGGGCCCAGGTATCCAAAATTGCTCCGACTCCTCGATTTCAACTCCTTAGTCTAATATTTACCAGGGCTGTGGAGTCGGTACAAAAATCATCCGACCCCTCAGTTCATGAAACCTCCGATTCCAGGGACCCAAAATTACTCCGATTACACTGAAATGTTGAGCTTCTGAGAGGAAGTGATGGTGAGGGAAGTATGTAATCTTCATTTACAGGTACTTCATGTGTTTATTTTGTATAATTTTACTCGGTTCAGGTTCATTTTATCGGTAACATTATGCACATATTATATGTTGTTTAACCTTACTGCAGATAAGCAGTATCCTCTACTGGCATCTTTTATGTTTCTGGGGTGTTATTGAATATGCAGCTACACATAAAGTATCCAATTCTACGTAACCGTATTATAAAACAAAAAGAGAGAAAAAAACAGTATGCTACTCCACAGAACGAGTCTTTACTGTGAAGAATTAGATGTGCAGCATGGTGGCGTAGTAGTTATTGCTCTTGCCTTGCAGTGCTGAGTCCCCAGTTTGAGTCCCAACGAGGGCACTATCTGCAAGGAGTTTGCATGTTCTCCCCATGTCTGCGTGGGTTTCCTCTGGGCACCCCGGTTTCCTCCCACATCCTAAAAACATACAGATAAGTTAATTGGCTTCCCCCTGAATTGGCTCTAGACTACGATACACACATAGACATATGACTACGGTAGGGATTAGATTGTGAGCCCCTCTGAGGGACAGTTAAGTGACAAGACAATATACTCTGTGGAAGATGTCGGCACTATATAAATACTAAATATTAATTATTGTGTGCTTTTCGCCATTATTATGACCTTGTGGTACTAAGGGGGTATCATCACTGCAGCCTAGTCTAGTAGATTGAAGGGGGTCAGGAAATCATTAGAGCTGAGCTCAAAGTAATCCTTGACCCTCTCAGTTAAGCTGTCCTGTTGTGTCATTTAATTATAATTAAAAAACAAAATTAAATACTTTAAAATCCAGTTTGAACATTTTTTCCTGTGACAGCTGGAACCCAGTGCTTCAGTGTCCATTCTGGCTGAGGGGAAGGCTCTATATTATTGGCATGGAGTGCAGCATTTAATTCGAGGTAACTTGAAGTGAGGCCAACATGCAAGCTGCCATTGCCTGTTTGTTGTATGGAATCTCGGCTCTTTTTTAATCCCTTGCTCTAACTCCCCTGGCAGAATACTCGTTGCTGTGTATTTTTAAGCTCTCTAGATCGCTTTAGCAACACACGTGGACTATTACCGGTCTTTTCTGCCACACCATAGCGGCTGTGGGTAACATTAAATTAGGTATAAGTGGCAGGCGCAACCGACATCTCACAGTGTCAGTTACAACTGAGACAAATCACATTTTCACTTGTATTTAGGTTGTCTTTAAAGAGACACTGAAGCGAAAAAAAAATTATGATATTATGATTTGCATGTGTAGCAGTAGTACAGCTAAGAAATAAAACATTAAGATCAGATACATCAGTCTAATTGTTTCCAGTACAGGAAGAGCTAAGAAACTCCAGTTGTGTTATCTCTATGCAAAAAAGCCTTTAAGCTCTACGACTTTCAAAGTCGTGGAGTGGGCTGTCTTCTGACTTTTATTATCTCAACTGTTTACTTTTTCTCTGACAGAGGAGAGGTCATTAGTTCACAGACTGCTCTGAAAGAATCATTTTGAATGCTGAGTGTTGTGTAATCTGCACATAGTAGAGAATGATGCAATGTTAGAAAAAACACTATATACCTGAAAATAAAAATATGAGAATATTTTCTTTGCTGCTAATCTTCTAGTAATTATTCATATTACACAACCAATTCACTATATTATATATTTTTTTCGCTTCAGTGTCTCTTTAAAACAAGGCTAAAGTTTTCCTTAAAAATAATAATAATAAAAAATCTAATTATGCAAAGAGACACCTCTTCATTCAGTGGTAAAAGCAAAGAGAAATATATATATATATATATATATATATATATATATATATATATATATATATATATATATATATATATACAGTATAAGATAATGACAATAAAGCAGTATACGGTTATTAAGCAATGTTTAAATGAAAAAAATCTCTTAAGTACATTCTAATTCAAGAAAAACATCTTGCAAATCAGAATGCAAATGTATTTGTATTTAAAGGGAGCTTAAAGTGTACCTGAGATGGGGCCACAGCAAAAATATATACATACCTCTGGCTTCCTCCAGCCCTCTCCAGCCTGATCGCTCCCACGCCGTCATCTTCAGACTCCCCGTTGGCCTGCAATTGGCCCGGAAAGTCCTCTGGTCCGGGGACAACTGTGCGTGCGCGGCCTAGAGTGCGCACTCCTGCAGTGCTCACGTTGCCGGGAGCATTCTGAGCCTGCGTTCTTGCGTACCCCTCCCCCCCTTTCAATGTCTACTTAGGGATAACAGATGATTGCCAAGTGCGACTGTTGGCGCTGTAGTATGGCAGCCTTGACTCTTGGCTTTCAGATATTCCCCCCCCCCCCGGATCTCACCATCCAACCCCCACCCCTCCTTCCAGAACCTGTGTTAGCCAAAACCAATTCCGGGTACAATCCCCTCCCCCGTCCCCTTTGTACTTAGCAAAATAAATAATTCTGACTGGTTAAGGTTTGAGCCTACTGTTACCATAGGAGCATTTGCGTTACCCTTGTACCGCGAGTCGGTACGCTGATGGCATTAGTACAGGTAATATTGCCGTGTGCTGTGTATGCACAGCAATTTTACTGGAGCTGCGTGAAATTGTCACCAAAATATAGCAGTACATGGAAGAGGCGGTGCTCTTTGTGAATATTACACATGGAAAGGGGGCTGTCCATGGAATGGGGACGGGCATCTCCTGCACAAATAAAGACTAAAAACCTGACGTAGGAGAGGTGAAAGTATGAATCTGTCCTTCTAGTCGCCAGCACAATGCCAGGTGGCAGGGACTACACTACAGAAAAATATGACAGATTGAGGACAGGCAGAGCAGTGCTGAACTAAAAGCATTAGCCCTTCTTTTAGTCTGTTATTTTTGCCTTTATAGAGGGCTTTGAAGACATTGCAGGATGTAGACTACAGGTCTAAAAGAAGAGTCGGACAATATATAATATCACTTGGTACATGTCCTGTGCATTCCTCTGCGTGATAAATGAATGTATAAATATATGCAGGATATATGCAGTATTATGTCAGAGCAGGACATGTGCAGGAGAGAAGATTCCTTGAATATATGTGTTGAAGAGTGTGTATTTCGTCACGCTGGCATGTTTATTCATTGAAAATGAAAAGGGACCTGTTTCTGCAATATAATAAGAATACCTTTACTGACAGTGTTCACGGGAAGTCAGAAGAGTATGTACTGTATAATATAGCAGGTTGTATTGTTTGTGTTCAGTTTCTGTGTATGTTATCTTGTTGCGTGTATATTATCCAGTGTGTGTTTGTTATCCTGTTGTGTGAACTGTATGCTATTATATTGTGTGTCTGTGAGTACTGTACGTTCTCCTGTTGTGTGTGTATATTATCCTCTTGTGTATCTATTATTCTATTGTGTGTATTTTATTTAGTTTTGTGTGTTGTGTGTCTATTATTCTATTGTGTGTATATTATCCAGTTGTGTGTGTGTGTATTAGCCTCTTGTGTGTCTATTATCTTGTCGTGTGTATATTATCCAGTTTATGTGTTTATATTATCCTCTTGTGTGTGTATATTATACAGTGTGTGTGTATTATCCTTTTTTGTGTATGTTATCCTGTTGTGTGTGTATATTATCATGTTGCGTGTATTGTTTGTTATCCTGTTGTCTGAGCGTGTATATTATCCAGTTGTGTGTGTATTATTCTGTCATGTTTACTGTATGTTATCATATTGTGTGTATATTATCAAGTTGTGTGTGTATATTATCCTGTTGTGTGTCTATTATACATTTGTGTGTATAATATTGTACCCTTTTGGTATTCTTAGGTGGGAGGTGGTTAAGAGATGGTGGCATCTGTGCCTCTCGATACCCGATAGGCCCCAGGCACCTGCCTACTTTGCCTCGTGGATGATCCTGCTCTGGCCAGGGCACAGATTTTGTATAGTCTCCCTGGGTTTGTGTGGGTGTTCTCTGGGCACTTTGTGTTCCTTCCCACTTTACTAAACCTCTGATCATATCTCCATTGAAGGGCTGATAACATCTGCAGATGCTGAGTACAGGAGCTGCTGAGAAACCTATATTTTAAAACAGAAGCAAAATCAGTAATTCACACGTACATTGCTTTATTTATGACAGTTTCATTTTTAAAGTATACCAGAGGTGAAATTAAAAGAAAAACTCATACATACCTGGGGTGTCCTCCAGCCCACTTGGCTTGACTGCTCCCTCGTCGCTGTGCTCCGCCTCTTGGATCCTCCCCAATCCTCCTGGAAACTTTGGCCAGTTAGCGCAAGCGCAGTGCTGGCGTGTGCGCTCCCCGTCGCACTCCTGCGACCAGGAGAGTTTTGCGCCTGAACACTCCCTGCCATGGCAGCGCACGTGGCTGAGCTGTGCATGCACAGTAAGGCTGGGTGCACACATAGCAGAAACGCTAGTGTTGCGTAAGACGCTAATGGGAGTCTATGGGCCGCAGGAAAAAACGCTGGTTTTGTTGCATATTATGCAGGAAAGCTGTCAAAACGCACATAATGAAAGTCAATGATAACGCAATGGTATGTGTTTTCCAGGCGTTTTTTATATGCGTTTTTTCAACAACACATTTTTGCAGTATTTTTGCTTCCTGTAGTCTTCCAAGTGATTTGCGTAAATGGATATATAAAAACGCATGGAAAACGCATATGCGTTTTGTATATGCAAACACATTAAAACGCACGCATCGCAAATGCACAAAAAATGCACACAACATTAACATAAAACATGACATAAAAAGCAGCCTTTCACACTATGTTATATGTGAACCCAGCCTAAGCCCCGACTCTGGAAGTTACCGGGAGTCATAGCGGAGGATGCAGGAGGCAGAGGATGAGGGAGTGATCAGGCTGAAGGGGGCTGGAGGAAGCCCCAGATATGCATCAATTCTTCCTCTTAATTAATCTCAGGCTTTTAATTTAAACAAACTAAGTGTTGGCATACTTATAAACACGTAAGTTGTTTTTACAACTGTATTGAATCTGTCAGTGCGACCACATGCTGAACTGATGCCATTTTCTTGTATTGCCAATGCTGCGTCTGTCTCTGCAGGTCAGAAGCTGGGGAGATCAGTGTAAAGCTGGCCACTAACGGTCCAATTTCTAGCGAAAAATCGTTCGAGCGATCAGAAATTCTGATCGGATTGGTTGTAAATAATCTCCATTGGTGGACACAATCGATTATGAACGAGTGAAAAAAATGTCGCCCGAATGAATTTTCGTCAAACGAAAATTTGGATTTTCTTGGTGGTCGTGATAGATAGGAAGCAATGATTGGTTAGTTGATGGTGTAGTGAACGATTTTTCGTCCGATCAGAATTTCTGATCGATCAAACGATTTTTCGCTAGAGATTGGACCATTAGTGGCCAGCTTCACACTCTGTACTTGCTGCTGCAGAGATAAGAGTATGGAGAAGCTCTAGCTGTGAGTGTGAAGAGCACATCTCTCATGATGCATTGTGGCAGAGCTCTCTGCTGACAGGGGGGAAGCATAGGTTTGTTGGCAGGACAGAGGCTGCTTCTTTCAAACAATGCAGCATTCTTATCACTCTTTCTCCTCAGTCTCAGATTACAATCATTGTTTACAGTTTGCAGCCTCTTTACACCTTTCCTTACTGCTGGGAACACAGGATGCCTTTTTCTGGCCACTTGACAGTTAAGGTAGCCATACATCCGGCGACTTGGCGCCGATCTACTATCCAATTCGATTATTCTAATCGAATCGGACAAAAATTGGTGCCGCCAAGTGCATGCCCGACCGACAATGCAACCAATTTGGGGGCAAAAATTGATTGCATTGTTGATCGCACAAAATGCAATATTTTGGTCCGACTTGCTCGATCGGGTGCGCGGCGGGAACAGCATGCAATTTGGGAATGATCGACCCACAGCATTGGCCCCCCCAATGTTAAAGTGGATCCGAGATAAAATTTTACTCATTGCATAATTGTGTTCCTTTCCTATAGTTTATAGGGTATTCCTCAAGCCAAATACTTTCTTTGTTTTGTTTTAATACTCTATTTCCCTATAAACTAAACAAGCCTTGCCCACAGCTTTTTAGAGTGCCTTGGCACTGTAGCAAGGGCTTATGGGAGCTCAGTCTGGGCAGGAGGAGGAGGTTACTAGTCAGAGATTTCAGAGGCAGAGGGGAGAAGGGAGGAGGAGAGGGGACTGAATTTGTCACATTACACGCAGGCAAGCCGATAGCATCTCCAGCCCTCAGCCTGTGACAAACACTGTCATTGTATCACAGGAATAAATAATCATAAACTATTGAAGCTGTTTGCAGCTAGATTTGCTGTGTAAACTATCTAAACTTTAGATAAGATATATAGACAAGTTACTTGTTATAGTTAGTTTTTCATCTCGGATCCGCTTTAAATGTCCACCCGGTGCCCAGTGCAAAATATACATTATCTGTCCACAGCCTCCGCTCGTCCCTCTGCTAGCTCCATACATGCGCTCCATGTGGTTTCCTAGTAAGGGCGCGGGTGTGAAGTCAGACGTCATACACACAGTCATGTTACTAGGCAACCCCATGCCACGCATGTTTGAAGAACGGAGTGCCCCTGGAGGCAGCGGGGACAAGCGTAGGCGGACAGGTAATATATACCTTGCACTAGGCACCGGGGGACATTTAACATTAGGGGGGCAGCGTCGGGGCAGCGAAATGCTCGGATGTGGCGTCACAAGACCAATTCCGGATCGATGTCAGCATGAAATTGATCGGGAATTGGCCTGCGGTGTATGGGGAACTGACAGATCTCTCTCTTATCAGATTAGATTAGAGAGAGATTTGTCTCATGGTCCAATCTGCCCATCATTGCTAGATGCATGGCTGCCTTTAATCTTATGGGAAGTTGTATTGTGTGTACATATCCAAACTGCTCCTAATCGATAACATGATCAATTGTCTGATGATAACTTAGCAAAATTGATCCCTTTATCGATCAGAAACAAAGTGGACAGGTCAGAAATAATCATCCGAAATAATCGTCCGATTCCCGTTGATCGGACCGGAAGTTGCACTGTGTGTTCCCAGCATAAAGGAGATACACGGTTACAAACAGCTATCCGTTGGCAGCTTCTGCGCGGGTGTTTCTCTCGATCACTGACTGGGGCATACCTTTATTCAGCACACCCCAGAGTTCCCCTTTACAGTGAGGATGTGCAGCAGCTTGGTGCAGTGTCCTGGGATCTCCTGCTCACCTTATCTGCTCACACCCCAGAGTTCCCCTTTACAGTGAGGATGTGCAGCAGCTTGGTGTGGTGACCCCGGCATCTCCTGCTCACCTTGTCTGCTCACACCCCAGAGTTCCCCTTTACAGTGAGCATGTGCAGCAGCTTGGTGCGGTCACCCCGGGATCTCCTGCTCACCTTGTCTGCTCACACCCCAGAGTTCCCCTTTACAGTGAGGATGTGCAGCAGCTTGGTGCGGTCACCCCGGGATCTCCTGCTCACCTTGTCTGCTCACACCCCAGAGTTCCCCTTTACAGTGAGGATGTGCAGCAGCTTGGTGCGGTGACCCCGGCATCTCCTGCTCACCTTGTCTGCTCACACCCCAGAGTTCCCCTTTACAGTGAGCATGTGCATCCTGGGATTTCCTGCTCACCTTGTCTGCTCACACCCCAGAGTTCCCCTTTACAGTGAGGATGTGCAGCAGCTTGGTGCAGTGTCCTGACATCTCCTGCTCACCTTGTCTGCTCACACCCCAGAGTTCCCCTTTACAGTGAGGATGTGCAGCAGCTTGGTGCGGTGACCCCGGGATCTCCTGCTCACCGTGTCTGCTCCGCAGCTTCTGTGCTGCCATATAGTTCATCCAGGAATTCATATTGTGCTGCCAATTCTGTTCATGTAATCTAACGAGATAAGGCTGGGAACATGGACAGATCACAAGTTACAAGGCTTTATCTGGCTGTAAAGCAAGCTGTCACATCAGCTCCACAAAAGCCTTACAGCGTGTGCTTTTTATAAGTACAATGCACTGCCTGCTGCTTCCAAAGCCAAACTTTGAGCTGACTTTACCTCGAGGAGAGATAGTCTGCTTTTAATGAAGAAAAATAAGTAGTGCTTTGTTTTATATGATAGTAGTGGTGTGGCTAAGGAGCTATGGGCCCCAGTGCTGTTTAACATCATCACCGGTGGTGACATCTTTAGTTCTGCCAGGTGATCTGTACGGAATGTTTGTTACTGAGAGTTCTGTGCACAGAGGGAGATACTGCTTGCTTGGCACTTGAAAAAAAGCTTTTATTTCCCACAATGCAATGAGGTTCACAGACAGCAAGCTGTCAGGACCATGGTCATGACATCACACTGTGGGAGGGGTTTCACCACAATATCAGCCACACAGAGCCCCTGATGATCAAATTGAGAAAAAGTACAGATTTCTCATGGGAAAGGAGTTATCGGCTACTGATTGGGATGAAGTTAAATCCTTGGTTACAGTTCCTCTTTGACACTGCAAATTAAGACAGGTTCACATTAAACATGACACTTTTTAAGTCCCCTTTAAAAAACACAGTATACAATACACCTCACACCCTCTTCCTCTACAGAATCATGTTTATACTAACATCACCGGTAACTGGAATACGTAACGTGCCATACTTAATTATAGCAGTCCTTCCAGTTTCAGAAATAGTAAGGTAATGGCTTCATAATTTACATAGCTCTAAATTCAGCGTCTTTGTAATGCTGAACATTCGTCAGCTGAGCCTCGATTACCACGGAAGAGCGAGCGCAGCTAAGCCGTAAACATCGGTACGTAGTACAACTGTATATTTTAAACAATATTAAAGTGTACTTCTCAAAAGGGAAGTTTTACTGGTGATTTATTTGATCAGCCCTTAGCTGGCTGTGTTAATCTGGATGTTCATTGTCTGGGCCGTCTCCTTTGAGGAACAGCAGCAGGAGCTGTAGCTTGCCTGAATGCTTTAACCTCTTGAGGACCACAGTGCTAAACCCCCCCTAAAGACCAGGCTATTTTTTTCAAAATAGGCCACTGCAGCTTTAGGGCCAAGCTGCAAGGCCGCACAGCACACTAGTGATTCCCCCCCTTTTCTCCCCACCAACAGGGCTTTCTGTTGGTGGGGTCTGATCACACCCCAGTTGTTTATTTTATTTTTTTACAAATATTTTATTTTTTTAAATAAATGTACGTATTTTCTTTTTTACTGCCCCCCCCCCCCCCCCACACACACACACAAAATGTATTACTTATGCTTGCTGCATCCTTGCTGCATCTTTAAAGGGACCCTGACCTCTAAAAATAAACGAAATTGGTTTACTTACCTGGGGTTTTCTGCAGCCCACCATAGGTCGGAAGGACCCCCGGCATGGCCCTGGCTCCTATCCCGGTCCCTCCGCCGCATACCGCACCACTGACACCCGGGCCGGGTGTCGGGCTCCCACTTCCTGAACCGGGACGCTCTTCGTCATCACGTTGGACGCTGCGCGTCATCACGGCGGCCGGTGTGACAGTACTGCGCAGTACTGGTGTTGGAAATGTACCATCTAAGCATAGAAGAGAGCGTTGCACCCAGTGACTGATCACCTGCGGGTAATGAAAGCCAACCGTGATTTATTTCTGAAGACTAACAGACTTCTAATGAAGTGTAATCCTGATCTACGCTAGTTATGTGGCATATTATTTTTAGATGCCGGGAATGATAATGACAAATTAGTTGTATAACTCTCCGTTCCTTTTTTTAAAACGACATCCAGGAAAATTACAGCTGTGGAATTTCATTAGCGATGCTAACGAGGCAAACGTGGCTCGAGAGCTAAGAACCGAAACCTGAAAAGAGGAAACGGACCAAGGAGGCTGCCATTGCGGAAATCTCTCTGGGAGATCCTGATTTCTGGATTATGGGGGTTTCTAAAGGAGGCATATCAAAAATGATTACAGTCTTCTCATTTTGCTAGACTGCACACTGATTAAAGTGACACTGAAGCAAAAATAAACTTACGAGATCCTGTCTGCAGTATGGATAATTAATAGAACATTAGTAGCAAAGGAAAGAGTCTCATATTTTTAGTTTCAGTTATATAGCTTTTTTTTTTATAACATTGCATCATACTGCCCCTGTTGCAGTTTTAACAGCACATTCTGTCTTTTAAGCTATAACACAAAGCAGAAATAGTGACCATTTCCACTTTCCTGCAGTAAGACCTTATCTCAAGCTGCCTCTCACTGTTTCTTGGCTGTTTTAAAGGACACCCGAAGCGAAAATAAACAAATGAAACAAACGATTGTATCTATCTTCCCTCTCCTAAAATGACTTTTTAAGATATTCCACAGTTTTATGTTTAAATCTACTTTTTACGTTTTAACTGTTTTATTGTTTTTGCTCAATGACACATTCATTGAAGTATGCTAGAGCTAAAATCTATGAACTGTTGACCATTTTTATCTCTTTCCTGCTCTCAGAAGCCATTTTCTGCTAGGAAAGTGTTTTATTGTTGGAATTTCTTATCAGTGAGGGTCACACTGTAGTCACTTCCTGTCTGAGTCAGGACTGAGTCAGCCACTTACTGTACATACCAGATATTTAACTCTTTCAGGCAGATAAAGAAAAAAAGGAACACAGCATAGTTATTAGTGTGTGTGGCCCATGTCTATCTCATAATGTGACCTGTCACCTCAAGTATCCTTTAAGTGCTTCAGAAAACAGGACTGTATTGGACCCAGTGGGTCGAAAAGCTCAGAGAAGCTCTTTTGCTTGGACAACAACTTAAGTTTTTTAACTCTTTCTGTACTGGAAAACATTATGAAACTATTTTCTTTGCTCCTAATGTTCTATTCCTTAGCTGTACTACACGTACAATTAATTATCTCATACGTTTCTTTTCGCTGGTAGTCCCTGGTTAACGAATGAGATGGGGACCGTAGGTCCATTCTTAACCTGAATCCGTTCTTCAGTTGGAACACTGTGCCATTTTTGTCCCATGTACCGCTTCTGTGCCCCCCTATGCCTCCTGTGCCTCCATCTGTGTTACCTCTGTTTCCCCATGCCTTCAGCGTCCTCCTCTGAGGCAACGCTGCCCAATGAGAGCAGTCCGTTGGGTCGGATATTGCTCTCTTCCGCATTGTGTAGGCTTCGGCAGTCTTCGGAAGCACTCGGGCTTCCAAAAACGGGCTGCCCCTACTCTTTGTCAGAATCAGAATCAGATTTATTTCGCCAAATACAGCAAGAGCTGTATTCGGAATTATTTGTGGTACACATGGCATAGACATAGTATAGGAAAACAAGACACACAACAAAACGCACAAAAATGTAGACAGCAGTAATGGTATACGAGTCCTGGGTCAACACATGGCACATTGTTGCATCCGTGCAGGGGCAGTCCAATTAGATTATTAATATTAATAATAATGATGATGGTGGTGATGATGGCCCCCCTTGCTAGGGCCTGCCAGTAGGCGGACCTGGCAGGGGGAGGATGGAGCTCAGCAGCTGGCCAGAACCAACTGAGGGCATGCCGGTAGGCGGGCCAGGCAGGGGGAGGTTGGAGTTCAGCAGCCGAACTGCTTGGGGGAAGAAGGTGTTCTTCCGTCTGGTGGTTTTGCATGGTATAGTACTGTAGCGTCGGCCCAGTGGAAGCAGCTTAAAGTAGCGACTGCCTGGGTGGGAGGGGTCGCGGGATATCACAGTGGCCCTCTTCAACATCCTAGCGGAATGGAGAAGGTCAAGAGGTGGAAGAGGAGACCCGATGATTCTCTCTGCATCAGCTATGACTCTCTGCAGTTTGTGTTTGTCCCTGGCCGTTGCGCCCGCGTGCCAGACGATGACTGAGGAGCAGAGGATGGATTCTATAGTGGCAGTATAGAAGCTGGTCAGTAGTTCCCTGGGCATGCCGAATCTCTTCAGTTGACGCAGGAAGAACAACCTCTGCTGAGATTTCTTCTGAATTTTGGAGGTGTTCTGCCCCCACTTCAGGTTGTTGGTGAGAGTCGTGCCGAGGAACCGCACGGATGTCACCCTCGAGACTTCGGTACCCCCAATGAGGACCGGTGGAAGGGGGGGAGGGTTCCTCCTGAAGTCTACAACTAGTTCCACAGTCTTTGCAGCGTTGAGTACCAGGTTGTTGTCTCTACACCAGATACAGATTCTCTCGACTTCGCTGCGGTACTCCTGCTCCCCGTTGCTACCAATTAGGCCGATGATAGTGGTGTCATCTGCAAATTTGATGACTTTCACAGAGTCCACGGATGATATGCAATTGTTGGTATAGAGGGAGAACAGTAGTGGTGACAGTACACAGCCTTGTGGAGCCCCTGTATTGGTGGTTCTAACACTGGAGTAGCAGTTACCGAGCTTCACCTGTTGCGCTCTATTTGTAAGGAAGTCCTTGATCCATGCACGAAGGGTGGGGTCTACTCCGAGCTGCACCAGATTGATAAACAGGATGTCTGGGCAGATCGTGTTAAACGCTGAGCTAAAATCCAGAAACAGGATCCTAGCGTAGGAGGCGGGGTTCTCTAGGTGCTCTGTGATGTATGCCAGGCAGCTTCCTACCACACCTAGTAAAGACAGCCTCATCCCTGGAGTTATTCAAATCCAGACTGAAAAGCCACCTGTTTAGCCTGGCTTTTCCGGACTTCTTGAATTCTTCCCCTGTACCACGATTTACCAGTCAACCAATAATTGAACTGAGCCATGCTTATGCGGTTTGAGTCCTATGGGAGAAAATCGCTTTACAAATGTTATTTGTTGTTGTTGTTGCGCCGTACTGTGGACAGGCAAGCGCCTTCACTCGTGCGTGCACAGTACAGAGCGCCATTCTTCAGGAGCCAGAGTTCTTCCAAAGACTGTTGAAGTCTCCGGTGGTGGGAGATTCAAACGGCAGAGCCTGTGGTTGAATGAGGAGACCGGCAGGAGAACAGGAAGTCTCTATAGGACCCAGAGCCTTCCCTCTCCATAGGTGAGTATCTGCTTTTTATTTTAAAATTCTCTTCAGACTTGCTTTAAAGAGACACTGAAGCCACTTTAGAAACTTGATTTTACGCTTAAGGAATATGGCCAATGCTAAAACGCTGCATTCCCGCGGCAGAACAAGGGTTTCATAATCCCTAATTCCCGGGGCAAAAATCTACGACTTTCAAAAGTATGAATTTTGCTGCCCAGGGGAGGCAGAGCTTAGCGCTTTACCTCTGCCTCCATTAGTGTCAATCCTCCGCTGATCGCCGCCTCTCCCCCTCCGCTCTAAGTGACAGAAGACTGAGAGGAGCGGAGAGAGGCGGGGATTGACACGAGTAGAGGCAGAGCTACAGCCCTAAGCTCTGCCTCTACAAGGAAGCGTTCCCTGGTTTTTGCTCCGGGGATTTGGGGGTTATAAAACCCTTGTTCTGCCGTGGGAATTTGGCGTTTTAGCACTGGCCATATTTCTTAAGCTAAATAACAGGTAAAATCAAGTTTTTAAAGTGGCTTCAGTCTCTCTTTAAAGAGACACTGAAGCGAAAAAAAAACTATGATATTATGATTTATATGTGTAGTACAGCTAAGAAATAAAACATTACGATCAGATACATCAGTCTAATTGTTTCCAGTACAGGAAGTGTTAAGAAACTCCAGTTTTTATCTCTATACAAAAAAGCCATTATCTCTACGACTTTCAAAAATCGTGGAGAAGGCTGTTTTCTGACTTTTATTATCTCAACTGTTAGTTAACTATTTACTTTTCCTCTGGCAGAGGAGAGGTCATTAGTTCACAGACTGCTCTGAAAGAATCATTTTGAATGCTGAGTGTTGTGTAATCTGCACATATTAGAGAATGATGCAATGTTAGAAAAAACACTATATACTTGAAAATAAAAATATGAGAATATTTTCTTTGCTGCTAATCTTCTAGTAATTATTCATAGTACACAACCAATTCATTATATCATATATTTTTTTTCGCTTCAGTGTCTCTTTAAGTATGAGTACCTCAATCAGGAGGGTAGGAAGATACAGGCTGGCCAAGAGTATAAATCACACAGTTTAGAACATGTCCTTTGACACCCTGCTCGCTGCCTGTTGTAAAGGACTTAGCAATGCTCCACGTCATAACTGCAGATTTTTTTATTTTTTGTAACAGAACAGCTTTTTCTGCTATTATAATACTTTATACAACGGTTTTGTCCAGTGAAGATTTCTCATACCTGCGAGTGTTTCAACGCTGCCGTTCCTGTGCTTTTGCTTGTAAGGCCGCAGCATCTGACATATGTAAACAACTAGCGCTGCACGGACTTGCCAAGTTACGTTGATAATGTGCAGATAGGCTCATGTCTTACACACAGCCCTTGCTTCCAGAGTGTCATCAGAAACAACACAGGAGTGCATACTCTTCCCAGACACCATTATAACACCATGATGAACACCTCTGGCATGTTAGTATTGGCACCTTATGTGTGTGTGTTTCTTTTAAAGTGTAACTCTACTTTATTTAAAAAAACATATATATACAGAGAGGGAGAGAGAGAGTGTTGGTTGTAGGAGGGGATATCAGCAGCTATCACAGACCAAGTAGTTGTAGTGTGCACACAACTGGGGTTGCCTAGTCCCCTAGTATAGATAGAAAGAAACAACATGGAATTGCAGTACACAGCTTTTCTTTTATTCAAGCAACCAGTAGTTATACAGGCAGACAGTTTTGGTCGTCCCCGACCTTTATCAATGCAATGCTAAACATAAACTTGATCCAAGGTCATATATGTACCCACCCCAATAGGAAATTACATCATGGTACATCATGGCCATCATGTTTTTAGGTGTGTATTTTGTTACTATGAAACTGTCTGCCTGTGTAACTTGTGTTTACTCGAATAAAAGAAGAGCTGTGTGCTGCAATTCTACATGTTTCTTTATATATATATATATATATATATATATATATATATATATATATATATATACACTAGCTGATGGCCCGCCGTTGCCCAGGTATGTATTTGGCTAGTGTTGGCTGTGCCCACTTTTTCCAACCCTAACACTCAATTACTCAGTGACAAAGTCTGTGAGCTTTGCGGTCTTTGGCATGAAAGAAATCTGATTGGCTGTTTGTGGCTCCACCCCCTTTTCTGAATTTGAATCCCAGTCACCCAATGACCAACTGTACCAGGTTTGAGGCTTGTGCCATTAACAGTGCAAGAATGGCAGCGATTAAATATTCCCCTTGAAAATCAATAGGTGACTTTTGATTGGCTTTTGTAGGCTCCACCCACATTTCTGAATATTAATCCCAGTCACCCAGTGACCAACTGTGCAAAGTTTGAGAACCCTGCCATTAACAGCGTAAGAATGGCTGCAGATTACATTTTCCCAGTGAAATGTGTATTTGTCTCCGCCCACTTTTTGGTTATAGGGATAAAAAGTATCCTATATGTTATTGCAGGTAATGTATTATGTGCGTGCCAAATGTCATTCAAATCCGTTCAGCCATTGTTGCATGATTGAGTAACAAACCTCCAATCTTCTGAATTAAGCCTCATTCACACTTCTGAGCGCAGATGGATAGGCGATTGGAATGCAACGCCTGCGATCACGCCACCTGCGCTGCTGCGCATCTCACTACTAATTTGTGCAGCGATTCAAAACAATTTTGCTGTGAACCTTTGTATTAAAGTGCTAACGCTCCAAAAAAGCTGCGATTACAATTTCGGGAAATCGCTGCTGAATGCCATCTAGTCGGCCCCAAGCCTAATATTTTACCTATCCAGGATGCGGAAACCCCCTTTAAGCTTTAATTCATGTATATACTACCTCCCCAGACTACTATGCTGTGTATGGTTGTTTTTTTTCAGCCTTCTGAAGTTGCTTCATTCTTTCCCCTGGTATAAATTGCCTGTCAGTAAGAATTAGATGTTTTGCTGTTTGAAATCTTTTGCTTTTATTGTTGGAATGGACTTCTTCAATTTCTAGGTCACCCATACAACATCACTGGAGGCACAGGAGCCGGCATTGCCCGATCTCAGCAATTTATCCATACTGCGGAGTCCTCTGTGCAGCTCATTATAGAGCTCAGTATATGAACTTCATCCAGGGCAGACAGATAAATGTATTGCATTACTGCACGCAAAGCAAAATGATGATAAAAAGACCTTTATAACATTCAGAGACATGAAAAAGTACTCATATCTGTATGGAAAACAGCGTGCTGGATGCTGCTGCCACTTCCCTGCCTTTTGTAGTTAAAAGGGACTTAACATTAATTTGTGCCTCACAAATGCAGTAAAATCTCGTTATAATAAAAAATAGTAAAGATTTGGGTATGGTAATCTACCCTCTAGGTTCTGGCCAATCTCCATTATACAGTTAGGTCCATAAATATTGGGACATCAACACAATTCTAACACAAATGAAACGAACACGATGAACTTTAACAGCAGGCTGCCAGCTTTAATTTGAGGGTATGTGCACCCAAATCAGGTGAACGGTGTAAGAATTACAACAGTTTGCATATGTGCCTCCCACTTGTTAAAGAGACTCTGTAACAAAATTTTCAGCCTTAGTTCTTCTATCCTATAAGTTCCTTTGCCTGTTCTAATGTGCTCTGTCTAACTGCAGTCTTTCCTAATTGCACAGTGGCTGTGTTATCTCTGCTATATGATCTAATCTATTTTCTTCTGTCAGCTCTGTTGGCTGAGGCTGGAATGTGTGGAATGTGCAGGGGTGCTTGTGATTAGCTAGAAGTTATACACACCCACTCCAGGCCCCCTGCAGGCTCTGCATGACTCACACACTCTGCTTATGTGAGCCTATCACAAGCTGGTTAGTTTGTTTGTAAACACTGCCTAAAACTGGCAATTACAAGCCAGGTTTGCAGCAAAGAGTGGCAGAAACAGCACAGAGGGGGGACCAGGAGAACATAATGAATATAATGGTATGCTTTTTGCTGTAAAAATTTTAGAGTACAGATTATCTTTAAGGGAGCAAAAATTATGGGACAGAATAATAATCATAAATCAAACTTTCACTTTTTAATATTTGGTTGAAAATCCTTTGCATTTAATTACAGTCTGTATGCATAGACATCGACCAGACGCTGGGTTTCATCCCTGGTGATGCTCTGCCAGGTCTACTGCAAGAATCTTCAGTTCCTTCTTGTTCTTGGGGCCTTTTCCCTTCAGTTTTGTCTTCAGCAAGTGAAATGCATCCTCAATCGGATTAAGGTCAGGTGATTGTCTTGGCCATTGCATAACATTCCACTTCTTTCCCTTCAAAAACTCTTTATCTGCTTTTGCAGTATGCTTTGGGCCAATGTCCATCTGCAATATGAAACACCGTCCAATGAGTTCTGAAGCATTTGGCTGAATATGAGCAGATAATATATTATTGCCCGAAAAACACTTCCGAATTCATCATGCCCAGAGAGCTGATCCTGCCCACCTCCCCGCTGTGCTTCACAGTAGGGTGAAGAGGGAGGAGGGGTGGGATCAGGTGATCACACTTTGCAAAGAAACTCTAGCTCTCTTGGCTGCGCCATCCTTTTTGTCCCCTGAGTCATGTGAGTGACTTCCAGAGAGGGATTCTCTGGAACAGCTGCCTCAGATATAAAATTGTGTGAGTAATGGAATGGTTACCTATTTCCTGAAGTGTGAACCAATACTTTTAGCCAATCCTTGTTTTATGACACTATCCTGATTTTGGGTTAGCCCAATAATTAAGCCTGAGCTGCATTTACACCTTTAATTCCTTGAGTTTATCAACACGAGTATTCTTTTATCATTTTGTAAATCGAGTCACTGAAAAGAACCCCGCCGCCGGTCTATTTTATTCTTCAGAATAGAAAGCCTAAATAATATTAATAAATAATCCATTTAATTTCTTTCAACACTTTTCCAAGTCCCGGAGGAGGATGTGATGGCGGCTCAGCCGGTCTCCCGCATAGGAGTTTATCTTGACTGCTCTATAACAGATGGCATGTGGCAAGATTAGCATGCCTGTCAAAGCCAAAGTTTCAAAACACAGCATTTAATCCCCAAGGAATACAAACAGACTGTATGAATACACATAATAAGAACTGGCGTGCCTTTGACTTTCAAATTAGATCTGCGTAGTTTGGAATCGTGTCAGTTTAATACATAGAGGGACGCACAGTGTCAGAGTTTCTTGTTCGGAAATTCAGAAGTGTGACTGTGTTTCCTGGGCAAAAGGCGGTTTAGTGCGACAACGCGCTCTAATTACGCGGTCTGAACATTTGTTTGTTGTGTGCTTACTGATTTGTCGAAAACTAAAGTGACCACTACGGTGACTCTTTGGCAAATGGGTTTGAAACTGATCTGAATCTTATTAATTTAAACTGTCAACACAGTAAAGTTTTATATTGGAGACACAGCTGTGCTGCTGTATATTTACTGTAAATAACAATGGTTAACATGCATGCGTACATGAAAAAAAGGCACCTGGAAAAAAGGGCACAGGGGATTACCACTAGTAGAATTCGCTAAAGTTAGTAGAATTATTTAAAAATGTGTGATATTCTACTACTGGGTTTTGATAGTAAAATATTGGCAATACTTACTGATATTTTACTATGGCTAAACCTAACCCTACTCTCATACAGCCCTTCCTAAGACCACTCCCCCCCCCATTGGTGCCTAACCATAAACCCCCCTTTGGTGGTGCCTAAACCTAACCCTAAATCCCCCAAAGCATTTCCACCCCTCTGCTGCAGAGCCTATCTTGACGATTATCGGGGGCTTTAATTGACCTTCTTTGCTGCATATTGTGCCGTGATTTGCGGCAAAGAAGGTCGATTTCGGGAGCCGATAGCAACCACCATGCGCCCGAATATCCCTGGCATGCCGCAAAATGCATCTTTTATTATAGGTGCATATGGCGCTGCTGTTTTTTCTGAAAGGGCTCATGCGACCTTTTTTCCTACTTCCCTTGTTATGTGGCAAGCGGTGGTTGGCATGCTCAAGCCAATTTTGAGATTTTTGACTACACCCTCTTTAGAATCCATAAGAAATATAAGAGGCTAGCACCTGCCAGCAAGTGATGTGTCCCGCACAGCGGTGGCTGCATAATGATTTTGCAGCAGTCGCTGGACTGGACACATCACTTGCTGGCGAGTGCGTAGGCTTGCTGCCCAGACTGAGGCCCTATCAATGTAAATTGACAGACCTGTTTACCTTGATGAAGGGACGTGCATGCCTTGAAATATTGGCTTTGTGTCTGCTTCAATAAACATACATCATTTTGGAGGTGCCAGCCTGTTACATTTCTTCTGCTGTATGTTTACAATTACCTCTGAGATGAGTGTCATGTTGAGATGTGTAGCAGCTATGTAGGCACGCTAGATTTAATTAGTCCGGATTGGCTGGTAATGACTAGGGATGATCACAGATATGCAAATAATTCCGAGTTGATGCAGATTTATGCAAATCTTTATGCAAATGCATGCCGCTTGAAAATGGCCCAATCATTTTAAACCTGGGTTTAAACTGATTGGTCCATTTTGAAACTGCATACATTTGCATAAATATTTGCAAATTGATCATCCCTAGTAATGACCACTTGAAAGAATTACTTGCATATCTTAAACCAAATAAAACGTTGACACTGAGCCAAAATGTTACACGAAACGCCTTTAGGGTGCCTTCATTTTCTTGGACATTTTTGGTATTTACGATTCTGCGTTTTGTGTTTGTTTGTTTTTTTTAAATGGAAATTTGCGCAATCTGATTTTTCCATGCATATTCATTGTATGTAATTAACTTTAATTGTATGTAATTAACTTTACAATCGTATGCAAATTTTCAAATTTGGAATGTGAAAATTTGCATTTCCATTGTATGCAATTCGCATGCCCATTCAAAAAAAAAAAACATTCTTGCAAGCTGTTTTTTTCTGCAGAAAAATGGGATGCCAAATTTTTGCGTTAAAACGCACAAGTGTGATGCCATTGACTTGTGTTAGATGTGCGGCGAATTTGGAGAAACGCAATTTGCACACAAATTCTTTTAAGTGGGAAGGGGGCCTAATGCTGGATACACATGATGCATTTTTTTCTGTTGATTTCCCGCCCAATCGTCTTCAATCCGATTTTCCGATCGATTTCTGATTCCATTCTGTTATCTTTGCTTATCTATTTCCATTCACTTCTATGAGATGGAGCATGTCGGAAATTATCGAACCATCTATCGAACACAAAATTGTATGGTGTGTACCTAGCATTGGAAGTTCCTAGCACAGGAATGTGGAGAAACAAAGATGCTTATAGATGTCCTCGGCAGGTGAAAGTAGTTTTGTATTAAAACGCCTTTAGACGTTCGTGGCGTATGGATGCGGAAACACAGAAACCCCTATAGACACCTGTGGCAGTCTAAGAGTCAGGCCTCGTTCACATTACACGTGTTGCTGTCCGTATTTTGGCAATGCCTGCAGGAGGTAGACACGCACGATGTCAGAAGTGCATAGACTGCACTGGCTAATGTTCACACTGCATGCAGTGCGCGAACGCGTGCTTCCAGCATTTTTTCCCAAAAATGCGCAGCTGACCCATTCACTTTCAGTGAATGGGATCAGCCACGCCACGCATGCAAACGCAGATGGTGTGCGTTTGTACGCCTTGCTGTCCGATTACACGGCCATTTGTGTTTGGCAATGTGAACGGGGCCTTACAAAACACTATTTATGCTTGTTGTAGAATGTTATAGAGCTATATAAAACGTAGCTTTTAACATCCCTGGCGTTATAAATATTTCCAGATTTAGGGTCTAAAAGCCATGCAATTTTTTCACAAGCTTTTAGACCCCCCCCCCCCCAAAAAAAAAAAAAAAAAGAAAACATACCACAGAGAGATCTGCAGCAGCTCCTGCATATAACTCACTCAGGCACGGGATTACCGCTCTGAGCTGCGGATTTCCATGCCGAGCCGGACTCGGGATTACTGCTCAGGAGATTAATAAATAATTAGAACTTCAGGTACGACCTGTATTGTCTATGTGGTTTACTCGACATGTGAGATAAGAGGTAGAAATATATCAGAACACCCTATTAGAATTGATATAGCCTCAGTATTAGCAGGATGCCTGTCCCTTGAAATCACATAAAAATGAATGCGTATTCATACACAACATCACCCTCCACCTAGCCCAACATGTTTCACCCCCATAACTTCGGGGGGCTTCATCAGAGGACAATCAAAGTGCAGTAGCGCAAAAAGTGAAAAACGTAAAGTTAAAATACATTCATATTATCGATGTAGCACAGCCTCACGGCTATCTGTACAAGCCGTCTAAGAGTCTAGATGTTTTCATTAGCTAGAGGAAGATACTTTGCACACAGTTTATTATGTGAGGCAGTTATGCGACGGCTCTTTGTGCCTGGAGGAGTCAGGCCACACTTCTCATTGAATGGAATATGAAAAGCTTAATAGTTCATGAAATTCACATCAGAATCCAAACCACGGAGGTCACACACCTCATACATAAAAGAACAACTTCACCCAGCTACAAAAACAGTCTCGTCAAGTGATGTGTAAGTTAAAAATCTGAATTATTTGTATTTTTACGTACACATGTATATTCAGGGGTGTAACTAAAGGGGGCAGCCCAGAGCTGTGGGGGACCCCAACTACTAACCTTCCCTTCCTCCAATACAGGGGACTATACTTCAGATCAGGTGTGTTTGTGGCTACACTTGTTATGGGTGTGAACATCACAATGGCCACACTTGTTTTATGACCCTTGTGAGATGGGCCCCAAAGCCATGAAGGGGAGGCAAGGGAAGGGGTGTGAACATTAGGAGGCCCCTTCAAAGCTTGGGAGGTGGGGCATTACGCCACTGTGTGTATGTGTTAGCGCCCTCCCATTTTCTGCACTGCGGAGCTCAGGATAATGAGCAGATTTAGTTCTGCTGATTTAACTCCCGAAGCTTCTGTATAGGTGGAGAGGTCACAGTCAATTGATTGGTCTATTTTCAAACTGCATACATTTACATAAAGTTTGCATACATTTGCATACACACGGAACAATTTGCATATCTGTGATCATCCCTAGTTACCAATAGTCTACTATTAGTCAATATTTTACCCTATTCTCACATGAGCCCTCCCTCTACCGATGCCTGACCCTAACCGACCTCCAAACCCCCCAGAGATGTCTAACCCTAACTGCCCTCCCCCCCACGATCCTTTACCGATACCCCCAACCACCAATGCCTAACTTTAACCGAACCCCCCATCGACACTTTACTCCAACTAACCCCCCACCGATGTCTAAGCTGAACTGATCCACACACACACTGATGCCTTAGGGTACGTACAGACATGCGATAACGATCGTTCGTTCTGAACGACGAACGATGTTAAAGGAGGTATCGGCCGATGATCGTTTGAAGAAAGGCTACTTTGAACATCGTTCGTGTACGAACGATCTTGGAACGAGCGTTGCGTGCGCAACATAATGTATAAACTGATTTCAAACACAAGTGTCAAAAAGAACTGTTTGAGCATGTGCAAAGCTTTGAGAACGAACGATCAACGACCGATCGTTGTACAGACATTACTTTTTGAACGATGGTCGTTGGAAAAGATCTGGCAGAATGGATCGTTCTTTACCAACGACATATCTCGTTGGTCGGTCGTTTTAATGATCGTTAGTGCACTTTTTACGAACGATCGTCGGGCAATGCCGTCGGTAACGATCGTTTTAAACGACTATAGTCGCATGTCTGTACGCACCCTTACTTTTAACCCACACATGCCAGAAGTTTACTATATCAGAGTTAGTCAGTCATATATTGTATATTTATAGAGGTCACACATCTCTTTGTTTTTTATCCATGTGCAGTTGTATATTTATATAGACGCAGTTGCTGGGACCTGAGGACAGAGTTTACTATATCCAGAGGTTTACTATATCAGCGTTTACTATAACGAGATTCTACTGTTTTTAAAAAACAGGACTGAGTTTGACCGACCAAGTTGGTCGAATAGCTCAGAGAAGCTCTTTTGCATAGATAACTGAAGTTTTTTTAAACTCTTCCTGTACTGGAAAACACCACGAGGCCTGGAACCCACTACAAATCGCTAGCGCTTTTAAGTAGCAATGATTGTGATAGAGATTTGCGATTAGCAATTTTAATTCTGATTGGTCCTTTCAAATTATTATAATTTTTTTTTACAGTTCGCAGTCATTTTTAAATCACACACAAATCGTTCGGTGTAGCGATTCATGAGCGATTTGCCAGCAATTCAACACTTTACATTGAAGCGCAAACGCTCCCAAGATGCTGCATGTCCTGCGATTGCGATTTTGCTAATCACAATCGCTAATGTGGAATTTGTTACATTTATTTACGTTGGCAGAGCGTTTAGGGAAATCGTTAGTTTAAAGCGCTCCCTAAACGCTCAAAAACGCACTCTAGTGGGTTCCAGGCCTGAGACTTTTTTCTTTGCTACTAATGTTCTAGTAAGAAGTTTTAAATCAGGATGATACCATTTATTGGCTAGCTAAAAAGAATAAGAATACGCGAGCTTTCGGCTTTGCAGCCTTCGTCGGGCTTACAATCCTGTATGCTTGCAGGCTGATGGTACAGACAGCTTTATATATGCAACATCAAAAGCGGGTACATAGATTTTTTTTTCAAGCATAAATACATGTCATTAAGATGCCTTACGTGAAACAGAACATCTAAATGGGGTGGAAGGTTGTTAGCAGAGATAAGAATCCTTGTTTACTACTACTACTAGACAAGACAAGACAAATAGCATTAATATCGCGCTTTTCTCCTGGCGGACTCAACGCGCCAGAGCTGCAGCCACTAGGACGCGCTCTATAGGCAGTAGCAGTGTCAGGGAGACTTGCCTAAGGTCTCCTACTGAATAGGTGCTGGCTTACTGAACAGACAGAGCTGAGATTTGAACTCTGGTCTCCTGTGTCAGAGGCTTAACTACTACTATTACTACTACTACTACCTACTACTACTACTACTACTACTACTACTACTACTACTACTACTACTACTACTACTACTACTACTACTACTACTACTACTACTACTACTACTACTACTACTACTACTACTACTACTACTGTTCTAGTAGTTATCTATACTACACATTCAATTCATTATGGCTTGGTGCACACATAGCAGAAACGGTAGCATTGCGTAAAACGCTGCGTTTTTGCCGATAATGGAAGTCTATGGGCCGCAGGAAAAAACGCATATAAAAACTCATATGCGTTTTCTATGCGTTTTCAAACATGCGTTTTTAAAAATGCTGGTTTTGTTGCATAATATTCATAGACGCATAAAAACACACATAACGAAAGTCCATTGGAATGCGATGGTATGCTTTTTTATGCATTTTGCATGCGTTTTTTATAAGCGTTTTTTCCCCAAAATAATTTTATGCTGTGTTTCCGCTTCCTGTTTCCTTCCTAGTGATTTACATAAATAGAAATATAAAAAAACGCATGAAAAATGCATACAGAATGCATATGCAAAACGCTTGAAAACACATTGCAAACGCACCAACAAACGCACACAACATTAACATAAAACATGACATAAAATGCAGCCTTTCACTCTATGTCATATGTGAACCCCGCCTATCTTATAAGCTTATTTTTGCTTCAGATTTGCTATAAAGAAAGGCGCTCAGTATTTTATGATAAATGTTTCCTTTAACTTTTTTATTTGTTCAAAGTAGTTTGATGATTAAGTTGCGAGTCGGGAGACGAGAGGAATATTTGCTTCCAGGCATAATTTAAAAATGCCGTCCATGGTCCCTCCCTGCGCATTCATTCTTTATGACGGCTCTGCCCGGGGCCTGCACTGCCTGTCCAACTTTATTTGCTTCCTTAGAGCTGTATCACCGGCTCAGGTGCCCCAGAAGATGGGAGCCTTGTGAAGAAAAGTCTCTTATCTTTCCTGAAGACCTGAATATGCAAATCTCACTGATCAACAACTCCAAGAACAGTCTTCCCAAAACCCAGCTTGCTGCCCCTCGACCTCCACATTGTTGGCTGCTTTACAGTGTTCTAGAGAAAATAAAAGATAAAAATACAATTCTGCGAAAAAGCAATGGATTAACTTTTCTTAAAGTGAAACTCCAGTTTTGTTGAGAGTTAAGTAACCTCTATAGCTCGACTACAAATACTGGTATTGTTAGGTTTAATAACATGCATAATTTAAAATTATTTTTTCTTATGTTACTTTCAGTTACAGTAGGTAATAAAAGTCTGACAGATCTGACAGGTTTTGGACTAGTCCATCTCCTTACAGGGGATTCTGTTTTGTTTTTTTGTTTTGTTTTTATTTTAAAGGGGAACTGAAGTAAGAGGTATATGGAGGCTGCCATATTTATTTCCTTTTAATCAATACCAGTTGCCTGAATAACACCAGAAACAAGCATGCAGCTAGTCTTGTCAGATCTGGCTTAAAAGTCTGAAACACCTGATCTGCTGCATGCTTGTTCAGGGGCTATGGCTAACAGTATTAGAGGCAGAGGGTCAGCAGGGCTGCCAGGCAACTGGTATTGCTTAAAAGGAAATAAATATGGCAGCCTCCATATACCTCTTACTTCAGTTCCCCTTTAAATGTACTTACTGAATGGCAGTTGCTCAGTCCAGCTGCCAAAATAGCGTGCAAGTGAGTTTGGAGGCTGACCAAGATCATTATATATATTTTAAAGTTTACATTTTTCACAAAAGTGGTCCTGTAAACAATACCAGATGCTTGGCTGTCCTGCTGATCTCTTTGGCTTCAGTAATGTATGAGTCACACACCTGAGATAAGTATGCGGCTTATCTAGTCAGACTCCAGTCAGAGCACCTAATCTACATGCTTCTTTAGGGTTTATGGCTAAAGTATTAAGCTACAGGATTGCGATTCCTCGGCTGACGCTGTACAAAAGCATTGCTAGCCTCCAGACTAGCGAGCGTCTGTTGCTGTGGAGGGAAGCAGAGGGACAACGGACGGCACATGATAGAGCATCTTATCATGGGCCAGGTGAGTGGGGAGAACAATGCGCTCGTCTGGGCATTGGGGATCACTGAAGATCTGGCACGCTGAATTTTTAGGAGACGACAGGCGAGATTTACTCAAGATTCTCGGCCGAGGTGGTGTTTATCGCCATAGCCGGATCGTCCACAAGGAAACTTAGGCAGTTGCCTAGGGCCTGGAGAGACACTAGGGGCCTAGTTGATTCTAGCCTTCCTTCATATCCTATCAAAAATAGCCAGGTGACGATCAAGGGTGGGCCCAAAGATGATACTTGACTAGGGCCCATTTCTCTCTATCGCCCTCCACAGCTGAGTTCAATCAAGCAAGTGTATTTAGCTTCAGTGTAAGAGGATCGTCAGGACAGCCAGGCAATTTTCAATGTTTAAAGGATACCCAAAGTGACTTGTGACATGTTGAGATAGACATGTGTATGGTGCCTAGCACACAAATAACTATGCTGTGTTCCTTTTTTTTCTTTCTCTGCCTGAAAGAGTTAAATATCAGGTATGTAAGTGGCTGACTCAGAAATTCCCCTTTTTTTTTTACCTTTTTCTTGCTCTCAGAAGCCATTTTTTTTGCTAGGAAAGTGTTTTATAGTTGGAATTTCTTATCAGTGAGGGTCACAATGTAGTCACTTCCTGTCTGAGTCAGGACTGAGTCAGCCACTTACATACCTGATATTTAACTCTTTCAGGCAGAGAAATAAAAAAAAGGAACACAACATAGTTATTTGTGTGCTAGGCACTGTACATACACATGTCTATCTCATTATGTCACATGTCAGTTCGGGTATCCTCTAAGTAGGAAATAAATATTGTAGCCTCCATATACCAGGCCAATGGAATTGTAAAGTAACTCTGACCCAATTGTGAGCTGCATACAATTTATATTCAACTTGAAATAAAAAGCATATAATTGACCATCTCTATTCCCAGCATGTTATATCATGTAATCTCTAACTGGTTTCTTTTATTTGTGCCTATTTTAGATAACTACGTAATTTTTAGAAAAATGTATTTTATCATTCTATTTTTCAGGTCTAACTCTTTGTCAGCTTCAAAGTTCACAGTTCACTAGTGGTGATCTTCTCCAGATCTGTGGGGTGAGTAACATACGTTCTGTACAGTAACAGTAGGATGGCATTCGTTAGTAAAATATATGTATACTATGTGTGTCATGCAGGTAGCTGCATGAAAAGTCACCTGAAGTAACATGATGAGATAAACATGTACATTTCTAGTACTGCATGGAACTAACATGTGTTGCCCTTTTTTTCTCATTTTAAGGGATACGTTTATAGCCTGTTCCCCCACACTGTTCATTTCTTGACAAATATTGCTATTGTCCACCACAACTAGTATAACCATGCCCTCATCCCCAATAACAGGTATAGTCATGCTCCAATCCCCAATAACAAGTATAGTCATGCTCCAATCACCAATAACAAGTATAAACATGCTCCAATTACCAATAACAAGTATAGTAATGCCCTCATCCCCAATAACAAGTATAGTCATGCTCCAATCACCAATAACAATTATAGTCATGCCCTCATCCCCAATAACAAGTATAGTCATGCTCCAATCCCCAATAACAAGTATAGTCATGCCCTCATCCCCAATAACAAGTATAGTCATGCCCTCATCCCCAATAACAAGTATAGTCATGCTCCAATCCCCAATAACAAGTATAGTTATGCTCCAATCCCCAAAAACAAGTATAGTCATGCTCCAATCACCAATAACAAGTATAGTCATGCCCTCATCCCCAATAACAAGTATAGTCATGCCCTCATCCCCAATAACAAGTATAGTCATGCTCTAATCACCAATAACAAGTATAGTCACGCCCTCATCCCCAGTAACAAGTATAGTCATGCTCCAATCCCCAATAACAAGTATAGTCATGCCCTCATCCCCAATAACAAGTATAGTCATGCTCCAATCCCCAATAACAAGTATAGTCATGCTCCAATCCCCAATAACAAGTATAGTCATGCTCCAATCACCAATAACAAGTATAGTCATGCCCTCATCCCCAATAACAAGTATGGTCATGCCCTCATCCCCAATAACAAGTATAGTCATGCTCCATTCCCCAATAACAAGTATAGTCATGCTCCAATCCCCAATAACAAGTATAGTCATGCTCCAATCACCAATAACAAGTATAGTCATGCCCTCATCCCCAATAACAAGTATAGTCATGCTCGAATCCCCAATAACAAGTATAGTCATGCTCCAATCCCCAATAACAAGTATAGTCATGCCCTCATCCCCAATAAAAAGTATAGTCATGCTGAAATCCCAAATAACAAGTATAGTCATGGTTTCATCCCCAGTAACAAGTATAGCCATGCTTGCATCCCCAATAACAAATATAGTCATGCTCCAATCCCCAATAACAAGTATAGTCATGCCCTGATCCCCAATAACAAGTGTAGTCATGCTCAAATTCCAAATAACAAGTATATTCATGGTTTCATCCCCAGTAACAAGTATAGCCATGCTTGCATCCCCAATAACAAGTATAGTCATGCTCAAATCCTAAATAACAAGTATAGTCATGCTCTGATCCCCAATAACAAGTGTAGTCATGCCCTGATCCCCAATAACAAGTGTAGTCATGCTCAAATTCCAAATAACAAGTATATTCATGCTTTCATCCCCAGTAACAAGTATAGCCATGCTTGCATCCACAATAACAAATATAGTCATGCGTCAATCCCCAGTAACAAATATAGTCATGCCCTCATCCCCAATAACAAGTATAGTCATGCTCAAATTCCAAATAACAAGTATAGCCATGCTCCCATTCCCAGTAACAAGTAAAGCCATGCTCCCATCCCCAATAACAAGTATAGCCATGCTCCCATCCCCAATAACAAGTATAGCCATGCTCCCATCCCCAATAACAAGTAAAGCCATGCTCCCATCCCCAATAAAAGTATAGTTATGCCCTTATGCCTAATTACAGGTATAGCCACGCTTCAATCCCCAATAAAAAGTATAGCCATGCTCCTATCCCCAATAACAAGTATGCTTCCATTCCCAATAACAAGTATAGCCATGCTTCCATCCCCAATAACAAGTATAGCCATGCTTCCATCCCCAATAACAAGTATGGCCATGCTCCGATCCCCAGTAACAAGTATTGTCATGCTACAATCCCCAATTACAGGTATAGCCATGCCCTTATCCCTAATAACAAGTATAGCCATGCTCCCCCTCTAATAAATGGAGGCATGTTCTCTCATTGGTTTATTTTGGTATTTTTAAAGCTTTGGAAACAATGGGGTCGGTGCATGAACTCACAGTAAAATGGTCATTCCCAGGTAGCATACAACAAATGTACATGTGCTATTCCAATAGCTGGCCGGCAAAATCTTCTTGTAAAATTTCTTTTCAATGTCTTAAGAAATTACATGGGACAAGTGTAGCACATACAACCAGCTGTACACTTGTCCCATGTAATTTGTTAATAAATTGAAAAGCAGTTTTACAAGATGATTGTGCCAGTCTTCTCTTTCTTAACTATTAAAGGACAACTGTAACAAGAGGCTGCCGTATTTATTTCCTTTTAAAGTGTAACTGTCCGGCATAAAATCAAAAATCAATTCTTTATTTTTACCTGGTAAACAAGTAATGAGGATACTAACCAGGCAATCCAAAAGTTAAAAATCACTCTTACTTTTCTTCTCCATAAAACATCATTCCACCGTTTTCCTGGCTGTTATTTGGTACATCTGCAAAGGAAGTTGCAGGGCATTCTGTATTTTTTTTTCTTCTTTACTTTCCCCTCAGACATAACTAATGCAGCCTGGTTGGCTGAAGCCTCTTTCCCTCCTGTTTTCCCCTGCCACACCTCTGTTCCTCTCTGATTGGCCAATATTTCTCATGCTGAGACAATGCACTTTCTACTGCAGAGCTGGGTCGGAGTGACTTGGAGGGGGGTGGGCAATAATACACAGACAGAGTAAGGGAGGAAATTACGGTATGTCAGGATTGGATTCAAGGGGCTTGATTCACAAAGCGGTGCTAACTGTTAGCACGCCTGTGAAAACCCCCTTAGCACATCTAAACGAGCTTTTCGCGCATAAACTTTATGCGCATAAAACTTTACGCGCGTAAACCTTTACGCGCGCACCGCACAGAGCGCGGGGTGCTCCGCGTGAAGTGCCCATCAAAGCCTATGGGACTTAGCGCGCATAAAACTTTGCGCGCGTAAAACTTTGCGCGCGTAAAGTTAGCGCGCGATCTGATTGAGAAATCCGGTGCTAACCTACTTAGCACCCTGGTTAGCGCGTCTAAAGACTTTAGACGTGCTAAGTAGGTTAGCACCGCTTTGTGAATCAAGCCCAAGATAGGCAAAGTCAAAATGGAAAATCCTAAGAAGAATGTTCTATTTTTTTTACTATAGAAGAATCACTAAAATTAAAATGTGGACAGTTCAATGCATATATATATATATTGTTTTTCTAAGATAGTATGGTTGACAGCTCCTCTTCAAACAATACCAGTTGACTGGCAGCCCTGCTAATCTATGTGTCTGCAGCGCTGTCACCCCCAGTAGCACTGCTCTGGCCACCATGGGAAGCTTCGGGAGCACTCGCCTGTTTCGTAAACCTTCCCAAATACTTTCAAAGCCTCCTGCGGCTGGCGATTCAAACGGGGGTGACAACATGCTGAAAGGAGGGGACCGTGAGAGAAACGGGGAGGCTCTGTAGGACCCAGAGCCTCGTCTCTCCTTACTTAAGTATGTGTTTTTTTTATTCTTCGATTTACATTAGCTTTATTGTAAGTTTGTCACCCTGAAGGTGGAAACACCAATGCAAATCTATGGTACTCCTTCAACCGCCGTATTAGCGCTGGTGCTATGCTGGTAATGATCACCTCTATATGTCCTTTGAATACACCTCTCTGATGTCTGGTTTTGCTGCTCCATATCAATTATCAAATATGCTGTTCTTAAAGGGAACCTGAACAGGGTTAAATTATTTAAAATAAACACATAATGCACCTGCAAATGAATATTACACACTTATCTCGCTGTCAGATCCTCACAGAAGCTCACTATTTTCTTCTTACAATGATTCCTTCCAGTTCAGACAAGATTTTGTCAGAACTGAAATATATAAGTTGCTGTCAGTTATAACTGGAGGGACAACTGTTGAGCAAGGTAATGACCATGTTTCCCTATGGCTCAAGTGGTCGATATTACAGTTTAACAGTGTGCTGACCAGAAAGCTGTTATGGGGTAATGGCCACTATGTTTATTTAGGCTTTTAATTTTCAGGTTCAGGTTTGCTTTAAGTGGACCAAATGTAAAACTCAAACTGGAGCCCATAGCTCTTTAGCTACGCCACTGCCCCCTAGGCTAGCAGGAAGGGAAAATTAACTTTTATTAAATCTGTGAACTTCCATAACTTTCTTATGCCAGGTGGCTGGATAGTGTAATGATTAACCTCTTTAGGACCACAGGTTTATACCCTCCTAGTGACCAGGCCATTTTTTACAATTCAGCACTTCACAACTTTAATGGTTTATTGCTCGGTCATTCAACTTAGTTAATTTTACCTCTTTTTCTTCCCACTAATAGAGCTTTCATTTGGTGGTCTCTGATTGCTGCTGCAATAGGCAGTTTTTTTTTTTCAATTAATAAAAATGGATCAGTTTTTTTTAAACCTATTTCTTTTATTCCCCCCTCCTCCTCTTCAATTAGCCCTAGACTGCGATACATACACTACACTACACATACATAGGCATCAGCCTATGGTAGGGATTCGATTGCGAGCTGTTAGGAGGGACAGTTAAGTGACAAGGCTATTCCCTGTACAGCGCTGCGCTAGATCGCAACGCTGTACACATATTTATTTGCTTTTTTAGAAAAAATTAAAATGCAGCCTGCCAGCTCCGATCACGGCTGGCAGGCTGATTGCGGTGGCCCCACTCTGTTGACTGCAGGGAACGCGCGCTCGTTCCCTGCTAATCCCGGCTCTCACGAGGGCATGCCACATGGCGTGACAGAGGAACGAGAGAGCCACTCTGTGGCCGCCATCCTGCGTTAGTCGGACGCAGAGTGGTTAAAGGAAACCAGAGATGGCAGGAAAAAAAAAGAAGTAGTTCTTACCTGGGGCTTCCTCCAGCCCCAGCTGAGTTCCTCACCATCTTCCCGTGGTCTGCCATTCAACCGCAAGCAGCCCCGGTAACAGGCTCGGTCGGGTCGGGGTCTTCTGCGAATGAGGGATCCCCGGGTAAGTATCAAATCTTTTTTTCTTGCGTTCTCTGGTACACTTTAGGGGCTCTACCTCTGACATAGGAGACCTGGGTTTTAATATTGGCTGTTCCTGTTCAGTAAGCCAGCACCTATTCCCTTACACTGCTACTGCCAACTGAGCACGCCCTAGTGGCTGTAGCTCAAGCACTTTGAGTCCGCCAGGAGTAAATATAAATGTTATTTGTATTGACTTGTTTTATGATGGCTATGTCACCTTTATAGACGGTCTTCGCCTGTCATAGATGATCTATACATAGCACACCCTATGTGATGCCCTCTAGTCATGCCAGACTCGTGTAACATCGCTTTTATCATGCCAACGCTTTTTTTGTAGTGCTGTACAAAGACCGTTGAACAATTCACTTACTTGAGAGGCTTTTGCAGCGTCTGCACCTGATTGCATGGTGTGTTATGTATCTGTGAAGCTGTTAATTACAGTCCTGACACCCATTGAAGAGACTTTCTGTTTTCTCACTTTTACATCAAACACCAACTGTGTACTACCGAAATCCGGGAGAGCCTGAGGAGTCGGTCTCTGTGGGTCATTGTGTACTTTTTGTAGTCCATCAGTGTTTGATAGCTAAAATATCTAACTTTTTTTTTTTTCAAAACTTTATTTTAACCACTTCACCCCATAGGGGTTTTTACCCTAATGGACAAGAGCAATTTTCACCTGTCAGTGCTCCTCCCTTTTATTCGCCAATAACTTTATTACTACTTATCACAACAAAATGATCTATACCTTGTTTTTTTCACCACCAATTAGGCTTTCTGTGAGTAGTACATTTTGCTAAGGACTATCTTATTCTAAATGCATCTTAATGGGAATAATACGAAAAAAATTGAAAAAAATGTATTAGTTTTCAGTTTTTGGCCATTATAGTTTTAAAATAAAATGTTCCCCTGTGGATAAAACCCACACATTTTATTTGCCCATTTGTCCCGATTATTAAATTTTCCCTATCACAATGTATGGCAACAATATATTATTTGGAAATATAGGTGTTATTTTTCTGTATCTTTTTTTTTTTTCTTTTTATTCCAATCCATAATTACAAGCGCCTATGTGGTAAAGTAATAGTAATATACCCTTATAAGATATAGATTAAAAAAATCCCTAAGTCCCTAAGGCAACTATTTATGGGTTTGTTTGTTTGTTTTAACAGATTTTTTGTGTTTCATTTCTTTTTTTGGGGGGGGGGGGAGGGGGCTTTGGAAGTGTAAGTTATTCATTTTAATAATATTTAATACTGTAAGTGTATGTGTATTTATGTGCCCGTATGTATAATTTTACTTTTTGGCCACTAGATGGCGCTGGTGAGCACTCCCCTGTTTTATAGGATGTGTTAACTTTTTCTTTTACTTCTGACTGTTTCCTGTTTTATGAATGGACATGGCCCCTGATCGGGGTCATGACCATTCATTCCAGGCATTGCGATTGGGTAGAGGAGCGCTCTGTCCTTTTCCCCAATCGTGGATCGCGGAGTCGCGACAGGTAACGGGGGGGGGGGGGGGGGCGCACACATGCGCAGCGAGAGACTTATTAAAACGTCCTTGAGCCCTTAACAGGCTCAAACTGGACGTTTTAATAAGGCGGCTTGTCGGAAAGTAGTTAAAAGTACAGATAGCATAACGAAAATCTTATTTAAGGGAGACCGAACTTCAAAATAGTGGTGTAACAATAGCCTCCTGTGTGGGGGGTGAGGGCTAAGGGGGCCTGCTCTTGTGGTGACTTGCAGAGCAGCGAAGCAGACCGTTCCTTACTCCTCTTTGCAGTTGCGACCCCTGATCCATGTCACATGACATGCAGAGATGGTGGTAGCAGCAAAGAGATTGGATAAGTGGCATGGAGTTGCACTAAACAGCTCAGGACCACCGATAGTTAAAACTACGCCGCACTTTTGGCTGCCTAAGGCCTTGTTCACATTGCGTTCGGCTCGCGTGTCCGTTTGCGGTGGGCTTTTTTTAATTTCTGCGTGTTCGCTTGTTTTTGTGGGGGTTTTTGTAAGCGCTTTTGCAGAGCGCTTCCGTCTTTTGATCCAGCAAAAAATCCAGAAAAAATAAATAAACTGTATTTTTTTTAAAAAAAGGCTCACGCAATCGCTTGCCAAAGCGATTTTGTGAGCGTTTTGCGTTTTTCCCATACCTTCCAGTGAGGCAAATCGCCTCAAAAATGGCCCAAGCACCGCTTTTTAAAGCGGGTGGCAAACAAACCGCTCTGATATGAACTCTCTCATAGAGAGTCATTGCACAAGTGGTTTCAGGGCGATTTGGAAAATAGCCCGAGCTTAACATTTTCTAAAAATGCCTATAATGTGACCAAGGCCTAAGGCCCAGTGCACACCGAGCGGTTTTGGATGCGATCCGCCGGCCGCATCCGCCTGTAAAAACGCTTGGCTAATGTATTTCAATGGGATGGTGCACATCGGCGGTTTGAGGTTTGTAGCAAACCGCAAACGTGCCTCCTGCTGCACATTTGCGGTTTGCAGAAGCGTTTCTGCCTCAATGTAAAGTATAGGAAAAACGCAAACCGCTCTGAAAAACGCTAGATTAGAGTGGTTGATCAGGTGGTTTTGTTACAGAAGCTGTTCAGTAACAGCTTTTACTGTAACAATTTGTGTAATCTGCTACACAAAAACGCACCCAAAACCGCTAGGCATGTTTAGAAAACCTCTCTAAAAATGCCTAGAATCGCTCTGAAATCCGCTAAAAAAAACGCTAGCGTTTTGAAGATCTGCTAGCGGTTTTGGTGTGCACTGGGCCTTACTGTCTGCGTGAGTGCAGAAAAATGCGCAGAAAGAAGGCAAGTGCAGTGCCTGTCCTACTTGCAATTCATCTCTGATATTTTGGCATTCAAACTATAATAAAAAAAAAGCTTAAGAAAAAAATGTTCCTGGACTTGTGGCTAATGATGAACTTCGGAAACCTATGTAAAAACTGCTCGGTTTAATTCGTCTAGCATTTCTATTATTAGCGAGCACATAATTAATTTAGCTACAATTTAAAGGTTATTACATTCTCTGTGACAGTGATGGTGATGAGAGGAGACACAGCACAGTGTAGGTTAGCTGCTGGGGAGAAGAATTTGTCCTCGCTGACTGCTGAATATACTGAGTTCTGCAGAAAAGCATCTATATCCCCCAGCACTCCTATCAGATGACGGGTGCATGTACTGCATGGGCTGCATGCTCAATAAACATATAAACCTTAGAAGAAAGGGTAACATGGGGGAAATACAACCTTGTAGTTTAAAGAGACACTGAAGCGAAAAAAAAATTATGATATTATGATTTGTATGTGTAGTACAGCTTAGAAATAAAACATTAAGATCAGATACATTAGTCTAATTGTTTCCAGTACAGGAAGAGTTAAGAAACTCCAGTTGTTATCTCTATGCAAACAAGCCATTAACTCTCTGACTAAGTCTTAAGGCCCATACACACGTCGGATTTTTCTGAACGACGGGTCGTTTGAACGTCCCGTCGTTCAGTCGTTCGCACGCGGAATCAGACGTGTGTACGGACTATCGTTCGCGTGATAAGACAGGCGGATCGCTGGAAACCAGTCTTATCACCCGAACGATAGTCTGTACACACGTCGGATTTGACGTGCGAACGACTGAATGACGGAACGTTCAAACGACGGGTCGTTCGCAAAAATCCGACGTGTATATGGGCCTTTAGTCATGGAGAGGGCTGTTATCTGACTTTTATTATCTCAACTGTAAGTGAACTGTTTACTTTTTCTCTGCTAGAGGAGAGGTCATTACTTCACAGACTGCTCTGAAAGACTCATTTTGAATGCTGAGTGTTGTGTAATCTGCACATATTATAGAATGATGCAATGTTAGAAAAAACACTATATACCTGAAAATAAAAGTATGAGAATATTTTCTTTGCTGCTAATCTTCTAGTAATTATTCATAGTACACAACCAATTCACTATATCATATTTTTTTTTTTTCGCTTCAGTGTCTCTTTAAAGGGATTCTGAAGCAAAAAAAAAACACCTTATGAGATAGTGAATTGTACGTGTAGTACAGCAAAGAAATAGAACATTCATAGCAAAGAAACGAGTCTCATATTGTTTCCAGTACAGGAAGAGTTAAAAAACTTCAGCTGTTATCTATGCAAAAGAACTTTTGAGCTATGCCATCCAACTGGGGTCAGATGCAGTCCTGTTTTCTAAAGCACTTATACATCAAAGAAACAGGCCTCGTTTACATTGCGTTCCGATCGTGGTTGCATTTGCATTGGGTGTTTTTGACGCATTTTCTCCCCCTTCCCGGCGATTTCTGTGAGTTAGGTGGTTTTGGTAAGCGTTTCGTAAACGCTTTTGCATAGCGATTCCGTTTTTTCACTTCCTGACTTCAGTCAGGAAGTGAACTCTTTGATCCGGAAGAGAATAAATACAATATATTTATTATTAAAAATGCGAGCGCAATCCCTGTACAAAGCGATTTTGTGAGCGTTTTTCTTATACCTTCTATTGTGGCAAATCGCCTCAGAAATGGTCCATGCAGCGCTTCTCTGAGAAGATCGAAAACGAACCGCTCAGATGTGAATTCTCTCATAGAGAATCAATACACAAGCACTTTCAGGGCGATTTGGAAAAATCACCAGCGCTTAAAGTGAACCAGAGACGAAGCACCCTCATGTATTTTGCCATATATATCAGTGGGAACATTAGCGAAAACACCTATCCTGCTCTCTGTTTAATTCTTCACTACTCAACTTGTTTCTTATCAGCCCTGATAAAATCCTCGACTGAGCATTCAGTCTAGCTTTGCTCAGGAATATTTATAGCTCAGTCTGTGTTCTCTGGTGTCTTTTCAAGTCCAAGCCTGCCCCCTGCTGGCTCTGCTCAGGAATCATTATAGCTGAGTCATTATAGCAAAGCCAGACTGAATGCTCAGTCGGGGATTTTATCAAGTCTGATAAGAAACAAGAATGAAACAGAAAGCATAGTAGGTGTTTTCTCTAATGTCCCCACTGATCTATATGGTAAAATACATGAGGGTGCTTCATTTCTGGTTCACTTTAAAAAACCCTGAGAGACAGCTTGAGATAAAGTTTTACTGCAGGGAAGTTAGCTCTGCTCTGTTTCATAGTTTAAATTACAGAGTGTGGTTTGTAAATTGCAAATATGTCAGGAAGAAGCAGTGTTATAAAAGAATAAGCTATTTAACTGAAAATAAAAATATGAGACTCTTTTCTTTGCTACTAATGTTCTTTTAATTATCCGTACTACACATACAATTCATTATATCATGCTACATTTTTTATCTGTAAATTATCCCTCATATTTGGAAATATAATACATTGTGATGGAACTGCAGGAACAATACTTCCTGTATTTACGTTGAATTTGCTGAAGCTGTGACAGAGTGAAGTGAGTGAAGCCAGTCTGTAAGTCTACCACCTGTCTGTTCAAAGTATCTGAACTATGTTGTGCTATAGTGAAGATTTGCATTGGAGGTCACTTCAGGGGAAGATAATGGCCTCTATTCACTAAGCATTACCATATTCGGTAATGCAGAAAACAGCTGATTTCACCAATCACCTTGCCACCTGTATTCAGGTCGGGAAATAAAATGGGATTATATAGCTTGGAAAAGAGGTAACTTCAAAGCGATACATCCAGGGCAATATGGAAGTTTGGAACATTTGCCAGTACAATGGAAAATAGGACATGAACTGTGTATGGAGGAAAGGAGCTTTGACCACCTGTGTAGAATGGGTTATTTGCCGTAAGATTGGTTAACATGTAGAATATCTCACCTTGTTAAAGTGAACCTCCAGACTACAAATCGACTCAGCAGCTCTGAAAAGGCCTGGTGTTTCTTTAACAGTTTCACAGCATCAGAACTTTGTTTCTCTTATACAAGCCTCATTTTTAGATGCACAGAAGAAAACTGCCCGGGCATTTTTCCCCTGATGCTGTGCAAAGCATGATGGCATTTCTGATGTTGTTTGTAACGATCGGTGAAGCACAGAGAGGTCTGATTACCGGTGATCTGCAGTATCACGGGGAATACAGACGTATACCAGATTATAAGTGATCTGCAGTCTCACCGATAATCCAATATACTAGCTAACCTCTGTTCACCTGAGTAGTGTGTAGTGTTTTGGTGTAACAGTAACAAGCCTCAGCGCAGTCGAAAGTACTGCGCTGATTCCTTCCGCAGATCTGTACTCTCCAAGACAGCAAGCAATGGGCAGCGCTCACAGGCTGCAAGTGAAGTGAAAGCTCCAGAGATATGCCCAGCCCCTTGGGGCTAAATACATACCTTGAATACAAATTAGATGCAAATTATGTGCTAACACTAATCTAAATTCTAAAATTTGAATGCAAGCTGACACCCCTGGAGGCAGCTAGCCTGAAGTATACTTAAGTTTTGTACAGCAGAAGGAAATGGCAGCGCTTCCAAACAGACGCTGCACCTGAATTGACTACCTGCACAAGTATGCAGAGCTCGACTAACGGGCAGGTTACACACCTTGCATTCAAAACAGGTACAGTAAAGGGGGCGTTAGCTTCAGCATAAGTTGTGCACAAATTATCCCTAATAGACTCTCCTACGGCGGTGACGTGCCCCAACAGGAGAGAAAGTAGTCCCTTACACACCCCAATGAGTTCTGGGTCACCATGAGCTTGCTGGTTATTCTGGAGGTGTGTTTAGCTTCTAAGGGTACAATGGTTAATTTGCATATATTCAGCAGTGGTGCCTGGGAGACATCTCGAGCTCACTCCAACCTGAATTATCGCAAATTCTTTCTGTTTTAGGAAAGCAAACTTTTGTTTTTCTTAACATCTTAGTAAGGGGGCTTTTAGGACCATTGTAGTCCCTTACACACCCCAATGAGTTCTGGGTCACCATGAGCTTGCTGGTTAGTCTGTGCCTAACAGGAGAGAAACTAACCACTAATCTAGCAGTGAAACATATAAAAAAGTGAAGCATGTTCAAACAATGAAAATTGTCCAAAAAAGAAAAAAGGGTTAAAACCTCAAACTAATGTAACGATGAAGCATATTTAACAGTGAAACATATCCAGCAGTGAACCCTAGCTAGTCTAAAATTGAAATCATAATCCTTACCTGGTGCAGCTAGCCATAAATGGTATACACATTTGTTCAAAAGACAGCAAGCAATGGGCAGCGCTCACAGGCTGCAAGTGAAGTGAAAGCTCCAGAGATATGCCCAGCCCCTTGGGGCTAAATACATACCTTGAATACAAATCAGATGCAAATTATGTGCTAACACTAATCTAAATTCTAAAACTGCTGGACTCTCCAAGACGGGAGGAGTCAGACTGATAGTAGGAAGGTTAGTCTGAAAGTGACACTCAGGAGGAGATGCCACTGACAGGACGGGGAACCGCCTCCAATAGTGAGGTCGGTTCTCGAGGTCGGACAAGCCAGGTCGATACACACGGACAGATAAGGTACAAGATCAGGAGGCAAAAGCAGAGTCGAAGTACAGGCAAGGTTTGGCAACAGGGTATTAGATATATCAAGGTACAAAATCAGGAGACAGAAGCAGGGTCTAGGACGAGCCGGGGTTCGGCAACAGAGTATCAGAGATATCGAGGTACAAGATCAGAGTTCAGGAGGATAGTCGAGACAGGCAAAGGGTCATAACAGATAATCACAATCAAACTAGTACTTTAGCTATCAACAGAATCTAGCTAAGTGTAGGATTACAGCTCCAGCTGGTCCCGGCACACTTGCGGATCTGACTACGGATCTGAGTGCTCCCACGTATGTGATCTCACGCCAGACAAGGAACAAGTGAACAGCCAGCAGTATATATACTCAAGGACCTTTCCAGGACCTCCGTAATTGCTGGACCAATGAAAGTTGTGGAAAATGTCAGCTGACCAGCCTGGTCAGCTGACTACTTCTGGCTGTTATATAAGCTCTGTGTCTGTGCGCGCGCGCGTGTCACTCTGAATCCTGGTGGACTATCAGTCCTAGCCACACCAGAACTGTCTTGCAATGTATCTTGAGCACCACGTGTGGGGGCCGCTTCCAATGCGGATTCCGCCGTTTTCAATGCGGATTCCGCCGTTCCCAATGCGGATTCCGCCGCTCTGCCTAAGCGGCATGCGGCGTTTTTTCCGCGTTGTGACGCCCTGCTGGACGCGGAAACAGCCACCTCACCTTGAGAGACGGCGGCTTTTCCGCGTTTCCTTACATTGTTGCTCTCGTTCTGCTGTTTTGGTGCACATTTTTTTTTCTTACATTTTGAATTTGACATTTGAAGCCTAGCGTGTTCAGCTGGGAGGGGTGATCAGGACACAGGATAGTTGGAACTGTGTCTCATGCTCCCTGTCACCTCCTTTCAACCAAAAAGATGGCTGCCCCCATGACAAAGATGGCTGCCGCCATGAATCACAAACATTTGCCTGTTCTTTTAAAACAGGGTGGGTAAGAGATTATGTTGCCTATCTATTTTAATTAACATAACTAATGTAACTTAATGACATGATGTTTGTTTAGGCTGAAGTTTCCCTTTAAGTAGTTATGGAGAATTCATCATTTCACGTGTAGACACTATGACCATCTTCCCCTATGACAAGTGGGTCACCCCTGTATCTGGAGCCCCTTTCCTCCCCCCACACACAACTCTGCTCCTATATCCCTTTCAGAAACCTACTGGGGCTGCTACCTACCTTACTTACTGGGTAGTGTTTATTGTAAGCACTAGAGACAGAGTCAGGGTAAGTATAAGCCTTTAGGTCAGTGTGAGACATACTCGTGTCAGTTCTGTAGTGATGGTTTGCCACACTGGAGTCCCTGCTAATTATAGGAAGAGAAAGCTGCGGAATGCTGAAGAGTATTTATAAAGATTCTAATCGACTTTTGGGCGTGGTTGCCTTTAAATGAAGCAATGGTATTAAACAGCAGTGAGATTCATGTGTGCAAGAGAGTCCCGTTCTATAAATCTGTGGCTGCATCAGGCTATACATCACCACATTTCTGGAGGTAAAGAAATGTCACATTGTTTGCATTCCCTCCTCTTCTAATCCGTGTAAATTCCATCTTTCTGTTATATGAGAATATAACAGCCTGGTGTATGCTTTCCTTGCAGCTGAACACATACAGGCATGGAGGGGAGAAGGGCAGAGCTTACAGGTCCTTCTAAAAAAATTAGCATATTGTGATAAAGTTCATTATTTTCTGTAATGTACTGATAAACATTAGACTTTCATTAATTTTAGATTCATTAGACACAACTGAAGTAGTTCAAGCCTTTTATTGTTTTCATATTGATGATTTTGGCATACAGCTCATGAAAGCCCAAAATTCCTATCTCAAAAAATTAGCATATCATGAAAAGGTTCTCTAAACGAGCTATTAACCTAATTATCTGAATCAACTAATTAACTCTAAACACCTGCAAAAGATTCCTGAGGCTTTTAAAAACTCCCAGCCTGGTTTATTACTCAAAACCGCAGTCATGGGTAAGACTGTCGATCTGACTGCTGTCCAGAAGGCCATCATTGACACCCTCAAGCAAGAGGGTAAGACACAGAAAGAAATTTCTCAATGAATAGGCTGTTCCCAGAGTGCTGTATCAAGGCACCTCAGTGGGAAGTCTGTGGGAAGGAAAAAGTGTGGCAGAAAACGCTGCACAACGAGAAGAGGTGACCAGACCCTGAGGAAGATTGTGGAGAAGGACCGATTCCAGACCTTGGGGGACCTGCGGAAGCAGTGGACTGAGTCTGGAGTAGAAACATCCAGAGCCACCGTGTACAGGCGTGTGCAGGGAATGGGCTACAGGTGCCGCATTCCCCAGGTCAAGCTACTTTTGAACCAGAAAGAGCGGCAAAAGCGCCTGACCTGGGCTACAGAGAAGCATCACTGGACTGTTGCTCAGTGGTCCAAAGTACTTTTTTCGGATGTAAGCAACTTTTGCATGTCATTCCGAAATCAAGGTGCCAGAGTCTGGAGGAAGACTGGGGAGAGGGAAATGCCAAAATGCCTGAAGTCCAGTGTCAAGTACCCACAGTCAGTGATGGTCTGGAGTGCCATATCAGCTGCTGGTGTTGGTCTACTGTGTTTTATCAAGGGCAGGGTCAATGCAGCTAGCTATCAGGAGATTTTGGAGCACTTCATGGTTCCATCTGCTGAAAAGCTTTATGGAGATGAAGATTTCATTTTTCAGCACGACCTGGCAACTGCTCACAGTGCCAAAACCAATGGTAAATGGTTTACTGACCATGGTATTACTGTGCTCAATTGGCCTGCCAACTCTCCTGACCTGAACCCCATAGAGGATCTGTGCGATATTGTGAAGAGAAAGTTGAGAGACGCAAGACTCAACACTCTGGATGAGCCTAAGGCCGCTATCGAAGCATCCTGGGCCTCCATAACACCTGAGAAGTGCCACAGGCTGATTGCCTCCATGCCACGCCGCATTGAAGCAGTCATTTCTGCAAAAGGATTCCCGACCAAGTATTGAGTGCATAACTGAACATAATTATTTGAAGGTTGACTTTTTTTTGTTTTAAAAACACTTTTCTTTTATTGGTCGGATGAAATATGCTAATTTTTTGAAATAGGAATTTGGGGTTTTCATGAGCTGTATGCCAAAATCATCAATATTAAAACAATAAAAGGCTCAAACTACTTCAGTTGTGTGTAATGAATCTAAAATATATGAAAGTCTAATGTTTATCAGTACATTACAGAAAATAATGAACTTTATCACAATATGCTAATTTTTTGAGAAGGACCTGTATAATTAGCTGCAAGGTGTTTTTGTTACAATAAAAGCTGAAGGTCCACTCTAGCGAAAAAAGTAAGCAGTTAAAATCTGACAGAACCGACAGGTTTTGGACTAGTCCATCTCCCCATAGAGGATTCTCAGGATTTTCTGTTTTTTCAAAAGCATTTCCTGAACAGCAATTTAAAGAGGAACTATCGCGAAAATCTTAAAATTTAAAATACTTACAAATAAAAAGTATGCTTCTTCCTGAGTAAAATGAGCCATAAATTACTTCTCTCCTATGTTGCTGGCATTTCAAGTAAGTAGTAGAAATCTAGTAGGCTTTGGGCTAGTCCATCTCTCCGTAGGGGATTCTCAGCATGGCCTTTATTCTTTACAAAGACACTGCCTGAAAAAGATTTATACAAAGATGCTGACCAGCCTCCCTGTTCACTGTACACTTTTTTGGCAGTTGTACGGAGCAACTGCCACTCACTAAGTGTATTTTGAAAATAAAGAAATTTCTGTGAACCCTCCACGAGGAGATGGGCTAGTCCAAAACCGTTCGGTTTTAACCGATTTCTACTACCTACTGTAAGTAACAGCAACATAGGAGAAAAGTAATTTATGGCTCATTTTACTCTGGAAGAAACTTACTTCCTATTTGTATATGTTTACATATATTTCAAATTTTAAGATTTTCGCGACAGAGGTCCTTTAGCTGCCATTAAATTAAGATACCAGCCAGCCTCCCTAATCACTTGCACACTATTTTGGCAGTTAGACTTAGCGACTGCCATTCGGGAAATGCTTTTGAAAACAAAGAAAACCCTGAGAATCCCCCATGAGGAGATGGACTAGTCCAAAATCTGTCAGTTCTGTCAGATTTTTAGCTGCTTACTTTTTTGCTGGTATGGTCCTTTAACCTCTCAGCGACAAGCTGCCACATTAAAGAACAAGTGACACCCATGCTAACCTAGAAATAAAAAATCACAAATACAAGTGGATAAATACTAGTTCTACTTACATAACCGATGTATTGCACTGTCCACGTTATGATTCCTGTGAATTTTATAAAGGAAAACCAGAGAATCCCATTCTAGACAGTTTCCATCTTGGGTACCTTTGAATGAAGCTAATCCTGACATTTCCTCCCTCACTCTTTTTTCTCCTCTTGCGTATTCATTACCCGCCCTCCTCCTAGAGTCTTCAGACACTCCCACTGAGGTGTATACTAGGAAGTGCACTGTCTTTTGTCATTAGAAGGAGGGGAAAATAAAGGAAAGAGGAGGAATCTATTATAGATAAAAAGCAACTGTTTTGCCAGCCGATGTCAATGGCAATTAAAGGGCCAGTGCTCCTAAGTTATGTGATAACTCCAAACCATAACAGCAGAAAAAGTTTTGAAAGTTTTGAATGCAGGATTAGCATCTTTATCACTTAATTCACTCAGAGCAGTTGCTGTTTGATTTGATACTTATGGTGATAATCCCACTTTAAAAACGTCCTGCTGGACCTCTTAACAGCTCCAGGACATTTTAATGCATCGCTCGCTCCCGCTGCCACCATGCATGCGCACCCGTCCGGCAATCGTACCGGTCGGGACACAGAGCTTTGTGATTGGGGAAAGGGAACAATCATTCCCCTAACCAATCGCAATACCTGGAATTAATGGACATGACCCCGATCAGGTATAGATCATTTTGTTGTGATAAGTAGTAATACATTTATTGTGAATTAAAGGGAGGAGCGCTGACAGGTGAAAAGTGCTCTGGTCCGTTAGGGTAAAATCCCCTTAGGGTTAAAGGAGGACTTCAGACAGATATGAGGAAAGGCTGCAGGGGGGTGGGGTTATTCTTTATACTCCTCTGTCCAGTTATAGTGCTGGTCCTGAAGGATGGTCCTCTTCACACTTCCACCTCCCTTCTTCTTCTGCTTGCTGCGGTGACAGACTGACAGAGAATCCGCTGAAATGACTCCTGTTGACAATAACCAGTATAAAATCTTCTGCCTGCAGCAGCCCTGGGAAAAGGCATCAATCCAAGCCGCCACCACTGCCTCCAGGCCTGCTGTGAATAGAATAGGAGAGAAACAGCAGCCATAGCTATAAGCATCCTGCCAGTTATTTCAGCCATTCTGTCAGAAGAGGACTGTAGCTGAGGCCTGGCACTACAGCACAGTCATAATAATCACATTTTATTGGATGAGTAAGTTTACTCTTTCAGGAAAATTGATTTGGCAGTGGAGCAATTAACACATAATAGAGCAAGGCAATAGATGTAATAACAGTTTGTAAAACGTTCACTGTACATGTATTCAGCCCTGTGCTGTATGGCTCTGTATTCCTGCAGATGGAGAGAACACTGCAATGGTTGAGGCTGGGAGCACACCAAGCAGTGCAGTAAACCATGCCTTTTCTGCACTATACGGTTTTTGTTTTTTTGCTGTGTTTTGTATGCGTTTGAAATTTTTGTTCGTTTTTGGTGCAATTCGCGATTTTTTTAAAAATGTATTTACATAATGGAATAATACAGTAACATATTTAAGAAGAAAAATGCATCAAACATACATGTAAAAATGCATTCCTCTGCATCTCTATTGAGGTGCATTATGTGCTTTACATGCGGTTTTGAAAATTATGCAGAAAGATGTTCAAATTTCAAAAACATTTTGAGGTGAAAATAGCCTGATGAGATAAACAATTGTATCTATCCTCCTTCTCTTAAAAATTACTTATTTATATATCCCACAGTTCCTTATCAGTGAGGGTTATGCTATAGTCTGACCCAGTCCAACACAGACAGAAACTTGCACACACATGCATGATGTTTAACTCTTTCAGGCAGAGAAAGAAAAAAAGGACCACAGCCTAGTTATTTGTGTGCTTCGCACTGTACATACACGTCTATATCATCATGTCACCTTGATTGTCCTTTAAAGTGAACCTAAACCTCACTTACCTGGGGCTTCTACCAACCCCCTGCAGCCACCCTGTGCCCGCACCGTCACTCACCGATCCTCTGGTTTCCCGCTACGGCTGTTTCGTTTTAGAGTGACCGGACAGTCGATGGCCAGAGCCTGTGCACCGTCGTTCACACTCCCGTCGCCGGGAGCTTCCTGCAAATGCGCAGTACTAGAAACTCTAATACTGCGCACGGCGCTCCCGGCGTTGGCAGCGTGAACGAGGATGGGCGGGGCCACAGCCGCGCAGGTGCACTGACCATTAACTGGCCGGTCGCTCTAAAATAAAACTGAGCCGTAGCATTGGACTGGAAAATCCTTAAGTCACGGCACAGAAACAGGGCGGCTGCACGGGGCTAGTAGAAACCCTAGGCAAGTGAAACTTTTTTTTTTATTTGATTCGGTTTAGGTTCACTGTAAAGTGTACCTGAGGCGACATGTGGCATGGTGAGATAAGCATGTGTATGTACAGTGCAAAACATATTAATAGCCAGGCTAAGTTTTACTTGTTATATTTTGCTACCTGAAATAGTTAATGTCTAGGCATGGAAGTGACAGCTTCTGTCTTGTTGGTACCTTGTCAGGAATATTGTACACATCACTGATTAGCAAATTATATCCATAAAAGTTTTCCTGGCAGAATACAACTTCTGAGGGCAGGGAGAGATAAAATACATGAACTATTGACCTTTTTCTAACTCTGGGACACTTAATAGGCTGCCACTAATTAGAGACAGTAAAACATTCAATCTACTTTGTAAGTGTTTAATTATAAAAGAAAACCCAGGGATACTTAAAAAAAGTAATCTTTAGGAGTATAAACATAATGGTTTATCTCATCAGTTTGTTTTCACGTCAGATTCACCGGTTCACATTGGCCTAAAAACAGAAGGTAGCGGACTCTAACGGAACGGATGAGAATGGATGCAAAGAGATCCATTGTTAACCAATGGATCCATTCACATTGGTCCGTTCAGACGGATCCGTTTGGCACATTCTGCAAAACAGACTGTGGGTTTGGGTCTGCTGCAATTTTTCTGGACTGATGGATGCATCGCATTGACCGAAGCTAACAGAACGGAGGTCTCTGATTGAAAACGCTTTTTAAAAACTGATCCATGTCACGGATCAGTTTTCCATCCGTGCCAGTGGAAACCAGGCCTAACTGCTAACGGTCCTTGCATCAACCCATTTTATTGTGTGATGTGAGCGAGGTGAACTGTAAACGATTTTAAAACATCCAGCTCAGGTTTTATGGATCACTCCTGTTTGTCAGCCTAGAACGGGTAGGGAACTTATGGCTCGGGAGACAGATGTGGCTCTTTTGATGGCTACATCTGGCTCACAGACAAATCAGTAGGGGTTGATTCACTAAGCTACACTGCTCAAGCAGCACAGCTTAGTGTGGCAGCGCAAGTAACATTTTCAAAGTAGGCACACTACTGCTGTAGCAGGCACTACTAACTTACTTGCACTACCCCAAAACAAACGGCTGCTCCAATTGTCCCACTTTGGACCCTGTCAGGTCCAGTGACTTTGTAGAACAGGATCCCCGCACTTTGATTGGCCCAATAGACTTTGACAGGCAGCCTATTGGGCCAAAATGCGGGGATCTCGTCCTACAAAGTGAATCAACCCCCAAGTCGGCTAGCTAATTGTGTAAGCTGTTAGTCGGTATTTCTCCTGTCTGACTCTCGGGGAAATTGCCCATGTTGCTGTATCAATATATTGATACAGTTTCAATTTCTAAAGTTGTTTAGGCATCAGATTATATACATATAAGTCATCATGTTAAATCACATTTCATGCAACTACAAAAAGGTGTATAATCATTAAATCAAAATGTCCATCCTCACCAGCAGTCACACCACACATAAACCATCCAGTGTGTCTATCAAAAAAGATATATCAATTCAAATAAGCTGCAAAGTATTGAAATGCATAATGCTAATTGAGGCAGATAAAAATAGAAAAATATGTCCAAAATCTATCAAAATGACTAATGTCCATAAAGCAGGGTCCAGTAGTCTGAAGTAGAATTGTCACTTCACATCAAATAGTGTGTAAGCAGTAATATCTTGGTCAATTCGTGACTAACGAGGATGTTCTAGTGGCTTAAAAATATTGTCCCACTCATTAAGAAGACCCCCGCAGTAAAATCCGTTGTGCAGTAAAAATAGTGCGGTCCATTATATACTCGCGCTCCCTTAGAGCTAGTAGGTGTGAGCTGTCCTTGTATCGTTATGAGTTGGAGCTCCGGTCGGCAGCTCTACGATTTTACTCGCCTTTACTCGATCTGGATCATTAACTTTTGTTTTTAGTTTTTATTGTTTTTATTATTTAGCAATACAGATTGGCTTTCAGGTGATGTGATTTCTGTGTACCCAACACAGAAATCACCTCACCTGAAAGCCAATCTATATTGCTAAATAATAAAAACACCACCACCCAGGCTTGTAGGTTGTTTCTCAGCTTGTGTGTGGCTTTGGACAAGTAACAGGCTGTGCCGGTGGCTTGCCTGCATTATTGATTTGGGTCAGCTGCGGTTGCTGCCTGAACTAACTGGCTGTGCTGTGACTTTGCTGGAGATCTGAGCCCAGGCTGACTCCCCCTCACCAGCTGCTCCTCCGCTGTCTCAGACACTCGCACACACTTTAATTAGCCGTTTTGAGTCTTCCTCCTGTTCTCTAAGTTTCACATGAAACTTTTTTTGTTACGTTTTGTCTAATGATAAGAGCAATATTTCCCATAAGATGCTTGGAGGCACAGGGTCTGTAGAGCCTACAATAGCTTCACAGCTTGTCAAGGAGATCGTTCTAAAAGCAGGTTCAATGCTACAGATTGAATTCAATTAAAATGTAACTCTACATATATGGAGAAAAAGTAAAACTCTTTGCATGACCACTGTATACGCTACTGAGGCTTGGTTAAAGAGGAACTTTAACCAAGGATTGAACTTTATCCCAATCAGTAGCTGATGCCCCCTTTCCCGCGAGAAATCTTTACCTTTTCTCAAACGGATCATGAGGGGGCTCTGTGTGGCTGATATTGTGGTGAAACCCCTCCTACAGTGTGATGTCAGGACCAAGGTCCTGACAGTTTGCTGCCTGAAGCTTGTTGCATTGTGGGAAATAACAGCTTTTTCACACTGCCAAGCAAGCAGTATTTACCTCTGTGCATAGAACTCTCAGCAACAAACACCCCGTACAGATCACCTGGCAGAACTAAAGAGGTCACTACCAGTGATACATTTTTAGAATGTAAATCGGGGTCAGGAAGGATTTTACGATGGGCAAAAACTGACTGAATAATCTATAATTGAATATTGTAAAAAAATAGGCAATTTTATTCATTATGTTATTTTTCACTACAGTACCTCAATAAAGTATGCTATTTCCAAATAATTCGCGTCATTGAGTAAAGGAGGGACCACTGGCGAAAAAAACAGGTATGGGGAAATGGGGGGTGACAACTCTGTTCAGCCCAACGTTGTCATTCGATCAGAGTCCCGTTCACCCTTCACGGTATATTTGGGCTGTTTTAGGTGGCCCTATGGGAAATAACCATGTAAAATGCACACCGGCTACTCCCTAAGTCTAACGTGTGGCAATGATGATATAATGTCTCTTTACCAACGGTGAAACTCTAGCGTAACTCTATTAGGGCTCTTTCACATCAGAGCTTGCGTTGGAGAACGCTCAAAGCATACGTTTTGTTGTATGCGTTTTAATGCGTTTTGATATGCGTTGCACTGCAGTGAGTGTGCGTTTTGAATCCGTTTTCAATGCGTTACAGCACATAGGAAAACGCAGGTAATTTTTTTTTCTTTTAGTTTTCAACTTTCTACATTGTTCCTCTGTTGCATTCTGGGACTGATTGCCTGTGTTAACGGATTAAAAACGCGCATAGTGTGCGTTTTACATTGACTAACATTGTAACGCATAAAGCTAGCGTCGGCCGAAAAACTGCGCCTGGGTGCAGTGTAACGTAACGCACAAAAAGGCTGCGTTTTATGTGAAAGCTAAAATTAAAGTCTATGGACTTTCATTTCACCTTGGGTAACGCAAACTTTACCCGTTGCGTTGAAACGCAGAAAATCTGCCCTAATGTGAAAGAGCCCTTAAGCAGGGTACCTATATGTAGTGCTTTTGTTATTACATAACTTATATTAAAGCGAACCTAAACTGAGTAAAATTATTTAAAATAAACAAATGATGTACCTGCAAATTAATATTACATACTTACCTGTTCCTCTGAGAAGCTCACCATTTTCTTCTAACAACAATTCCTTTCAGTTCTGACAACATTTTGTCAGAACTGAAATATATCAATTGCTGTCAGTTATATATCAGTTGCTGTCAGTTATATATCAGTTGCTGTCAATTATAACTGAAATTACAACTGATGTGCAAGGTAATATCCATATTTCGCTATGGCTCAAGTGGACAATACTTCAGTTTAATAGTGTGCTGACCCAGAAGCTGTTACAAAGTCATCACCATTTTTAAAATGGAGGAAGGAGAATTCAATTGATTGATCAGAGTAGACAGACAGGACATGGTAGAGAAGAAAGAGATTGATGAGTAGACTACACAGGAGGTAAGTATGATGTGTGCATATTTTGACTTTTAATTTTCAGTTCAGGTTTGCTTTAAAGTGAACCTCCAGACTAAAAATCTACTCAGCAGCACTGAAAAGGCTTGGTGTTTCTTTAACAGTTTCACAGCATCAGAACTTTGTTTTTCTTATAGAAGTCTCATTTTTAGCTGCATTTTTAGCTAAACTCCGCCCCATCAAAGAAAACTGCCCGGGCTTTTTTCCCCTAATGCTGTGCAAAGCATGATGGGATTTCCTATGTTGTTGTTCACGTTGCCTAGCAACTAGGAGGGGTGATCAGGACACAGGACAGTTGGAACTGTGTCTCAAGCTTCCTGTCTCCTTCTTTCAACCAAAAAGATGGCTGCCCTTATGAAATCACAAACCTTTGCCTGTTCTTTTAAAGCAGGGTGGGTAAGAGATTATATTACCTATCTATTTTAATTAACATAAATAATGTAACTTAATGACAGAATGTTTGTTTAGGCTGAAGTTCCTCTTTAAGCTTTAATGCTGAATACACGCGGTTCGTTCCCGCACTCGATTCCCGTCAATGCGCCACTCGATTCCCGTCGATTCGTTTATTTACGACATGTCCGATTCCCGTTTCGATGGATCGTTAGGTCGATTTGCCATACTTTACATGTCAATCGACCTAAAAATCATCAAAATGCGCTCGGAAATGTTCGGGAATAATCGATTCGTCGGGAATCGAGCGGCACATTCGATGCAGGAACGAACCGTGTGTATTCAGCATTAGACAAGCGTTTATACTCTGCTATGTAGGAAGTGATTACCGGGTGTTTCCTCACAAGATTAGCTCAGGTTCGTGGACAGAAATCTGTCATCTCGTTAGACATGCAGTTCCCTATACATATGATAAAACTCACTGCAAGAAACCCTGGAATTTTTAGCTGGAATGATAGTAAAACGTTGTTTGTTAATTTCAGTGCCAGTTGTCTGAGCAAAAAAAATAGAATCTAGAGGCTTTTCATTCACCAAACAGTCGATTGTTGCTATATTTGCAACAAAGCCTAATCTTTCTTTTGGCAGGTTTACAAACTTGTATCTATTATAGAAGAATACAAAAGGAGTTGGCACGCCACTCAGAAGTTAGTTTATTCTAACATGAGGTATAGCCATTGTTTGAGGGCTGCCTAGGTACATTTGTTAAGGCATAAGTTATAAACTGAGTTTAAAGGCTCAGTACACACTTCACTGCAGTTGCCCGGACACAGCATGCAGTGTATAGACTACGACTAAACCACAGTGACATAGTGTTTAACCCTTTAGTAGACAATTTATTTAGAGGCTTGCAAGTGCTCCAGGCCAATTTATTCTAGCACGTTTTAATTTCTTCTTTGTTACATTTCCTAGCTTCTAATTAATACGGCTGTAATGTGTATGTATGGCCACTTGTCACTAGGGGGCAGTGTGAGACAATAACAGAGGACTTCTGCTTTTAGTTTCTGTGTTTTCTGCTAGTAGAGAGAGATTGAAGCATTCCTAGAATTACATTTTTGAGGTCAAAAGCAGAGCACGTATCTCAAATGAGATAACGCCATTGAAACTGCTAATGAGTTAATGGCATGCCCTGGTCCAACAACACAGGCCCTATGCTAGATTGCCTCTAGACAAGGAGAGGAATGGATAATGTACAGAGGTATGTCCAGAATGAGCACCTCTGTGCTTACCTTTAGTAGCTTTGCCTCTGGTCAGGTATACTTTAACTGCAATATTATAGATATATAGCTTTAGGAATGTGAGGGGTGAAGCAGCTACTGTAGTGCAATAGGCAAAGAAGGAAGGGAAGGATATAGTTAGGGATAGGTCAAGGGGGCGAGGTTAGTTTTAGGGGTAGGCTAGCTTATGTGGGACACAATTTTCAATATATCATTAGTTAAACTTCAGCTTTGCACTAAGAGGACTGGCAACAGGAACTAGGCATTAAAGAGACACTGAAGCGAAAAAAATATATGATATAATGATTTGTATGTGTAGTACAGCTAAGAAATAAAACATGAGACATAATTCTAATATTGTTTCCACTACAGTAAGAGTTAAGAAACTCCAGTTGTTATCTATGCAAAAGAGCCATTGAGCTCCACGACTTTCAAAGTTAGAGAGCTCTGTCTTCTGAAGCTTGTTTTCTGAACTGTCAGTCAGGGCCCATTTACACTAGAAGCGCTTTTCTGAGCGTTTTGCGATTGATTAGCATTTTTTTAAATCGCTCCCATTCACTTTCATTAAAATTGCGGGAAAAATCCCCACGATTTTTACCGCACCCTCACTGTATTTTCTTTTTTTCTCCAGAGGACAGGTCAATAGTTCACAGGCCTGCTCTGTAAAATCATTTAGAATGCTGAGTAGTGTGTAAATATTAGAGAATGATGCAATGTTATAAAAACACTATATAACTGAAAATAAAAATATGAGAATATTTTCTTTGCCACTAATGTTCTAGCAATTATTCGTACAACACAACCAATTATATATATATATATATATATATATATATATATATATATATATATATATAAATATATATATATATATATATATATATATATATATATATATATATATATATATATATATATTAGCTTCAATGTCTCTTTAACTTGATGTTTGGCCTTACTAGTAAATTATTGTTTTGGCAGAACAGTAGTGAGCTATATTGGCCATAAAAATGGGATGTTAAAAAGGGCCTACACATACAGTTACTGTTGCCCGTGGTGCTCAACCCTTCAGGTGACAGTTTGGGCCAAATGCTGTACAGATGCATCACTAGCCTTCAAGATAGTGACATGACATGTTCTGCCAATATGGAGGAGGGACAACCTGGCGCATCTGGTGGGCGGGGTGAGGAGGGGAAGAGTAGGACTTCAGTCAGGCGTTACTGTTGATAAAGACCCAACATGCCAGATCTTTATGTTACCTCAGGGGACACCTGCTAGGCAGCACAGTGGTGTAGTGGTTAGTGCTCTCGCCTTGCAGTGCTGGGTCCCAGGTTCAATCGCAGCCAGGGCACTATCTGCATGGAGTTTGTATGTCCTCCCTATGTGTGCATGGGTTTGCTGTAGACGCTCTGGTTTCCTCACACATCCCAAAAACATACAGATAAGTTAATTGGCTTCCGCCTAAATTGGCCCTAGACTATGATACATGCACTACACAATGATATATGCACTACACAATACATACACGTCCGCCTTCTGGGTACAACCATCTCTCACGATCTGACCTGGAGGGCAAATACCACCGCAACTCGGAAGAAGGCTCAGCAAAGACTCTTCTTCCTTCGCCAACTAAAGAAGCTTGGTATGGCACAAGAACTTCTGAGGTCCTTCTACTCTGCGATGATGGAGTCAGTCCTCTGCTCATCCATCCTGGTCTGGTTCGCTGGCTGCACCACCAGTGACAGATACAAACTTCAGAGGGTCATCAGCTCAGCAGAGAGGATCATTGGGAAACCTCTTCCCCCTCTTGATCACATGTACAACACCAGCCTGCGTAACAGAGCAATGAAAATTGTGGGTGACCACTCACACCCTGGTCACAGTTTTTTTCAGGCGACTCAAACTAGGTCGGAGGTTCCGGTCCATGCCCGCAAAAACCACTAGGCGTATGAACACTTTTTTCCCCACTGCCATCAGACTCTTGAACGCTGCCCGTTCTACTGACCCCCCCTTTAGCCGTCTCCAGTCTAACATCTGACCTCGACTGCGGCTGCTTTGTTATCTGCCTTGCTTAGGTCATGCTAGAATTATCTGCTGTCACACACTGCTGTCCCTGCTAGACCCGAAATACTCTACGTCAAACGATAATGTGTATAAAACGACAATGTGTATTCTCATGTCCTGTTGTATTACTCTTGCTCTGTGTACTACTCTTTTCTGTTGTATAACTCTTTCTGTGCCTATCAATGTGCCAAATCCAATTCCGGGCACGGCCCAATTGTGCTTGGCGAACTAAATGTATTCTGATTCTGATATGTAGACAAATGACTATGGGAGGGATTAGATTGTGGGCCCTTTGAGGGACAGGTAAGTGACAAGACAATACACTCTGTACATCGCTGCAGAAGATGGTGGCGCTATATAAATACTAAATAATAATTCTGGATCCTTGGCCAAGATGGTGCAGAGAGGCTACCTCAACTGAGTGTCATCTAGTGTGTGTACCTATGTAAGAACTAGTAAGAGCTATGGGCTTGATTCATCAAGCAGTGCTGCTAAAGCAGCGCGCCTTAGTGAGCTGTAGTGTGCCCTATGCACACCTTACTTAGGAAGGCACACTCCTTAGATGACAGCGCGCACTGCTAAGGAAGCAATGCGTGTAACATTAACTGCGGGTGGCCCTGCTTCTGGCAATGTAAATTAATACAGTAGCAGCCGCAAGTGAAGTATCGCAGTAGCAGGGCCACCCGCAATTAATGGTACGTGCATTGATAATGAAGCAATGCCCATGACTAAGGAAGGCACACTCCTTACATGGAGTGTCCTTACTGCTATGTAAGCTGTGCGTAGGGCGGACTACGGCTCATTAAGCTGCACTGCTTTAGCAGCACTGCTTGATGAATCAAGCCTTATATGCCCCATAATCTGTTTCTGCCCGTTATTTATGAAAATATTCCCATTATTACACCATTATGATCATGTCATGTCTGCGCTCTTATTGCAGATGTATAAGATTTAACAAACAAGAAGTCCTTTGTTGGTTGGATTATTCTCTATCAGACCCTTTCCTGAATGCCGAGCTCTGGCCAGTCCCCCCTGTTCTCCCAGCGAGTTATTTTAGTGGAGAATACAGAATTTCTCCTCCACTGTGGTATTATTTGCTCGCTTGGAGAGTTCCTCGGTCTGCAGTGTGTAATTTACAAGAGACATTACATTCTTGGGAGGTCTAACTCCGTTTTCTAATCAAATTTGTTTGATGTATGTGACACAAAAACAGATCCCATATCCCTGCTGCAGCTGCTTGAATCTATATATGGCTGGAAGACTGCGTCAGAAGGTATAGAATTACATCTCCAAGCATGTAGGATTAGCAAAGGGTTACCTGGATACATATACACTATATATTGAAACCAGATACATCAATCTGCATTTTGGGGTGCAGCATGGGTTCCCAGGGGTGCTTGCAATCACTTTTATATGTTTTATTGGAGTTATGATTATGAATTGAGGGTTTTGATACGTATATTTTAGTGTGAAATTCCTCTTGTTAAAGGGAACTTAAACTGAGAAGGATATTTTTTCCTTTTAAAATAATACCAGTTGCCTGACTCTCCTGCTGATCCTATGTCTCTAATACTTTTAGCCACAGCCCCTCAACAAGCATGCAGATCAGGTGCTCCGACTGAAGTCAGACTGGATTAGCTACATGCTTGTTTCAGGTGTGTGATTCAGCCACTAGTGCAGCTAGAATTTAGCAAGACTGCCAGGCAAGTTTTTCAAAAAAGTTACCAGATTTGTTTGAATTGTGTTTATTAACCACTTCACCTCCCTTGCTATGCTTATCTACTCCCCACAAAACTTTACTTGAAGCTCAGGGGAGTAGATAGGCGTACTTGTGGTAAACAGTGTGCTGTATGCCCAATAAGCTATCTGATTATGTATATAGGGTATCATTTTAACCGTGACAAGTGAGAGAATCGATTTTGTGTTGTTTGACAACTGAGGGCTAAGTCATGTGATTTTTTTTTTACCGGAAAACTGAATGAAAAGCAATAAAACTGTTATTTTCATGTACTCTATACCCCTAAATAAATACTTGTAAAAAAACCCAAAAGTGACAGCATTGAAAAGAGAATACATAGTTACCCTAGGGACGTAGCTTTTAAAATATGTATGCCTGATAGAGTACAATGAGAAAACAAAAAACACAAACCAGAAACTAATATATTATCGCCATACATTGTACTAGGAACATTATTTAAATGTTGAGATAACCAAGACAAATTAGCAAATACAATGTGTGGGTTTTACCTATGGTAACATTGTTTATTTGAAAACTATAGTGCATGGAAATGGAGAAATAGTGTATTTTTTCTTTTTTTTTTTTCTCATTTTTCCCTTTAAAATGCACAGATAATAGCATAATTACTAAAAGCAAATATCACCCTCACAAAGCATAATTTGTGGCAAAAAAAACAAGATATAGATCATTTACATCTGATGAGTAGCAATAAAGTTATTGGTGAATGAATGGGAGGAGCGCTGAAATGTGAAAATTGCTCTGGTTTTTAAGCAAAAAACCCTGTGGTGCTGAAGTGGTTAAAGTGTACAATGTTCTCCCATGAATTTTTTTGCAAACTGGGTGGCCTGAAAAATTACCTTGGGTGGGGCAGGATAGGGAAATACAGGGGCTTTCTCTTCCATAGGGGCAAAGCGGTTCTATAGGTGCAAACTGAGTAATTGCCCAAGGCCCCAGAGCTGGATGATGGGCCTTTAAGTCTCCCTCAATTTATAGTGCTCCATCAGTGCCCTTGCAGAGTGTCAGTGTGCTCCTCTGACACATGATTGCTGGGTGCTGCTGTGTGCAAATTCACATACAGAGAAACACGCACTACACAGACACACACACACACAAACTTTACACATAGACAGATAGCCACACACAAACAGATGCAAACAGACAGACAGACAAACAAACAGACACACACCTCAGACAAAAGAAGCTTACCTCTGGTATCGGAGCAACATGAGGAGAGGAGATGGGGCCAGACAGGAAAGCAACAAATAATTATCAATAGCCTGGATGCAAACACTTGCAGCTCTTTAGTCCCTGTGTCAGAAGCAGAGGGAGAGCATTTGAGAAAGATTGCACAATGTACCAGTGAACAGCACTGCTGAACCCTAGAGTTTGCTACCTGTATTACATGATTCAGGTTTGCATGATGGTAATTAAGACAGCAAACTCGAGGGGGCAGCAGCTCTGTACAGTGGTACAGCAGACGATTACTCTCGCCCGATATCTGCTTTAGCCAGGATGCGGGAACAGAGCTTGTGATCCCACCCCTTAATTATTATTCATTGCTCTGTTGGCTGGCCCCACCTCCTCTGTATGTGCTGCCCTGATAAGAGAGCAATGACAGCTGAGCGCTGACCACCCAGCTAATAGAGCTTGGGGAGAACACTGGTGTACCTGAAGGGAAAAAGTGCTCGAAATGGGTACTTACCTCAGTAATAATCCAGAGGGTTCCCCCATACATCTTGCATCCACTAATCCAGTGCTGGGACCTCCCCAAAGCTTTTTGACAAGGGCCTTGTCAAAGAATGCGCGTGGCAGTGCTTCTGTCTGTGAATGAGAGTGGCCGCATCGAGTGGTGGTCTTAAAGTGTACCAGAGACATCAGCTATTAATTTTTTTTTTACTTACCCGGGGCTTCCTCTAGCCTCATAAGCACCACTGAGTCCCTTGCTGTCCTCCCGCGTGCCTCCATTAAGCGGCTTCAGCTCCGGTATTCGGCTCAGTGACGTCAGCAGGGGGCCTTCTGCACATGCGCGGACCTTCTGTGCAAGCCCAGAAGAACCCGGCTTTCTCCTAATGATCTCATAGATATGCTTTCAATTTCTTGCCCAAATCGACATGTACCAAAGTCCATATTAGTCGGTAGGGATTTTAAGTAGGGTGCAAATAAATTTGAGATGATTGGGAATTATGCTACCGAATTAGGCTAATTATTATGAAAATCTTTTGTAAAATGGACTAATCAAATCTTGCAGTGGAAGCATCTGATCAAGATACATAGATTTGCAGTAACATTTACATAATTCTCCATCAAATTGGAATTATTTGCATATATCAAACCATGACTTGGAATTATTTTCATATCTCAAACCAAGTAGAAAGTTGGCACTGAGTCAAAACGTTATACTAAACGTTTTTTAGACATCCGTGGCACAGGAATATGGAGGGGGAGGGGGGGGGCGGTGGACAGTAGCAGCAAAGCAATCCATTGCCCTCTAGGGGTATCGGCCCATCGTTACTTGCGGGGCGCACTTGTAAAGAGCGGCCATCACTTTTATTCTGGGCCTCGAGAGACACCACACCAACCTTCAGTGCTGGGTTCAACAGGGTTGGTCTTCTTATTCATAATAGATTTCTCAGCAAAGTTGGAATTTTACTTTTACAGTAATCTGGGCATGGTACTGATTTCTTTTTCTTTCAAAGCCTTTAAGGTAGCCATAGATCTAGCGATGATGGGCAGATTCAACCAAGAGACAACTCTCTCTATAACCGAAACTGATTAGAGAGAGTTTTTCAATCAATATCGTGCTGAAATCGATCTGGTGACGCCGCCTCGCTGACCCGACGCCATCCCCCTAATGTGCAATGTGCACCCCAGTACACTATACATCACCTGTACATTATTGCCGCTGCTTATCCTTCGCTGGCTCAGGGCGCGGTCTTTCCTCCATACACGCGCTACATGTGGTAGCATGTGTATGTGTGGGCGAGCATGTGATGTGTGTGATAACACACACGCGCCCCCAACCACATTTAGCAATGCATGTTCACTGACTCGTGGGTAGAATCCTTACTGATTTGTGATGGATTTAATTATCTCTGGCTTTGAGACATGTGCAGGCGTTTGGTACAATGGGAGAAAAGTAGGGCCAGAAATGAGCACAGAGACATGTGAGGCAATCCTTTTTTCCTGTGCAGATGTAAAATACACCGTGATGCAGCCTGATATTTGATGTGGCTGGCGGCAGTAAGATGAATAACTCTTCCCCTCGGTGTGCTCTAAAAGTAGCTAAAAACTGACTGGAGTGTTTTCAGAGCAAGGAAGGACGGCTCTTTGTATAGGCTGTTTCTTAAAGAGAACCTGAACTGAAAATAAAAAAGTCAAAATAAACATACACAAATCATACTTCCCTTTCATGTGGTCTACTCCTCAATCTCTTTCTCCTCTCCCCAGTCCTGTTTGTCCACTGTGATCGATGGAATTCTCTGTCCTCCATTTTAAAAATGGCCATGATCCCATAACAGCTTCCTGGTCAGCACACTGTTAAACTGCTATATCGCCCACTTGAGCCATAGGGAAACATGGACATTACCTTGCACGTTCAGTTGTAACTGACAGCAACTGGTATATTTCAGTTCTGACAAAATCTTGTCAGAACTGGAAGGGATCACTGTAAGAAGAAAATGGTGAGCTTCTGAGAGGAACTGATGGCGAGGTAACTATGTAATATTCATTTGCAGCTACATTATGTATTTATTTTAAATAATTTTACTCAGTTTAGGTTCCCTTTAAACTAATTCTAACTCCCAGGCAATGAAGTAATATTTCACCTTTGGGGAAAACATTATTGTCTCAACATAATAGACTAAAAACTGAGGGAGTGGGCTTGTACCCACGAAACGTGTTGCCTGTACAAATAAAATCTACTTTTATCCATCTTGGTAGTATCATTGGAGAGGTAAGCCACTTCCATCTTTTCTATTTTTATTGTGCTTTTAATTCATTTTTATCCATCCTGGGCACCTCTGCACCTTTGTTGTGCCAGTTTACCCCCCCCCCCCCTCAGGGGGCGCTATTGGACTACAGTGGCTGTGTCATCTACAGTACCAGATTACTTTTTAAAGAGTGCTACCAATCCTCACCCAGCTATACTTGTAGTGCCCGAGTAAAGACGGGTTGTTGTTCTTCATCTGCTTCATGTGGTTAGTTGCTCCCTACTGCAACCCACCTTTGTGAGTATATATCTTCTTGGTTAATTTTCTCAAGACTAGTGACATATTGCGCTATTGGGATCCCATTATCTCTGTGTTTTTTCTAAGGTGTGCATTCAACTCACTCCTTCTGCTAATAGAATAAAGATCACTTGCCCTGCTGGCTTCCATCACTATGAGGTGGCCATTCTGCTCAGAGACTAGCCACATGTCTGGCTACTTGTCTCTTCTATAACAGCATACACCTCTATGCCCCTCCCGTAGGCGTATCGAGAGGGGTGCAGGCATGGCTTGTGCCATGGGCACTAAGCTTGCTCTTGTGCTGCGCCCCCCATGTATGCCCCTGTGCCGTGCCGCGATGCCTACCTCCGTGCCTCCCTGTCACACAGACCTCAGATTTGTTATCTGGGGAACATGGCTACTTAACTTTTGTATGTACGGCGCACTTGGCTAAAAGTTAGAAAAGAAAACAGAGAGGGAACAGAGACCTTTCCACAAAAGTAACTTCAGCAATATCCCAAGCCAAAGAACACAGTCAACCATAAAACATGTAGGAGAAAAAGGATGTGGTTTTTAGAGGGGCAGGGGGCTCTAACAGGTTTGGGGGGGGGGGGGGGGGGGTACTTTTTAGAGGGGAAGGGGGCTCTGACTGGGGGGAGGGGGGTGCAATTTTAGTGTTTGCCATAGGCTCCATATTACCCAGATACGCCCCTGATCCACACACAGTAATCAGTGCATAGTTCTGACACCAGGGCCAACTTTTTCACCCGAGTTTTCTTCTAGGTGATACTTTTAGAAAGAAAGAAAAAAAGAAGAAATAGAAAAAGAAAAAAAAAGAAAAAGAAAAACATTTATATTGCGCTTTTATCCTTGCGGACTCAAAGCGCCAGAGCAGAGCAGCAGCCGCTAGGGCGCGCTCTATTGGCAGTAGCAGTGTAAGGTAGACTTGCCAAAGGTCTCCTACTGAATTAGTGCTGGCTTACTGAACAGGCAGAGCCAAGATTCGAACCCAAGGCTCCTGTGTCAGAGGCAGAGCCCTTAACCACTACACCATCAGCCAACTGCTGATGGTGTAATGGAAAGAGGAGAAAGCAGGAGAAAGCAGGGCACCACTTCTTTAAAATCCCTTTATTCCAGTTGGGGAAAGCAGGAACAGAGCAGTGGGAGTATCAAATGCCAAACCTCATATTACATTTTCACAACTTGTAAATAAAATGCCTTTCAAACCCCCAGCAGGCAAATAAATACTCAAAATAATTTTGATAGTACTTTTTCACCTACTTTTTGGTACTTTTTCCACTGCAAAGTGCTAAAAAATTATTCTAAATCGAAGATGAAATATTATCTCCGAGGAGAAAACTCAGGAGAAAAGGTGAATTGCATATGGCCCTTGGGGTGTAGAATAATGATGCCATCCCTGTACTTCCTGTATGTGCCAAGTCTCTGAGCAGATCGGATGCCTGTCGGCGATGGAAGGTGGTGGTGCAGTAAATATTTATTCTCTGAGGGGAGACAGTCAGCACTGATGTTTCCAACAAAGGTAAAATATCACTTTAAGGAAACAATTCTAAATCGGACATTGGTGAGAATTGAGCTAGCTAGCTTCACATCCCGGGGCTAAGCTCTTGTGATCAGCTGTAAGGATCACATTCTTGTGGTCTGTACAATGAATGCACATTCATCCTATAGCCTTGTCACATGGTCAACCTTATTGCAGCAGCAAAGCCTTGCACAATGCAGTTAGCCAGCAGCTGTAGACTGAATTAGGACCAAATGGTTGGGGTTCTCCACTTCCTCCTTTGTATTATTGATTATAATCATGTAATCATGTGAAGCCCCCACACATGAAGGGTCACCTAAAATGGCAAGGTGGGCCGATATTGGCCAATGGGCCTTAAGTTTGACACTCATGGATTACACGGTGTAACACATAGCAACACACACACAGTGACAGGGGGTTGGGACCACACATGCCCGGTAGTCTCCATAGATTTTACCAGGGCTGTCAGCAGTTGAATGGAGGGGACCGGAGGGAGAGGAAGCGAACGGTCCACAGAGGGCAGAAATCTTAACAATCATTCACCATGTGATCCGTCATGATGGCCGTTCAAAACGAAGGATCATCGCGGCTTTTCAGCCATCTCTAAAAATTGTTTCATGATTTTTGTGTGCAATATCACAAAAAAAGATAGTTCATCAGGAAAAGTTGGATGAACAATCTTCCTGTGGGTATGGACCTTCAGACTGTGCTTTGGAGTTTGGTCGCTTATGTAATTGAGTCTGTTGCTATGTAGATGTTACACTGTGTACATGCCTGTAAGTGCCTTTGTGTGTCTCATTGTATATATGGACACAAGGTGTGCCGTTGTTTTATAACTTCATATTGGAAACCACCTCCTTGACCCATAAACAAGTTTGCCTGTGTTCAGTAACCAGGCTCTATTTACAGCCACTCTATTAAAGGAGTTCTCACAGTCTCTAGCTCAGTTTGCTTTAATTAAAGAGAAGGTGGATCTTTGGGGGGCGGATGGGACGCAGAGGCATGTCCTCTGCCTAATGACATTGCTATGTGTCCCCCCACCGCCGCTCTCTGTCCCCCCACCGCCTTGCTATAGCCCCCGAGTTTATCGACAAGTTTTGTAGTTAACTCTGAGGTAAACATGTGGGAGAGGGATTCTCTGTTCAAAAACACCTGCCAGAGGCGCTCCTGCAGGGTTTCCTGAGCTGCCATTGGGCAGCTCTCTCTCCCTGGCCATGCCTCCTGCCGCTCCCCCGCCTCCCTGCACACTATGAGAGACACACAGTCTCTCAGTGCGGCGTCGCGACCCAGAGGTCGCGCAAGTGAAAGTGGGCCATTGCGGCGGGGAGCAGCCGCTACCTGATCCACTCAGCCCCGCGGATCAGGTAGCCTATTTTTTTTAAATGTTTTGAGCCCACCTCGGGTTCTCTTTAATGCTGTCTAGTTGCCATAGCAATGGCCTGGTTCCAGTAGTGATTACTTCTGCAGGACAAGGCTCCCATACACATTAGAGGCTGATTGTACATGCAGATACAATGCGCCTGGTGGCAGACTAAAGCATTGAACACAGGTACAAGGTTGGGAACCGATCCCTCAAGCAACATTGCATCGCCAAGGCTGTAGAGATGTGTCTCTAGGCTACAGGCTAGACAGAGCAGCGCGAGTGTGACGTCACGTGGTGAGTCGGGAGACCAGTGTTTGGTGGTGGAGCAGCCAAGGAGTGGGAAGCTGCTGTAGACACACTTTATTCTCGGCAGGCGTATGGGCATAGATGGCACTTTACCACCCGGTCATTTTGGCAGAGGTCGATGACGGCTCACCCTGCTGCCAGGTGACGTTAATAACTATTCCCCCTCTAAGTCGTTGCAACTCAGGGAGAAGTAGTTTGGGGTCTGGCAACCACCGGAACCCCGATTCACCCATGCGCATTGTTGCTATAGCCACGTCAAGCTCAGGCACTTCTGTGCCCCAAGAAGCCCTGCCTTGTTGTAGCAGACTTTGCACACAAATGCAAATGCTCAGAACAGCTAACATCTTCACGCCTGCAGAGAGTGAAGATAGGAGCGGACATCTGACACTGCTCTGAACAATAGGCAGCCATTATCTCCTTATCTGTCATGTCTCTAAACCTTTATTATTATTGTAAAATTGCTTATACATTACTCAATTTGCAGCATCGATATCCCACATACAGTGGGTTGCAAAAGTATTCGGCCCCCTTGAAGTTTTCCACATTTTGTCACATTACTGCCACAAACATGAATCAATTTTATTGGAATTCCACGTGAAAGACCAATACAAAGTGGTGTACATGTGAGAAGTGGATCGGAAATCATACATCATTCCAAACCCAATCAAGGCAGCTCCAACCCTCTGCCTTGATTGGGTGTGGCAAGGCATTCCAAAGAGTAAAGGCAGCATGACAGAAGACTCTGGCTCTAAAGGTTTTGAGTTGTACTCTGGGGATGGTCAAGTTGTTATATCCCATTGCTCTGAGGTTTTGGGAGGTGTGACACAGTTACAACAAATCCTTCAGGTATCCAGGGCCTAGGTAGAATAGTATAGGGGCGTTTTCTTCGGTGATTCTTGTAGGGACCAAGAAGCTATTAGAGGTGTCTACACTCTATCCCCTTTGCTATCAAGGCAATTTGTATTGACCCGAGGAAGCAGGCCATGACTCCTGAAACCCGTTGTGAGATTGTTTTCTGAATATAAACATTTTTCCAGTTAAACTGGTATCTATAGCTTCTGGAGAGGTAACAAATTACCTCTCTTTTATTATTTTATATTTATATTTTAAAACACTAAAATAGAGCACACACTGGGCGCCTCCATCCTAGCCATTACTAGGTTGTATAGAGTGGTAGCCCTAGGTAACACAATTTTTTTTAAATTATTATTTTAGATACAGAAGCTTATTTTTCTTCGCGTTTGTCCTCTCGATGAAAAGTGCGTTGAGAGCAATAAAGACCATAGCAGGATGCCTTCTATTTTTATGCAGCATGAAGTTTAATTTACCGGCTTCTTATTGCTTGTAATGTGGCGTGTTTTCCTTTCGGAATGCCAGCTGCGAACTTTAATTAAATTTAGATTACAGAATCTTCCTTAACTATTTAAGGGATTATCGGAAACTCTGAAAATAATCTGTGGATTTTGCAGGTACCTGAAGATATTTAGCTGGATTTTATTTTAATAAAGGAAGATAATGCCGGAATTTTATTGGCAGATTACAGGGATGTTCTTGTGCGTTATTTCCAGTGGGCTGATGAACCAGGCAAGGGAAGGCTATGCTGAACTTCCACATGCAGATGACCTGGAAGCACGATTTCCCTCCATAGTGACATCCTCCAGACCACAATGTATGGCTGTTGCCTATAGAGAGTTCTTCCATATTATTTCCTTTATGTTACGTGGGAGAGACAGTATTAGCTTGCAGATAATGCCGGATTCTAATACAAGTTTTCATTCTGTTTTATCTACGCGACTTAAAAGAGGTTCATTAAAATTCATTTTTCACATGAAAGAATAGGAGCATTCAGTATAACCAAGATACAGTAATACTTGGAGTCAAAATTTCTCTATACTATTACAATGTAGGAATCCTCCACAATGCACAGGGTGCCATTAAAGAGAAACCATAACCAAGGATTGAACTTCATCCCAATCAGTAGCTGATACCCCTTTCCCATGAGAAATCTTTTCGTTTTCTCAAACGGATCATCGGGGGGCTCTGTATGGCCGATTTTGTGGTGAAACCCCTCCCACAGTGTGATGTCAGCGCCTCACAGCTCTGAGGTTCTGACATCACACTGTGGGAGCCTTGTTGCATTGTGGGAAATAACAGCTGTTTCCAACTGCCAAAAAAGCAAGCCGCATCTCCTTCCAGTGATATCACCTGCCAGCAGTAAAAATGTCACCATGTGATAAATGTCTGAATGTAAATAAGGGAGAGGAAAGATTTGACAAGGAGCAAACACTGACTAAATCATTTATACATAGTTATTGTAAAAATGTACCACTTTTTTGTTACATTATTTTCACTGGAGTTTCTCTTTAACCTCCCTAGCGGTATGATTACTTCTGGATTTTAGGTTCTAAAATCAGTGCCTATTTACCCGCGCATTACGAACCTAAAAGAAGGAAAAAATCATACCGTAGAGAGATCCGGGGCAGTCCAGCACATTAATCACCTCCCCTGGATCCAGAGCTGCAATTCTCCCTCCGTCCACCAGGTGACACTATACTGCTATAGTGATATTGCGGCTGTCGTCATTATGACAAACGGCAATCTAACCCAAGGGATCCAGAGCCTCCGAGGTCCGGATGAAGAATGTCTGCCAACGCCTGGATATCGAAGAAGGTGAGTTACAAACATCCGCTGCATGTAGGCTCTGTGTATATCTTCCGGCAGCTACCACAAGTCAGGCTCGGGGTTACCGCTCTGAGCTGCGGATGTCCGGCCCAAGCCTGACTCGGGCTTAGGAGGTTAAACTCTCACATTTAATGGAGACAGAAGCACCACGACGCATCACAATCGCTGTTATAGCGTCAAAGGGCTATCACTGCTTCGTGATTGGATAAAAAAAAAAGTTTAGACTTCAGTTTAAGAAGTGAAACCATAGATGGCCTTGTAAAAAAATAATTTTTTCCCTCTTCGCACCACGTGTGTTGAAAAAGTGACTATTTTTGTAAATGTTATATAATCAGATGACACAATGGCATTCCTGCATGTCTGCTGAAGGCGCTCACATTTCTCAGACATCTGAGATTCTGGAAACAACGAGACAAATTCATGAAAGATGCGCTCCAGTGATCGGAATTCACTCGCTGCTGCCTATGACGGTTGCCTGTCAGTAGCTCACTGTCGCTCTTTACTGCGGGGAGCTAATGTGCCGCCTCTTTCGTACATCCAGCCTTACTATGGCATTTTACTGCCTCTGGTATTAGTTTAACCTTATCTAGCTGAATAAATATGCTTATCACCCCTCTATTCAAGGGGAACTCATCTGTGGGGCTGATTTAGAAATGTTGCAGTGAAAAGACACTGCTGTGTTTTATAGCCAGTCTCGCTGTGCAGGACTCTTTGATCCATCATTATTAGAGATACCCACGGACATGAGATAGCTGATGGATTATTGTAAGGCTATCACAAGTAGAAATGAATGGAAAAGAAACAGAATGTGGGTTTTAGGGCCTGTGATAAATATTTCAGAAGTTATAAAAAGTAGCTTTTAATTATATTTATAATAGGCTAAGTGCCTCAACCTTCAAGCTAGAAGAAGAAGTAGCACACTTGCCGCCGAGCTGGAGGGGGTAGCTGACAGGAAGGGGGTATTGGGCACAGCGGCGGGGAGGGGAGTCGGACCCCCCCCCCTCTCTCTCACCTGGGTCCCCCATCTGCGCTCCTCCTCTAGCTTAAGTGCTATGCCCTTCAAAGCTAAACACTGCATTCCAGCGGTTGTGGAGGTGTGTTTAACTTCTAAGGGCAACAATGGTTAATTTGCATACATTCAGCAGTGATGCACTGGGAGACATCTCAAGCTCACTCCAACCTGAATTATCTCAAATTCTTTCTGTTCTAAGAAAGCAAACTTCCATAGCATTTTAGTTAAGGGACTTTTAGGACCATTGTAGCCCCTCACTAGAGATGTTGCGAACTGTTCACTCGGCGAACATCTCTGGGGCTTTTACTACTTCAAGGGTCGCTCTGACCCAGAGTAGTACGCCTGCGCTGCCCGGCGAAGCGCGTCCTAGATCGCGCTCCTGTTGCCGGGCACTCTCTGCGCATGTGCGTGATGTCTTTCATGACGTCACGCACATGCGCAGAGAGTGCCCGGCAACAGGAGCGAGATCTAGGATGCGCTTCGCCGGGCAGCGCAGACGTACTACTCCGGGTCAGAGCGACCCGGAAGTAGTAAAAGCCCCATGCATTCAGAGATGTTCGCCGGCGAACGGTTCGGGAACCGTTCGCTACATCTCTACCCCTCACACACTCCAATGAGTTCTGGTTCACCATGAGCTTGCTAGTTAGTCTGTAAGTTCAGCAGCAGCCGCCGCTATTAGTAAGAGGCAGCGAGCGGGAACGACTCACCTCTTCCGCGTTCCAGCGTGTTTTCTACTGTCGTCACTTCCTGCAATGCCGTCCACTTACAATACAGTGGGCGGCATTGCAGGAAGTGACGACAGTGGAACGCATGCTGGAACGTGGAAGAAATGAGTCATCCCCGCCCGCTACCTCTTACTAATAGCGGCGGTGTCTGCTGCTGAGCTTAAGCTAGAGGGAGAGCGCAGATGGGGGACCCAGGGGAGGGGGGAGTCCGCCCCCTCGCCCCACCACAAAATTAAGCTTGAGGGGGAGCGCACATGGGGGACCCAGGTGAGGAAGGGAGGGGGTCCAACCCCCCTCCCCGCCACAAACTTAAGCTGAGCGCACATGGGGGACCCAGGTGAGGGGGGGGGGTCCGACACCCCTTCCCGCCACTGTGGCCAATACCCCTTTCCTGCTTGCTACCCCCTTATGCGCTACGCCGTGGGTCGGCTAGTAATCTTTAAATGGTAAATAGATATGACAAAATGATAATAAAAAGTCCACGAGTCATGTGATATTGTTAAAAATGGCCTGACGCACATTTCACAGCTTTAAGACCAGCCGCTTCTTCAGAGGCATAACGATGATACTTCAGGAATCGTGACGACGGGTAGTTAAAAACATCTGTAGTATTAAAACAGAAGCAATTAATTAGGATAACCTTTAATTACCGACAAAAAGTTATTCAATGTGGAGGTGATCTTCTCACTATAGTTTCAGCCTCAGACCCTGAGGGAATCCTGAAGGCAGTCAGCAATGCAGGTAAAGTAACCTTTTGGATTGGTTGGTGAGTCCATACACAGTCCAATTTTGATTGTATATACAATTGATACAATCTGGGATCTCATATAGAATCCAGGTCGCTGCCACCAATCCGCAATAAAGCGTACTAATGCATTAAGTCTAACTCTAGCTAAATTCTGTAGGAAAAAGGGTTAATTTGACAACCTTTCTAGAGATTGCAAAACTACCGATAAATCGGCTATGGTAACGTGTCTCTCTACGGAGATGTGAATCCTTTTGCAGAGATTTTCAGAACAGCACTTAGACGAATGATTTTTAATCGTTTATTTACAGAAATAATGCAGAAACCAGATATAGCGATTGAAAACAAATCTGAACAGTTAAAATAAGGCTTAAAAGTGGAAAATAACAGAATATCATGTCATGAGCAGTCTTTGAGTCAAATTACTGTGTCCTTTGCGGATAGGTCTAACAGAAGATGTAAATCCAATTATTTTAAGTTCTGGGTAGTCAATGAATTAAATGCCAATCCTTTGATGGTAGATGGATGGCTGGACAAAAGACTCCCTCTGTGTTCAGCAGTGTTGTTTTAACTCTTCCTCTGCCGGAGGGCAGAGTTGTAAAAAGAGATGGGTGGTGTATGCCTTCTCCCGCCCTTTGTCATGACAAGCAGAAAGAATATGCAATAACTGGAATGGTCATAACTCGGCGACAGCCGACCATAACCTGCAGAGAGTGACTCAGGCACGCTTCTGACGTTCTCTGTGTCACACAGATACCAAAAACGTGTGTCTTGGGGTATTCCACTGCGGAGCACACTGTTGCTTGCTTTTGGAAGGTGTTAGGGACATGCTGAGTGGTCCAAACACTCACAAATCATTTTTAATAATTGCTAATTTTGAAATGGCTAGCATCAAGGGAAAACTGATTAATTTAGTAAAATGTCTGAATGACTTATTCTTTCATATCAAGGTGAATTAAAAGTCATTTTCTCTAACTCTCATGAGGCTAGAGCAGGAATGTGTCCAACCTACATTTCCGATCTTACTCAAAGGTACACACCTAGCCGCTCACTCCGCTCTTCCAATGAACTTTGCCTAACCGCCCCCCGCATCACCCAGTCCCATGCACGCCTCCAGGACTTCTCAAGAGCTGCTCCAACACTATGGAACTCCCTACCTCCACCCATTAGGGCAGCCCTCTCCTTCAACATCTTCAAGAAAGCCCTCAAAACTCACCTTTTCACTCTGGCCTACTACCCCTCACAAGTGCTCTAAACCCACAGCTGAACTCTGGTCCCCTACCGTTCGTGTCCTTACCTCTCCCTCTAGATTGTAAGCCTTTGGGCAGGGTCCTCCTCCTTTTGTGTCCTACCTGATCATGCATCTCCATTACTGTGAACCCATGCTATGCATCTGAGTGAACCTAACTTGCCTAATCTCCATGCTCCATCCAGTGACTGACTAAGCATTACCTGGTACTCATACTGTGCTGTGTGATCTGGATTTCTTGTATTCCTGTATTGTCATATTGCTGAATGTCACCCCTAAATATTGTCTGTACCTAAATTAATGTTTAGCGCTGCATAATATGTTGGCGCTTTATAAATACAATAAAAAAATAAATAAATCTTCATGCGCAGTGGCGTTCGTGAAATCTTGACAAACTCCACATAATGTGTACAGCTGCGCTGTTCTGTCTGTTTTTATATATATTTTTGTAACAATTGTCTGTCTAATAGACAATGCTGTTTCCATGCCTGCATTGTTACATCATGGCTGCTAGGCCTTGGCCCTTCTGACGCTGTTCTGTCTGTTTTCAGGCACGAAGCATAGCCATCGTGTGATCACTCTGCCTAAGCATTTTTTGTAAACAGTATCTTGTAAATACTGCTATTTCAATTTATATAATAAAATACCTTTATTTGATCAAATAAGGTTTTCTTTTCCTGTGTTTTTATTGTTACATGTGTCTAAAGGAAGAGAATAACTTTTTATACATATTTTAGGATCCCTCTGGTTATTTTACACAGAAACACTGTGATGTCATGACCATGGTCCTGACAGTTTGCTGTCTGTGAACCTTGTTGCATTGTGGGAAATAACGGCTGTTTCCATCTGCCAAGCAAGCAATATCTCGCTCTGTGCATAGAACTCGAAAGGGGCCCATACACTGGTTGAGTTCAACCTTCGATCGATTGGTCGATCGATCGATTTGTGGCCGATTTCGAGCAATTTGATCTATCTGACAGGATGGGAAATCTAGGTAGATCTGCTGCTGGCAGCAGATCATTTGCCCATAGAGTTGCATTGGATCTAATGGTCCAATAATGCATTTAGATCTATTTTCGATAGATTTCATTCTGTAATCTATTGGAAATCTGTTCCTAGCGTGTGGCACACATTAGATTCCTGTCAGATTCGACTTGACAGGCATCTGACAGAAATGTATCTAATGGTCGAATCTGCTGCAAATCTATTAGTGTATGGCCGCCTTAAGTAATGAACATTCCGTACGGATAACCTGGAAGGACTAATGATGTCACCACCAGTGATAGATTTCAGAATGTAAATCAGGAAGAGGAAAGATGTTACAATGGGCAAAATAATCTATAAATTAATATTGTAAAAAATAAGCAGTTGTAATCATTATTATTTTCACTACAGTTCTTCTTTAAGTTGACCACAAAAAACAGACATGGCTGTCCAGTTGGCTGTTCGAGATCCAGTTTAGATGTGAATTGAGTGTGCTTAAAATGACTTAAGGGTCCTTCTTCAAAGCCGAAAAGTCATGTCATGCAGTAGCATTGGGTGTGACAAGACAGTGAGGCATATACAGTACATTGAATGTATGCCTCACTGCCACTGTAAACACACACATTGCCCTGTAAATGTACTGCGTGCCGTGCATTATCACGACAGAACGTGACACACCGCAATCGATGTGATCGCCCCATAGGAATATCATTGCAATGCATTGTGATGCAATGATATAATGTATATGTACAGTGCAGACCAAATGTTTGGACACAACTTCTCATTCAAAGAGTTTTCTTTATTTTCATGACTATGAACATTGTAGATTCACACTGAAGGCAAACTATTAACCTCCCTAGCGGTATGATTATTTCCAGATTTTTTTTCCAAAAGCGTTGCAATTTTTTCACAAGCTTTCAGACCCTAAAAATCATACCGCTAGATAGGTCTGGGGCAGCCCTGCACATTCCACACCTCCAATGGATCAAACTCGGGATTACTGCTCTAAGCTGTGGATTTCTGTCCCGAGCCTGACTCGGGGTTACCGCTAAGGAAGTTAATTAACAAATGTGGAAGTATAGTACATAACCAAAAAGTGTGAAACAACTGAAAATATGTCATGTTCTAGGTTCTTCAAAGTAGCCACCTTTTGCTTTGATTACTGCTTTGCACACTCTTGATGAGCTTCAAGAGGTAGTCACCTGAAATGGTCTTCCAACAGTCCTAAAGGAGTTCCCAGAGATGCTTAGCACTTGTTGGCCCTTTTTACTTCACTCTGCGGTCCAGCTCACCCCAAACCATCTTGATTGGGTTCAGGTCTGGTGAGTGTGGAGGCCAGGTCATCTGGCACAGCACCCCATCACTCTCTTTCCTGGTAAAATAGCCCTTACACAGCCTGGAGGTGTGTTTGGGGTCATTGTCCTGTTGAAAAATAAAATGATGGTCCAACGATACGCACACTGGATGGAATAACATGCCGCTGCAAGATGCTGTGGTAGCCATGCTGGTTCAGTATGCCTTCAATTTTGAATAAATCCCCAACAGTGTCACCAGCAAAGCACCCCCACACCTCCTCCTCCATGCTTCACGGTGGGAACCAGGCATGTAGAGACCATCCGTTCACCTTTTCTGCGTCGCACAAAGACAAGTGGTTGGAACCAAAAATCTCAGATTTGGACTCGACAGACCAAAGCACAGATTTCCACTGGTCTTATGCCCATTCCTTGTGTTCTTTAGCCCAAACAAGTCTCTTCTGCTTGTTGCCTGTCCTTAGTGGTTTCCTAGCAGATAATGAAGGCCTGATTCACACAGTCTCCTCTTAACAGTTGTTCTAGAGATGTGTCTGCTGCTAGAACTATGTGTGACATTGACCTGGTCTCTAATCTGAGCTGCTGTTAACCTGCGGTTTCTGAGGCTGTTGACTCGGATGAACTTATCCTCTGCAGCAGAGGTGACTCTTGGTCTTCCTTTCCTGAGGCGGTCTGCAGGTGAGCCAGTTTCTTTGTAGCGTTTGATGGTTTTTGAGACTGCACTTGGCGACACTTTCAAAGTTTTCCCAATTTTTCGGACTGACTGACCTTCATTTCTTAAACTAATGATGGCCACTCGTTTTTCTTTACTTAGCTGCTTTTTTATTGCCATAATACAAATTCTAACACTATTCAGTAGGACTATCAGCTGTGTATCCACCTGACTTCTCCACAACACAACTGATGGTCCCAACCCCATTTATAAGGCAAGAAATCCCACTTATTAAACCTGACAGGGCACACCTGTGAAGAGAAAACCATTTCAGGTGACTACCTCTTGAAGCTCATCAAGAGAATGCCAAGAGTGTGCAAAGCAGTAATCAAAGCAAAAGGTGGCTACTTTGAAGAACCTAGAATATGACATCTTTTCAGTTTCACATTTTTCGGTTATGTACTATACTTCCCAGTGTTCTCCCCAGGATCAATCAGCCGGGCGGAGCGCCCGGGTAAGTTTAATTACCGCCCGGCTGATGAGACTGCGTGCCCCGTTGTCTCCGAGCCCCGGCTGATAAATCTGCGTGTCCCTGTCATCGCGAGCCGCAAGTGTCCGTCCAGCTGTCAGATGCGCTGCTTCCCCTCTACACTCGAGATCTCGCGCTTCCCGGCGAGCTCGTGCTCTGATAGGCTGCAAATAAGAGGCGTGACATTAGCGCCAGCCTCCTTCTGCAGAGCCGTGTGCCGCGTGTATGTCTGTGAGAGCTGTGCAGGGATGTGGGTGGAGAGAGAGGCATGTGCGCAGCTCACTGACGGATGAATCCGTCTTGCTCCATAGATATGCAGGCTATGAGATATCTGCGGCGCTGGATGGCAGAGGTGGATGGTGTGCTCCGGGTGATCAGCAGGGCTGTGCACTGTCTCGCAGCACGGAGCAGGTACTAAAGCTCGGGGAGACCTTTGGGGAACACCTGAGGATCAATGTGAGGAGCGATCTGCTGCCATGAGAGGGAGGGAGAGGGGGCCTACCTACCCACCCACTAGTCTGACCTACCTACCCACCCCACTAGCCACTAGTCTGACCTACCTACCCACCCACTAGTCTGACCTACCTACCTACCCCACTAGCCACTAGTCTGACCTACCTACCTACCCCACTACCCACTAGTCTGACCTACCTACCCACCCACTAGTCTGACCTACCTACTCACCCCACTAGCCACTAGTCTGACCTACCTACCCACCCCACTAGTCTGACCTACCTACCCACCCCACTAGCCACTAGTCTGACCTACCTACCCACCCCACTAGTCTGACCTACCTACCCACCCACTAGTCTGACCTACCTACCCACCCCACTAGCCACTAGTCTGACCTACCTACCCACCCCACTAGTCTGACCTACCTACCCACCCACTAGTCTGACCTAAGTACCCACCCACTAGTCTGACCTACCTACCCACCCCACTAGCCACTAGTCTGACCTACCTACCCACCCCACTAGCCACTAGTCTGACCTACCTAACCACTCACCCACCACACTAGCCACCAGCCTGACTGACTTACCCTCCCACTCACCCCACTAGCCTGACTTACTTACCCACCCACCCCACTAGCCACCAGCGTGAACTATTACCCACCCCACTAGCCACCAGCCTGAACTACTTACCCACCCACCCCACTAGCCACCAGCCTGAACTACTTACCCACCCACCCCACTAACCACCAGCCTGAACTACTTACCCACCCACCCCACTAGCCACTAGCCTGAACTACTTACCCCACCCACTCACCCCACTAGCCACCAGCCTGACCTACTTACCCACCCATCCCACTACTAGCCTGACCTACCTACCCACCCCACTAGCCTCCAGCCTGACCTAGTAACCCTCCCACCCCACTAGCCTGACCTAGTAACCCTCCCACCCCACTAGCCACCAGCCTGACCTACACCTCACTGGCCTGAACTACTTACCCACCCACCTCACTAGCCACAGCTTGACCTACTTACCCACTACATTACAGTTGGCTACGCCCATGTAATGGTTCCACCCATTTTCCAGCACATGTCATGGCCACGCCCATTTTACCCCACCCGGCTACTTTTTCATGCCACCCGGCTGAAAAAATTTTCTGGGGAGAACACTGCTTCCACATGTTTTAATTCATAATTTGAATCAATCAACTGAAGGGTTGTGTGTCCCTGGCTTTTTTGTACTGAGCATGTGCGCAGCCAGGGCAGTTAGGACACAGGGCCGGATCTGACAGGTTGCTGTGTGTGGTTCACAGATGTTCTCATTGCATTGTGGGAAATAACAGCTTTTTCCAACTGCCAAGCAAGCAGCTCCCTGTGTGCATATACTTCAGACAGTGGTGGGGAACGAGCAAGCCGGATGCAATATTTAAAAAGTGCTTTCTTTAGGGTCTGGTACACTCTTGAACCACACCTCTAGGGTTGTAATAGGACCTGGAGCGCTTGGCACTACCAGGTATAGCCCCCTTCTATAGGAGTCATGCCACCTTCTCCAACCATTACCTGTAGCTTGTAGAATACTAATCTCTAGGTTTAACCTCCCTAGTGGTATGGACCTGACTCGCCCTAAAAAAAAAGCGCTGGTATCGGTAAGGATGAGTGAGGCTCGTCCAGTTATTACGCATACTCACCTGCGGCGTCGCTGGCGTGCGGAGTCCCTCGCCAACACCTCGTGGCTTCACTGTGCGCGTATTCCCATCTTCTTTACGGCAATCCCCAGCTTCTTCCGCATTTATAATTTCCTGTCCCTCGGCAATCATGTTCCCCGGCATGTCTCTCTGATGACGCTGCGTGCGCCCCTTGATATCGGGCGCATGCAGCGTCTTTAAATCAGGAAGCAAATTACATTTTTTTGTATTGAATTCAATACAAACATCTTTATTGGATCCACTATACCACTATAAAACATTCTAAGTGCCAAAAAAAAAAGCTATGGGAAGCACTACTGCCCATAGCAGCACATAAAAAAATATATGTTTACTGAAAATGAAAATGAAAAAAGTGCTTTTTTATATTGTGCGCATGCTTGCGGACAGCTTGCAAGACCACAACTTGCAAGCAGTCTGCTAAGATGCTTACAGTGGTGTGAAAAACTATTTGCTCCCTTCCTGATTTCTTATTCTTTTGCATGTTTGTCACACTTAAATGTTTCTGCTCATCAAAAACCGTTAACTATTAGTCTAAGATAACATAATTGAACACAAAATGCAGTTTTAAATGATGGTTTTTATTATTTAGTGAGAAAAATAACTCAAAACCTACATGGCCCTGTGTGAAAAAGAAATTGCTCCCTGAACCTAAAAACTGGTTGGGCCACCCATAGCAGCAATAACTATAACTTGCAACGAGTCATTTACAGCGCTCTGGAGGAATTTTGGCCCACTCATCTTTGCAGAATTGTTGTAATTCAGCTTTATTTGAGGGTTTTCTAGCATGAACCGCCTTTTTAAGGTCATGCCACAACATCTCAGTAGGATTCAGGTCAGGACTTTGACTAGGCCACTCCAAAGTCTTCATTTTGTTTTTCTTCAGCCATTCAGAGGTGTATTTGCTGGTGTGTTTTGGGTCATTGTCTTGCTGCAGCACCCAAGATCGCTTCAGCTTGAGTTGACGAACAGATGGCCGGACATTCTCCTTCAGGATTTTTTGGTAGACAGTAGAATTCATGATTCCATCTATCACAGCAAGCCTTCCAGGTCCTGAAGCAGCAAAACAACCCCATACCATCACACTACCACCACCATATTTTACTGTTGGTATGATGTTCTTTTGCTGAAATGCTGTGTTACTTCTACGCCAGATGTAACGAGACACGCACCTTCCAAAAAGTTCACCTTTTGTCTCGTCGGTCCACAAGGTATTTTCCCAAAAGTCTTGCCAATCATTGAGATGTTTTTTTTAGCAAAATTGAGACGAGCCTTATTGTTCTTTTTGCTTAAAAGTGGTTTGCGCCTTGGATATTTGCCATGCAGACCGTTTTTGCCCAGTCTCTTTCTTATGGTGGAGTCGTGAACAATGACCTTAATTGAGGCAAGTGAGGCCTGCAGTTCTTTAGATGTTGTCCTGGGGTCTTTTGTGGCCTCTCAGATGAGTTTTCTCTGCGCTCTTGGGGTAATTTTGGTCGGCCAGCCACTCCTGGGAAGGTTCATCACTGTTCCATGTTTTTGCCATTTGTGGATAATGTCTCTCACTGTGGTTCGCTGGAGTCCCAAAGCTTTAGAAATGGCTTTATAACCTTTACCAGACTGATAGATCTCAATTACAGTACTTTTGTTCTCATTTGTTCCTGAATTTCTTTGGATCTTGGCATGATGTATAGCTTGTGAGGTGCTTTTGGTCTACTTCTCTGTGTCAGATAGCTCCTATTTAAGTGATTTCTTGATTGAAACAGGTGTGGCAGTAATCCGGCCTGGGGGTGACTACAGAAATTGAACTCAGGTGTGATAAACCACAGTTTAAGTTATTTTTTAACAAGCAGGGCAATCACTTTTTCACACAGGGCCATGTAGATTTGGAGGTTTTTTTTCTCACTAAATAATAAAAACCATCATTTAAAACTGCATTTTGTGTTCAATTATGTTATCTTTGACTAATAGGTAACGGTTTTTGATGAGCAGAAACATTTAAGTGTGACAAACATGCAAAAGAATAAGAAATCAGGAAGGGGGCAAATAGTTTTTCACACCACTGTACATATATAAAGAAACGCTTAAAAATTGTACCATTTTTGGTACAAAAATTGCAGGGAAATTAAACGCCGGGAAGGTTAAGCAAGGAATGGAATTGAACTTTAAATCAAAGCAAGCCCAGGTGAGATCCGAGGCATGTTACTGTGTTACCCTGCATTTCTGTTTATCCTTCTAATGCTTTGCGTTTGGCTTGCATATTCTTAGTTTTGTTTTTATAACTTAACGTGCTTATTGTAGTGTAACTCCTACCCCTAGGGCCCTGCCACCTTACTTGTGAATGCAATTACCTAACCAGACGTCACTGTTTAGTCCCTCAGACCACTCCTGGACCTGCAGTAGCCCAGAGCTGTGTGGCGCGGGAATCAGGATTTATTTTCAGTGGTTACAGTGTCACTCTGACTGTTAATCGCTTCATTTTGTATTTTAATTCATTTTTGTGAAACTGGCTAAATCAAATTTCTCCCAAGAAGGACACGCTTCTCCTTAAAATGGACACCAATACCTCCTTTTAATGCTCAATTGAAGATAACAAGTGGTACTATTTGTAGAACTTTGTGCATCAGCCTGGCATAACTCCCGTTGCTATAGTTACGGTATACGTATTTATCGTACAACTGGCAACAATTTGAGGTGTTTCCTCTCTGTTAGAGCTGTCTGTTTTATCTTAGTGTATATAATGCACTTTAAAATAATTTTGTGTAAAAGTAAATCTAACAGTGAAGTCCTAGAATGGCTGTTTGTCCTAGTTTAGTTTTATTTAAAGTGTATCCAAGGTGACATGATTAGATATGTACAGTGTCAAACATACAAATACCTATGCTGTGTTCCTTTTCTTCTTTTTCTGCCTGATAGAGTTAAACATCAGGTATGCAAGTGACAATTTTTCTTCAGTGGGGATTTAGTCGGACTATAGCAGTAATTAGTACTAATAGGATTTACAGCCAAAAAACTCCTTCCTGGCAGAGAACAACTTCTGAGTGTGACTAGATTTTGGCTTAGAACTCTCTCCATGTGAAAAACTGTAGCATTCAGCTGAGACAATACAACATTAAACCAGTTTTTTAGCTGATACACAGAAAATAAAACAGATTCTAAAAAAAAAGGTAATTTTAGGAGTAGGAGGATGGATACAATTTTTTACCTCATCGGGTTTATTTTCACCTCGGGTTTCCTAAAGTATTTTCCCCTTCTTCACATTTTCATGTACTGTGCTCTTCCAGCAGGATCAAACATTGGATGTGGATGTCCTACTTGCTCGATCTGTTGCTTGTACATTGTCTCTACTAAAGCCAACAGTGACAAAAGTTTCCCTAGAGTGGGCAAAACATAATACAAAGTGGGAAAACCACTTGTGGGCCAAATGTGATGGCTCTGCGGGCCAGAGTTTGACACATATGCTCTGAGGGAACCAGGGTTGGCTTAACCACCGATGGGGAAAAAGTAACTTAGAGCCCCTATCCGCCAACAAAATTTGCAGCTGGATACTGCCCTGCACCCTCCTCCTTGACATTTCTGTTCTTCTGTGGTTGTGTTGCCAGGCCCCCCACGCTGCTGGCTTTTGACCTCCCCCCCCCCCCCCCCCCCCCCAATTGTTCTACGCTAAGTGCACTATCTCTATCCGGGCCCCAGCACGATCACAGCTTTTGCAGTTCACCTGTCCTGGCTCCTGTCCGGGCTGCTGAGTTGGAGCTGCTAGCCCATCTTCATCCCATTACTTGTGTGATCCGGTGCATGTTACACATGACAGGATGCGCCAGGTCACAAGACACAGAAAGTGGGATGGAGACGGGCAAGCAGCTCCAACTCAGCCGCCGGATAGAAGCCTGGATAGGTGAACTGCAAATGCTGTAACCGTGCCGGGGCCCCAATAGAGATAGTGTACTCAGCGCAGAACAAATAGGGGAGGGGTCCAAGATCTGGCAGTGTGTGTGTGTGTGGGGGGGGGGGGGGGCAGTGCAAACCCAGAAGCACAGAAAGGTTAAGGAGGAGGTTTGGGGGCCCCAGCGGTACTTGGGGAAATTGCCCCTCTTGCCTTAATAGAAGCATCGGCTCTGGAGGGAACTCCCAAAGTCATGCATCTCCTACCAAAGTCACAAACAAAAAACCTTATAAGCCGTATTTGTTTAGATGCCAGTTAACCTACCAAAAGGGGTTTAGGCTGTGAAATAAAAGGGTTCATCTGAAGGGAACGCCCTCAAATAGATGGTGCAATCTGCATGCAAAATATATCACTAAAATGCCACGAAAGGGATATGATCCAGCATTTGTCAGTGGCTGCTGGTGTCTGTTTACGTCTCCACCGCTGACGCTATGTGACACGCCTACACACAGATTGATACTGTTGAATGGCGATGTTGTTTACATTGTAAGATGCTCAGTCCCCCCTCCCCCTTGCACTGATGTTGCTGGTGGATGAGGAGGGTCAGTAGCACTAGCTGTGTCACTGTGACTCATATGATTAATGGGAATCTACCGTCCAATATTAAGTGGCTCGATTAAACCTGTACCGTCAAACAATGACTCATCCTCCAGCACCGGACGTATTTATAGCAGACGTGTATTATTAAACCGGGATGTTTATTTTTTTCCCCTCTTCACATGTCAAGTATTGCCGTGCGATATGTCACTGTCAGGGTCCGGGCCTGGACCACTCGGAAAGAGGAGCTTACTTATAGCCGCATTGTCTGTTATATGTTATAGCTGTCAGTACAATAATCGCCAACATTGGCTGAAACTAGCTGAACTGAAAATATCTGTCTATCATCTATCTAATGGTCTATCTGTTATTATAATTACTCAATTATAACGTGACAAGATTAGATGTTAGTCAATGAGATGCTAATTTTTCCAGCATACATAATTACATAGTTACGGTAAAAAGACATCCGTCAACACTTATTCTTATTAGCTGCCCAGAAAGCCATTCTAACTCATTGGATAAACCCGGAACCTCCCACAATCCCTTTAGTTTTTGAATTATTAAATAAAATAATGCTAATGGAGCAATTAAATCTAGAAAAAGAAGCCAAAAACAAAACTGCTAATTATTTTAAGACATGGCGTACCTATATAGAAAAAATCCTTACAGATACTCAGATAGTTCATATAATGAAGGCTTTTATAAACACCACCTGGTATATAAAAAGCAAAATAGCAGGTACCTTGGGGAGATTGGAGATCCGAACATAATATATCAGAGCGGGAGGGGGGGGGGGAGGGGGGATTCGGAGGAGTGGAGACGATTGAGGGCACAGGGAGAGAATAGAGTAGAGTAGGTGCTAGTTTATAGTAGATCAGTGTTCTTAGAAGGTTTATTCTTAATGCATATATAATCTATGTCTCCTTATAAGAGGAAATATACTCTTGAATATACCTTTTCCCCAATCTATATCTATTCTCTATTAGCAACAAATACGATATGTCAAGAGGGAAAAAAAAGAAATAACAAGAGACGAAATGTTATCTAGAAAAATGTCTGTTTATTACTATTCTAATGCATAATTTCTTAAAAATTACATGCACACAAAATGTATATGTATATGTACTTTTTCAATATGTATAAAAATTCCTCTTTGAGTGCATTAATAAAAATTATTTGAAAAAAAAAAAAGACATCCGTCCATCAAGTTCAATCAGAAAGCAAAAAAGAAAAAACACCAAACAAACAAAAAACATTGTCCCGAACCTACACATATCCCAGTTGAACCAAGGGGAAGCCGAATAACCTTACAAGGCCTGGGCCAATTAGCCTTAAAAGAGATAAATTCCTTTCCGACTCCACATGCCAGTGTCAGGCCTGTAGGGATATTCACTCACGAATCAGCTCCAATGCCCCAATCTACCGCCACGCGCTTCACCCTATGTGGGGCGTCCCCGCTTGAATGAGAGGTGAGAGAAAACACCTACCCGAATTCGGTTACACCCAGGCCTTTAGTGTGCAAGGTATTGGAGCTGAATGCAGGATGAGCAAATAAACTTCCAGGCCCAAACAGGGATACAGTGTAGCAGAGTCCAGTAACAGTCCAAGATCATACATGGATAAACAGAGATATTGCAGTACAGGAGGGCTAGGCAGAAGAGAGGTCAAGAACAGATTTGAGGTCAAACCAGGCAGTCGTAACGATAATCCAGGCAATGGGTCGGTTCAGGCAGCAGACAAGGGAGGTCCAGCAAACGAGCAGAAGTCCAGATAATCCAATATAATAACTGCAGGTAAACAGAGCACCCAGCAACCAGCAAGCTAGAGCCATCACAGGCAACATGCAACTGTCACAGCAAGGTTTAAATACTGACCGCACCCAATCAGTGGCCGGCCATATGCACACAACAGTCAATCACACACAGGCATGACTGTGTGTCAGCTATAGCATGCTGGTTAAGAGCAGCGCCTCTGATGTGAGAGACCAGGGTTCAATCCCAGCCAGGGGCAGCATCCATTATATTTATTAAATAAACCCCTGCCTAAGTGTCAGCTGACTATCCTGTCAGCTGACACTACCTCTGTCGCCGCCTCAGACCATACTGCGGCCGAGAGGAGCGAGACATCCACCCACCCACCAGTATGCGCAGAGCGATCCCCAGTGTGCGCATCACCAGCGGAGGGCGGCTGCCAACATGCGGAAGTGCCAGGATGCGACCCGCTCTTGACAGAGACGGCCGCACCGCTGGATCCCGGAGGTAAGTCCCTTACAGCCAGTCAGATAAATCCCTGGATCAACCCCTCCTGGGAATTACCTAGTAATTGAAGCTGTGGATGCACTTCAATGCAAGGAAAGCATCCAAGCGCTCTTTAAATGCAGATATAGAGTTTGCCATAACTACCGTATTTTTCAGACTATAAGATGTTCCTGACCATAAGACGCACCTAGGTTTGGAGGACAAAAACCAGGGGAAAAGGGGCATCTTGTGGATTATGCTCCCTTTGTACCTCATGCCCCGTGTAGCTCTTGTGTCTCCCTGTGTCCTCCTCTATCCCCCTTGTGTCCTCCTGTGTCCCCCATGTGTCTGCCTTTGTCCTCCTCGTGTCCTCCTCTATGCCTCTTCCTGTCCCCGTGTCCTCCTCTGCATGGGCACAGTACAGAAGTCCCTGACATTGCGACGGGTTGGAGGCTCGTTTTGCTAGGCTTTCACAAGTCAGGAACCTCCTGCATCTGGACTATAAGATGCAGTGACTTTTTCCCCACTTTTGAGGGATAAAAAGTGAGTCTTAGGCTCCCTGCACACTGCAAATCCGTTTTGCAATTCCGATTCCGATTTGCAATTCTGATTTTCTCTGAATACAATCAACAAAAAAAACAGAGGAAAAAATGCAGCATGCAGTAACGATTAAAAATCAGAATCTGAATCAGATTTAAAAACCTATTAAAAATCGGAATCGGGATCGCATGCATTGTGCAGGGAGCCTTATAGTTTAAAAAATACAGTACTTCCTGAGGTAAGATGTTCCAGATTTTAACCAAACTCACTGTAAAGGATCCCTTTGTAAATAGAGGGCAAAACCTTTATTTCCTCCATACGCAGATCATGTCCCCTTGTCCGTTATACAACCCTAGGGAGAAAAAGCTCATCTGCCAAGCTTTTGTATTGCCCTCTGATGTATTTATACATGTTAATCAGGTCACCTCTCAGTCAGCTTTTTTTCCAAACTCAATAAGCCCAGGTTGTCCAACTTTTCTAGGTAAGTGTGATCTTCCATCCCTCTGATTAATTTAGTTGCCCAACTTTGTACATGCAAATATAATGCAAACTACCATATACGGTATACAACTTAGTAATTGGCCAATCCATATCTGCAGGAAGCACCTTCAAGCCCTGAAATCTCTCAGTGATGTCCTAACCCCCTCTGCTTAACATTCATACATCAGTCCTTTAGCTCAGTGTTCCCCAACCCTGTCCTCAAGGCCCACCAACAGTGCATGTTTTGTACACATCCACAGAGGTAGTTATTCAGCTCCACTGAGACACTAATGACCTCACCCGTGATTGTGTGTGGTTTCCTGCAAAACATGTACTGTTGGTGAGCCTTGAGGACAGGGTTGGGGAACTCTGCTTTAGCTAAAGAGCCTCGCCACTGTCACATTACACCGATCCTTCGCTCACTGCACTGGCTACCAGTACAATGGAGAATACTCTTCAAGATTGGACTGCTGACATTCAAATGCCTGCACAATCTGGGCCCTGGATACATGAAGGACTTGCTGAAGCTGCACCACACCTCTCACAACTTCAGCAAGTTCTATATACTTGGTCACTCCCAGAGTGCACCTCAAAAAATCTGGAGACAGAGCCTTCTGTCATGCTGCCCCTACTCTTTGGAACTCCCTGCCACAACCAGTAAAGACAGCACCATCCCTGGAGCTATTCAAATCCAGACTGAAAAGCCACCTGTTCAGCCTGGCATTTCCGGACTTATAAAATTCTTCCTCTGTACCACGATAGTCTGAGCCATACTTATGCGCTTTGAGTCCTATGGGAGAAAAGCGCTTTACAAATGTTATTTGTTGTTGTTGTTTTAGCTAGTGTGTCTCTACCGCCTTCCCTTAGACCTGGGTTTTTTAAAGAGAACCTAAGGTGGGTTTGAAGAATATTATCTGCATACAGAGGCTGGATCTGCCTATACAGCCCAGCCTCTGTTGCTATCCCAAACCCCCCTAAGGTCCCCCTGCACTCTGCAATCCCTCATAAATCACAGCCACGCTGCTGACAAACAGCTTGTCAGAGCTGGCTGTGTTTATCTCTATAGTGTCAGTCTGCTGCTCTCCCCGCCTCCTGCAGAACTCCAGTCCCCGCCTGCATCCCTTCCCTCCCCGCTGATTGGAGGGAAGGGACGGGGGCAGGGACCGGAGCTATGCAGGAGGCGGGGGAGCAGCTGAGACTGACACTACAGATGTAAACACAGCCTCACAGCACGGCTGTGATTTATGAGGGACTGCAGAGTGCAGGGGGACCTTAGTGGGGTTTGGGATAGCAACAGAGGCTGGGCTGTATAGGCAGATCCAGCCTCTGTATGCAGATAACATTCTTTAAACACACCTCGGGTTCTCTTTAACCTTTGTTCAGTCAAACCCCAGGGGTTCAGTGAGCCAGTCTCAGGGGTTTGGCAGAGGTGTGTGTGTCCGTTCTGTTCAGTAAATATTCATTGAGTTTTATGTACTTTTTCTTTTTATGTGACATTAATGTTTTATTGGTTTTGTTCTTTGAACACAGTGATTTTATGTGCCACTGATGTATGGTTCATTTTGTACACTAACAAAACATGTATGATAGACATTTATATTGCGCTTTTCTCCTTGCAGGCTCAAAGCACCTGCAGCCACTAGGTCGCACTCTATAGGCGGTAGAAGTGCTAGAGAGTCTTGCCCAAGGTCTCCTAATGAATAGGTGCTGGCTTACTGAACAGGAAGAGCCAAGATACAAACCCATGTCTCTGGTATCAGTGGCATAGCCCTTAACCATTACACTATCCAGCCACATAGCAACACAACGCTGCTGAGAAGTCCTATTGCATGTTAGAACTGCGATGCGGTACAATGCATACAGTGCCATAAAAGCATGCTTCATTGCACTGTAACCATGCACATTACCCTGTAAACACCGCACACCTCAGTCAGTGTGCTAGCCCAATAGGAATGACATTGTATTGCATTATGTTGCAACAGATCACATTATGCATAGTGCGCAAGTAGCCTAATGCCTGGCATAACACGGGTCGATCCGGCGGCCGATTAGCCGCCGGATCGACTCCCGCTCGCCCGCCGGCGCTCCTTATCAGCCGCTCGATTCCCTCTATTGTCCACCGGCTGGGAATCTATCCGGCAGGTCATCGGACCTGTCGGATATTATAAATCGAGCCATCACCGGCTCGATTGATAAGAAAAACACTTGCCGTGTATGCCTGGCATCAGACTCAATATATGGAGAGGTTGATAGATCAGGCACATTCATTTCCCTCTATGGTTGTATCTGTACTTGTTAAACAACAGATGAAGAAAGAGAGATTTGGAGGCTGTTCCCTTTAAGCAATACCAGTTGCCTGGCAATCCTGCTGATCCCCTGCCTCTAATACTTTTAGCCATAGACCTTGAACAAGCATGCAGCAGTTCAGGTGTTACTGACTTTATTGTCAGACCTGACAAGATTAGCTGCATGCTTATTTCTGATGTGATTCAGACACTACTGCAGCCAAATAGAACAGCAGGGCTGCCAGGGAACTGGTATTGCTTAAAGGGATCCTTAACTGAGAGCGATATAGATGTTTCCTTTTAAACAATACCAGTTGCTTGTCAGTGCTGCTGATTTCTTTAGCTGAATCACACACCTGAGACAAGCATGCAGCTACTCCAGCCTGACTTCAGTCAGAGCTCCTGATCTGCATTGTAGATGGGGCTGTGTATAAAAGTATGAGGGTAGGAACACACTGGGCAGAATTGCATATGCATGTTCCATTATGCGCTATGGAAAACACATATGCGATTCTGCCCAGTGTGTTCCTAACCTTACAGACACAGGATCAGCAGGAGAGTCAGGCAACTGGTAATATTTTCAAAGGAAACATTCATATCCTTCTCAGTTTAGGTTCCCTTTAAAAGGAAATAATTATGGCAGCCTCCATATCGCTCTCGCTTCAGTTGTCCTTTAAATGAATTACTGTAACTTGGGTGAGGCTTTTAGCACATCATGAAATTCTCTGTAACGTAAGCCTCTGCTTGTTTGTTTTAATCAGATTTAGCCTTATAAAGTGAGCTCACGTTGTAAGAGAACAAGAGGAAAAAAAGATTTCCTGCTTAGACCTTTCCAAGAAATGTATGCGTAATTTACTGTTGTTTTTCCAAGTCAGATTGTACTATGAGAAGCGGTGTGTTAAAGGACTATATTTCTTAATCCTACTCCTTTATATAGCGCCAACATGTTGTGTAATATTTCAGGGTCATATCACATGGGGGGGTGGGGAGGGCAGTAGCAGACACCTACAGCAGCTACAAATCTCTCTTCCCACAATACATTGCGGTTGCAGTATACCTCCTACCAATCATGGTTGTGGGCGTTTCGGCATGTTCATACGTGCTTATATTGGTCTCTGCATTTGCTATTGTGTTTTTGTGTACTTTAAAGAGAACCCGAGGTGGGTTTGAAGAATGTTATCTGCATACAGAGGCTGGATCTGCCTATACAGCCCAGCCTCTGTTGCTATCCCAAACCCCCCTAAGGTCCCCCTGCACTCTGCAATCCCCCATAAATCACAGCCGTGCTGTGAGGCTGTGTTTACATCCCTAGTGTCAGTCTCGGCTGCTCCCCCGCCTCCTGCATAGCTCCAGTCCCTGCCCCCATCCCTTCCCTCCAATCAGCAGGGAGGGAAGGGATGCAGGCAGGGACTGGAGTACTGCAGGAGGCGGGGAGAGCAGCAGACTGACACTATAGAGATAAACACAGCCAGCTCTGACAAGCTGTTTGTCAGCAGCGTGGCTGTGATTTATGGGGGATTGCAGAGTGCAGGGGGACCTTAGGGGGGTTTGGGATAGCAACAGAGGCTGGGCTGTATAGGCAGATCCAGCCTCTGTATGCAGATAACATTCTTCAAACCCACCTCGGGTTCTCTTTAATGCAGCATGCATTGTAGTCACATATTGAAAAATAAGAATGCAGTACACAAGGGAGGCCACAAAATGGGCCTTGTGTGGTAAAACGCACATCCTTGCAAATCGCAAGACATATGAAGTGAAGTAAAAAATTCAATTGTGGGAACAATCTTTCATGTCTCTTTCACAATACAATTCGGGAAAAGCATATTCAAAAACGTAGGCTCATTTGTATGTATTGTTTGATTATCACTAATAAATGGTTTTATTGCCAACATTGTCATTAACAAATATAACATATATACATCTATATATCTATCTATGGATCTATCTATAGATAGATGGATAGATGGATAGATAGATAGATAGATAGGTAGGTAGGTAGATAGGTAGGTAGGTAGATAGGTAGGTAGGTAGGTAGGTAGATAGGTAGGTAGGTAGGTAGGTAGGTAGATAGATAGATAGATAGATAGATAGATAGATAGATAGATAGATAACACTGCAGGGTGGCCTCTTGAGCGCGTCCCAGTGGCTGCAGCTCTTGAGCGCTTTGAGTCCGACAGGAGAAAAGCGCTATACAAATGTTTGGATTATTATTATTATAGATAGATAGATAGATAGATAGATAATAAAACAAATATATTAACAAATATAAATAAAGCAAACGAATTGAGTATTTCTACCGAGCTCCCTCCTGTCATTGAAGAGACGCAGCTCATCCAGCTTGTTAACCAGTTAAAGGACACCCGAGGTGAAAATAAATTAATGAAATAAACAATTGTATCTATCCTCCTTCTCCTAAAAATAACTTTTTAAGACACTCCACAGTTTTATTTTATATTTAAATCTAGTTTTTATTGTTTTTGCTCAATGACACAGCCATTGAAGTATGCCAGAGCTAAAATCTATGAACTATTGACCTTTTTCTATCTCTTTCCTGCTCTGAGAAGCCATTTTCTGCTAGGAAAGTGTTTTATAGTTGGAATTTCTTATCAGTGAGGGTCACACTGTAGTCTGACCCAGTCCTGACTCAGGGCTGGGGCACACCGAGCGGCTTTATGAGCGTTTCTGCAGCCACTTGCGGCTGCGGATACGCTTAGTCAATGGATCTCAATGAGGTGGGTCACACCAGAGCGGGAGGAGTTTTGCTGAAACGAATCCTCCCGGGGTGAGGCATTTTTTGGATTGCGGAGGCATTTCTGCCTCAATGTTAAGTATAGGAAAAACGCAAACCGCTCTGAAAAACGGCAGATCAGAGTGGTTTGCCAGGCGGTTTTGTTACAGAAGCTGTTCAGTAACAGCTTTACTGTAACAATATATGAAATGTACTACACTGAAATCCGCAGCAGCAATCCGCAAAACGCTAGCAAAACGCCTCAGAAAAATAAAAAAAAGCGTTTAAAAATCTAGCATTTTGCGGATCTGCTAGCGGGTTTTGGTGTGCACCAGGCCTCAGACAGGAACTGCCACTTACATGCCTGATGTTTAACTCTTTCAGGCAGAGAAAGAAAAAAAAGGAACACAGCATAGTTATTTGTGTGCTAGGCACTGTACATACCCATGTCTATCTCATTGTGTCACCTTGGGTATCCTTTAATATGTATATGAAGAAGCTAGCACATCCAAGAATTATCTGTACAGTATTATCTTTCAAATAAGCCAACGTTTCGGAGCCATGCAAGGCCCCTTTATCAAGGCACACGTTGCTCTGGGCAACAATCTGTCTGCTGCTTCAGAGTATACCTAAAAGGTTAGGTGGGGAGTCTCTGCTTCTCTTCACGCAGTTGTGGCGCCATCTTGGTTGTTGAGGTCCATGCAGTATATACTGTATTTGTCTATTGCACCAGCTAAGTGACATGAGCAACATTGCATCATTTGCGTAATTTAACTTTAAAGTGAAACTTAACCGGGTAAAATTATTTAAAATAAACACGATGTACCTGCAAATAAATATTACATACTTACCTCGTCGTCAGTTCCTCTCAGAAGCTCAACATTTTCTTCTTACAACAATTCCTTCCATTTCTGACAAAATTGTTTCAGCACTGAAATATACCAGTTGCTCTCAGTTGTAACTGAAAGGACAATTGATGAGCAAGGTAATGTCCATGTTTTCCTATTGTTCAAGTGGGCGATATTAAAGTTTAACAGTGTGCTGACCAGGAAGCTGTTATGGGGTAGAGGCCTATTTCAAAATGAAGGACAGAGAATTCTATTGATCAGAGTGGACAAACAGGACACAGGAGAGGAGAAAGAGATTGAGGAGTACACCAAGTATGATGTGTGTATGTTTATTTTGACTTTTAATTTTCAGTTAAGGTTTGCTTTAAAGCAATTAAGATATAATGGTTCCTTCCAGTGTTTGTAGAGCAGAGATGACATGGTGCCAGTGCATTTGCATGTCATTTCAGGCTACGGAGATAGGTTACATAATGACTTGCTTGCCTCTCTTCCAAGAATGTACATTCCAGTCTAAATAAGGTCGCGCATTTAGGTCAGCCACACAGAATCTTCATTAGTGCCATAAATAACATGTATGAAAGCTGGACTACCACAAGTTCTGCTGGTGGAATTAAGTTGTGAAAATCTTCAGCAATTACTTCTAAGTTATTGCCAGTAATATGTGGCTTCTGTCCTAAACTGACGGAGCTTTTGTAGTGTGCGATGATAAAACACTTTTCCCCTGTTTAGTGTACCAGCTTGCCACTGTTTTATACTGAACTTCATTTACTGCAGATGTTAATTGTTTGAGTTCCCGGCCTGAAAATATGGGTTGTCTTTAAAGGGAACCTAAACTGAGAAGGATATGGATTTTTCCTTTTAAAAAAATACCAGTTGCCTGACTCTCCTGCTGATCCTGTGTCTCTAATATTAACTTTTAGCCTCAGCCCCGAACAAGCATGCAGATCAGGTGCTCTCACTGAAGTCAGACTGAATTAGCTGCATGCTTGTTTCAGGTGTCTGATATAGCCACTACTGCAGCCAAAAAGGTCAGCCGGACTGCCAAGTAACTGGTATTGTTTAGAAGGAAACATCCATATCCCTCTCAGTTAAGGTTTCCTTTAAGGCTGGTTTCACAGTGGGACGTTACAGGCGCACGTTAGAGCAGCCTGTAACGCACCCCACCGCACAGCAATGAAAAATCAATGGGCTGTTCACAGTGCCCACGTTGCGTTACATTGTAACGCTGCGCCATAAGACAACGTACTGCATGCAGTACTTTACACGCGGCAGAGCCACGTTAGACTGCTTGCACATGCTCAGTAATGTTGGGGAGGAGGGGAGAGCGGCCAGGCACATGGCTAATTAATATTCACTGCACTCAGTGACGTGCAGTGTTTACTTCCTGGAGCGGCCGTTCTGTGCGGCGATTGGCCGGGCGGGACCACGTGATGCCGCATGCGTCCAAGAGTGCGCATCACGGCATTACGGACGCCAGAGTGAGCTGCACAACGCGGCTCACTCTGACGTCCACCTTAGAGAGCACCTGGCGTTGCGTTAGGGGCACGTTATGCGACCTTAACGTCCCCTAAAACGCAACGTCCTGGTGTGCAACCAGCCTAAAGGATATCCGAGGCAAGCAATAAAATCTATTTATACTTACCTGGGGCTTCTTTAAGTCATTAGAAGGTATTTGTGTTCCTCGCGGCAGCTCCGGCCTCCTCTAGGGTCATGCTAGCAGCCTTTAAGTACCACAGACCCCCAGTGGGTCAACGTCTTCTGTGCATGCGTGGGTGTGCGCCTGGAAACCCCTCCCCTTCCCGCAAGAACACACTCACATCCCCAGGGGTATACTGCACCTGGGCAGGCGCAGTTTGCTCCCCATGGTGTGGATCTTCTTGGGATTGCACATGTGCAGAAGATGCCAACCCGCCGGGGGTCTGCAATCCTTAGAGGCTGGCAGTGGGACCCCAGAGAAGACCTGAGCTGTGGTGAGGGACACAAATGACTTCCAAGGGCTGGAAAAAAAAGCCCCAGGTAAGTAAGCATACATTTTATTGCTTGACTCTCTTATCCTTTAACCATTTTAGCCTTTTGGATGTAGCGGCCATAACGCGCTTTATTGATGTAGTGATACAGCGCTATTAGTTAGAATCAACCCCAGTGTCTCCTAAATCACAAAAAAAAGATTATTGTTTAAATGTATCTTATCTCTGGACTTTCCAGCTATATTTACAGGCAGAGGACTGTGTGTGAAAGTTGAATGGTATCATGAGATAAGGTGCACAAACCAAACTTTAAATTAAAATTCCAAATGATAAAGATCAAAACAAAGCTGTTTACAGTCAATAACAAAAATAATAATGATGTGAAAGGCAGTAGGATGTCACCTCCTTACAGCCAATCACCATTTGTAACCAGGAATATTCATCCTAGTTAAAGGTGAATACACACATCAGACTATAGTCTTTGGAAAATGAAAGATCACAGACCAATCTTACCACCCTTCATGTAGTATGAGAGCCATACTATACACAGTCTTTTCTATGGAGCTGAACTCCACATCAGAAAAAAATCTTTGCAAGATGCTGCACACACAGATGCTGTACAGACACAAAAGATCAGTATCTGCAAAAGATCTGTTCCTGCCAAAGATCCATTCCTGCAAATTGCAATGATAGTCTATGAGATCTGCAGATCATCATACACACATGATACAACTGACATTCATCTGCAGATCAAGCAATCGTCTGCAGATCTGAAAATCCATCCTGGTGGATCTGATCTGCAGATGAATGTCAGTTAAATCATGTGTGTATGATGATCTGCAGATCTCATAGACTATCATTGCATTTTGCAGGAATGGATTTTTGGCAGGAACAGATCTTTTGCAGATACTGATCTTTTGTGTCTGTACAGCATCTGTGTGTGCAGCATCTTGCAAAGATTTTTTTCTGATGTGGAGTTCAGCTCCATAGAAAAGACTGTCTAGAGTATGGCTCTCATACTACATGGAAGGGGGTAAGATTGGTCTGTGATCTTTCATTTTCCAAAGACTATAGTCTGATGTGTGTATGCACCTTAAGGCCACATACAGACATCAGACCATAGTCTTTGGAAAATGAAAGATCACAGACCAATCTTACCACCCTTCCTGTAGTATAAGAGCCATACTCTACACAGTCTTTTCTATGGAGCTGAACTCCCCATCAGACAGAAATCTTTGCAAGATGCTGCACACACAGATGCTGTACAGACACAAAAGATCAGTATCTGCAAAAGATCTGTTCCTGCAAAAGATCCATTCCTGCAAATTGCAATGATAGTCTATGAGATCTGCAGATCATCATACACACATGATACAACTGACATTCATCTGCAGATCAAGCAATCATCTGCAGATCTGAAAATCCATCCTGGTGGATCTGATCTGCAAATGAATGTCAGTTAAATCATGTGTGTATGATGATCTGCAGATCTCATAGACTATCATTGCAATTTGCAGGAATGGATCTTTGGCAGGAACAGATCTTTTGCAGATACTGATCTTTTGTGTCTGTACAGCATCTGTGTGTGCAGCATCTTGCAAAGATTTCTGTCTGATGGGGAGTTCAGCTCCATAGAAAAGACTGTGTAGAGTATGGCTCTCATACTACATGGAAGGGGGTAAAATTGGTCTGTGATCTTTCATTTTCAAAAGATTATGGTCTGATGTGTGTATGTGGCCTTTGGCAGCGTTGCACTGTATCAAGTCTGGGGGTCCTCCTCCAATCTCTGAATACTGGAAGGCACATACTATGTACATGTCCACATGACCTTCGTTTAGCCTCTCTATGATTATTTTACGGATTTTAGGGCCTAAAGGCCGTGCAATGTTTATGCAGGCTTCTAGACCCTAAAACAGGCAAACATTGCGTTCCGTTCGCGTGGCTGTTAGCGTTGGGCGTTTTTTGACGTGTGTTTTTTTTTTTTTCTATGCCCTGCACTTGGGTGGGTGTTTTTGTGCTAAGCGGTTTTCTAAGCCTTTTTCCCGAGCGGTTTTGTAATTCACTTCCTGACGCAAGTCAGGAAGTGAACTCTTTGACCCGGAGAAGAATAAATACAATGTATTTATTCTTAAAAACGCAAACGCATTTACTGCACAAAGCGATTTTGTGAGCGTTTTGCGTTTTCCTATACCTTCCATTGAGGCAGAAACGCCTCACAAATGGCCCATGCTGCGCTTCTCTGAGCGGATCGGAAACGAACCACTCAGATGTGAACTCTCATAGAGAATCATTGCACAAGCGTTCTTAGGGCGATTTTGAAAATCGCCAGCGTTTGAAAAAAGGACAAAAAATCCCTTAGTGTGAACAAGCCTCTAAAATGCTTGTGCAATGATTCCCTATAAGAGAGTTCAAATCTAAGTGGCTCGTTTTCAGTCCGCTCAGCGAAGCGATGCCTACCATTTTTGATGCAATTCCGCCTTAAAGGGACTCCGAGCTGTACATAGAATCAAAATCTGAACTTACCTGGGGCTTTCTCCAGCCCACAGTAGGTCGGGAGGTCCCTCGGCGTCCCTCCTGCTCTTCTCCCAGGCCTTCGCCCAGAAATGGCTCCCGGCGACACTGAGCCCGAGTGTCGGGCTCCTTCTTCCTGAAACGTCACGTCTGTCGTCACTACGCCGGCCGCCTCGCATCATCACAGCAGCCCGTGTGACAGTACGGCGCCTGCGCGATTAAACTACGCATGCTCCGTACTGTCATGCCGGCCGCCGTGATGATGCGATGCAACCGGTGTGGTGACGACTAATGTCATCTTTCAGGAAGAAGGAGCCCGACGCTCAGGCTCAGTGTCGCCGGGAGCCATTTCTGAGCGAAGACCTGGGAGAAGAGCCAGAAGGATGCAGCCCCAGGACCGCCTAACGACAATTGGCGTCAAGTCCTGGGATGGGGTTTTGCAGGGGATCGCGCGTGCCGAGCTCCGCTCCGTCATCAGTCTCCCAGCGGTTACCGCTAGGAGACTGTTAGACAGCGAAACTGCTGTCTATTTACATTGTACAGCGCTGTGATCTACGGCAGCGCTTTACTGGGGAAAGCCATGTTACACCCGGCTGTCCCCCTGGGAGGCAGGAGAGCGATCGGCTCTCATAGGCTGAAACCTATGACAGCCGATCACCGTCATTGGCTGGCTTGGGTGGGAGGGAAGGTACAAAAAAAATTATTACATAAATAGAGACATTTATTTAAAAAAATATACAAATAAATATTTATTAAAAAATAAACAAACACTCTAGCAGCAATCAGAACCCACCAACAGAAAGCAGAAAGGAGGGAGGGGGGATGGTATCACTTGTATGCTGAGTTGTACGGCCCTGCAGCGAAGCCTTAAAAGCTGCAGTGGCCTAAATTGAAAAAATTAGCCTGGTCACTAGGGGGGTGTAAGCCTACGGTCCTCAAGTGGTTAAAAGGGTCATACACTGAAAAATGTCACCATTGTTTGCTAATTGAGCTTTGTATCAGGCGTAGTAAATTCCCAAGGACTTCAGCTGCAACCTCCCCATTGTGTGAGGTTTGCAATCCGCCCAGTTTATTGCCAGGCTCTGGTGAGGCATACTTATGTAGACATGCTCTGGGAAAGCCATGATATTTATAGGAGATTGTAGGGAATGTTGACATGTTTTTGGATGTGGCCGCACTAATATGCAAGTGTTTTGCCTTTTACATAATCCTCTCAGGAATCCTTGAAAATACAGTGTGCTCCCAAAGTTTCCACACTAGTTAAAAATAAATTGCTAAAAATACAAACAGAGAGCTATCTCTGTGAAAGTCGTTGTATAATAAAGACAAGTTGTAGTGTTATCACGTACTTTAGTAAACTTTTACATGGACACTGTTGTTTGTAGCACAAAACACATCAAGATTATGCATCCTAAAGTGAGGTTCCGGAACAACCACCCTGGGGTACTTCGGCTGCGGTCACAGAGAAGTGGGATTGGCTCAGTTGGCAGTGGAATATTATACTTAAAGGAACACTATTGATTACCTTGTTTCTTTTCACTTGCCATAGGAATTGTTTGGAAAGTGCTGCTAAGTATGGGTGTATACATTCCAATGCATATCCGATTGTTTACTGTTATCAAAGTTGTTTCACACTTCACTGAAGGCAAGTCTGGCCACATCTGAGGACTACTTAATCATGAAAGGAGGGGGGATATCCTCACACTACATCTGCTAATCCTGTGTGTGAGAAAGCTCTTACTGGCTGCTGCCTGTGTGTCTCTGACTGAGCTTGCTGCAGAGAGCAGAGGAAATGTATCTTATGCTACGTACACACATGCGACAACGATCGTTCGTTGTCAACGACGAACGTTCTTTTAATTGACGAAAGAACGACCGAAGTAAAGTTAGTTCTAAAAAGTGTGTAACGATCACATCGTTAGAACGAACGTTACACCACGTAAAAGCACTTAATGCGCCTGCGCATAAAATTGTAAAGTTCCTTGGAGAAAAAGTGAAATGCGCATGTCCAGCCTGGTACGAACGATCGTTTCCAACGATGTACCACTTTTGCTAACGATCGTCGGTGGTAAAAATCCGCCAAGACAGAACTTTGTTTTGTAGCGATTTGCCTCGTTCGTCGTTTGCCTTAATAGTCGTTGGTTCGTTTTTTGTAACGATCGTCGTTGGTAAAGATCGGGGAACGATCGTTACAAACGACTATAGTCGCATGTGTGTACGCACCTTTATGTGCAACATAAGCATTTGTAATCGTGTGTGAAACCTGACACCAGAGGCTTTTCATATATATGGTAACTGCAGCCTGACATGCAAAAAACAGTGTAATATTGAAACAGAGATTCACCTTTGAAAATGAGACATTCCAAAAATCTACACACAATGAATTAAAGCTTTTGCCTCTGATATATAACATGAAAAGTCGGAAAATGTACTTAGACATTATTTGTACATTGTCATTTTAGAACACTTGGTTTGGTAGCGTTCATTTAACTTGCATTAGTGGCATAACCAAAATTCATGGGGTCCCACAGCCAAACTTTGATGGGACCAATATTCATACCCCTTCCCTTTCCTTCCCTTGGTGCCCTTCATGGTCATGTGACCCATCTCACAAGGGTCGTAAAACAATCTACCAACACAATCCTTTCCACAACCCCCTCCTACTAACCACATTTGCAAACTTAAATTCTGCACCCCTCCCCCCAACAAAAGAATGGGCCCCTGCATTGATTTAAAGTTCCCACACAGTGCCCACCTCGAAAGTAAAGGGCAGATACTCACCTGCAGCCTGCTGGATTTCTCTCATCTCTTCATCTTGTTCTATTTGGACAAATGACCGACATGGGACACCAGTTGCCACTATACCACAGGAACTGCTGAGGGGGCATGGTCACATATTTCCTGTGTACGGCCTAAAGGGGAGGGGCCACATACACTACCCCTTTTCCCGCATCTCTCCCCTCTCCGCCTCTGGCTGGCCATGTGCTGCTCTGCATAGGGCAGCAGTGCAGCACAATTTGATTGTACGCCGGCACTGCACTGTCAACGTGCGACACACTATTTTCAAGCTTCTGACCACGATCTACCCAGCAGTCCATCGACGCAATGAGCAGCCTTGCTCTACTGTAATTAGATACATTATAATAAGGACCACGATAATGGGGTAACATGGAGTGCTGTAATAGGGAGAGCATTAGAACTGATAGCCCTAAAATGAGAATTGTAATGTGGAGCACTAAAATGGCAGAGAGGTTAAATGTGGGCCAGTATAATAGGAAGCAGTAGAATGTGTGTGTGTCTGTGTGTGTCTATATGGAAAGCACTAGAATATGGAGAGAGGCTATAATGGTGACACTAGAATGGTCAGAATTAGAACGTGAAGAACTATTATGGGACATACACTAGCATTTAAACAAGTAGAGTAAGGGGATGACTATAATGAGGAACACTTACAGTGGTGTGAAAATCTATTTGCCCCCTTCCTGATTTCTTATTCTTTTGCATGTTTGTCACACGTAAATGTTTCTGCTAATCAAAAACCGTTAACTATTAGTCAAAGATAACATAATTGAACACAAAATGCAGTTTTGAATGATGCTTTTTATTGTTTAGTAAGAAAAAAAACTCCAAATCTGCATGGCCCTGTGTGAAAAAGTGATTGCCCCCCTTGTTAAAAAATAACTTAACTGTGGTTGATCACACCTGAGTTCACTTTCTGTAGTCACCCCCAGGCCTGATTACTGTCACACCTGTTTCAATCAAGAAATCACTTAAATAGGAGATATCTGACACAGAGAAGTAGACCAAAAGCACCTCAAAAGCTAGACATCATGCCAAGATCCAAAGAAATTCAGGAACAAATGAGAACAAAAGTAATTTTGTCTGGTAAAGGTTATAAAGCCATTTCTAAAGCTTTGGGACTCCAGCGAACCACACTGAGAGCCATTATCCACAAATGGCAAAAACATGGAACAGTTATGAACCTTCCCATCCGAGAGGCCACAAAAGACTTCAGTTGGACGCCATCGCAAGATTGCGTCGCTAGCAGGACCGTCCCGGCAGGCATCCCTCCCACAGGGGTCCCTCCCTAACCGCTCACCTGTCCGCCATGTCCTACAGCTGAAAGAAAACGTTTAAAAACACACGATTGGTTCACACGATGGCCAGGGGCCCCGGACCTCTTTCACTGGCCGGGGCCCCAAGGCCAACATGCGACACCTGGAGGGGAGTGCAGGTGGGCCTGGACTGCATCTATAGAACTGCAGGCCTCACTTGCCTCAATTAAGGTCAGTGTTCACGACTCCACCATAAGAAAGAGACTGGGCAAAAACGGCCCGCATGGCAGATATCCAAGGCGCACACCACTTTTAAGCAAAAAGAACATTAAGGCTCGTCTCAATTTTGCTAAAAAACATCTCAATGATTGCCAAGACTTTTGGAAAAATACCTTGTGGACCGACGAGACAAAAGTTGAACTTTTTGGAAGGTGCGTGTCCCGTTACATCTGGCGTAGAAGTAACACAGCATTTCAGCAAAAGAACATCATACCAACAGTAAAATATGGTTGGTGGTAGTGTGATGGTCTGGGGTTGTTTTGCTGCTTCAGGACCTGGAATGCTTGCTGTGATAGATGGAACCATGAATTCTACTGTCTACCAAAAAATCCTGAAGGAGAATGTCCGGCCATCTGTTCGTCAACTCAAGCTGAAGCGATCTTGGGTGCTGCAGCAGGACAATGACCCAAAACACACCAGCAAATCCACCTCTGAATGGCTGAAGAAAAACAAAATGAAGACTTTGGAGTGGCCTAGTCAAAGTCCTGACCTGAATCCTATTGAGATGTTGTGGCATGACCTTAAAAATGCGGTTCATGCTAGAAAACCCTCAAATAAAGCTGAATTACAACAATACTGCAAAGATGAGTGGGCCAAAATTCCTCAAGAGCGCTGTAAAAGACTCGTTGCAAGTTATCGCAAACGCTTGATTGCAGTTATTGCTGCTAAGGGTGGCCCAACCAGTTATTAGGTTCAGGGGGCAATTTCTTTTTCACACAGGGCCATGTAGGTTTGGAGTTTTTTTTTTCTCACTAAATAATAAAAACCATCATTTAAAACTGCATTTTGTGTTCAATTATGTTATCTTTGACTAATAGTTAACGGTTTTTGATGAGCAGAAACATTTACGTGTGACAAACATGCAAAAGAATAAGTAATCATGAAGGGGCCAAATAGTTTTTCACATCACTGTATATAGGGGGAGAACTATGGTGTTAGTGAGTAGTGGTAGAAAACCGGAAGCACTAAAATAGGTTTAGATTGCTTTATAGTGTAAGCTTGCAAGGGCAGAGCTCTCTCACCCTTTTGTGTCTTGGAATTTGTTATACATCTTTTTTCATCATGTTACGTTTGTCACTGTATTTACCAATTCTGTATGTTGTACCAATTTTGTATATTGGTGATTGTACACCATTCTCTGTATTATTATGTACCCCATGTTTGTTTCTTACTTTGTACAGCACCACAGAATAGGTTGGTGATTTATAAATCAATAATCATATAGGTGGGAACCTATGATGGTGGCACTTATATCGGCGGAAAACATGGACAACACTGTTATGGGGTTTACTAAAATATGGGCGGTTCTATGAAAGGGAACACTAGAATCAGGAACACTAGGAAGGGGGTGCATTATAGGGCGGCACTGTGGTGTAGTGGGTAGCACTCTTGTCTTGCAGCGCTGGGTCGTTGGTTTGAATCTCAGTCAGGGCACTATTTGCATTGAGTTTGTATGTTCTCCCTGTGTCTGTGTGGGTTTCCTCCAGGCACTCTGATTTCCTCCCATATCCCGAAAACATACAGAGAAGTTAATTGGCTTCCCCCTAAATTGGCCCTAGACTATGATACATACACTACACAACACAGACATATGACTATGGTAGGAATTAGATTGTGAGCCCTTCTGAGGACAATATACTCTGTACAGCACTGTGGAAGATGTAGGCACTATATAAATACTATAATAATAATAGGGGGTACTAGAATGGGAGAAGAATGTAATGTTCTATAGAAATACTAAACAATAGAAAGCATAATGGTCCATGGCATGATAGCAGCAGAACAAGTCTATACAGAATCTGTGGCCATTCTTTACATCAGGCCTGATAACAGCAAAATGATACAGATTAACACTATAAATCCCAGCATATTTTACTGGATAAACATGTGTTCCTTGTAATTGCTTTTCCCTACACTGCTTAGACAAAAGGAGATCAGGCCTGCCACATAAACTTCAATGCATAAATGTAATTCTGTCAACAACAAAAATCGCAGTACTTGTAAAGGTAATGAATTCTCAAAAACCATTAACTGCTTTGCACATTAAGGGCAAGCTGAAAATTGCATTCCCACTTTCAGCTGAGCCAGGAGGTCATGCAAGGGAGCTGTTTAAAGGGAACTTCTTTCTAATGCATCTCTGCTTCCGCCCACGGACGTAAACTAATTAAGGCTGGATTTATGATCAGAAAGGCTTTACTTTGATTTATGAGAGAGGCCGTTTTCACGAAAGCCAGGCTTCTTGGCAGGATATGTCCAAACATACATATTAAACCATTGTGTGTTAACAATTCCATTTCCTCAGAGACTCCCGCTTATTTTCTGACATGGGAGGCCGCTGAATGGAGAATATTATAGACATAAATAAAAGGCTTTTTAATTGTATGCTTTTTTTTTTTCTAGTGACTGTAAATTGTGTAGATTGTTTTGTGATCCAGCAGCAAGAAGCTTTTTTCTTTTTTGTAATGTATTTCGGTAGCTGGCATGTGATAAGTGTTACAAGAGGAACTTTAACCCAAGCACAGGATGTTAATAATATGTCTTTTTCCATGAAAGCAGGAAGTAGACACCTTGCAGATATATTGCAGGATTTGTATCCGCTGTAACAAAGAAATGTTTTTCTTTAAAGGTTATCATGCTGTTGCGTGTCTTTTAGAGCAGAGAGGAAGTTCTGGGTTCAGGTCCTGCTTTTAAGCTGGTGAAGTCATCAGCTGAGCTTAAAGAGAACCAGAGACGAAGCACCCTCATGTATATATCAGCGGGAACATGACAGTAAACACCTACTCTGCTCTCTGTTTCATTTTTCACTGCTCATTCTGCCTGTTATCAGCTCTGATAAGAATCCCCGACTGAGCATTCAGTCTAGCTTTGCCCCAGAATGATTATAGCTGAGTCAGTCTTCTGTGATGTCTTTTCAAGCCCAAGCCCGCCCCCTTGTGGCTCTGCTTTCCTGCTATGACAGGCTAAACTCTCTAAATGCATACAGGGAGCATTTCCTTTTCCTTTTTTCTTTTTTTCTGTCCTGTTCAATAGTTCAGGTCCACTTTAAGGTGGGAAAAATAGCAGCTTAATAAGTAGGTTAAAAAAATTCATGAGAGTTTATGTGAATCAACTCCAATGTGCGCAATTAAAAATATCAAAATACTTAGCATAATCAAAATTATTGTTTTGGGAAGAGATGTACCCCAAATGCACTCAAATCATCATCAGTATGGGGGAGGGGGGGGGGGGTAGCTGTCAATTTATAGCTTGACTCTGGTAACAAAAACTTTCGAACCTTGCTGGCTGGATTACAGTAAGTAGAATTACAAGCCCAGCAGTTTTTCTGTATCATTATATTGGCTCAGCGACAAGTATAAATTCCCTTTAAACATAATCCGTGGCAGATCCATTTTTTTCCTTTTCTTATTTTCAGCTTTGTTGTCAATTATATTGGGACAATGTGAACACTTGTTGCAGATCAATCTGCCAACCTTTAATAACATCAAGGTTCTCTGTTCGTGTTTTATCTTCCAGACCTGTAACAAACAGACATGGCCAAAGCGTATGAATTCAACTGGCAGAAGGCCGTCCCCGCTTTCATGCAGGAGGGAGCCGTGTTTGACAGATATGAGGAGGTAAGGGGGTGAGCGGCTCTTTGTTGTCACAGTGAGACATCTGTAATGAGGACGATAATGCAGTCATGTCTGAGAATGGGAAAACAGGTGCTCTTGTGAGTCCCTCTTCCTGCAAAACATCAGTTTCATTTCAGTGACGTGGCAGCTGCTTTGTGAGATTGGGAGGAGAGTGTGGGAGCTGTGAATGGGGTATTCTGTAATAAGACATTATCAATCAATGTTCTAGAAGAAAGAATGGTTTGTGTTCTGTAATATACTCTACTACAATATTTATAAATGACCTCATGGTTTCAATGTGGAGTAGTTTTTAGTCCCATATTTTACATGCTAAAGCTCAGGAACTGTTTAAGGAGCCATGGACGGGGGCCACAGGGCAAACTGAAGTTGGGGACCTCCCCAACCCCCCCCCGGTATAGAAAGACAGATTCCCCTCTTAGATAGGAGTCTCCCTCCCCCCATAGGCAGAATTTCCCATCACTTACCTCTTCAGGTTCCCGACATCTTCAGAGTCTTCTCCTCATCATCGCCACCTAGCGGCTGGACTTCATTACTGCAGCTGATACCTCGCATCATGTGATTCTCCACCATGTACTGACAAATCACTTTAAAGCGGATCCGAGATGAAAAACGAACTATAACAAGTAACGTGTCTATATATCTTATCTAAAGTTTAGATAGTTTACACAGCAAATCTAGCTGCAAACAGTTTCAACAGTATATGATTATTTATACCTGTGATACAATAACAGCAGCCATGTTCTGTTTGTCACATTACACAGGCAAGCTGATCTGCATCTCCAGCCCTCAGCCTGTGAAAATGCCCCCTCCTCCTCCCCTCTGCCTCTGAAATCTCTGGCTAGTAACACCTCCCCCTCCTCCTGCCCAGACTAATCTCCCATAAGCCCTTGCTACTTTCTGAAAATGCCAAGGCACTCTGAAAACTTGTGGGCGTGGCTTGTTTAGTTTATAGGGAATTAGAGTATTAAAACAAAATAGTATTTGGCTTGAGGGATGCCCTATAAACTATATGAAAGGAACACAATTATGCAATGAGTAAAAGTTCATCTCAGATGCACTTTAATGAGAGATGTGAGGAGGTGTGTAGTCCAGAGGAGTCCCAACCACTTCTTAGGGCCCATTTCCACTATCGCGAATTCGCATGCGTTTTTCGCATGCAAATTCGCATAGCAATACAAGTGAATGGGACTGTTTCCACTTGTCAGGATTCCTTTGCGTTTTTCTGTGCAGAAAAAATTCGCATGGCAGAGCCATCAGAATTCGCATATCGCATACCACTATGCGATTCGCATACAATGTATTTAATAGGAAATACGCATGAGGTTTGGGTATGCGAATTTTCATAACAATGGAAAAGCACACCAGCAATGCCATGGTTAAATTTGAGAACATCGTCATCCATGCGAATTCGCATGAAAATTCGCATGGACTCAAATGCGAAATTTGCATCCGCATGCGAATTTTTACCGCGGCGATTCGCACAGCACAAGTGGAAATGCAGCCTTACAGATACAGGAAACATAGAGAGAGAGAGACCAGGAGCCCCTTATGGTGTAGTATATTAATGTCAAGTTCTGGATAAATACAAAGTGATGAGGTACTCACAAAGGTGGGTTGTAAGACCAGCAACCACAGTATAAAAACAAGTGAGGAAATCCCATCTCCAGTGTCTACAATATTCATCTTTTCAGACACTGCTTTATTTAATCTGAGGAAGCGGACTGTGCTCCGCAATACGCGTTATCATTTTTGTGTCTGATTATTAAAATGTCTTTCCTATATTGGCATTGCCCTTCTTCTTAGGGCCCTTTTCCACTAGCAATCGCTAGCGTTCACGCTGAACGCTGGCGATTGCTGAATCGCAAAGTGCAGGAAACATCCGGCGATTGCGTTCACGATTTTGCTATGCTCTAGTGCATAGCAAAATCGCGGCAAATATCGCTCCACATCGCGATCGCGTTTGAGGCAAAAACGAATTGCGGTAGTGGAAATAACCTACCGCGATTCCTATGTTATTTATCAAACCCTAGCGATTGTAAAATTGCTAGCGGTTTGCGATTTTGCGATTCAGCTAGCGCTAGTGGAAAAGGGCCCTTAAAGGTAATCCATTTTATAATTATTACACCCATGGTTATTTTTTGGGGCGCCTTCTTCTTCCCAGTGACCTTAATGAGAGACACCGGCTGCAGCAATTGAGAGCAGCTCGGAGCAGCGCTGGGGAGAAGAAGCTGAGTCTGTGCAGGAACCTGGAGAGGTGAGTTTATGGCTCGGCCCTGGCAGCTACATGTGGGAAGAGATCAATTGGCAGGGTCTGATGGCGCGGGCCCATGGGCAATTGCCCCTATTGCCTGTATGGCAGCTCTGTCTACACCTGCGCAATCACTGTCCATCAATGATCTTATTTAACCAGGTCATTAAAGTCAACTTTATTGGCCAAGTACGACAAATGTTGCACCCGGAATTGTTCACATGGCATTGGCAATAATACACATGACAGACATAGCATGGACAAAAAACGGGAGATATACAGGATCTTTTCAAAAAATTAGGATATTGTGATAAAGTTCATTATTTTCTGTAATGTACTGATAAACATTAGACTTTCATATATTTTAGATTCATTACACACAACTGAAGTAGTTCAAGCCTTTTATTGTTTTTCTTATTGATGATTTTGGCATACAGCTCATGAAAACCCACATTTCCTATCTCAAAAAATTAGCATATTTCATCCGACCAATAAAAGAAAAGTGTTTTTAAAACAAAAAAAGTCAACCTTCAAATAATTATGTTCAGTTATGCACTCAATACTTGGTCGGGAATCCTTTTGCAGAAATGACTGCTTCAATGCGGCGTGGCATGGAGGCAATCAGCCTGTGGCACTGCTCAGGTGTTATCAAGGCCCAGGATGCTTCGATAGCAGCCTTAAGCTCATCCAGAGTGTTGGATCTTGCGTCTCTCAACTTTCTCTTCACAATATCCCACAGATTCTCTATGGGGTTCAGGTCAGGAGAGTTGGAAAGGCCAATTGAGCACAGTAATACCATGGTCAGTAAACCATTTACCAGTGGTTTTGGCACTGTGAGCAGGTGCCAGGTCATGCTGAAAAATGAAATCTTCATCTCCATAAAGCTTTTCAGCAGATGGAAGCATGAACCCACTTTTGAACCAGAAACAGCGGCAGAAGCGCCTGACCTGGGCTACAGAGAAGCAGCACTGGACTGTGGCTCAGTGGTCCAAAGTACTTTTTTCAGATGAAAGCAACTTTTACATGTCATTCGGAAATCAAGGTGCCAGAGTCTGGAGGAAGACTGGGGAGAGGGAAATGCCAAAATGCCTGAAGTCCAGTGTCAAGTACCCACAGTCAGTGATGGTCTGGGGTGCCATGTCAGCTGCTGGTGTTGGTGCACTGTGTTTTATCAAGGGCAGGGTCAATGCAGCTAGCTATCAGGAGATTTTGGAGCACTTCATGCTTCCATCTGCTGAAAAGCTTTATGGAGATGAAGATTTCATTTTTCAGCACGACCTGGCACCTGCTCACAGTGCCAAAACCACTGGTAAATGGTTTACTGACCATGGTATTACTGTGCTCAATTGGCCTTCCAACTCTCCTGACCTGAACCCCAGTTCAGAGTGGGCGGTAAGGGAATTATGCCGTCATATTAACAGATTCACAGTGTTTCCCTGCATGTGAGAGGGGTAGGGAAACGCTGCTCCATTCAATGGAGTGCCATCCATATCGCACTGCAAATGTGGCCGACATGCTGCAGATTTCTGCATGGCACTGCTTAGCGATTCAGGCTGTGTCTTCACACCACAATGGGAGCCGCGGGCAAATCGGAAACGATCTGGCTTTCTGGTCTCTACCCACGCCCCAAAAACAAGTTAATTGGCTTCCCCCACAAATTGTCCCTAGACTATGATACATGCACTACACGATACATACATAGACATACGACTATGGTAGAGATTAGATTGTGAGCTCCTCTGAGGGACAGTTAAAGTGAACCACAGATGAAAAAATAAAAAAAATTGTACATACCTGAGGCTTCTTCCAGCCCCATCTGCCTGGATCGCTCCCACGTCGCCATTCTCCGCTGCCGCAGCTTCGGGAAACGTTTCCCCGCACTGCCGTCAGTCAGAGCCAGTCTAGCGTAAGAGAAGTGCGCTGTTTGTGGATCTCTCCAGCAGCCTCTGGAGAGATACGTAGTGGGCGCACTTCTCCTGGGTAGGTTGGCTCCGATGACGTCAATGACGGGACACGGTTTTCGTAGCTGCGGGCAGCGGAGGACGGCGGCGTGGCGGCGATCCAGGCGGATGGGGCTGGGGGAAGCCCCAGGTATGTATAAAATCTTTTTCATGTTGTCATCTCTGGTTCCCTTTAAGTGACAAGACAAGGGCCTCCATTCAGCTTATCTCCTGTCTTTAATAACATTTCTAGAGTGATCACCATGGTGATGAGGCATGTAGTACTCAGCAAACCTTTTACCTCAGGCAAACCTAAAGTTAACTCTGCTGTCTTTAAGTTAACTATTCAATCCTTAAAATAACTCCAGAGTTAAAGACAGGCTGTTTATTAACTGCGTGTGAAAATAACTACAGAGGAGGTAAATTAACTACAGAGGAGGTAACTTAAGGAATGAAGAGATAAGATAACTCTCTCACTGTGTGAGGTAAGTTTTCTCTTGCCTTATTATCTCCAGCATGATCTTAGTGAATTGAGGCCAATGTGCTCTGTACAGTGCTGCGGAAGATGTTGACACTCTATAAATAATAAATGAATATTGTAAAGCAGTAAGCAATATTTATTCATTATGTTTTTTGACTACAGTTCCTCTTAACCTTCCTGGTGGTAACCCCGAGTCTCAAGGGGGAAAATAAAAAAGCAGCCAGGAACATCTCAAGCTTGACTCAGAGTTGCCGCGGGGAGGTATAGGGAGACAGCAACAGCATGGCAGGATTTCAACTCACCTCCCCAGGAACCAGACGCCAGCAGCCATTCTTCTTCCGGTCCTCGGAGGCTCTGGATCCCTCAGGTGAGATCAACGCTTGTCGACATGATGACAGACGGTGATCTCACTATAGCACTGCTTTGCACTGTTTTTAGACCCTAAAATCCGGAAATAAACATACCGCCAGGAGGTTAATGACCCAGTTCTCTGTTGAATGCAACAGTTAGTGGATTTCATTAGCTGGTTAGGAACATTTTTAGCCCAGTCCTAGAAGTGATTTATGACACTCAAAAAATGCATTAGTAGAAATATTGTGTTTCTGACAGTTCAATAGTTCTACCTTGTTTCCTGTCGAACCCACATAAAAGCTACAGCTGGGGAGCGCCATCCAACTTACGTGAGCGGCATTTGCTGATCGCACCACATGTGCGCTTGTTATACCCTCACGGTACATTGACATGTGTCAGGGCGGCTGACACGCTACGGTGGATTTGATCATTATTTCTGAAACATTTCTCACATCTTAGATTGTCACATACATTTGTATTTCCACACAGCATACCTGCGTGTCAAAGGATTGTCTTTCAGTACTCTGCAGAGTATTGTTATCCAGCCTATAATAGGCATTTGCTGGTGGAGCCTGCTGTGTGATAACGTTTAACGCCTCTCCTTTCTTCCTGTCCTTTTTAGGAGTCGTTTGTTTTCGAACCGAATTGCCTCTTTAAAATGGATGAGTTTGGCTTCTTTCTTTCGTGGAAGAGCGAGGGAAAGGTATGTTGTATTTGGCAGGCTTTACCCTTGTGCATTAGTATGCAGCACACGTGGAATAGCCAGTGGATTACAGTCATTTAGATTCAGGCTAGGCAACATCTATGTAAAAGTTTGTAATGTAAAAAATAAATTAGTGATGGGACTTTTTGCAGCTTTTGCACCAGTTCCCTTGCCCCTTGATAGTCGAAGTCTTAAATTATGCAGAAATTGTGATCTGGGACATTTGAAAGCTACTTGTTCGAAGCAGTGACTCGTTTAGTGGTCTGGTATTTGACTAAAGCACTGCGCCCGAAGCAGGTAATGTGGGTGCAAGGTTTCGTGCAGTAAAAAGGCGCCTACCTTGTTATTTTGGTGGGGATCATTACACAAGAGTGGTGCAGCTATCTGCAGAGAAAGTGTATAGCGGTGTAAAGCGACACTGATACTGGCAGAGATGGGGTGGGGGGGGGGGAGTAGGTTAGTGTAAAGGTGGCTATACACGATACAATACAATGATCCAATTTTATGTAAATTCGATAAAAATGATCGGTTGTACAGAGAAATTGATTTTTTTTTTGTATTCGTTCAAGAAAGAGTGTTAGTGTTAGTTTCTTGATGTAATTTTTTCAGTTTCCAATCATTTTTTTTCAACTTTGGGGAAAAAAATAACATGTGTGGTACATTGGTCAGACTTTTAAAATGTTACAATCGGTCAGAAAAATTGATTGCAGTTCTTGAATTGAAAAGATATCTAAAAAAATGTATGGTGTGTGGCCACGTTTAGGCTTCAGTAGAGGGAGAGTCAGTAGTGTGATAAGGTTAGTGAAATATCCAATATCCAGTAAAATTTCCAATGCTCCGCTCAGGCCTGGGGGGTCGTAGTCGAGGAGTCTAAGTAATTTTGGGTACCTGGAGTCGGATTTTTGTACCCACTCCATAACCCTATCCGAATTATCCACTGCCCAATAGTAGAATAGCGGGCATTTTAGTGATATTCCACCAGCGGCTTTCTCCAGCACCCAAATTAGCCCTGTTCCATCGTTACATGTATGCCACTGCACCCTCTAGTTAGTTTTTTCATTGTGTGCTTGTGGCAGACTGTAGTTCCACTATAATGTATTTGAACGCGGGGTGGCAGGGTGTTAAGGTGCGTACACAAGCACTACTCTAATGAACGACGGGTACGGCAGACACTCCCGCTGGGCGAGCTTTCTTCCGACAGTAGTGCGTGTGTACAGTCTGTCGGCAGACTGATAAGGCTGTTTCTGAACAATCCGCTCAGCTTTCATTACAATAGTGTGTGTGTACGCACCTTTAACTACTTAATTACCGCCCCACGCCAATAGGCGTAGTTGCAGGGGCAGCCCCAGGACTGCCTAACGCCAATTGGCGTCAAGTCCTGGGGATGGGATGCGCGCGCATCTCCTGCTTGAGGGGCGGAGCTCCGCCCTGACTTCAGTCTCCGAGGGGCGATTGCCGCTCGGGAGACTGTTAGACGTCTTTACCCATTGTACAGCGCTGTGATCAGCAGCAGTGTTGTACTGGGGACAGCCGATCACACTGATTGGCTGGCGGGGGGAGGGAGGGGGGATTTATACATATATAGAAAAACAGAACATTTTTATTAAAAAACAATTAAATAAACAAATGTCTGGGGGGCGATCAGACCCCACCAACAGAGAGCTCTGTTGGTGGGGAGAAAAGGGGTGGGGGAATCACTTGTGTGCTGAGTTTTACGGGCCTGCAGCTCTGCCTTAAAGCTGCAGCGGCCCATTTAGTTAAAATTGCTCTGGTCTTTAGGGGGGGGGGGGTTCACTGCAGTCCTCAAGTAGTTAAGGTAGCTATACATCAGAAGAATAGATTTGACCAAGAGACAAATTTATCTCTAATTTAATATGATTAGAGATAAATTTCTCTCTTTTCGATTTTGCACATGCACTACGGACTGATTCCCATCCGATTTCAGCAGGAAATCATCAGGGAATCGGCTGAGCCTGCAGCGTCCTCCCGGCTGCTGCCTCCAAAATGTATAAATGCATGTAGTGTGTGCATTTATACATTACCTGTCCTGTAGCAGCTTCCGCACGGTGTCTGTCCATCTCGCCAGGTAACAGCCGCATACACGCTAGCGGCGCATAGCGTCTGACGTCAGCCACTATGCGCCGCCAGCATGTATGCGGAACCCGGCGAGATGGACAGAAACCCCGTGGAGTCTGATACTGGACAGGTGATGTATAAATGCACACACTACATGCATTTATACATTGCGACGGCGGGGGTTTCATCGTCTCATCGCTCGTTCGCAAATCGACCACAGTACCACCGCACACCCGACCATCCAACTTCGTCCCGACATCTTGCAGCATGCGCGATCGACCGTGCGGCCAATTTCCGTCCCGAAATTGTTCGCTTTGTCGGTCGGGCATGCACTTGGCAACACCAATTTTCATCCGATTCGATTATAATAATCGAGTTGGATGGTCGATTGGTTGGTTGGTCGGCTGTTGTATGGCCACCTTTAGTTACAGTCTTCAACAACCCTACTTATTTGTGCTGTTATCTGCTTTTTACAATGCTCTATGTGGCCTAGTGCACACCAGAGCGGTTCGGCTGCAGTTTGCGATCCGCTTGCGGGTGCGGATCTGCTAGGGTAATGTATTTCAATGGGCTGGTGCACACCAGAGCGGGAGGCGTTTTGCAGAAACGCATACTCCCGGGCTGCTGCAGATTTTGGATTGCGGATGCGTTTCTGCCTCAATGTTAAGTATAGGAAAACCGCAAACCGCTCTGAAAAACGGCACTTCAGAGCGGTTTGCGAGGCGTTTTTTGTTACAGTAGCTGTTCAGTAATAGCTTTACTGTAACAATACATGAAATTTACTATACCAAAACCGCTACACAAAACCGCAAAACGCTAGCTGAAATGCTGCAGAAAAATAAGAAAAAGCGTTTCAAAATCTGCTAGCATTTTGCGGATCTGCTAGCGGTTTTTGGTGTGCACTAGGCCTATGTGATAATGTTATAATAATAGTATAGGTAGTGTAGGTTTTAAATAGTTTTAATGCTTCTTTGTTATACAGGAAGGTCAAGTTTTGGAATGTTCCCTGATCAACAGTATACGGTGCGCTGCGGTGCCAAAGGTAACGTCTCCTTATTCCTTTCTACTTTGAACAAAACGTTATTTGTTTTGCATAATTGTTGTGGTAATGCAATTAACTGATAAAAAAACAAGGTGGTCATACAGTATATATATTATAGAGCTTGCCTGCTCTCCTTTTCAAAGTATGTGAAATTTATGATAAAGCCGTTCAATCCTTCTCTGGTTAAACAGGAATAATGAGAGGCGGTCCGGCTGGGGGAAAGTTGATAATTCATCAGTTCCACAAATGACATCAGAGTATGAGAGAGACCTTATAATAATGAGTATAAAATGTCAGGTGCTAAATGTCACAGAAGAGCGGTGTATGTGCACAATGCACCTGACTATAGAGCGGCTCGGGCTGTCACATGGGAAGCGAGATGACATTGTGCAGGCACGGGCGGAGATACTGCAGAAATCACTTATCCCGCTTTATACGTTTTATGCTGCTGTGTCCTAATAATCAGTGGCTTTAAAGGAAACGTGGACTCTTGCACAGAACAGAAGGAAACCATAGAGAAATGCACCCTGTATGTATTAGTTTAGCCTGTCTAATTACCCCTCATTTGTGTCTAAGCACAAGTTGTAATTTGATCTCTTCTCTGTGTCACCTGACTGCCATGGCAGTTAAGCTCATTTAAAAGCACAGGAAGTTCACAATATGTCTTCTTCCATGAAAGCAGGAGTTCTATAAGCTGTACCAAAGAAATGTTGTTTTTTTTAAAGTTATTATGCTGTTGCATATCTTTTTGAGCAGAGAGGAAGTTCTTAATTTAGGTCCGCTTTAAAAGAAACCTGTAGTTAAAAGAATATGGAGGACATTATTTTTATTTCCTTTGAAGACATGCTAGGTGCAGGGCTGTGGAGTTGAGATGTCGGAGTCGGAGCAATTTTGGGTACCTGGAGTCGGAGTTGAAGTGGGAGTCAGTTGTTTCATAAACTGAGGAGTCGGGGAGTCGGAGTCGGATGATTTTTGTACCAAATCCACAGCTCTGGTAAGTATTATGGTGCTCATACACGATACAATAAAAATGTTCACTTTTCCCATTTATTCGATCTAAATGATCGAATCGAATGAAAATTTAAAATATTTTTTTTTTCCGATCAAGAAATTTGAACGATTATCCCGTTTTTTCGAGAAAAATCTGATCGCACATGCTGGAAAAATCTTTATATTCGATCTAACGGAATAATCGAACTAAATGATCTAATCGAAAAAAAAATGAAAAATTGTACCATGTATGGCCACCTTTAGACTAAGGAGTCGGAATCGAGTAGTCTGAGTCAGAGTAATTTTGGGTACATGGAGTCGGAGTCGGTAGTTTCATGAACTGAGGAGTCGGGAGTTGGATGATTTTTGTTACCGACTCCACAGCCCTGGCTAGATGCCTCACTATCATGCTGATTGGCTTCAGTAGTGTCTAGTGATAGGCTAAAATTTTGCATAATTGTAATTTTGCATCGTAATTTACCATTACGATGTGAAATCCTAATGCGAAATTTCAGGTAAATTCATAATTCATTTTCTTTGTAAACTTCAGGAACCATAATTTTGCAATTTGGTGTAATTTTAGTGTAATTTTGTGCCAATTTTAGCGGTTTGTAGCAAAGTCCCCATACATGCTATTGTCACCAAAATTGCTGTGCATGTTAAAGGAAATAGTGAGAATATGGCAAACAAAATAATTTTTCAACAGGACCTTGTAGTGTTTGAGAAAACCAATTTTAATAACGCAAAGGAAACATGTTTTTTAAACTGTCACTTCTGAGTTTAAAAACCATTTTCCCTTTACATTTTTTAAAACCAGTTTTCTCAAAAACTACAAGATCTTTTTTGGAAAAATGTTTTCTTGTTCCCACCTTTCTCCATAACATACGCAGCAATTTGAGTTGTACAAACATGTATGGGGGTTTTGCTATTCAGCGCAAGAGTTTGCATGAATGCAATGAAATTTACATGGAAATGATGCAAAATTACGAATGGATTACACAAAATCAGGTGAATGTCCAAATCATAATTATTTATGGTCGTAATTGCAAAAATGTATTCAAAATTTTGCTTAATCGCAATTAGTACTATATTTTTTGGACTATAAGACTCACTTTGTCTCCCCCAAAAGTGGGGAAAATGTCACAGCGTCTTGTAGTCCAAATGCAGGGAGTTCCTGACTTGTGAATGCCTGCCAATATGAGCCTCCAACCGACTGCAGTGTTGAGGACTCCCTGTACTGTGCCCATGCAGAGTAGGACACAGGGAAACAAACGGAGTATACAGGGGGGACACAAAAGAGCATAGAGGAGGACAGAGGAGGACACATGGGGAACAGAGGAGGACACATGGGGAACAGAGGAGGACACATGGGGGGCAGAGGAGGACACATGGGGGACAGAGCAAGACACAGGAGGACACAAGGGGGACAGACAAGGACACAAAGGGGGACACAGGGAGACACAAGAGGTACAAGGGGACATGAGGTACAAAGGGGGTATAATCCACAAGATGCCCCTTCACCATGGATGCACCAGGTTAAGTATATATTTTTTCCTCTGGTGTTTGTCCTCTAAACCTAGGTGCGTCTTATGGTCAGGAACGTCTTATAGTCCGAAAAATACGGTAAATTATGATCATCACTAGTAGAGTCACACACCTGACCTGAGCATTCTAGATCCGCAATTTAATATTATATGGTACTAGTAGACCCAAGACCGTTTAAAAACGGGCTCTAGGTCTCTTTTTTTAACGCCGCCGCTGCCAGTCACTGCGCATGCGTGCGCACCAGATGCGCGCGCCCGGCGTGCACCAGCCGTGCGCACGCAACTGCCCGCCCACCAACCTCCCTCCCTGGTCCCTCCAGCTGTACGTTACTGCGCACATGCGCAGTAACAAATTACCAGGGACACATGGACGCTGGTTAACTACTGGACGCAGCGACACAGGGCTTTTATTGTATAGGATGGATCTATTATTGCAACCTCAAAAAGTTATATGGGCAGTGCTTTTATATTGTCTAATGCGTTGTGTTAATGTGTGATATAATGTTCTTGTTGTAAATGAGGCCGTAAAGCAGACCTGTAATGGGGGAGATGGGGTGGGTAAACGTTAGCTTCTCATCTCTGTAGCTGAAAGCCGCTGGATGGTCCACAGGTTTCCTGATCCTTTTTGAGCCATCTGTTCTTGCACAGAGTCCCTCTTCATATGGCTGGGGTCCCGGCCATGGACAATTGCATTCAAAATATGGCCCTTACATGTTCTGGGATCACTGACTTTTTCTTCCTACGTCTTACTCCTTACTCGTGCATGTCCAGTCCAGATGCACTCGTCCATGGTGGGAGCACGGCCACAAGAAACCTATTTGACAAGCCTTTATTAAATAGGTTTAGAGAGATGTTATGCTGGTAGAGTGGGATGTAGGAAGATCTAGGGAGCCCCCTCTGGACTATCCAGAGACTTCCCACTACTGAGGTACGGTAAGTATATAACTTTGCTTATTCTTTTTTTTTTTTTTTTTTTTTTTGCTTCAGGTATGCTTTAATATTGTATTGTGGAGTGTGTTCTTTGCTGTATTGCATGATGAAATAGATTCAAGGCTAAGGTTGTTCATTTTCTGGAAAATGGGATTTCAATATTTGTCATCTGTTTCAGGATCCGAAAATCCTGTCTGCCCTGGAGTCTGCTGGAAAAGCTGAAAACGAGCTGGAAGGCCGGATAGTATGTGTCTGCTCCGGGACGGACCTGGTGAACATCAACTTCATTTACATGGTAGTTGAGAGCGTGGAAGTAGCAAAGGTACAGGCCCATTAAGTTCTTCTGGTGTTCCTGCTATGTTTCTGTTGCGGCTGTCACGTACTACTGGATGACTTATTCAGGCATGGCAAGAAGTGATTCTGGTAACAACAATAAACCACAAAGGAACAACAAACACGCATACACGATGTCAAGTCCATAAATTAATCATGCATCTAGATAATATAAACAGACATCTATTTAGTAAATGGTTTCCCTTGAAACCTTCAACAAATTACGAGACGGTTCTTTGATGCTTCCAAACAAAAAGGGTGAACCTTGGTTTACCACCACTTACCTTCTACAAAAACAAAACCTTTTATTGAGCCTAAAATACACTTGGCCAATATACACTGAGCATATAGTATTAAACTACACATTAATCAAACTCTCCCAAGAGGAACAAACTACTTTTTTCAAACGTTCCAGACACTCGAAAAGCAAAGTGGAAGTGACATTAAAGCAAACCTAAACATAAGGCACATTTTCACAGCAACCACGTTGGTTAGTGTAAATCGGGTATCAAACTCCAACATGTAAGGGACCAAAATCTAGTAAAAAAGTCCAGGCTGTATTGTCTCAAATAAAGTGCCCTAACTATGGTGACCAGGGGGGCTGTCCTTGCTCCTTCCCTGCTCCTCCCCCTTCTTCAGAGTAGCACAGTGGAGTAGTTTAATATTCACCTGCTCTAGTGCTGTGTTAGGTCTTCTCAAATCTTCCTGGCAGCTACACGCTCTATGCTGCATATACCTCTGGCTCTGTATGCAGGTCATGTGATCAGAACTTGGAGGTATGGAGGTATAGAGCGTGCTGCTGCTGGGAAGAACAGAAGAGACAAGACACAGCACTGGTGTAGATAAATATTACACTGCTCTGCTATGTGGGGAGAAGGTAGTGGGGGGGGGGGGGGTGGAAGTGTGTGTGTCTTACCAGCCACACAGGTGGAGTTGGGTCCAAGAAGGGGACCCTACGCTAATTTTGCAGATGGTCGCATGAGTAGTTGCTGCAGGCTCAAACTGACAATGTTTCAACCTTTCAAGCTCTTTAGGGCCACATAAAATGGCAGTGAGGGCCACATTCAGGCCTTGTGTGTGACACCTGTGGTGTAGATCATGTGTATTATTACCTTTGAAATTGTGTTTTTCAAATTTGTGAACCCTTGTGGTATAACCATGATTGCCTGCAGCGACGCACAATGCCTACAGTCCTCCTGTTGCCTAATTTTTCTTCTTAGCCATCTGAGGTCTTAAAATTTCTCACCGCCTACTTTCTGTGAACTATAAGTCCCGCCTCCTTGTTCAGACATGTGGTTTGTACTGAAACACAAGAGTGCTGGGAAATGAGCTGCAGTGCAGTTAGCGTGTTGTGTCCACCACTTGGCCTCCTTACACTGTTTATATTCACTCGTCATTCTGACTGCTGTTACAGTTTGCCTTTTTATGTTAATGGATTTAGTCAGTCTTAAAAGTGAGTCGAGCTTCTGTGCAGATCAGTGAAGTTATCCTTCACATTAACCACTGAAGGACAAGGCTTACACCCCTCTAGTGACCAAGCTATTTTTAAAAATTCAGCACACTGCAGCTTTAACAGTGTGCTGCACGGCGATACAGCTTTGCAGACAAATGAGTATGCCCACCAACAGAGCTTTCTGTTGGTGGGCTCTGATCACTGCTGCAGGATTTTTTATTATAATGATTAATTTGTTATTTTATTTTTATAATAAGTGTGTAATTTTTTACCCCTAACCCCTCCATCCTTCTCCTCGATGGCCAATCAGGGCAATCCTCTCTTATAGGCATCAGCCTATGAGAGGACATTGCGTTCGGAGCCGCTCCAGGGTACAGCCAAGTGACAGAGCTGTCCCTAGTACAGCGCTGCGGTAGATCGCACTCTAATTACGCTTTTTTTTTAAGTGAAAAACCGCAAGCGTATTACAAAATGATTTTCAAAAGCATTTTCATTTGAAAGTCACATTTTCCATTATTTTTACAAATAATAATGTGGAAAGAATATCGGCATTTTCACTCATCACTGTTGGTGTTACAAAATAGGGCAGAAATGAATGATGCTTATGTATATGGAATTATGGCTCAAGGCCCCATTTTAAAAGACACCTGAAGTGAGAGGGATATGGAGGCTGCCATATTTATTCCCTTTGAAACAATCCCAGTTGCCTGGCTGACCTGCAGATCTATTTGGCTGCAGTGGTGTCTGAATAAAGGTGATTCACAAACGATTGTTTATGAATGATTCTTTGTATGAACGATAGGAAATGATCGTTTGGGCCCACTACTGGACAAAAATCTCCCAACCAATCTGATCAGATTAACGAAATCGGCATCCTGCCAATCTAATTGGATTGATTAGGAGATTAGGGGCTTGATTCACTAACCGGCGCTAAGTGTTAGCGCTGGAGTAAAAAAGAGTTTTCCGGCGCTAAGCCGGTTATTGTGCCTTATCTGAGGTTAGTGTGCCTTATCTGAGGTTAGTGTGCCTTATCTGAACTTAGTGCCCCTTAAGTAGCTTTGTGCACACTAAAAGATGCACAAAGCTACATCGCACACTGCAGATAAGGCACACTAACCTCAGATAAGGCACACTAACCTCAGATAAGGCACACTAACCTCAGATAAGGCACACTAACCTCACATAAGGCACACTAACCTCAGATAAGGCACACTAACTCAGATAAGGCACACTAACCTCAGATAAGGCACACTAACCTCAGATAAGGTTAGCGCTGTAGTTTGTGCCCACTAAGTGATAAGGCACACTAACCAGCTTAGCGCCGGTTAGTGAATCAAGCCCCATATCTATTAGTGGTCGCAAACTATAAATTGCTAATTATTCATATGAAAAATTGTTCATAAACAATCGTTTGGCAAATTGTACCATTAGTGGCCACCTTGACAACAGAAACAAGCATGCAGCTAGTCTTGTCAGATCTGACAATAATGTCAGAAACACCTGATCTTCTGCATGCTTGTTCAGGGGCTATGGCTAATAGTATTAGAGGCTGAGATTTAGCAGGGTAGCCAGGCAATGGGTGTTGCTTAAAAGGAGATTAATATGGCAGCCTCCATATCCTCGCTTCAGTTGTTCTTTAAGTCATCAAAGAAACACCGAGCTACAAGTACAAAAAAACTTTAATTTCTCAATGTGTTTAGTGTATTTAAATACAAGGAAGTTATCATATTCCCTACTGTCAAGTGATTGATGGACACCCTAGATAATAGGCCTCTGCATAGCTGTGTGTTGTTGTTGACACAATACATGCCCACTTTGGGATTGCTTAAAACAGAATGTTTTAGCAAAGTTTTCAAAGGAAGCTTCAACCAGTAATTCAAGTTGTTGAAAAATTAATTGCACCTACAAATATAAGTAGCAGAATGCTTTTATCCAAATTGAAGCTCCAGTTATTACACTTTTTAATATGTTGCGGAAGAATCAGAATCTGTGACAGATTTGAATTGCCCTCTGGATTTTATGTGATGACTCACCTGCAAGACTGAATTATACCAGATCAAACTCCCACCAAGTCTGCAAAAATACCCGTCGCCAAATTTTAATTAAAAACAGAGATATTAATTGCACATTTCTGCTAGCGCATGGAAGGCCATGGTGCTTCATCAGGGATATTTCTGTCACTGCGGTCCTATTCTACAGCGTTGACCTCAAAGAGTGGACGGTGCATACGAAAAATAAGACTCTGTCCCCCTTTCCCCCTGTGTGTCCACTGTGTCCCCCTGTGCGTCCCCTTCTGTCCCCCTGTGTCCTCCTTTGCCCTGTGTGTACCCTTCTATTTCCCTGTATTGTCCTCCGTTCCCCCCGTGTCCACTCTTCTTGTGTGGACCTCCTGTGTGTCCAATCCTGTCCCCCTGTGCGGTCCTCTGGTCCCCTGCATATCTCCTCTACTCCCTTATGTAAAAACAATTATATCAACAATGTGTCTGACCTAATCCACGATTCAAGCAGTGAGCACAGACCTCTCATCTCTGGCGCTGCTCCTCTAGTGCTGGCTTTTGCTGATTGCATCATCAGCAGGAGCTGTTACTAGGTGCAACTGTGCAGGAGATGAGAGGTCTGCGCTCGCCACTGGAATAGCTGGATTAGGTAAACCACGCTACTGCTAATTGTTTTTACAAAGGGAGAGCGGAGGAGACTTGTGGGGGACCACACAGGGGGACGATACAGGGAGTCCCCGATGTTGCGGCGGGTCGGTGATTTGTATCGGCAGGCAAGGAAATCAGGACCCTGCCAATCTAATTGGATTGATTAGGAGATTTTTGTCTCTTAGTGGTTGCAAACTATAAATTGCTAATTATTTATGTGACCATTTCACCCCCATTTTGTCCATTTCACCCCATTTTTTGTGAAGAGAAAAAGTGCATCTTACATTCCCAAAAAAATACTGTACTCAAAATATTCAAACTACTGTGTTTTATACCCAATAATAAGAAAATGGGGGAGTTGACTCATACTCAGCCCACTTCTGTTTTTTTTTTTTTATTAATTTTGGCATAAAATGTTGAACTTTCTCCTTATATTGCAGAGGTGCACAGAGAAGTGTAGAAGGGAAGGCTATAGTTATAACTATCAGGGCCTGGAATGCACTTCCTCTCCTCCGGTCTGTCTCACTCTCCCATCAGTTATCCCCCCTCTCCATTCATCTCCTGCCATCCAGTGACATCACATGTGTGTTGGTGGGAGGTGGTGTGGACAGGAGCAGAGCCAACTGAAAAGTAAGACAGATGGGAGGAGGGGGAGTGTAGCCCACTATGTGGCAAGTGAGTGATTGGTGTCCTGATACAGAGCAGGTAGTTTCGGCATCGCCGGCACTGCAGTAAAATGTCCGCCTCATAGACCGCCGCCAGCACCCAATACATTTTGTAATAAGGTGGCACAGATATTAGCAGAGAGGATTTGTAGAGACGGAATAGGGTTAGATTTAGCCTTAGTAAAAAATATATTGGTAAAAATTACTGATATTCTACTATCGTATTACCCTATAGGAGAATATTGGATGATTTTACAGATATACTTCTCTGCTTTCCCCGATGGCCCAAATTACCACAGCGCTCTATGTGAGTGCATGCGCCCTGATATGCTTCCTTCTAGCACTCAGCATAAGGGGATGCAGATAGGGACAATAATTCTTCAGTGGTGTGGCAATACACGTAGGAAACTATGACCATACTTGTGGCGTGTATAGCAATGCATGTTGGGGGACATGGCCCCTGTGGACGCATATCTGTGTGCAAGTGGTGGGTAGGGGAAGCACACAGCTGTACTTTTTGGCAATATTTGTTGATGGGGATAGGACAGTAGATATGTAGATATGACTATACTTGTTTCTTGTGATGACCTATACTTGTACACAAGTCTACGCTAGGTTTCAGCAGATAAAATGTGCAACTGGTGTACTTTGAGGGTGCTCTTTATCTCCCCATCGGTGTAATGTATCCAGGCATCACCTGCAGTACATGGATAACCCACAACATGTTGCAAAGTCTGTAGAGAAATGACAGTACACTCATTTGTTGTATTGTGTGTTTGGAGCATAATGTTGATAGCAGAACTCACGGAGAAGCGTGGGATTAGCCTAATCAGACTATAGATTTCTAAACCTGTGATTTGCTGGTTGGCCTGTGATTTGCTGGTGATGTGTTGGTTGGGATCCTGTGTATACCTTGATTTTTGCTTATAGTTTGTTTCCAATCATAGAGGCCTTTGGGCTTGATTCACTAAATTGCACAGCTAAAGCAGCGCACCTTAATGTGAAGAAGTGGCCACTATACATGCCTTACATAGCGGCGCTCACTGCTATGTAAGGAGCGTGCCAGCCTCGGACAGGCCCACCGAACCACGGATGGTCCCATCGGTGGGCCCCGGCCGTCCCGCCTCCTGGGGGCCCCAGTGCTAAAAAGGAGGGGGGCTAAGCGCAGGAAGGGGGGACATTGTGCACAGATCGGCGGGGAGGGGCGGAAGCCTTCCCCCGCCTCCCTCACCTTGGGGCCCCCCTTCCGCGCTCCCCCCCCTCCAGAATTGCAGCCAGTGGCAGCACCGGGGAAGAATCACTTAACGGCATGACGGAGAGATCCGTAGCTCTGCGTGCCGCTGGCTGGTCTCTGTCTCCTGAACTGACTGTCCAATCATGCTCTCGCAGGAAGTACTGCGAGAGCATGATTGGACAGTCAGTTCAGGAGACAGAGACCAGCCAGCGGCACGCAGAGCTACGGATCTCCGTCATGCTGGTAAGTGATTCATCCCCGCTGCTGCCGCTGGCTGCAATTCTGGAGGGGTGGCCCCTAGGTGAGGGAGGGGGGTATGATATCTTCCACCAACCTGCCCACATTACGATTTTCAGGTGTCTGCTGCCCACATTACGATTTTCAGATGTCTGCTGCCCACATTACGATTTTCAGGTGTCTGCTGCCCACATTACGATTTTCTGGTCACTGCTGCCCACATTGCGATTTTCAGGTGTCTGCTGCCCACATTACGATTTTCAGGTGTCTGCTGCCCACATTACGATTTTCAGGTGTCTGCTGCCCACATTGCGATTTTCAGGTGTCTGCTGCCCACATTACGATTTTCAGGTGTCTGCTGCCCACATTACGATTTTCTGGTCACTGCTGCCCACATTGCGATTTTCAGGTGTCTGCTGCCCACATTACGATTTTCAGGTGTCTGCTGCCCACATTACGATTTTCTGGTCACTGCTGCCCACATTGCGATTTTCAGGTGTCTGCTGCCCACATTACGATTTTCAGGTGTCTGCTGCCCACATTACGATTTTCAGGTGTCTGCTTTTCTGGTCACTGCTGCCCACATTGCGATTTTCAGATGTCTGCTGCCCACATTATGATTTTCAGGTGTCTGCTGCCCACATTGCGATTTTCAGGTGTCTGCTGCCCACATTACGATTTTCAGGTGTCTGCTGCCCACATTACGATTTTCAGGTGTCTGCTGCCCATATTACGATTTTCTGGTCACTGCTGCCCACTTTGCAATTTTCTGGTGCCTGCTGCCCACATTACGATTTTCTGGTCACTGCTGCCCACATTGCGATTTTCTGGTGCCTGCTGCCCACATTGCGATTTTCTGGTGCCTGCTGCCCACATTGCGATTTTCAGGTGTCTGCTGCCCACATTGCGATTTTCAGGTGTCTGCTGCCCACATTGTGATTTTCTGGTAACTGCTGCCCACACTACGATTTTCAGGTGTCTGCTGCCCACAATGCGATTTTCTGGTGTCTGCTGCACACATTGTGATTTTCTGGTGTCTGCTGCACACATTGTGATTTTCAGGTGTCTGCTGCACACATTGTGATTTTCAGGTGTCTGCTGCGCACATTACGATTTTCAGGTGTCTGCTGCCCACATTACGATTTTCAGGTGTCTGCTGCCCACATTACGATTTTCTGGTGACTGCTGCCCACATTGTGATTTTCAGGTGTCTGCTGCCCACATTACGATTTTCTGGTGTCTGCTACCCACATTACGATTTTCAGGTGTCTGCTGCCCACATTACGATTTTCAGGTGTCTGCTGCCCACATTACGATTTTCTGGTCACTGCTGCCCACATTGCGATTTTCAGGTGTCTGCTGCCCACATTACGATTTTCTGGTCACTGCTGCCCACTTTTGGGGGGGGGTATCTGCCACCAACCTGATTGCATTTTGGGGGGTATCTGCCGCCAATCTGATTGCATTTTGTGGGGGTATCTGCCGCCAACCTGATTGCATTTTGTGGGGGTATCTGCCGCCAACCTGATTGCATGTTGTGGGGGTATCTGCCGCCAACCTGATTGCATTTTGTCGGAAAATCTGCTGCGATTTGACTACTTGATGAATTATCATGAGGCATGTAACTACTTGAATATTTTATCTAAAATGTATCTGGTCGGACCTAATCTCTTTGAATACCACCGCTACTTATGTTGTGTTTGGTTTTTTTTTAAGTCTGCACATGACTCATCGTGACCACGCCGATGTTCCAGTGCGTGGTGACACCCATTTACTCTCGCTGCGGCGCGCTGAGCGCGCCGCGTGTGGACATATCCCTAATGGAGGCTGTCCTCAGAAGTGCTCACGATCTTTTCCCTACCATAAACTCATGCAAAATTTCTAGAGTACATGTGTATGTGAGCCCAAAATGGGGGGGGGGCCCTTAGTGTCCCAGTCCGACCCTGAGCGTGCCTTACTTAGATAGGAGCGTGCCTTCCTATACATAATAACTATACGAAGGCACACTCCTATCTAATGGTGGCCATACATGGTACAATTTTTTCATCCAATCTTACCATTTCTATGTAGTATAAGGGTAAATTAAAGGGATACTGTAGGGGGGTTGGGGGAAAATGAGCTGAACTTACCCGGGGCTTCTAACGGTCCCCCGCAGACATCCTGTGTTGGCGCAGCCACTCACCGATGCTCCGGCCCCGCCTCCAGTTCACTTCTGGAATTTCTGACTTTAAAGTCAGAAAACCACTGCGCCTGCGTTGCCGTGTCCTCGCTCCCGCCGATGTCACCAGGAGTGTATAGCAGAAGCCCAGTATGGTCTGTCCCTGCGCAGTACGCTCCTGGTGCCATCAGCGGGATCGAGGACACGGCAACGCAGGCGGAGTGGTTTTCTGACTTTAAAGTCAGAAATTCCAGAAGTGAACCGGAGGCGGGGCCGGAGCATCGAGGAGTGGCTGCGCCAACACAGGATGTCTGCGGGGGACCATTAGAAGCCCCGGGTAAGTTCAGCTTCTTTTCCCCTGACCCCCCTACAGTATCCCTTTAAGTGAATATACTGAAAGGATAATTTAGGCAGTTCCCTTATATTACATAGAAATGGTAAGATTAGATGAAAAAATTGTACCATGTATGACCACCATAAGTAAGGCACACTCCTTACCTAGCAGGGAGCGCTGCTATGTAAGGCATGCATAGTGGCCACTGCTTTAGCAGTGCAGCTTAGTGAGTCAAGCCCTATGTTTCTTATGCCCTCCTGTTTTCTACAGGGACATGCTTTAAACCCATAAATACAAAACAGTCAGAGTCCCCCCTCATGAAATTCTCTAACGTGCTCAATATTCAACCCCCCCCCCATCCTCACAGACCATTAGTTCAATGGTCTTCCCTAAATAGAATCTTTCATTATACCAATGAATACCGTATACCATATACCAGGTGCAGCAAATTAGAGAGGATTTTACCTTACAATACGTGTCTCCTGTTCTCAAGGGGTTTTGTTTAATTATAAAGGGCTTGTAGAGAAACCACTGCAACTGCAATCACTTGAGGATGCATTTCTAGGAACCAACTCTATTTTTCCCTTACCTCAGTATTTATTTCTTTCATGCTCACTCCTGACCCAACAATCTTTTGATGTTTTTGACCATCTGGATTAAATCAAGTGAGATTTTGTGACCTTATCTCAGGGTCGCTTTGTATAATATGCAATTTAGGTGTGATCACTGGTCATATGCGTTTAGCATCAGGGGGCAACCATGCCCTCAGTTTATTATTTTAAGGCCTGTTCTCCAAATCCTGCAGAGAAGAATTATTCCTTCTTAAAGGACACCTGAAGTGAGAAGGATATAGAGGGCAGCATATTTATTTCCTTTTAAACAATGCAAGTTGCATGACTGTCCTGCTGGCCCTGTGTCTCTAATACTTTTAGCCATAGACCCTGAACAAGCATGCAGATCAGGTGCTCTGACTGAAGTCTGACTACATTAGGCGCATACTTGTTTCAAGCGTGCAATACAGACGCTACTGATGCCTGAAAGATCAGCAGGACACCAAGCAACTGGTATTATTTAAAAGGATAAAAATATGGTAGCCTCCATTTGCCTATCACTTCAGGGGCTTGCTTCCCTAAAGCATGATAACTGCTATCACAGCAGTTATCACGCGATCTGCCGCGCACAAAAGGTTTGCGCGCGAACGGCGTCACTTCGCATGATAAAGGCAAACTTTTGTGCATGGCAAATCGCGTGATAACTGCTGTGATAGCCGTTATCACGCTTAGGAAAGCAAGCCTCAGGTGTTCTTTCAAGGATATACAAGTTAAGTTAAGCATACAGGGCTTTACTTGCGGGGGTCTTCCTCCAGTCTCTATAAGTCTCTCACTACAGGGCTGACAGTGGGACCCTGGAGGAAGACAGAACTGTAGCGAGGGACCAGAGAGATTTCTAGGGGCTGGAAGAAGACCCAGGTAAGTAAGGCTTTATATGCTTTGTTCACCTTGAATATCAATACACTTCATAAATTCACCTTCATTGATCTTGTGTTCATCAGATCATCAGAATATCACCCATGAAAGGCTTCCACAGATTAATCTTGGAGTGAAATGGATTGTTGTCTGACCAGACAGTATTTTCTAGCCAGGTCTTTAGATATGTAGAATCCACTGGGGTCCCCATCACTGTACCAGTTACGTGGATAATCCATGGCCCGTTAAGGTGTTGCGTTTAGTAATGCAAAATACAAAGCCTTACACAGGATGTTCACAGAAATGTTTAGATTTTATTCCCTTATCCAGGAGAGGGTTAGTACACTGAATTCCCACATCATGTACAAATTCACCACACCAACTGTGGACAGCCACACCCCATTATTGGCAATTCCAGAGCGGACAGGAACATTTCTACCTTGGTGGACTGGGCAGTCTCCACTCCAGGAACAAGGATAACTTCTCACTTAATGGTCTGAGGTATAGGAACACGCAAACTTCTAGAGGTCCACTGATGACCTCTAGGCTGAGGTTTGGGAGCACATAAACTTCTTGAAGTCCACTGATGAACACTAGGCTGAAGTGAACACTAGTTTATGGTATAAGAGCAAAATTGAGTGATGAACTCTTGGCTGAGGTATGATTGCACAAGCTGCTTAAGTCCTCTGATGGTCACTAGGTTAGGTAAATGGAATGCACAAGCTGCGAAAATCCACTGATGAACACAAGGCTGAGGTATAGAAACACACAAACTTCTAGAAGTCCACTGATAAACACAAGGCAGAGGTATAGGACCACACCAACTTCTGGAAGTTTATTGATGACCTCTAGGCTGAGGTATGGAAGCACATGAGCTGCTGAACGTCTATTAGTGAACACTAGGTTATGGTATAGGAGCACACAAACCACTGAAAGTTGAGTGATGAACTCTTTGCTGAAGTATAAGTTTGCACAAGTCCACTGATGGTAACTATGGTATAGGAGCACACAAACCACTGAAAGTTGAGTGATGGACACTAGGCTAGGGTATAGGAGCACACAAGCAGCTGCAATCCCCTGATGAACACTAGGCTGAGGAGCACACCAGTTGCTGAATGTCTAAAAATATGCACTAGAGTGGGGTTTAGGAGCACATATTCTACTCTTTACTTTTTGGCTTTATCTCAGTGCACACCTCAGACGACTGCGCAGCACAGCCTGGTACGTTCAGACTCTAGCTTAGCTCAGTGAAACCTATTTCATCATTCACACTCTGCCTGCTTCATATTTTATCACCATGCCAGGGCACTTCAAGTGGATTGTCATGAAAAGTAAGAAATGTTCTGACAGCCGCCAAGGGTAGCAGTGGCATCCTCCATGTACTTGGAAATATCAATCATAAATATTTATGTTTTGTATCTGTTTAAATGATTAATTCTCCCGTCATCTCTGTGTTTTTTGACACATCCCAACTGTCACCAGCAACAGTGTCACAATGTTTTCTCCTAAGGAAAAGGCTGACATCGGCTGGCAATGCAGATCCAGCAGTTATACTGCAGTAATATTCAGAGCTCGTTATCTGGCAAATTACAGCTCCCAGAGATACTGCTCAGTTTTACTGCTCCCATTTTCCGACATCTCCTGGTTTTTTTTATATGTGATTTTTGATAGAATAAATATAATATTTGTTTGGTTGTTAGTGCAGTCTGTGTTCCCACTAAGGCAAACGTGTCAAACTCTGGCCTTTGGGCCAAATCTGGCCAGAAGAGGCAGCAATTTTGGCCAGCATGGGGTCTTCCCACTTTGCATTATGTTTGGCCCACTGTAGACCACCAGAGAAGCTATATTGGAGGTGAAGCTGTAGATCAGCAGGGAAGCCATATAGGGGAGGGAGGGGGAAAGCATTAGACACCAGGGAACTGTGTTTGGGAGGGGGGGTCCCTAGACACCAGGAATCTGTGTAAGGGTATGAGGGGGTGAGTCAAGAGACACCCGTGAACTGTTTAGGGTTCGAGGGGGACCACTAGACACCAGAGAACTATATAGGGGAGGGAGGGGCCACTAGACACCACCAGAACTTCAAAAGGGAGGGAGTAGGCCACTAGACATTGAGGTTGGATCTTGACTTGAGCCAGGTGTTCAATTTCAGCCTACATTGTAGTTTGACACCCCTGCACTAAGGAGATCCCTTACTTCCTGTGATGCTACCAGAGGCTAAGTAGTGAAGAAAGAGAGAGGGACCACATTCATTAAACACACCTGTATTGTCTGCTGGGTACATACATCAGGTTAGGCAGTAGGGTTGAAGAGAGAACAGCCTGACAGCTGTTTTACGGTAGGTTACCACTTCATCAGAATCCTTATCAGGTAAGTTACCGTTTCATCAGAGTTGGTCTCTGACGAAATGGTAATTTACCGCAAAACAGCTATCTATCCATTTTTTCTTCATCCCCACTGCCTAACCTGATGTATGTATCCATCGGACAATAATGGTGTGGGAATGCAGTGCCTCTGTCTTTCTCTACTATTTGTACTTTATAGAGTGCATGCAGCCAATTGCAACAATACAGCTGCATCTAGTGTCCCTACAGAATCTAGTGCCCGACTCTCTCTACATCACGATATGCTACCAAAGGCAAAAGATAAAAAAATAAGGTGAAACTCTCCAGTGGGGACACAGACACCAAGTAATGTGAAGATTCCAACCTTCCTGCATCAGTGCTGTGATACATGGGTGTCACTGTAACAGGAACTAAAGCCTTGTAAGCATGCTAGACTGAGCGTTGTTTCACCTGATAATCCAGTGTATAGACGCCCCACAAATTCGATTCAAGATCCAGCATGTTGGATCTTTAAGCAACGGCAACCACCAAGCACATTCCCCTCTTTGCCTCACCCACTGGAAGCTGCTACTATATGCGCTGCCCTTTCTCCCTTCCCCCTACAGACACCAGTATGCAATGCTTTGCTGTAGCCAAAGGACTTGTCCCTGCTGACACTTCTCTCTTACTTCCCTTGCTCATCATAGGTAGCTACAGGTGCCCCTTAGTATTAGGTGGCCAAACGTACCCTCAATATTAAGTAGTTATAGGAGCCCTCACGTATTAGGTAACTAGAGGAACCTCAGTATTAAGTAGCTAGAGGTGCACCTGACTGAAGGGAGATCTTGTCAGGGAAATGCCAAGAGCTGGGTTAGTAACCTCTAATTTACACTCTCCTCAGGACTCTGCATAGGGAAGGAGGCACTTGGAGAGGGGACTTTTCCCTACTTTCCATCTTCATACGCCTCTAGGCTCGTGCCTTATGGTAAATCCAGCCCTGGCAGACAGTGGGACTGAATGGGACCTGCACCGAATAAGAGACTAACACAAGTGCTGTGCATTGCTACGGCCACCTGAGTTGCTAGCAGCAAAATGGGAAAGGGCCCTTAGATTGACATTTGGGAATTTTAGAAGAATGTTTTATATAGCCATCTTGTATTTCGAGGAATATGTTAATGGTTGCACAGCCTGAGCAGAGAGCAGGAAAACGATCAGGTTGACAGGGCCGCAAGTGGCTGTGTGAAAGGTACTTCTCCTCAGAGACACGGGGGAGGGGGGGGGGGGAGATTGCAGCATCACACAGCGTGGCTCCGCAGCTTGTCAGCATATTGGCTGTACAAGTTATGACAAGCAGGTGTGATAGGTAATAAATATTCCTCCACTCTAAAATTCTCATTACGGCTCTATCTCTGGATGTTTTCCTCAGCAGCGTATTCCCGTATTCCAGGGCTTGGTGCATGATGGGAAATGAATAATTCTGTGATACAGCTTGGAGGACAAATTACAATACAGAAAACAAGCTGTCCACCAGTGCTGAACTCAGGGAAAGCTGATTAGGGTGTGTGAGACGTAATATACAGAACAAGACGTTACTGTGAGCGTAGTGTATAATGTATATTGTTGATAGCAGTGATATGGGCATATTTGGTTATATGACCTAACACAAGCACAAGGCACGTTTTCCTACATGTTCAAGTCCCACGTTAGGAACGGGTTTTCTATATTCAGTTAATTTAAATTAATTGTGAATAAAAAGTTTTGTTTTTGCAAATTGAAATGACCTCATGCGGCACCAAATCACAGATTCTCATCATATGCTCAGCAACCAACCGCTGCCTGCTCACTCTGACTCAAACTAAAACACTCTCCCCTTTAGTCAAATGCGCATGCAGGGGGGGGAGAGTGGGTGCTGTGTTTGGCAGCTCAATCCTGCTGCAGATGTCACTTACAGTAGTAGAAATCTTACATTATTGACAGGTTTTGGACTAGTCCAACTCTTCATGGGGGATTCTCAGGGATTTATTTATTTTTAAAAGCACTTAGTGAATGGCAGTTGCTCTGTCCAACTGCCAAAAAACTGTGTAGCGAGCAGGGAAGCTGGCCAGCATTATTGTTTAAATCCTTTTTAGGGAATATCTTTATAAAGAATAAAAGCCCTGCTGAGAATCCCCCATGTAGAGATGGACTAGTCCAAAACCTGTTGCTTCTGTCAGATTTCTACTACCTACTGTAAGTGACAGCAACATAGTAGAAAAGTAATCTATGGCTCATTTTACTCTGCAAAAAACGTACTTCTTATTTGTCTATGTTTACACATATTTTAAATTTTATAATTTTTCTCCATAGTGCCCCTTTCAGGATGATTTGTGGTTGGTTACTATAGGTACTCACATATTGTACGTCTTCTCATTTTGTTGCAACGCCTTTAAGAGTAAACCAAGAAAAGCTACAATATCTAATTAGCCAGCTAAACAAACAAAATAAAAACTCTCCCAGTAAATGCATTTGGAAAATCATTCAAACTGTAAGCTATTCTCGGAAAAGAACAGGAATTCCCTGCCAGGCTCGGGGAACTCTGCAACCTCACTGAAATAACACAATTTCCAGATCTTGGCTTTCCTCATTGAATTAGGAGACGGGATCTGCAGATCTGCCAAGAAAACAAGTACATGTCGTTCTCGCAGCAGATTTACATGCGTCGCGCTATCGCTAGCCTCTCATCTAAATGACTCGCTGCTTTTAACTTCCATTTGGAAAATGAAATTTCAGAAATCTGTCAGGGACCAGATTTTCTGTTTTTGGTCTGCAGAAAAAACACAACACATTAATAGCTGTTGTGCAAACGCTCTAAACAGGCTTGCAGCAAAGCAGATGGCAGCTTCTGGGGTAGGCAGCAAGGTTTCCTGTTATCTTATTATTCTGCACATGGGAACATAATGACCACTTAGGGACAGTTTACAGGAATAATCATAAGCCGGTGTTTACACTTGTAAGGGGGGCCGCTTCATGTAAGCAAGCATTTGTTGTAATCTCAATCTCTAACAAAACGACTCTAATAACAGAAAAGGATTAAGATGAAATGGGGTTCTAGGCAAGATAGCAGTTTTTGCCCACCACTGATGGTCACCTGTCTTTTTAGTAACATTTGCTGGGGCTAGCATCCACTGGGCCCCTAAACTCTTCCCAGGCCCTAGGCAACTGCCCAGGTTTGCCTTGTGGATGATCCTGCTGTGAATAACACCCACATCTTACCTGTCTTTCATGATGACTTCTGCTGTTATTTAGGTTAAAATTAGTGGCAGGTTTACTTAACCACTAAGGCCTTGTTCACATTATCACACATAATTGGAACGCATCGAGTACGATCGCACGCCATGTGCATTTGCATAACACATGCAAACGCAGATAGCGTGCGATCGTACTCGTTGCGTTCGTTGTGTGGCTGATCCCATTGAATGGGTCAGCCACGCATTTCGCTAAAAAATGCGTGCAGCGTGCGTTCGCGCACCGCACTGGTACGGATTGCATGCAGTGTGATCATCAGACAGTGCAGTCTGGGCACTTCTGATGTTGGTGCATGTCTGCCTTTTACATGCGTTGCTGAAATACAGACGGCAACATGTGTAATGTGAACAAGGCCTAAGGCCCCGTTCACACTGCACGCGTTTCCACCTGCGTTTCGGGAACGCGTGCAGGAGGCCGACACGCAGGACATCAGAAAGTGCATAAACTGCTTTGTCTGATGTTCACACTGCATGCGTTGCGGTACAGTGCGGTCTGGGAACGCATGCTGCACGCATTTTTTGCTAAAGTGCGCGACTGACCCATTTTTTCGCCTTAAGGACCAGAGCCATTTTCACATTTCAGTGCTCCTTCCTGTCATTCGCCAATAAATTAAACACTACTTATCACAATGAAATGATCTGTATCTTGTTTTTTGCCACCAATTAGGCTTTCTTTGGGTGGTACATTTTGCTAAGAATTATTTTACTCTAAATAAATAATAATAAGAAGTATAATACATACAGGATCTTCTCAAAAAATTAGCATATTGTGATAAAGTTCATTATTTTCTGTAATGTACTGATAAACATTAGACTTTCATATATTTTAGATTCAAATACACACAACTGAAGTAGTTCATGCCTTGTATTGTTTTAATATTGATGATTTTGGCATACAGCTCATGAAAACCCAAATTTCCTATCTCAAAAAATTAGCATATTTCATCCGACCAACAAAAGAAAAGTGTTTTTAAAACAAAAAAAAATCAACCTTCAAATAATTATGTTCAGTTATGCACTCAATACTTGGTCGGGAATCCTTTTGCAGAAAAGACTGCTTCAATTCGGCGTGGCATGGAGGCAATCAGCCTGTGGCACTGCTCAGGTGCTATGGAGGCCCAGGATGCTTCGATAGCTGCCTTAAGCTCATCCAGAGTGTTGGGTCTTGCGTCTCTCAACTTTCTCTTCACAATATCCCACAGATACTCTATGGGGTTCAGGTCAGGAGAGTTGGCAGGCCAATTGAGCACAGTAATACCATGGTCAGTAAACCATTTACCAGTGGTTTTGGCACTGTGAGCAGGTGCCAGGTCGTGCTGAAAAATGAAATCTTCATCTCTATAAAGCTTTTCAGCAGATGGAAGCATGAACCCACTTTTGAACCAGAAACAGAGGCAGAAGCGCCTGACCTGGGCTACAGAGAAGCAGCACTGGACTTTTGCTCAGTGGTCCAAAGTAATTTTTTCGGATGAAAGCAACTTTTGCATGTCATTCGGAAATTAAGGTGCCAGAGTCTGGAGGAAGACTGGGGAGAGGGAAATGCCAAAATGCCTGAAGTCCAGTGTCAAGTACCCACAGTCAGTGATGGTCTGGGGTGCCATGTCAGCTGCTGGTGTTGGTCCACTGTGTTTTATCAAGGGCAGGGTCAATGCAGCTAGCTATCAGGAGATTTTGGAGCACTCTATGCTTCCATCTGCTGAAAAGCTTTATGGAGATGAAGATTTCATTTTTCAGCACGACCTGGCACCTGCTCACAGTGCCAAAACCACTGGTAAATGGTTTACTGACCATGGTATTACTGTGCTGAATTGGCCTGCCAACTCTCCTGACCTGAACCCCATAGAGAATCTGTGGGATATTGTGAAGAGAAAGTTGAGAGACGCAAGACCCAACACTCTGGATGAGCTTAAGGCCGCTATCGAAGCATCCTGGGCCTCCATAATACCTGAGCAGTGCCACAGGCTGATTGCCTCCATGCCACGCCGCATTGAAGCAGTCATTTCTGCAAAAGGATTCCCGACCAAGTATTGAGTGCATAACTGAACATAATTATTTGAAGGTTGACTTTTTTCGTTTTGAAAACACTTTTCTTTTATTGGTCGGATGAAATATGCTAATTTTTTGAGATAGGAAATTTGGGTTTTCATGAGCTGTATGCCAAAATCATCAATATTAAAACAATAAAAGGCTTGAACTACTTCAGTTGTGTGTATTTGAATCTAAAATATATGAAAGTCTAATGTTTATCAGTACATTACAGAAAATAATGAACTTTATCACAATATGCTAATTTTTTGAGAAGATCCTGTATAAGTGTAATAAAAAATGCATTATCTATTTGCTCGTTAGTCCCGGGTTATTACAAAATTTAAAATATTTTTAATATTTTTTACTGCTGGCAGGTGATGTCACTGGAAGGATATGCTGCTTGCTTGTCTTTTTGGCAGTTGGAAACAGCTGTCATTTCCCACAATGCAACAAAGCTCCCACGGTGTGATGTCAGGACCTCAGAGCTGTGAGGCATTGACATCACACTGTGGGAGGGGTTTCACCACAAAATCAGCCATACAGACCCCCCTGGTGATCTATTTGAGAAAAAGAAAAGATTTCTCATGGGAAGAGGTGGTATCCGCTACAAATTGGGATGAAGTTCAATCCTAAAGGTGGCCATACACTTATAGATATGCAGCAGATTCGACCATCAGATAGATTTCTAGCAGATGCCTGTCAAGTCGAATCTGACAGGAATCTATCTCTTGTGTGCCACACACTAGGAACAGATTTCAAATAGATTTCAGAATGAAATCTATTGGAAATCGATCTAAATGCATTATTGGACCATTAGGTGTAATGCAAATCTATGGGCCATCCATCTGCTGCTGGCAGCAGATTGACCTAGATTTTCCATCCTGTCAGATAGATCAAATCGATCGAAATCGGCCACAAATCGATTGAATGGGGCATTTGATAGAATCGATTTCAATCGAAATCAACTAGTGTATGGGCCCCTTTAGTTACAGTTCCTCTTTAAAGGGGTGGAATACAAAACATAAAACCAGTAGGCATAACATGTTTTTTACAATTGAGATCAAATATATGTTTTTCATATATATAGGTTATCTTATAATAGTTTTATCTTGATGGCTTAATACCCAAAACAGAGCAAGAATGTCTAACTTGTTTTTTGTTGGCAATCTTTTTTGTTGTGTTTTGTTTGTGTGACACAAAATGGCGTAGTGTCTGGCGCAGATCTGTGTTGTGTCTGCACTTAACATCTCGTTATTTTTACGTCTCGAGAATCTGATGGTCTGGAGAAAATGAAAGTGTAACAGCAAAGTGTAAAACCAGCATTTCAGTTGTATTGTATCATGTGTGCTGCTTTTGTTGCTTTAGTATGTCTTGAATGGAGTACTTTTCCTTATCTGTACTGTATGTTTGTCTGTCTTCCAGCAATGGATAGAAGGGCTAAGATCTATCACGCATAACTTTAGAGCCAACAACGTCAGTCCAATGACTTGTCTCAAAAAACAGTAAGTGTCTTTCATGTGTCTTTTGTTCAGTTTCTATAAGACTGTTTGTGAAACATGACATTAAGTTATCACATTTACACTGAAATCAATAGGACCAACTGGTGGCAGAGCAACGACCTCTTGTGAAGACTAAATATGTGTTTTTAACCCTTTCAGCATGTCCCCCCCCCCCAATTAGGACCAGAGTATCAATTTCCCTGGTGATCTAGTGCCCCCCCCCCCCCCCCCCCCACTCCCCATTCAGAAAATCCCTGGTTATTTAGTTTCCCCACCCCCTTCCTTAAAGAGACTCTGAAGTCTCTTTTTTTCCCCTGATTTTCTCTCATCAGCTTGTTAAGAGTTAATGCCTAAGTGAAATCGCTGCATCCCCACGGCAGAGGAATGATTTATTACATAGAAAGCGACCTACAAAGTTCTACGACTTTGCAGGTCGCAGATTATGCTGCCCTGGCTCACAGGGCTTTTCTTACTGGAGAAGCAGAGCTTTCAGCTGTAGCTCAGCCTCTCCGCAATCAATCTCCGCGGATCTCCGCCTCCTCTCCGACCCCTCTCAGGGAAAGAAGACTGAGAGGGGCGGGGAGAGGAGGCAGAACTACAGTGTAAAGCTCTGCCTCTTCGAGGAAGTGAAGCCCCGCGAGCCCGGTAGCTTTGCAGGGCTTAATCCTCTGTAATAAATCTGTCATCTGCCGCCGGGGATGCTGCGATTTCACTTAGGCATTAACTCTTAACAGGATGGTATGAGAAAATCAGGGAAAACAAGAGACTTCAGAGTCTCTTTAAACATTCCCTGGTAGTCTAGGGTCTCCCCATCCCTCCCCTCCTCCAACGAGCAGGCATCATGGCAGCCAGCCCTGTACTGAAGCATGTACTGGGGTCCTGGCTGGATGACATCATCGAGCCAGGCCAGTACACTGTTTTGTACAGGCTGGCTGCTGATGAGGATGGACGTGCGCAGTGATCGTCGGGGAAATGTGGACAGATGAGGTGCTTACTTACCTCTTCGATGACTACGATCACCAGCAATCGTAGTGATTACGTGGTCAGGAGCCAATCTGCACGGCTCCTGATCAATTCCAGGAGATCTCTGGAATCGGGTGTGTGTGATCGATGTGGGGCTGCTCGCAATCGGAGCAGTAAAATCTACATCCTGTCAGAACTGCAGCTCCACCGGCAGGACGTACTGCTTCGGTCCGGAATTGGTTAAATTCGGAAACTGCACACTTATTTATCACACCCATTAAGTACCGTATATTCCGGTGTATAAGACGACTGGGCGTATAAGACGACCCCCCAACTTTTCCAGTTAAAATATTGAGTTTGGGATATACTTGCCGTATAAAACTACCCCTCTTCCAACGCACACCAAATTAAAATAAAAATAAAGATATCATGTACTGGTGCTGTGTATTATTATTATTATTATTTATTAGATTTATATAGCGCCAACATATTACGCAGCGCTGTACAATAAATAAGGTTACCGACAATGATAACAAGGGTGACAGAACAATACAGGTAATAGACAATAGATACAACAATACAGGTAATAGCAAAAAGATACACAACACAATGCAGACAGTAGTACAATGCCAGATCATAAACTGGAGTAGTAGTGGTAACAAGTTCCAAATTCTGGGTAAAGTGCACACAGTCATGTATGATGCACAAGGGGAGAGGGCCCTGACAAAGGTTTACAATCGAGAGGGAGGGGTTGGTGACACAAAAAAAGGGGGTGCAGCAAGAAGTTATTGGCAGAAAGGATTAGGGCAGTGTTGATTTGATGTAGGCCTCCTTGAAGAAGTGAGTTTTGAGTGCTTTTTTGAAGGTGTTGAAGGTGGGAGCGAGCCTGATGGGCAGTGGGAGAGAGTTCCACAGGATGGGGGCAGCTCTAGTGAAGTCCTGCAGTCGTGCATGGGAGTGCGAGATGCGTGGGGCGGTTAAGAGGAGGTTGTTGGAGGAGCGAAGTGGGCGGCCAGGTGTATATCTGCTGACCAGGTCAGAGATGTAGCTTGGGCAGGACTTGTGTAAGGATTTGTAGGCCAAACATAGGACCTTGAAGCTAATTCTGAAGTGAATTGGAAGCCAATGAAGGGATTTGCGAAGGGGAGTCGTGGAGACAGAGCGGTGGGAGGAGTAGATGAGTCTGGCTGCTGCGTTCATGATGGATTGTAGGGGGGCTATGCGGTTTTGAGGGAGGCCGGACAGGAGTGAGTTGCAGTAGTCCAGGCGGGAGATGATGAGGGCATGGACAAGGAGTTTGGCAGTGTCTGGGGTCAGGAAAGGCCGGATCTTGGAGATGTTGCGTAGGTGGAAATAGCAGGCCCTAGCTACGGTTTGGATGTGGGAGGTGAAGGAGAGGGCAGAGTCCAGGGTGACACCCAGGCAGCGGGCTTGTGTGGTTGGGTGAATGATTGTGCCATTGACAGTGACGTAGAGGTCAGTGGGGGGTGAGGCAGCACGGGGTGGGAAGATTAGGAGTTCAGTCTTATCCAGGTTTAATTTTAGGAACCTGGCAGACATCCAGGATGAAATAGCCGAGAGGCCAAAGGATACCTTCTCCATGGTGGTGGGGGAGAGGTCAGTGGTATGGAGGTAAATCTGGGTGTCATCTGCATATAGGTGATAGTTGAAACCCAGAGAGGAGATGAGTATTCCGATGGAGGTGGTGTAAATGGAGAACAGCAGGGGACCAAGAAAAGAGCCTTGGGGGACCCCAACTGAAAGTGGGATGGAGGTTGAGGAGGAACCATTGAAGGAGGTCTTGGAGGAGCGATTTGAGAGGTAGGAGGAGAACCATGCTAGGGCAAGGTCTTGGATACCCACAGATTGCAGGGACTGAAGTAGCAGGGCGTGATCGACAGTGTCGAATGCTGATGAGAGGTCTAGGAGGAGAAGGATAGTGTATTTTCCTTCGGCCTTGGCAAGCGTGAGGTCATTGATGACCTTGGTGAGGGCAGTCTCGGTGGAGTGGGCTGGCCGAAATCCTGATTGTAGGGGGTCAAACAGTGAGTTGGAGTCAAGGTAATGGGTCATGCGTTGGTGGACTAGACGCTCCAGGAGTTTAGATGCAAAAGGGAGTGGGGAGATAGGGCGGTAGCTGGATGGAAGTGAGGGGTCTAGTGAGGGTTTTTTAAGTAGGGGAAGTACAGTTGCCTGTTTGAAGTCAGAGGGGAAGGTACCCGTGGAGAGGGAGAGGTTAAACAGAGAGGTGAGGACAGGAGCCAGAACAGGGAAGTGAGGATGGAGGCATTTGGATGGCACAGGGTCTAGGGGGCTGGAGGTGGCAGGAGAAGTGGCTAGGAGACGGCTGACTTCATCCTCTGTGATAGGAGTAAAGGCAGTGAGTGGTGGGTGGGGTGGGGGAGAGGTATAGGTGGGAGAGGAAGAAGTGGTGGAGTGGAGGCATGAGATTTCCCGTCGGATGCTGGCTATTTTGTCGGTAAAGTGGGTAAACAGATCAGTGCCTGAGAGGGTGGAGGTGGGTCAGGAGTGGTGGGGTTAAGGAGGGAGTTGAAGGTGGCGAAGAGGCACCGAGGGTTGGAGGCTTGGGATCCGATCAGGTCCGATGAACAGATACTGGTGCTGTACTGTATGTGTTACCCAGTATATAACAGTATATAGTCAATTGACTTGTTGCATTGGTCAACTCTCCTTAAGTAGACTGGTCAGCTCTCCTTGTCTACCTGTTTATCAGAGCGGTATGGAAGAATAGATTGCGCTCCCTCAGCAGGGAGATCTGAGAGGCGGTAACAGGATAGGGCGTATCACCCGGCATCAATGACACCCAGCGTATAAGACGACCCCCAACTTTTCAGAAATTTTTCAACGGTTAAAAAGTAGTCTTATACGCAGGAATATACAGTAATTAAGTTTTTGAAAGGCATGTGAGATATTATAAAGGGGAACTATCAGGTGGACATTAAAGAAGTAAGCACTGTAAGTATACAGTATAAGAGGACACTATAATTGGAAGCACTCTAGGACAAGAACCCCTCAAGTAGGTTCCACTCCTTATGTACCATTTTCATTTATATTATTATTAATACAATACTAGGAAAAAGAAAACAGAAAAAAAATCGTAATTTTGGTATCAAACATTATTACCATACATTGGGGTTGCTGTGCGTAGTCTGGCAATTTCACCAATGTTTTTAGGGAATATGCCCTATTGTTATGACAACCTAGTGTAAGGTTTGGGATAGGTGGTGGAACAGAATTTGTGGTTTTCAGTAAAACTGTTTAAGACTATAGTATTTAAAAAAGGAGAGCTAGCATATCGTACCAAATTTTTATCCTCCGCCTTATAAAGCGCCTACAAAATCCAGAGCCAGGTGCAGATGCGGCCAAAGTGATTTGCTGTGCTGCACGAAAGTGTTATTTTTGGACTTGGTCAGCTGACTCTGGTTGCGTTCTGACTGGGCAAAGTCCGAAAGAAGTAAGGGCTTCATGCATTGGCCACATCTGTCAGCCATTTTGCATATTGGCTGGCCAGATCGCGAAGTGGCTAACTTTGGCATCTGGCCATAATATACATATATGCATTAGTTAAAAGGCCTGCTTGTTTAAAAACGGGCAGTAGGCCTCGGCTGCGACCCCCCCACCGGCAATGCATTCTATGGTCGTGACCCGCTCTCGTACATTCGTGCCCAATCTCCCGCGTGCACAGAATGAATTTGCCCTGCACCCGTAATCCTTGCTGTCCGACGTCTGTCTGCATGCCACGCATTTGCTCCAGGCACAACGCACGGATACAGAGACAGGAGGAAGCAGCGACGGCTATTATTATATGCAATATATATTTATATATATATATTTCTACATCAGTGGGAAAATAGATAAAATGGCATAGCACAACTACTAGATGTGGGGTTAATAGAAATATAATGGATAAACCGTCTTTTACAGAGGTAGTCATTGTGTACCTCAGTGACGCTCTAACACACTAAAAGGAAAATAAAAATAAAAACCCTGTAAAATGCACGTTTCCGAATAGTGACTTCATTTGAATGATTTAAGTGGGTGTTGTTGAAACTTGTAATTTTTGTGCAATTGCAGTAAAAGGTGTCAAGGTTATAGAAAACATAAATACAATTTAACAGAATGTGATAAAATAGCATTTACAAACTACAAAGCTGTAGAGATGGGAAAAGAACCCACACAGGAAACCTTTGTCAGTGTCCTTCAATGAAAATAATGAAGACATGAGGCCTCATTCAGTTATCCTTTCTCCTGAGTTTGCTCACAGGAGATGATTTCACATCTTTTCCAAAAAAATATCTTTTCAGCCTCCAACCAGCAATAAAATGATTGCTTTTTTTTAACCTCTTTTTTTTGTATATTTTCAGTTGCTTGTTGCGGAAAAGTTATTTTGTAGATGAGATGAAAAAATATCTCCTGGGAGAAAAGTTATTTTGTCCCTAGGCCTTCTCAAAGGACTAGAGGACATGATCTGCGCATGGAGGAAAAACGTTTTAGCCACTTATTTAGGAAAGGGTTCTTTACAGTAAGAGTGATTAAGATGTGGAATGCATTGCCACAGGAAGTCGTTATGGCAAACTCTATACCTGCATTTAAAGGGGGCTTAGATGCTTTCCTTGGTTTGAATGACATCCATGGCTACAATTACTAGGTAAGGCCTAATGATGTTGATCCAGGGATTTTATCTGATTGCCATCTGGAGTCGGGAAGGAATTTTTCCCTTTTGGGGCCAATTGGACCATGCTTTGCAAGGGTTTTTTCGCCTCCTCTGGATCAACAGGGATATGTGAGGGAGCAGGCTGGAGTTGTACTTTGTATTGGTTGAACTTGTTGGACATATTATTATTATTATTATTATTATTTAGTATTTATATAGCGCCGACATATTACGCAGCGCTGTACAGTGTATATATATATATATATCTTGTCACTAACTGTCCCACAAAGGAGCTCACAATCTAATCCCTACCATTGCCATATGTCTATATTATGTACTGTAAGTACTGTAGTCTAGGGCCAATTTTAGGGGGAGCCAATTAACTTATCTGTATGTTTTTGGAATGTGGGAGGAAACCGGAGAGCCCGGAGGAAACCCACGCAGACACGGAGAGAACATACAAACTCTTTGCAGATAGTGCCCTGGCCGGGATTCGAACCAGGGACCCAGCGCTGCAAGGCGAGAGCGCTAACCACTACGCCACCGTGCTGCCCCTAGACGTATGTCTTTTTTCAACCAAAATAACTATGTAACTATGGGCCATAGAATCCTAAGAAAGATGCTCCAGAGTGGAGAAATACAGGACATAAGAAACAGTTGTAGGTTTTATAAGTAGCTCAAATATTATTATTATTAGAATTACTGCTATAATAATAATAAAAATGCTAACATTTGTATAGTGCTTTTCACCTGTCGGACTCAAAGCACTTGAGAGTTGCAAAAACTACAGGCACATTCAGTAGGCCACCCTGCTTTGTTAGGGAGTTGTGCCCAAGGATTCCTTACTGAATGTGTACTGAATAATATTGTCCAAAAGAGCTTGTGATTTAACAACTTCACCCCAAAGGGGCTCTTACCCTAACGGACAAGAGCGATTTTCACCTTTTAGTGCTCATCCCTTTTTGCCAATAGCTTAATCACTACTAATCACAATGAAATGATCTATATCTTGTTTTTTTCACCACCAATTGCGCTTTTTAGGGTTGATATTTGTTTTCAGTAAATACTTTATTTTCTATGCATTTTAAAGGGAAAAAATAAAAAATACACTATTTCTCCAATTTCATCCCCTATGGTTTTAATATAAACACTGCTACTGTACATAAAACCCACACATTTTATCTGCCTATTTGTCCTGGTTATCACAACATTTTAATTATGTCCCTAGTACAAAGTATGGTGACAATATATTATTTGGAAATAAAGGTGTATTTTTTTCTATGGGTTTTTCTTTCACTAATTACACGCGCACACGCACAGTGGCAGCAGCACTGTTTGACTTATAAAAACGTCCTTTAGTCATTAAGAGGCTCTAGCAGGACATTTTTATAAGTCTGGTTGTATGGTTTTTATAAATGGGCTTCTTAAAGAAAAACAAACAAAAAATGACATTGAAATCGTGTCACAATCTTTGTATGGAAAATGTGAGTAACTTTAAAGCTTCAATTGAACCTCCAATGTTTTTAAATGCATACAATAGCAAATTTACACTAATTAGTAGTACATAATGATTTGGGCATTGCATGTCTTTACTTCTTACAATAAATACCATTTGTTAAAAGTGCCTAACTGGCTTCATTCTGTAGATTTTTTAGATACACCTTAATAAAATGGGAATGGTTGGTGATATTAACTTCCTGTTTGTGGCACATTAGTATATGTGACGGTGGGAAACTTTTCAAGATGTGTGGTGACCATGGCGGCCATTTTGAAGTTGGCCATTTTGAATCCAACTTTTGTTTTTTCAATAGGAAGAGGGTCATGTCTCACATCAGACTTATTGGGAATTTCACAAGGAAAACAATGGTGTGCTTGGTTTTAACGTGACTTTATTCTTTCATGAGTTATTTACAAGTTTCTGACCACTTAAAATGTGTTCAATGTGCTGCCCATTGAGTTGGATTGTCAATGCAACCCTCTTCTCCCACTCTTCACACACTGATAGCAACACCGCAGGAGAAATGCTAGCACAGGTTTCCAATATCCGTAGTTTCAGGTGCTACATATCTTGTACCCTCTTCCTATTGAAAAAACAATGGTGTGGTATATGGGGTACAAAGATAGTAGGGCATTCTTCATCAATGGAAACCTCAAGGCCACTGGATATGCGAAATTGCTACATGATGTTGTGTTTCCCTCTTTATGCACTGAAACTGGCACGTTCCCTGAGTTTTTCCAGCAAGATGGTGCCCGACCACATTATGGGTGTAAGGTCTGAGCATTCCTAAATGAACAGTTGCCTGGAAAGTGGATTGGTCGCTGTGGGCCAGTTGAATGGCCCCCTAGGTCTCTTGATCTGACCCCCTTAGACTTTATCTTTGGGGTCATCTGAAGGCAATTGTCTATGCTGTGAAGCTACGAGATGTGCAGCACCTGAAACTACGGATACTGGAAACCTGTGCTAGCATTTTTCCTGCGGTGTTGCTATCAGTGTGTGAAGAGTGGGAGAAGAGGGTTGCATTGACAAACCAACACAATGGGCAGCACATTGAACACGTTTTATAAGTGGTCAGAAACTTGTAAATAACTCACGAAAGAATAAAGTTACGTTAAAACCAAGCACGCCATTGTTTTTCTTGTGAAATTCCCAATAAGTTTGATGTGTCACGTGACCCTCTTCCTATTGAAAAACAAAAGTTGGATTCAAAATGGCTGACTTCAAAATGGCCGTCATGGTCACCACCCATCTTGAAAAGTTTCCCACCGTCACATATACTAATGTACAACAAACAGAAAGTTAATATCACCAACCATTCGCATTTTATTAAAGTGTATCCATATAAATGGCCCACCCTGTACATACAATATTATGTACATAAATAATAAACAAATCAATTTAAATTCAAACACAGGCTTGGCTTTACACCCATAACACAATGTCAAATAATAAACTACATATATACTAATATACAACAAATGTATTTACAAGTTCCATTCTAGAGCATGAATACTCTCTACGTTACAGACCTGAGAAGGAGAAATGCTCAAACATACCCCTAGTCATCCAACAAGGCAAAGGGTGAACAACAGAGAACAGAAACCATCACCTAACAAAACAAGTCAAACAAAAAAGCAAAAACACAAAACTACCACATAAACAATACAAGACAACACCTACATAGAGACCAGTCACACAATAGGCCCAGAAAAAAAAATCCAACATTCACCTTCATACGGTCGCTCACACAGGAAGGGATAAGTGTACACATTAGACAATGAATTAGCACAAACTAGCACAAGACAAACAACTATACAAGTGTGAAAAAAAACAACAACCTAACACTTAAGGACAACACTCAAGAGTCAACTGAAGGAACAACTCCTCCACAATTGGATACAGTAAGGCGCCCAGAAGCTCACTGATACCTATTGGGCACCCTATTTTGACCTGAGGAAGCGGTTTAGGCCGCGAAACGCGTTGTCTGAGGTGCTGTATGAGAATAAATATCTTAATTCAATAAGAGTGGATGTCTTATTGAATTAAGGTCTTATTGAATTAAGGCAAGAACCTTATTTGAATGTATCCAAACAGAAACAACTCACATATATAGTCTATATCCTACAATTAAGGGTGCCTCCTATTCTTACTGTATCCAGTTGTACCACCCCACAGTGTGGGGTTCTCACTACACCGTGGTGGAGCGAGTTTTTTTCTTTTGAAGGAGCAACGACCAATTATTGAAAGACCGAGTGGAGACGGGATTTCTCCACGTGCCCGGATGAGTGGTTGCTTCTACTAGAAACCCACACTTATATATATATATAAGTATTATATAAAATACTAATATTTTTATTACAAATACCCTACGATAATACACCATAAGGGCTCTCGGTGTCCCTGTGTTTCCCTTTTTCTATATTATCCAGCTTCGAAACTCCTCCACGTCTGCAGCCAATCATCAACTGAATCCAAAAAACCTAAACGTCTAACGTAAGATGTGACAAGAGACATGAAAGCTCAATGTAACCTCTCTTCCTGTTGAGATGCCAATTGCAATGTTACTGGACAGAATGGTGTCCATACTCTCCTCGCTGCCTTGTGTACTTTAAATACTGGTAAAATGGCAGTTCGCTGAGGCATTAAGTGAATATGACACCAAATCTGCTACCTCATTATTTTATCAGTTAGATTTATACCTATGTCTGTGATTGGTTGGTGGACCATATGATCATACTTATAGACACCGATTCACTGTAGAAGAATCATTCCTTTTCCAGGGAAAATTTAATTATTGCATTCTAGGTCAGAAATGCCTACCACAACATTGGTAAACTTTTCATGATGGATAATTTGGCTTTATAGTTGATCCATAGACATGAATACACTGTTATCGTAACCATGTGTTGTCGTTAGAATGTATTTACCATCGTTTTTATTATCTTAATATATTGTCTGTAGCATGAATACACTGTTATACTCCCCCCCCCCTTTTTTTTGTGATGGCATTTTATTTCCTTTAATAAAGCCACTGAGAAACTGCAGTGAAACCCAGGTATTGCAGTATTTGACTGTGCTAATTTATTTTACATCATGCAGTCCTCTTTAGTGAGATTTCAGGAAAGATTCAAAGCAGACTTTTGTTTCTTGAGCTCATACAAGAGAGGACAATGATGACACACCAGGAGGGAGGAATTAGGAGTGATCATGTAGACAGCTAAGAGGCAAGGCTGGGTTGTATTGTAACAATGCCTTCTAAAATAGTTGGATTTCACTGCTTTCTTCCACTAGCTATGGCGATTCATAAGTAGAGGTGCCCAATAAATGAACTTAAAAAGTTAAAAAAGGGTCTAAGTGATGGGTCTGTTATTCATTTTAATTGTAATAAATACATTATTTATTAGATGACCCTATGAGTTACTGTTTGAAACTCTTTTGTGTGTGTTTGTGGGGCAGGATTACTTCCTTATGGTTTTTATTGGTTTCATTGGTTTCATATTTAAAGCTGAAAAACTAACTATAACAAGTAACTTGTCTATATATCTTATGTACAGTTTAATCTGCAAATCTGTCTGCATACAGCTTTAATAGAATATGATTTCTTCCTGTGATACAATTACAGCAGCCATGTTGTTTGTAAACATTACACAGAGGCAGGCTTATCTGCTCCATCAGCACTCAGCCTAATCCCCCCTGCTCCTCCCTCCTCCCCTCTGCCTCTGAAATCTCTGGCTAGTAATACCTCCCCCTCCTCCTGCCCAGACTGAGCTCCCATGAGCCCTTGCTACTGCCAAGGCTCTCTGAAAACTGTGGGCAGGGCTTCTTTAGTTTATAGGGAATTAGAGTATTAAAACAAAAACAAAAAAGTATTTGGCTTGAGGAATGCCCTATAAACAATAGGAAAGGAACACAATTATGCAATGAGTACAAGTTAATCTCGGATCCACTTTAACTTTATTGGCACATGATCATGTCTAGACTTTGCATTTGATCCCCAGCCCCTTAAAGGGAACCAGAGACGAACGATCTCTGAAAAATGAAAAGATGTTATACATACCTGGGGCTTCCTCCAGCCCCATAAGCCTGGATCGCTCCCACGCCGCCGTCCTCCGCTACCTCTATCGCTGGTACCGGGTCCCTTCACTTCCGCCAGACGCGACCAGTTGTACGCATGCGCAGGGGCTCAATCTGGCTTTTGTACGCATGCGCTTGCGTCGACTGGCCCACATTGTGTCCAAAGTCCAACCGCACAACTGGGACATGACAGTTTTCAGCCAAGACACCTCCCCAAAAATTATGCATCAATTGTGTTTTGGGTTAAATATAGGTGCCACGTGACATTTGCCAAGTGACACGTGCCAAGTGACTGTCAGACAGCAGAGGAGAAGACACTAGTGCACACTAACTGTCACACTGGCACTGCTCACAGCACAGCAGTTCTGTAGAAAGCTAACACAGTAGTACTACTACTCTAACAACTACTAGCACTGACTGCAGTACTACAGTACTAACTACACAGTAATAACACAGTAATCCTAATCCCTAACCTAACCTATACTGTAGCTAGCTAAGGCTAATAGCTGGCCAGCAGGCAGCAGCTGGCCTGGTCTGTGCACAGCACACACACACAGACACATAGTAGCTGCAGCAGCCCTGCAGCACAGCACACCCTCTGACTGTCACACAATGAAATCAAGCTAATTAACAGTATAACAATAGTGTAGTGATAGTGAAGGGTTTAATCACTGAACAGCTTTAGGTGTATCACTGTGTACAGCACTGCTAGGCCAGCAGCACTGGAGCATGTCTCTCAGTGACTGAGCAGTCACACAGGACGAGATTTCTCATCATGGCACCCCCAGGGGGGCTGGCCAGGGTTCCCTTCTGTGATTGGGTGTCAGGGCTTAGGCTGGATGCCCTCTGATTGGCTCAATGAGGTCAGGTGGGGCTGGCGAAGGTTCCCTTCTGTGATTGGTTGCTAGGGCTTCTGCTGGGAGCCCTCTGATTGGCTCAGTGATGTTATCTCCTTAGTTGCAGTATTCCGATCCGTATATCTGTGGATATCCGGGTATGCAACCAAATATCTGCAGATAGCTATCCGGACTTAAAAAAAAATCCGGAATCCGAATCGGATAGCTGAAAAAAGTTATCCGATATCCAGAATCCGGATGAGCACCCCTGCTGTACACACATACTACTGCCGCTGGAACGCCAGCCCAGTGGGAGGGTCTGACGGACCTGTCGTTCATTGCGGTAGTGCGTGTGTATGCACCTTTAGTGTGTGTATGTCTGTTTTTTTCCCCGTAAGTTTTTGGTCTGTTTCACTTTCTTTTGTTCAGTATTATTTATTTAGTAGCAACTATTTTATTATCCTAAACAAAACTGGGAGGCGGAGAACAGAATCTTGCATGAGAAATGAATTTCTCAAAATCCTTAAAAATTTGTCAATGACATTTCCTAGAAATGATGACCACATTGGTCCTTGTCCTCTTTGCTGCACAATATGAATTTACGAAGAGCTACTGTGATGTGTAGGCGATGGTCTATGGTAGACGTGTGCTTCTCTGATGCTAGGTACACACTATGAGATTCTCTGGCCGATTTACTGTCAGATCGATTATTTCCATCATGTCTGATCTGATTTCCGAGCATTTTCCGATCGATTTTCGTTAACTTAAATAGGAAATAGAACGAAAAATGCTCGGAAATCGATCGGAAAGCAAATCGGACATGTTGGAAATAATCGATCTGACAGTAAATCGGCCAGAAAATCTCACAGTGTGTACCCAGCATTAGTCTAGAGATAAAAGTGCCCTTTCCCCCTTACACAATGCCTTCTCTTCTAGAATGTAATACAGAAATAATGTTGTTGTTTTTTTTTTTTTTTTTACCTAAAGCAGGTAATCGGTTTCCTGATTTCACTTTCAAATCAGTACATTGAAAATGATAAAACAGGAAACCAATATTGTCGCTTTGAAAAGCAAGAATTTTTGATTATTTTTTTTTTACCATACTTGAGGCCCACTGTGTTTTTGCATGTTTAAAACTGGTGCTAGTAAATATAGTATACAAAAGTCAAACAAAATGTTCAGGGAAATAAGAAATCTTTTCTCTTTACCCTGAGGAGCTCTGATACTAGGGGGCATCAGCTGACATAAGGAGACACAGCAGGATAAATGTGTCAGTGGGTAATGAATAACACTTTTTTTGAAAGTCCTTTCCCCTCACAGCAGCTCCAAGGTCTCCTTTTCATAGACATGAATCTTCATAGACATTTACATGTAGTCTGAAACCTGTTTATCAACAGTCAAGACATGTATGCTTGGCTATCATCTGGGGACTTTAACCAATCAACATGAAGCACCTTTTTGGGAGAGTCCTGGCACTGTTGTCATCGGCGTCCGCCACCCTCGTTCCCCGCCCTACGTCTCCATAGCTCCCGTGTCTCCTTAATGTTCGTCTAAGAGATGGAGAGCTATTGTGAAGTAGGCGGGCGCGAGTTTCTAGCTGCACCTGGGCAGTGAAAGAAAGTGCTTGTAAATACGGGTTTCCTATCTCTGTGCCTGCACTGTTTGGAACTTGCACTTGCATCTGTGCAGCTTCCTGGTTTTCATATTGGACTGGAGGATTCCATCAAATATGAAGACCACCAGGGACTGGGAACGGGGGTGGCGGGTTGGCGACAACAATGAGCACTGCCAGGATGCGTCTTAAAGTGTATCTGAGATGTAAGGATATAAAAGTTTTATACATACCTGGGGCTTCCTCCAACTCCCTTTGCACCGATCGCTCCCACGTCATCCTCCTCTGCCTCCTCATTTGCCTGGTAGAAGCCCCGTTAGCTGGACCAGTCGGCACAGTTCGCCTGCACGCGCATCCCCGTCTCACTCCCATGAGAGCGACCTGCACCTCCCGGCCAAGGGATCACGGCGGGGCATGCGCACGTGGCTGGGCTGCGCATGCGCAGTACGCCCTGGCTGGCCAAGCCAATGGGGCTTCTACCGGGCAAATGAGGAGGTGGAGGAGGACGGCAAGGGAGCAATTGGTGAGGAGGGGGCTGGAGGAAGCCCCAGTTCTGTATAAGACTTTTATATCCTTACATGTTAGGTTTCCTTTAAACTGTAATTTAGCCCACCAGCTTCAGTCATATTTTTTTTTAGCCCTAGTTCAGGGATACTCCTCACCTACAGGGCCCCATTAATGGCACAATCTCCCAAGCGATCGACTGTACGATGCATTGGATCAGGTACAGTTAATGGTGCTGATCGGCGAGGAATGATCACTCTATTTACCGTTTCTTTGATCCAAATTTTGGAACAACTCTTTTAGTCTGATAGGATTGGTTATGTTTTCACTATGTTGGTGGGCTCGAACACTCGTTTCTGATCTATCGCAACGATCGGATGGTCAATCATATGCGAAATTGAATGGATAATGGGCTCCTTAAATTGTTTTATTGATATTTTACCTTGTACCATATTCTGTGAGCAATGCTTTTTGTAAATGTTGCTATTTATGCATCTATAAATCGGTGCTAACATTTGTGTTCTATTACAGCTGGATGAAGCTCACATTTCTCACAAATGTTAATGGGAAAATCCCAGTCCGAAGGTAAGAAATCTTCAGCACAGGTAATTGGGCAGATTTATTGCAGCAATGATGTGCAGAGTGTGGCAAACATTCCAGCTCCAGTTCTGTGAAGTCAGGTCTCTAAGGATGAATTCCAATTAGTGAAGAAGACTCACCTCGGGCCAGTTCACCAAGACAGGTGCAAAGAAGACTACAATGAAAATGAAATGGACGCATAAAGCGATCAGTCAAAATCCTTCTTTCATTTATCAGTTAAAACCTTAATTGCTGTGAGAACTGTACAACTTTTGCCCCAGTTTTTATAGGAGCTGCCATGTTCTCCCCTCTCCTTCTTGCTGCCCATTATTTATTCAGGGGAAGCTGTGAAGATAGCATCTGTGGCTTCTGTAAACTCTTTGAAGCATAGTGTCCTATGTCCCCGCTCCCCTGTTGATGAAAGCTTTTGTTTGCTCTCTGCTAATGTGTGCATTAAAATAATTACATCAGTCCTTATCTGCCTGAAATGTCTGCAGTTGAGTAGGCCTAGGAAGTAGGGTAAACAAAAAAAAAGTCTTCTAAACTTTTAAAGAACCACTTTTTTGAATGCCAAAATTTAAAATACATCTAAACACATACAAATGAGACGTACCGTACGTTTCTTCCACAGTAGAGTAAACCATAAATTACGTTTTTCCCTATGCTGCTATCACTTACAGTAGGTAGTAGAAATCTGACAGAACCGTCAGGTTTTTGACTACTCCATCTCCTCATGGGGGATTCTCAGCACGGCCTTTATTGTTTATAAGGACACTCTCTACAAAGATGTTGCCCCGCCTCCCTGCTCACTGCACACTTTTTTGGGCAGTTGGAAGAAGCAACTGCCATTTACTAAGTGCTTTTGAAAATAAAGAAAACCCAGAGAATCCCCAATGAGGTGATGAGCTAGTCAAAAACCTGTCAGTTCTGTCAACTTTCTGCTACCTGCTGTAAGGGACAGCAGCATAGGAAAAAAGTAATTTATGGCTCATTTTAGTCTGGAAGAAATGTTCGCATTTTCTTGATAGTGGTCCTTTCAATGTAAAAAGAAGAGGTAAAATTCAAGTTTTTTTTTTAATAATGAGCCACATTATTGGCCTGTGTTTTTAATGTGCGATTGAGATGCCCTGAGTGTTTAAAATGGTGCTCAGTTCACTTTAATGCTTCTTGGCTGGATTGTTTCTGTAACATCAGTGCATTTCTACGACCTTACCTTAGTTATAGGATATATTTACGGTGAGGTTTATAAAGACACAGAGCAGCCGGGCGGCGTGAAATGGAGGCAGCCAGGGATTGCATGGGTAGCTGGAGACAAGACAAAGCTGCTGGTTCCACACCATTTACTTGACAGGCAGCTGCGCTGACAAACATACTCCTAGGAACTCGGGAGCCTTGTTGTAACTCAATTATAGGCCGAAAATACATTCACTTCTATCACAGGTCATTAAGGTGGAGCAGGGAAAGAGAATGAATACATTTTTTATCATTATTTTTAGAAAACAAGTACAAAAACACCCATTGCCTCACAACTCGGGCTGTAGCATCAAAGATAGATTCTTCATTATTACGTACTTGATGTTGGCTTATACACTCTGAATTTACAGAAAACCTACTATAAAGTGAAATAAATATGGCGAGTACTGTACTTCCATTTAAAAAAAATCGACTTGCCTGGCTTACTTTGCTCACGGTCAAGCTCTAAGTGTTTTTTCCAAAATGCCACTCTTAGGACCCCCTCGTCCATACCAGTAGGTATTGGGAACCTAGTGATGTGAAGAACCAGGGCATCCTTTGTTTACATAATTGCCACCACCCTTTTGAAATGAACAGAGAGGTTGTCAGCAGGTTTTTACTCAGTAGTTCGAGCTAGTGAATGGGAAAGAACATTGGTTCTGGGGGTAAGAAAAGTCTTGACTTTTTGGATCACATGACTCTCCAAGTCTGGAAGTGCAATTGGTAAAAGAGGTACTAGACGTGGGATGAGGTACCAGAGGTAGAAGGAGGTACCAGAGGTGTTAGATGGTACTAGAAGTGGAAGAAGGTTCCTGAGGTAGAAGGAAGTTCCTGAGGTGGAAGGTGGTACCAAAGGTGGGAGGAGGTTCAAGAGGTGGAAGGACATACCAGAGGTGGGAGGAGGTACTAGTGGTGAAAGGAGACACCAGAAGTGTTAGGAGGTTCCAGAGGTGTAAGGAGCTACCAGAGTTGTGAAGAGTTACCAGAAATGGAAGGAGGTTCGAGAGTTGGGGAGGTACTAGTGGTGGAAGGAGGTATCAGAGGTGTTAGGAGGTATTAGAGATGGAAGGAGGTACCAGAGGTGGGAAGAAGTACTATAGAGAGGGAAGAGGTACCAAAAGTGGGAGGTGGTATTAGTGGTGGAAGGAGGTACCAGAGGTTGTACCAAAGGTGGAAGGAAGTACCCGAAATGGGAGAAGATACCAGAAGTGGAAGGCAGTACCAGAAATGGGAGGAGGTACCAGAAGTGGAAGGCAGTACCAGAAATGGGAGGAGGTACCAGAAGTGGAAGGCAGTACCAGAAATGGGAGGAGGTACCAGAAGTGGAAGGCAGTAGCAGTGGTGGGAGGAGATAACCGAGGTTGGTAGACAGCATTGAGGACACTGAGGAAAGCATTTTGGATAACATTACCAGACTTAAAGAGAAACTCCAACCAAGAATTGAACTTCATCCCAATCAGTAGCTGATACCCCCTTTTACATGAGAAATCTATTCCTTTTCACAAACGGATCATCAGGGGGCTCTGTATGGCTGATATTGTGGTGAAACTCCTCCCACAAGAAACTCTGAGGACCAAGGTCCTGGCAGTTTCCTGTCTGTGAACCTTGTTGCATTGTGGGAAATAGCTGTTTACAGCTGTTTTCAACTGCCAAAACAGCAAGCAGCAGCGACATCACCTGCCAGCAGTAAAAATGTCTCCATGTGATAATGCCAGAATGTAAATCAGGGATTTAAAAGATTTTACAATGGGCAAACACTGATTAAATCATTTATACATAATTATTGTAAAAATAAAGCACATTTTTTATTACATTATTTTCACTGGAGTTCCTCTTTAACCTTCACTGGCATATAAAGCAGCCTTGTTTTTTACCTGGTCTGCAGATATTCTGTATTTGGACACATTTTCCTGGCTTTAAAGAGAACCCGAGGTGGGTTTGAAGAATATTATCTGCATACAGAGGCTGGATCTGCCTATACAGCCCAGCCTCTGTTGCTATCCCAAACCCCCCTAAGGTCCCCCTGCACTCTGCAATCCCTCATAAATCACAGCCACGCTGCTGACAAACAGCTTGTCAGAGCTGGCTGTGTTTATTTCTATAGTGTCAGTCTGCTGCTTTCCCCGCCTCCTGCAGAACTCCAGTCCCCGCCTGCATCCCTTCCCTCCCTGCTGATTGGAGGGAAGGGACGGGGGCAGGGACCGGAGCTATGCAGGAGGCGGGGGAGCAGCTGAGACTGACACTACAGATGTAAACACAGCCTCACAGCACGGCTGTGATTTATGAGGGATTGCAGAGTGCAGAGGGACATTAGGGGGCTTTGGAATAGCAACAGAGGCTGGGCTGTATAGGCAGATCCAGCCTCTGTATGCAGGTAACATTTTTTAAACACACCTCGGGTTCTCTTTAACAAGTTCTGTTTTTACTGGTGACTGCCTAGCGATTGACCTATCCATTTAAATTTGAAAAACAAATGTTTGCTTTCCTAAAACAGAAAGAATTTGCGATAATTCAGGTTGGAGTGAGCTCGAGATGTCTCCCAGGCATCACTGCTGAATATATGCAAATTAACCATTGTACCCTTTTAAATTTGGAGGGGTTTTCTAATTAATAGAAATACTATGCACCGTTAGGTCAGATATTATGGATGTTCTTGTGGGCCTGATGAAGAGTCGCTGACTCGAAATAAGCTGACCTACAAATGATTGCAGCAAAATTTGTTAACATTGCTGATGTACTGTCCATGCTAATTGCTTTCTGTGTCTTTAGAGGTGGTCAGACGTTAATTTTGTTTCCAGAAAATAATAACATATAATAATTGCTACAGTAACATTTTCATTATTTATAGTGTTTAATACAGCCGTATCTTATACATCTCCTCCCTGTTGAGATATTTCATGCCTCATGCTTGTTTTGTTGTCTTGTCTTCAATGCATTTTTGTTGTTGTATTGTATGTGAGCCAAATATCTATAGTTATTGTAAAATCTGCATGTTACATATGGTATCTTTGTCTTATTTTTTAGCATCACAAGAACATTTGCATCAGGAAAAACAGAAAAAGTCATATTTCAAGCATTGAAAGAATTAGGTCTTCCAAGTGGAAAGGTAAATGATGCCCCAATGAATGCTGGGCAAATGCCTACTGTTGTTAAGAGTGCCAGGAGAAAGTCTCCCTAGTGTCAGGAGGAAGTGCTTGCCTTTGACTCTCAAAAGACCACTGAAGCAAACAGTCTGTCATTATTTTACCTGTGTAGTCATCTATGTCACAGCAGAAGAAACAAAATCTTCACTGCATGTTGTGTAAAAAGAAAACTGTCAGAAGTATCACTTTTTAATACCTGAGAGCTGCCTAGCTTTTATCAGGGCACTGATAGTAAGAAGTATCTCTCTCCCCTCTTGGACTCCTCTACCTTACAAAACTTTCAACAGCCATTACCTCACTACAGTAAATGGTCAGTATGACCATGTGCTGTGCAGAAAATGATTGGCTGTTAGTCTTGTCAGGTGAACAGAACAAAGGGGGAATTCATATTTTAATTAAATGAGATGCTGGCAGATACCAGTAAATGAAATTTGTGTTTTTTTTTACAAATAGCGTAGTGTCAAGTTTACTCATGAATTATCATCATGCTGTCGCATGAATGTCAACATTTTAATTATACAATACAATACAATAATACAATAACATTTGTAAAGCGCTTTTCTCCCATAGGACTCAAAGCGCATAGCTGTGTCTCAGATTAATACAGGGTTTCAGGCTGGGTTGTGTTACAGAGGAGATAGTCAGATGTTCATGAATGCCAGACTGAAAAGGTAGGTTTTCAGTTTAGACCTAAATGTTTCCAGGGATGGGGCTGTCCTGATTGGGTGTGGCAGGGAGTTCCAGAGTGTAGGGGCAGCATGACAAAAGGCTCTGTCTCCAAAGGTTTTGAGGTGGACTCTGGGGGTGACCAAGGTGTTACGTCCTTTTGATCTAAGATTGTGGGGGGTGTGATGTAGTTGCAACAAGTCCTTCAGGTATCCAGGGCCCAGATTGTGCAAGGATTTGAATGTCAGTAAGCCAATCTTAAACAGAATTCTCCATTTTATCGGTAGCCAGTGGAGTGAGCTCAGGGTTGGTGTTATGTGGCAATGGCGGGGTTGGCTCGTTAACAGCCTTGCGGCGGCATTCTGTACTAATTGCAGGCGGCGTAAGTCTTTCTTATGCAGGCCTGTGTAGAGGATGTTGCAGTAGTCTAACCTTGATGTGACGAAGGCATGAACTAGGGTTGGAAGATCCTCTGAAGGAATTAGGTGTTTAATCCTTGCAATATTCCTTAGGTGAAAGAAGGAATGTTTCACAACAGCTGAGATTTGATTCCTGAAGCTTAATTTCCCATCAATCAGTACTCCCAGGCTGCGCACACAGTCTGAGTTGTTCAGGTCTGAGCTCCCTATCCTTAGCGGTGTTGGTTGAGACTGGAGCTGCTTTGCTGTTGAGCCCTGGCCCTCGATAACAATAGTGTCCCTTTAACTTGGTGGACAGCTTTGCTGAGGGCATGGAGAGAGAACTGGAAAGGCTGGGAGTCCTAAAGGCATGGACTTCCATGGGAGGAAAGTGGTGGACCGAGGGCATAAAGAGAGAGAACTGGAAAGACTGGGAGTCCTGAAGGCATGGACTTTCATGGGAGGAAAGTGGTGGACTAAGGGCATGGAGAGAGAACTGGAAAGGCTTGGAGTCCTGAAAGCGTGGACTTCCATGGGAGGAAAGGGGTGGACCGAGGGCATAAAGAGAGAGAAATGGAAAGGCTTGGATTCCTGAAGGCATGGAGTTCCATGGGAGGAAAGTGGTGGACTAAGGGCATGGAGAGAGAACTGGAAAGGCTTGGAGTCCTGAAGGCATGGACTTCCATAGGAGGAAAGTGGTGGACTGAGGGCATTGAGAGAGAACTGGAAAGGCTTGGAGTCCTGAAGGCATGGACTTCCATAGGAGGAAAGTGGTGGACTAAGGGCATGGAGAGAGAACTGGAAAGGCTTGGAGTCCTGAAGGCATGGACTTCCATAGGAGGAAAGTGGTGGACTGAGGGCATGGAGAGAGAACTGGAAAGGCTGGGAGTCCTGAAAGCGTGGACTTCCATAGGAGGAAAGTGGTGGACTAAGGGCATGGAGAGAGAACTGGAAAGGCTGGGAGTCCTGAAGGCATGGACTTCCATAGGAGGAAAGTGGTGGACTGAGGGCATGGAGAGAGAACTGGAAAGGCTCTATGGGATGCAAAACCTTCTGTCTACATAGTTTAATGTCTAACTTTTTTTCAGGATAGCTTCAGATTTTCTTTAAAAAACAAGTGTTTAAACACTTATTTCATGTTTGTGTAACATTCATTTTTGTCATATGTCTTGCAGAATGATGAAATTGAACCTCCAGCATTTACGTTTGAAAAATTTTATGAACTCACACAGAAGATTTGCCCCCGAACTGACATAGAAGAGCTATTTAAAAAAATGTAAGTCTGGTAATTGGTTTTCCAACTAGTGACACGGGCTGTGTTATGCACGTCATATACAGAGATGGTCAAGGAGATGCGAATATGTTCAGCTTTCTACACAGATTTCATGCAAACTACTGTATAGGCAGCTTGCATTTGGACCAATTAAATTCACGTTGAATCTGATTGTCCCGATTCCAAGCTTTGTGCCACTTGTGTGAAATATGCATGCAAGCTGAGAGTAGTTGCATATCATTGACCATCTCTAGTTATATACACATACGCACAATCACGGTCACCTGCAAGGATTGCGTGATGGCACTAAGCCAAGTGCTGTACAAAAAAAAAGAGTAAAAAAGAGTAAAACAACAAACAAAAACACACCACTTGCTGTAAACACAGGATTAAGTGTATATCGCCATCTAGTGGATGTGAAGAAAAATTGCATTAAAATATATTATAGAAAACATCCTACCTTTTATTTGTTAATCCTTTCTGCACCCTGTTCTTTCTGCATAAATACCAAAATAAAACACTTGTTAAAAAAAAAAAAAAAAAAAAAGCTTAAGTGACAGCATGTAAAAAAAATACATAAATAGCATTTTGGGACTCCGCTTTTCTAATATGCATGTCATGAGGGTATATTACTTTTATTTTAGAAAATAAGGGCTTTCAATTATTGATAGGGTACAAACAAAAAAAGAAAAAATACACCTTTATTTACAAATAATATATTGTTGCCATACATTGTACTAGGAACATAATTCAAATGTTGTATTATCCGGGACTAACGGACAAATAAAATGTGTGGGTGGTATCTACAATAGCATTGTATGTTTTAAAACTATAGGGTATAGAATTGTAGAAATCGTGTATTTTTTCATTTTTTTCCCTTTAACCACTTAAGCCTATTTGGACGAACATTCTCGTCCAGATATTCTGCGCGCGCTCCCGTGTGAGCTCCCGCCGCCAGCCGTTAGTCCAGCGATCAATGATCCCATTCATTGATCGAAGCCCCCCCGCAGAAAAACCGACAGCCTTTTATCAGAGGCTGCAGTTTTTCTGAGTAACAAAAACGAATGCTTCCTGGAAATGTACAATCACGCTTCCAGGACTTTTTGACTGTGGCCATCTTGTGGCCAAATAGTAAAACTACACCCACATCCAATTTTTGTTAAATAAATACTTTTATTACATTTAAAATTAGCTGTTTACCTCCCACACTAAAAACTACCCAAATACAATTTTTAATAAAAAAAAAATTACAATTAAAAAAAAACAAAAACAAAACATAAATAGTTACTTAAGGGTCTGAACTTTTTAAATATGCATGTCAAAGGAGTATATTAATATAATTTTTTAAATGATGGGCTTGTAAATAGTGATGGATGCAAAATGAAAAAATGCACCTTTATTTCTAAATAAAATATTGGCGCCATACATTGTGATAGGGACATCATTTAAATGGTGTAATATGCGGGACAAATGGGCAAATGAAATACATGGGTTTTAATTATGGTAGCATGTATTAATTTCAAACTATAATGGCAAGAACTGAGAAATAATGATTTTTTTTTCAATTTCTTTCTTAATATTCCTGTTAAAATTGATTTAGAATAAATTAATTCTTAGCAAAATGTATCACCCAAAGAAAACCTAATTGGTGGTGGAAAAAATAAGATATAGATCAATTCATTGTGATGAGTAGTGATAAAGTTATTGGCAAATGAATGGGAGGTGAAAGTTGCTCAGATGCAAAAAATAAACAACCCTGTGGGCTTAAGTGGTTACAATGCAAAGAGAATAAAGTAATTTCTGAAAATAAGTATCACTCTGAAAAAGCTTAATTTGTGGTTTAAAAAAAACAAAAACAAGATATAGATCATTTAGGTGGGATTCGCATTGATAAAGTTATGGCCAAATGAATGGGAGGAGCACTGAAATGTAAAAATGGCTCTTGGCGGGCCCATTCACACTTGAAAGCGCAAAACAGTAGTGCTTAGCGCTATCGTTTTGTGCAGGTGATTTTACAGTGATTAGCGCAGTAAAATCACTGGACACCCTTGCGATTCCTGGCGATCGCGATCAGCGCTTTGTTAAGCACTGTACTGTGATCACTCAAGGAATTGCAGCAAAATGCTGCATGCAAAGCATTTGCGATTGCCGCTAGTCGCAGAAACACCCACAATCGCACCAGTGAGATCACTGCCATATAGTTACTATTGCACTAGCACTTCAAAAAGTGGTAGCCCTTTGTCGATTAGCAGGAATCACCCGCTAATTACTGTAGTGAGAACGGGACCTGAGGGTAAAATAGCCTGTGGTGGGAATTGATTAAGCTATAACTATGGAAGGGATCAGCTTGTGATACAGCTAGTGACATGACTAAATGTGCTGCTGAGCATATCGTAATGTCTTCTTGAGCACACAAAGATTTCCATTGAAGTTGCATATATTGTAATTAATATTAATGTGTATTTATATAGCACTGACATCATCCATAATGCTTTACAGAACACATTGTCTGGTCACTGCTTGTATCTGAGAGGAGCTCATTATCTAATTCTTGTCATGGTTATAGTCTAGGAACTCTCATGGCTCGTTTTTGTTGTTGTTGTTTTTGCAAAGGGGGGGGGGGGATGGGAGAGACTAATGGCCCATACTCACTCGCTGCAAAAGTGGCCTGTCGCCAGCACACGTGAGCGTGTGCGCGACAGGCCGGCGACAGCTCGTTGCCAGGTCCCTCCACATACACGGCGGAGGGACCTGGCAACTAATGCGACGGAAGCTGTCGCTGTTGTCCCTACCCCCGCCGGAAGTGCCGTCTATTTGCTATTATGTTGCTGTCGCTAGTCCGCGTACTCACGCGGACTAGCGACAGTTGCGGCGGAGATGCGGCGGCGACTGTCGCCAGGCGATTGACTGCGCCAATCGCCTGGTGACATCAGCGACGGGCGACAGTTCGGGGTGCGCGCCCGTGCAACGCTGCATACTCACGGGCGACCTGTCGCCGCAACACGCGTTGTAGCCCGTGAGTATGGGCCATAACTTAACAACTGTTTTTGGCATGTAGGAGGAAACCAGAGTGCCCAGAGGAATCACTCCCAATATTAAAAATTCACTCATTTTCAGAGTTCCTTAATTATAATTACCAAAGTATAATTGTTATTCTCTAAATTCTCCAACTGAAGAAGGTGTTAAAGTGAAATGAGCAGAATTTTTAGCCCCAGGGCATCTCAACAGTGCATTTAAAATGCATGCTAACAATGTGTCTCATTACTAAAAAAAATCCATGCTACCTCTTCTTTTTACATTTAAATGTTTGTTAGGGGCTTTTGTTGCCCTTTTTCCATGGTCTGCCACAGAAAGAGCAGCAGATAAGAACTGCTGTAATTAGCAAAAACCTTTCATCAGCAGGGGTGGGTGGGGAGATAGGACATTTTGCTTCAAACAGTTTAGGGAAGTCACACTTGATTACATTCACACTTTCCCCTGGAAGAGGGAATGGATGGGGAGAAAATGACTGCTCCTACAGCTATTAGAAACCAGGACAACCCTTCCCAATAAAAAGCTGCTTGGATCCCATTAGGCAACCTGTAAGAAATGCAGCAAATGTAGCCGGTGCTACTCAAAATGTGGCTTCTACTAACTATCTTCAGATTAACTGGCTTCGTTACGTATTAACATTTAGAAACTAACTTGAAGAGCTAACTAAAGAGCTGGATGCTGCAGCAGAGTCATGTACATTTTATGTGTGTTGAAGGAACTATATAGACTACAGTTACTGTTATATAGAGCAGACAAATGTGCTAGTCTATCATTGTTTATCTTATAGTGTTTGTGTTAAAATATCTGTAAGATTCTTGATGAAGTTAAGATTCTTGATGAAGTTATCTAATTTCAACGAAAACTTACTTTTTTCTAATACATTTCTTTTCAGCAATGGAGAAAAATCTGATTATTTAACGGTAGACCAATTAGTGAGCTTTCTAAATGAAGTAAGCTTTTTCATACATTAACGTCTATGAGAGTCTGTCTGGCATGGCTTGCAGCTTCCAACTTTCCCTTGCATGTGTCATCCAATCAGCTAGCCTGCGTTCCTCATCTGCTACTTACCATCCTTCCATGGCCGGGGAGGCAACCTTATGCATGGCTGATCTACAAGTCCCAGCAACCTTTGCAGGCCACTTTTCCCTCAGCTCAGCAGAAATATGAAAATGGCAGTGCTAATCTTATATCCTGTGTTTGAACACCATTACTTACCGGTAGTTATAAAAATGGGGATCACCCCCGATGGCCAGAAAAATGCTTTCTGTAAAAATAAGTGCTATACAGATCGCCAATGAACGCTTCATTTATGTGGAATCGCCACTATGTTTCCGATCACCATTTTCAGCAGAAATCCAGATCAATATGCGCAATCAGCATGTTTATAAAGAAGTAATCATGTGATCAACACTTTACAGGCCATCGGTAGAAATGGCCATAGCGATGCAAACAAATTGTTTTGCTGGCAGGTTTAAAGGTAAATCCTGGAGGCGGAGGGAGTGGAAATGAAGATAAATATTAAAAACCTAAGACAGGTTTCAACTCTGCTCCAGGCTCCAAAAAGATTTTATTTATTGCTGTATCGGCCCCTGTTAAATTATTTTACTGTACTTGCAGTGAAAACAAGAAATAAGTATCTTCCCTGACCCCAAAGTAAAACTTTCTGTTGGATTTTGGCCATCTTAATCAATAAAGTGAATGGGTCCCAGGACTTGGTTAGTGTAACATAAAATATTTTTTTATGTGGTGGTAACCAAAGAAAATCCTTTATGTCCCTTTATGACAAAACCTTTCAGAAAGTACCAGTACCAGTATAAGCAGATTTTGTTTTAAAAAAATTGCTTCTGATTGACAGATTTATATTTGACGTTAGATATTGAGCAATTAGAGACTAACTAGAACAGCTGAGCCCTGAGGATTCAGTTATTAAAGGGGATCCAAGATGAAAAACTAACTACAACAAGTAACTTGTCTATATATCTTATCTAAAGTTTAGATTTCTAGCTGCAAACAGCGTCAACAGTTTAAGATTATTTATTCCTGTGATACAATGAGGGCAGCCATGTTCTGTTTGTCACAGGCTGAGGGCTGGAGATGCTATAAGCTTGCCTGTGTGTAAATTCAGTTCTCTCTCCTCCTCCCTCCTCCCCTCTGCCTCTGAAATCAATGGCTAGTAACCTCCTCCTCCTCCTGCCCAGACTCAGCTCCCATAAGCCCTTGCTACAGTGCCAAGGCACAAAAAGTGCCGTGGGGGGGCTTGTTTAGTTTATAGGGAATTAGAGTATTAAAACAAAACAAAAAAAGTATTTGGCTCTAGGAATGCCCTATAAACTATATGAAAGGAACACAATTATGCAATGAGTAAAAGTTTATCTGGGATCCACTTTAACCTTTTTACTTACAGACTGCTGAGCTGTTGGGGAAGAGTGCTGCCACCTAGTGGCTGGTGGTGTGTAGTGAAACTGCCAGTCCAATCACCAAGCTGGGCTTCAGTCAGTAAAAGAAAACACCAAGACTGGATGTGTTTTTAATTTAGTGCAACACTACAACTTGCTGCCATGAGCAACACATCTATTTGCTATTTTTATTTTAATGAACAATTGCTTTAACATGCCTAAAGTTGCCTTATTCTCCGAGAACTTTTACATTGTGGCCAAATGATTGACTCGTCTGCTTTTCAGGTTGCCCTTGCAGCAGGACCTTGCATGTGCTAACATGATGCTGATGTGGACGCTTGTACTAACTTACTGATTTGTTTTGTACTTTAACTATTGGGATGCCTTATAACATGAGTTAATGTTTTGTTGTAGTAAGATGTCTTGTTAGTAAATGCATTATGTTTTCACTTTGGTGGTAAAGTGAACCTGTCACTGTTCTCAGCATTGGTAAACAGACATTAGTGCTAAAGCCCTGGGACCACAAGGGACCTGCGAGCCTGCACTGTGTACGAGGATGGGGCCAATACCAGTAATGTGGAATATGTCTAATAGACTGTGGTAATACTGATACAGACATAATACCACAGTACCTCCTACTTTATACACAACTTTATACCATTACGTGTATTTCGCATTACTCTGTGTTACTGTGGTAATGGCCCAATTCCCCCTGAACATACTATGGCAAGTACCTTTATTATAACCCAGATACTTTACTGTGTGCTCATCGAGCATTAAAGTGGCAGTTTAGGATACAATCCCACCACCAATCGTTTTGCTGTGATAAATTCCTGCCAACCAATTTGGTCATTAATCTAATTGAATTGGTTTGTTGGAATTTGCCCATTAATGGAGGGGGCAATCATTTCCAATTGGTTACCATGGCGATGAAGAACAATTGATCGGCCGCAGGATTGTATTGTTAATTGGCACAGAGCTATAGACATGAAAATAAAACACGTTGGCAGATTTATATATGTACAGTACATTTAGGCCTTGATAAGCTTAGGGTTACTTACTATAAGCGTTTGCAATCTACTTACCATCTTATATCTTGTGTATGAAGTGCAGTAGGTGGGACAATCCAAAAACCACCAGATTAAAAGCTTAACTTTTTCTCCTGAGCTTTTTCCTAGCAGATCATTTTTCATGTTCTCTTTAAAACCCATTCAGGGCTACTTGTAGCTAAAACTACGCTGCACTCATGCCTGCCTAAGCCTGACGCAGCATCATTTTAAAGAGACTCTGTAACCAAAAAAAGTTCCCCTGGGTGGTACTGACCTCGGGAGGGGGAAGCCTCAGGGTCCCAATGAGGCTTCCCCCTCCGCTGTAGCTGCAGGCAATCCAGCACTCGCACCCCCAGAGTGTCCCGGAATCCTCCCTCGACAAGCCTGACAAGGCTTGCTGTATTTACCTTTCCTGGCTTCAGTGGGTGGGGCTGTTGCGACTCTCAGCACGGAGACAGGCAGACATAGCCAATCTCTGTCGGGTCCGCTCTACTATGCAGGAGCAGGAGACCTGCGCCTGCGCAGCAGAGCGGATCAACAGCGAGCGGCTATTTCCGCCTATTTCCGAGCGGAGAGCCGATACTGTGCTGGAGCCAGGAAGGTAAATATTTACATCCCCACTGTTTGGAGGGGCACAGCGAGACCGCCGTGGGACACAGGAGGACGCGGGAAGCCTCGATAGGATCCGGAGGCTTCCCCCACCAGAGGTGAGTACCCCCCAGGGGAACATTTTTTAGTTACAGGTTTTCTTTACAAAAAAAAAAAAAGCTCCTGCCCTTAAAAGGTCCTCAATCAGTTACAAAAACTTTTAAGCACTTTGCAAATTGGAAATTACTATACACTAGGCAAAAAGTGCTATCAAAATTGCTTTGATGTCGCATTCACAGTGGTACGTTGCAGAGCTGCGTTATAAAATCTTATAGCGCAGCTTACCGCAATGCTAATCCTATGGGATGTTCACAGTGCAACATTAGCGTCGCATTGTAACGTGTAGCGTTATGGTAACGCGCTGCTTGCACCTCTAAACGCACACGTTACCAGGTGCTGGAAAGCATACTTTTCATTGCCTTTCTGTACCTACCTACTACAATGCTTTTCTGTACCTGCTGTATACAATGGTAGCGCAGCATTTTTTTTTTCTTGTGTTGCTTTGTAATGCTGTGTTGTGACTTTAACGTCGCATCACAACGCAACGTCTCACTGTAAATGTGACCTGAGTATTTTCTTGCTTTCTGGTGGTATGAAAGGCATTTTATTGACAAGGTGTGGAAATCTTACCTAGGAGGTAAAAGATATTGCATATGGGTCCTGCTGTCTGCAAAACACCTGTAAAAACAGATCTACATATAAGTCACACAAATCTACAAACAGATGGCAAGCCACATAACCACATCAGAGCCGTCTCTGTCACTGCAGTCCTACTCTGCAATGTCACCATCCAAAATTGGACATACTCCAATCAGCCGCAACATTAAAACTAATGAAGTGAATAAAAAATGATGGTCTAATTTAAAGGCACTTCTGCTTTGCTCTCCTGTTATAAATAGCTAAATAGGCAATATTTTAAAAGAATACAAAGGAAAAAAAAAAAAGATTATAGGATGCCAGGGAAGTCCTGGTAAAGGACCACTATTGCGAAAAAGTGTAAAATGTAAAATAAATGTAAACCCATACAAATAAGAATATGTTTCTTCCAGAGTAAAATAAGCCATAAATGACTTTTCTCCTATGTTGCTGTCACTTACAGCAGATAGTAGAAATCTGACGTTACCAACAGGTTTTGGACTAGACCATCTCTCCATAGGGGATTCTCAGCATGGCCTTTATTCTTTATAAAGACATTCTCTGAAAAAGATTTATACAAAGATGCTGGCCAACCTCCCTGCTTTTTAAAATAAAGAAAACCCTGAGAATACCCCGTAAGGAGATGAGCTGGTCTAAAACCTGTCGGTAATGTTAGATTTCTACTACTTACTGTAAATCAAAGCAACATGGGAGAAAAGTAATTTAAGGGTCATTTTACTCAGGGAAAAATGTACTTTTTATTTGTATATGTTTACATGTACTTTAAATGTTTACGATTTTCACAATAGTGGTCCTTTAAGGCTTAGGACTGTAAATAGTTTACTCACTGTTTCAATTGTTTGACTACATTTGTTTATGTCATCCATTTAATTTTTTTACTTCAGGTTTGCTATAAACATCACAGAATAAGGGAGGGGCGTGTCTTAGACTGCTATAGTATGTGCATGTGATATGGAGGTCCAGCACCTGTAACACCACAGTAACAGTGATCACTTGGCTTATACATTTAGAAATTGATTTTGAGGATTTTTGTTTGTTTGTTTGTTTTAGCGTCCACATATGAGCTGGGTGTGCCTGTGCAGCTTTAAAGAGACACTGAAGCGAAAAAAAAATGATGATATTATGATTTGTATGTGTAGCACAGCTAAGAAATAAAATATTAAGATCAGATACTTCAGTGTAATTGTTTCCAGTACAGGAAGAGTTGAGAAACTCCAGTTGTTATCTCTATGCAAACAAGCCATTAAGCTCTCCGACCAAGTTAGTCCTGGAGAGGGCTGTTTTCTGACTTTTATTATCTCAACTGTAATTGAACTGTTTACTTTTCCTCTGCTAGAGGAGAGGTCATTACTTCACAGACTGCTCTGAAAGACTCATTTTGAATGCTGAGTGTTGTGTAATCTGCACATATTATAGAATAATGCAATGTTAGAAAAAACACTATATACCTGAAAATAAAAGTATGAGAATATTTTCTTTGCTGCTAATCTTCAAGTAATTATTCATAGTACACAACCAATTCACTATATCATATATTTTTTTTCGCTTCAGTGTCTCTTTAAATGCCATTTCCAGCAACAAGGAAAAATAATCCTATGCAGGCACTCATTGCTTCATTTCCATCTGTGTATGAGCTTAGTTTATGTCAAATGAATGAATTTATGTACAATTAATGAATAAAAAGAACCTGGTCGGGAGCCTTTTCACCAGCTGCTTCTTATCGCACAGACTTCCAGAACTGGAGGTGGCAAATCCCCTCGGTTTTTCCTCTGAAGGCCCCTTACTTGAGAAGTAACATTTTGGCAATCTGGTTACTAAGCTGCCCAATGGCAAATTAAGGCAAATATTTGATTCCAGATAAAATGAATCTGGGTACCAGATACTAGTACCGGTAGAGTATCAGTGTGGTGTGCGCACCAATTCTCATCGGCTTTGTAGCAGTCTTTTTCGTTGGTGTATTTTGAAGCTAACTCTACATTTTATCCTAACCTCCTCCGCAGGAAGTTTAGGAATCAGAGTAATTTTGGGGTACCTGGAGTCGGAGTCGGTGGTTTCATAAACTTAGAAGTCAAAGTTGGAGTTGGATGATTTTTGTAGCGACTCCACAGCCCTGCTTCTCCCTATGTAAACCCCTTCTTAATGCCCACTCCTATCCCTACCTTCCTTCTATGAATGGACACCCGAGGCGAAAATAAACTTATGAAATAAACGATTGTATCTATCTTCCTTCTCCTAAAAATGACTTTTTAAGATATTCCACGGTTTTATTTTATGTTTAAATCTACTTTTTAAGTTTTAACTGTTTCATTGTTTTTGCTCAACGACACATTCATTGAAGTATGCCAGAGCTAAAATCTAGGAACTGTTTATTCTTTTTATCTCTTTCCTGCTGTCAGAAGCCATTTTCTGCTAGGAAATTGTTTTATTGTTGGAATTTCTTATCAGTGAGGGTCACACTGTAGTCACTTACTGTCTGAGTCAGGACTGTGTCAGACACTTACATACCTGATATTTAACTCCTTTAGGCAGAGCAAGAAAAAAAGGAACTGGGCATAATTATTTGTGTGCTAGACACTGTACATACACATGTCTATATCATCATGTCACATGTCACCTCAGGTATCCTTTAAGACTAGTACACACGACAATTTTACTTCAGATTTGATGCCCGATCCAGTAAAAGATTGGATTGGAAAAAAAAAATATATACTGTCTGCCACCAACCGATCCCAAGCCCAGAATCAATCCCTTTCTCGATCGTCAGAAGATTGGACTTATGGGAAAATATTAATCGAAATTCGGGCTATCATTCCTTTCGATACATTTTTGATCGCTATCCATTCGGAAAAATCAGAAATCTGTTCAAAATTTCAAAAAATATTGCAAACGTGTTTGTGCTAGCTTTCTTCTATAACTGATCGATGTCAGGTCTGAATGGATCCTTTTCTCGAAGTGAAGTAAAATTGCATGGTGTGTACTAGCTTTTAATTTTCTGACCCTAGCCAGTATATCTAGAGGTGGCCATACATCCATCGATTTGGCGGCCGATTGACCATTCGATTCGATAAATATTATCGGATCAGATGAAAATCGATGCCGCCAAGAGCATTTCCTATCGATGATGGTCACATGTATCGATCAGACATGTTGCAAGATGTCGGGCCGTCATGGGCGATCGAGTGTGTGTCTGTAACGCTAAGCAATATCTAGATGAGCGATGAATGTAACAAAGCCCCTGGGGCTGTCCCTGCCAATGTAAAATAGGCCCCCCTCTGGTGCAGTATACTTTACCTGTTTGTGTCCACCGCTAGCTCTGGGCTCTGTCCGCAATCTGTATATATCACATTCGGGCCCACGTATACGCCGACAACCACGTGGGGAGCTTATATGCCGATTGCAGACGGAGCCAGCAGCGAACACAGAAAGGTAAAGTATACTGCACTGGGCACCGGGAGGGGGGAGGGCATCGGGCCGGCGAGGCGGCAGATGCGTCAGCATGAGATTAATCGGGTATCGGCTTGGGGTGTATGGGCAGAGAGAGATGTCCTCTTGGTCGAATCTGCCCATCATTGCTAGATGTATGGCTACCTTAACCTTCCACATCGTGTCCTCCAGCACTAACACCTAATCAATACTCCCTTTTCATTATTGTCACCCCTAGATCCAACTCCATATCTGCAAATTGCTCCAGCGTCCAAATGAACTTCCTCAATATTGACATTTGTGCCCAGAGTTGGGATTTGAATGGTGGCCTTTCTCCATCCACCTTGAGTACAGCTTTAAATCTGCATTACTGAAAACAGTGGTTCTTTTTTACATTAACATTCCTAAAGCGAATGGCTAATGGGAGTTCTGTGCATTATTATGTAGCGTGACAGAACCATACACAAGCGCCAAGGCAACAAGCAGCAAGATATAGGTCATTAAGCACATAACCACTCACAGCTCATTTGCTGTTGTGGGAGAGACATACTGTTACATGTTGGCCCAATCAGGGTAGCCTGCAGCCTGAAAACAGCTGAAAAGCAGAATGCCACTTCAAGATGTGATTGATCACCAGACACTGTGACTTTTGTATTACAGTCAGCAAGAAACAGACAGGTTATTGTTAAAAAATGGCTTTAAGGAAAATTGAATAAAGTGGTTTACTAAGATAAATGAAAAGTCACAGTCATTCAAAAAAAATGCATATAGGATTACAGGACTAGGATAATGAAAAAATATAAGATGTAAAATACATGTAAACATGTACAAATAAGAAGTATGTTTCTTTCGGAGTAAAATGAGCCATAAATTTCTTTTCTCCTATGTTGCTGTCACTTACTGTAGGTAACATAAATATGACAGAACCAACAGGTTTTGGACTAGTCCATCTCCTCGCAAGGAATTCTCAGGGTTTTGTTTATTTTCAAAAGCACTTACTGTATATACTCGCATATAAGACTAATTCTTCAGCATAAAAAATGTGCTGAAAAGTTACACCCTCAGCTTATATGCGAGTCAGTGGAGCAAAACATATGATGGAGCAGGTTTTGTTAATGGCAGAGGAGCGTAAGGATCGTGCACTGGTGGTCCTGCTCTTACCAGCTTGCACCCTGCTGTGTCTATTCCCCCCATCCCCTGCAACATGGTGTGCAGAGTGCGCTGCTCAAGTCAAGAGTACCTGTGTCCCCTGGCTTGTGGAGCGGAGCGTGCAGCAGCATGTCAGTGGTGCAATGATCGGGGATTCTCCCTGTGTGGCATTTGTTGTGTCTCATATCTATGACGCAATATAGTGGCTTCTTGAGACACAGCTGTATGATCCTGGACCACATCTGGCTATGGGGAGGGGGGCTGACTTGTACTGGGGGAATATCTGGCTACTGTGGAGAAGGCTATATTGGGGAGGGGGCTTATACACGAGTCAATCACTTTTTCCTGGTTTCTGATGGAAAAGTGGGTACCTTGGCTTATATGCGGGTAGGCTTATATGCAAGTATACACAGTAGTGAATGGCAGTTGCTCCATCCAACTTTCAAAAAAGTGTACGGTGAGCAGGCAGGCTGGCCAGTATCTTTGTATGAATCTTTTCCAGGGAATGTCTTTATAAAGAATACAATCCTTGCTGAGAATCCCCCTTGAAGAGATGGATTAGTCCAAAACCTGTCGGTTCTGTCAGATTTCTACTACTTACTGTAAGTGACAGCAACATAGGAGAAAAGTAATTTATTGCTCATTCTACTCTGGAAGAAACATACGTCTTCTTTGTATATTTTTTAAAGTAAATTTTATTGTTTTTTTCAATAGACAACATACAAAACAGTACCTAGCATCCCACCCAACCCAATCCCATCCCACCACCCCTTCCCTCTGGGTCTGACTCCTGCACATCCAGACACCACAACCCCAGGCTCAGACAAATCAGTGTTTATCGAAGCCTATATACCATTATGCAGTATTATCAATTATTTGATCCTTTAAATATTCCAACCAAGGCAGCCAGATCTTATCAAACTTAATAGGGCATTGTGGCTGAATATAAGTCAGCTTGTACATAGCTAAATTTGAATTAACTTGTATATGTTTACATGTATTTACATTTTTTGATGATATTGGTCCTTTAAACATTTGGTTTAACTGACTGATCAGATAGATGCCTGACCTGAGTTATTATATGTCAATTAAGAATATTCAGTTGTGCTTATACAATCTGGATTCAGACCTGTACCTGTGTACCTGAAGTGAAATGTGACATGATGAGATAAACATGGGTATGTACAATGCAAAACATATTCATAACCAGGCTGTTTTACTTGTTTAATTTTGCTGCCTTAAAGAGGAAATTTAAGGCATGCAAGTGACAGCTTCTGTATTGTCAGTACCTTGTACACATTACTGATTAGCAAATTACAGCCATAAAAGTTTTCCTGGCAGAATACAACTTTTGAGAGCAGAGGGAGATAGGAAAAGGTCAATAGTTCATGTATTTAGGGACACTTAATAGGCTGCCACTGGGCAGAGACAACAAACATGAATTCTACTTTGTAAATGTTTATATATAAAACAAAACCATGGGATACCTTAGTAGGAGGATAAATACAATTATTTATCTTATCAGTTTAGTTTCACCTTGGGTTCACTTTAAAGCAAACTGATATCAAAAATATGTTGAATAAGTTAAATGCAGACATACAGTATACAGATACAATTGTATCATAGTAAGGAATTTCCTTCCATTTCTTTTTATTTTTTGTGACCTGTAAATCTCTGATTGGTTTACATGGGTACAGAAAGTTGCTCCGCTATATTTGATTTCCTCAGTGGATGTGAGCATGACTGTTGGTTCCTATGGAATGTTTGTTCTGTTTCAAACTGTCATTGTTACAGTGTTGATTGCACATGAAACAAGAAATATAACTGGCTGGCCAATGCAAGCAGCATAGTAAAGGAATAAGGATGGAAGGGTTGGGCATAAAATAGGACTCCAGTTGAAGATTCACTCTTTATATGTATTTAAAAAAGAGGAAGTCACGGAAGGCATATATTATGTACACAACTTTACTACTGTTGTGACCACAGCTCACTGCCACTTTATTGGGAGCCTTTGATGTTTTAAAAAACCTTCCATCTTTTTTTCTTTCTCCGCTTTGTTATAAAGTGGCCCCTTTTATCTTAGAAATTGCCTTGCACCAATTTAGCCAATTATTCTAATTTGCATATCCTTCATGGATCAGTCATAGTACTGACAGGTGAAGTGAACAACATTAATTATCTCATTTCACCTGTGTAAGGAAGAGATATATTAGGTAGCAAGTGACCGGTCCACTTTAGGCTATGTAGTAATGGGCAAACAGCTGGGTCAGAGCATCTCCTAGCTATTATTATTTAGTATTTATAAAGCGCTGACATTTTCCGCAGCGCTGTACAGAGTATATTGTCTTGTCACTCAGAGCAGCTCACATTTTAATCCCTACCATAGTCATATGTCTATGATAATATTGTATAGTGTATGTATCACAGACTTGGGCCACTTTAGGGGGAAGCCAATTAACTTATCTATGTTTTTTGTGATGTGGGAGGAAACTAGAGTTCCCGGAGGAAGCCCATGCAGACATGGGGAGAGCATACAAACTCCATGCAGATAGTGCCCTGGCTGGGAATTGAACCAGGGACCCAGCACTGCAAGGCAAGAGTGCTAACCACTACTCCACCGCACTGCTCCTAGATTAGGGATGTCGAACTCCAATCCTCTGGGGCCGAGGTCCTTGCATGGTTTTGTCAAAGCTCAAATGAATTGATGGGACTGAACCAGGAAAAGGGTGGTTCACTACATAGAGCACAATTCTCAATGTCTCAGTCCATCCTATACACTGGCATGAATATGACCCTCGAGGACTGGAGTTTGACATCTGTGGTCTAGGCGATTGGTGCTCGGATGACGGATATGTTCTATGGTTACGCCAAGTGATGCATTGTGCGTGGAAAGACATCGGTAGCATCTGGCGCAGCAGACAATATCCACAGCCTCCCAGTGTAGTAACTGCAACTCATGGGGCTCACCAGCAAAACTTTGAAAGGGCCTCCCCAAGGTTCTCACCCCTTCCCTTGGTGACCTTCGGGGGAGGGGGGGGGGGAATCTTGCAAGGCTCGTAAAATAAGTGTGGCCATCAATATCTGAATAGGAGCATTGTTCCATGTATTGGAGGAAGGTAAGGTTAGTAGTAGGAGGCCCCCAACAGCTCTGTGGTTGCAGGGGCTGCTCTCCTACAATAACACCCCTGTAACCTCCATATCCCTCTCACTTCAGGTGTGCTATAAAGTAATATTTTGCAGCAACATTGAAATGTCTCATTTAAAGAGGAATTTTAGCGAAAAGGGATAAACAATAATTCAGTACATTACAAAGTGAGAAGTTAAAAAATTAAAGCGAGATCATGAAATGATTGATATTCGCCATGTCATTTGTTCATATTGTTTGAACCACAATCCACCTGCACGTCATCATCTTTACTACCGGCAGACATAAAAAAACAGACAAGCACCAACTGCCATTATCTATAACCACACCCCCTAACAATGCGATAGGCTAAAAGGTTGTTTTCTTATAGATATACATATGCACAGAGGGAGATACTTGTTGCTTGATATTTGGAAACAGACATTATTTCCCACAATGCAACAAGGCTCCCACAGTGTGATGTCAGGACCTAAGTCCTGACATCACACTGTGGGAGGGGTTTCACCACAATATCAGCCCTACAGAGCCCCCTGATGATCTATTCGAGAAAAGCTAAAGGTTTCTCATGGGAAAGGGGGTATCAGCTACTGATTGGAATGAAATTCAAACCTTGGTTACAGTTCCTCTTTAAATATATCTACACACATGTAAATATACAGATGTTGGTTTATACTGAATATGCCTCTGTTCACATTGAATTGGTGAATTTACTGCATATAGTTCACGAACAATAATGGAAACAAAACTGTTAAATTGTGAAATGAAACCATCTTTTCAACGCAGCATCAACGAGATCCCCGCCTGAATGAAATCCTGTTCCCGTTCTTTGAAGTGAAGAGGGCGCTACAGATTATCGAGACGTATGAGCCCGATGACGAGCTGAAAAAAAAAGGTAGCGACCACATTTGTACTGGAAGCATGTTCTTCGCTTTAATTATTGTACCGAGATTCGCAACTGAACACAGAGGACCTTTGACCCTCGCAGTGTAGATATTTGATTGAACAATTCATATTCCATATGTGTTTTCTAATAACCTGCCCAATCGCGTCTAATGAAAAGTACATCCATTTCACATCTTGATACATGGCGGGCGCCTGGCCAAGTTCCTAGCAAAAGTTGTATTAAAAGTTTTACCCAGATGCGACATTGTGACCCAGAAAATGAACTACAGACTGCAAATTACTACAGACAGTGAGGAGGTTTAAATCTCAATTACTGTGACCTTTCCCTCTCCTCGGTGTTTCGCTCAAAATTAGACTGTTGGAGGCTGAATGAAAATAATCTTGTTAAATTATGTCTAGCCTTGTATAAATGTGCTTAAAGGACCACTATCACAAAAAATTTTTTAAATACATGTAAACACAAATAAGAAGTACATTTCTTCCAGAATAAAATGAGCTGAAAATTACTTTTCTCCTATGTTGCTGTCACTTACAGTAGGCAGTAGAAATCTGACAGAACCGACAGATCTTGGACTAGCCCATATCCTCATGGGGGATTCTCAGGGTTTTCTTTAGTGTCAAAAGCACTTATAGAGAGACTGAAGCCTTTCAAAATACCTGTATTTATGCTGCATGCTTCTTCATCATTATAACCCAAGCTGATTTGCTGTGGGGACGCTGCATCACAAGGGCTTTATACCCCCCAAATCCCGTGGCAAAATTCCATGACTTTCCAGGTCGTGGATTTTGCTGCCTAGGGAAGGCAGAGCTTTGGGCTGTAGGTCTGCCTCCAGTACAGACAGTCAGCGCCGATCGCCATCTCTCCCCGCCCCACTCAGTGAAAGAGGAGTGAGAGGAACGGGGAGAGGCAGAGATCAGCGGAGATTGATGTGAGGAGAGGCAGAGCTACTGCCCAAAGCTCTGCCTCTACCCAGAAGGAGCCCCATATCTTGCCCTGGGGATTTCATGGGGATTAAGACCTCGCTCTGCTGCGTCCCCGCAGCAAATCAACTTGGGTTATAATGATGAAGTGGCCTGCAGCATAAAAACATGTATTTTAAAAGGCTTCAGTCTCTCTTTAATGAATGGCAGCTGCTTTGTCCAACTGCCAAAAAAAGTGTGCAGCGAGCAGGGAGGCTGGCCAACATCATTGTATTAGTCCTTTTCAGAGATGGACTTTATAAAGAATAAAAGCCATGCTGAGAATCCCCCATGAAGTGATGGACTAACCCAAAACCTGTTGGTAATGTCAGATTTCTACTACCTACTGTAAGTGACAGCAACATAGTAGAAAAGTAATTTATGGCTCATTTTACTCTGGAAGAAACATAATCCTTATTTGTATATGTTAACATGTATTTTAAATTTTTTTCACGATAGTGGTCGTTTAAAAAAGTTTATGTGAAATAATGATGGAGAAAATTGTACACTGTACATTCACAGGAATGAGTGCATACATTGTTTTCAGGGAGGCGAATTTAATTTTTTATAAATGTTTACAAGATTTACTTTTTCTTTTTAGATTAAAATTTTGCTTCACGAAGAAATATTTCCTACATGGTTATCTGTTTAGTTACTATGGAATGCCAAGCAGTGCCTGCTTACCTGGAGGTACCCTTTTAAAGTGGGATTATACTCCGAAAGCTAACATTTCAGTAACTACTCTTAGTTACTTAAAACAACATTTGAAAGCATTTCCAAAGCATTCCCTATGTGTAAAAGCTATATGTTAACTGCAGAGATCAGTACAGGCTTGCTTATATCTGGTTTATCGGCAAATGTACTCATTGCCGACAACAATCTTTCTGCCTGTGTCTTAACTCTGTCACATTCCTTTTCTGTTTAAGTGACTAAGCTGTTGCCAGGGCGATTTCTATTTAGCAGAGGGAGGGAGCAGATTCAAGACACAGGCAGAGAGTGTATCCTGGCTGGCATGATAACATTTTCTGATTAGCCAGATATAAGCAAGCCTGTGAAAGTAAATGTTTTTACACACAGGAAATGCTTTCAAATGTTTTATGTAACTAAGAGTAGTTACTGAAATTTTAGTTTTGGAAGTATAAGCCCACTTTAAAGTGTACCCAAGCCGAAGCTTACAAAATACGTACCTTAAAGGGTAACTTTAGCCTAAGCAAACATACTGTTATTAAATTACATTAGTTATGTTAATTAGAATAGATAGGTAATATAATCTCTTACCCACCCTGTTTTAAAAGAACAGGCAAATGTTTGTGATTCATAGGGGCTGCCATCTTTGTCATGGGGGCAGCCATCTTTTTGGTTGAAAGTAGGTGACAAGGAGCAGGAGACACAGTTCCAACTGTCCGGTGTCCTCCTGATAACCCCTCCCAGCTGCACGCGCTAGGCTTCAAATGTCAAATTCAAAATGTAAAAAAAAAAATTGCACCAAAACAGCAGAACGAGAACAACTTTAGAAATCCCATCATGCTTTGCACAGCATCAGGGAAAAAAAGCCCGGGCAGTTTTCTTCTGTGCAGCTAAAAATGAGGCTTGTATAAGAGAAACAAAGTTCTGATGCTGTGAAACTGTTAAAGAAACACCAAGCCTTTTCAGTGCTGCTGAGTCGATTTTTAGTCTAGAGGTTCACTTTAAGAGATGGAAGCCGCAGGATCCTTTAAAGGTTTCCCTTACTACTTGTCCCCTTTCGCTGAGGGTGCTCCCCAGAGGATTAGCGACAAGGCATTATCACATCGGGGTCGCACAGCTCCTCTTTCTGAAGCGTGGCCACACAGTAGGCACGCGGCCTGCTCACGCATGTGCAGTAACTACTGCATTTACGTGGACAAGCTTGCGTGGCTACTGCGCGGCCACGCTTCACGATGAGGAGCTGTGCAGCCCCGATGTGGAGGAGGGCCACGCTCAGCAACAGGGGACAACAGAGAAGCGTCAATAGGATCCTGAGGCTTCCCTGTCTTAAAGTGGATCCGAGATAAACTTTTACTCATTGCATAATTGTGTTCCTTTCATATAGTTTATAGGGCATTCCTCAAGCCAAATACTTTTTTTGTTTTGTTTTAATACTCTAATTCCCTATAAACTAAACAAGCCTCGCCCACAGCTCATTTTGTGCCTTGGCACTGTAGCAAGGGCTTATGGGAGCTCAGTCTGGGCAGGAGGAGGAGGAGGTTACTAGCCAGAGATTTCAGAGGCAGAGGGAGGAGGAGAGGGGACTTAATTTACACACAGGCAAGCTAATAGCATATCCAGCCCTCAGCCTGTGACAATGTGACAAAAACAGAACATGGCTGCTCTCATTGTATCACAGGAATAAATAATCATAATCTTTTGAAGCTGTTTGCAGATAGATATGCTGTGTAAACTTCTAAACTTTAGATAAGATATATAGATTTTGATCCCGATCTTCAGCTCGGGATGACTTTAATATTGAATTAAATGGGTTAGAAAATTGCCTAATTTCATGTACACATAATTCAATTTTTCCCGGGTCCATCTTGGCACAGAGGCCTGGTGCCATGACAGGTTGATCTGGCTCCGACAGGTTTTGATGCCAGCTCAGTGAAGGCAGAAGTGTCGAAAGTAACCAGGCATCAAAGTAAGGAGCACCAGATCACCCACTTCTTCCAATATAACCTTGGCCTTGTAATTTTGGCTCCGGCTGGTTTTGGCACCAGGTTAGTTTCATTTTGGAGCTGGGGATTTTCACTCACTACTTCTTCATTGCGTATTTTTTATGGGGTTTTACCACCTATTGGTAGAGTTGTAAGGTGTTTAGTTTTCAAGGGCTTTAGTGCATGGGTATGAAGATGTTATAGTATTTCGTGAGGCGGAGAATAGTTAATAGTTAGTTGTGATAGGTGGGGATAGTGTTTTACAATAGCAAGGGTAAACGCTAAGTCTCGGGAGGGATAGTATGGCTCTTTATGTTAGGACTTTGCTTTTTTGTTAAAAAGGAAATTCCACTGTCTTGATAAAATTGCCGTAAATATCAATTAGCGCTGTCTCAATCTTTCTGTTTTATGTTATTAAAAAATGACCTGTTCATTTCAATTTGCAGCTGGGAAAGACTGACTATAAGCCCAAATTGCAGAAGTAATCAGTTTGTTCAGAGACTTTATCCATGTTGCAGGAGTAATAAGCTGTACTTATCTGCATAGAGCAGGAGACTTTGCTAATAATTTACAGCACCTGCACTAATAAATTAGGTAGTAGAAAACTTTAAATAATCCTTTCTACCAGTTGTATCTTGCGCAACCAGCACCACCCTGTGGTAAGCTGGAAAAATAACAGATGCTAGCACAGTTTGTGACTGAAGACTTTATTTTATTATAGTAATAAATGTGGGTCCAAAGCCACTTTAAGTATGTACTAGTACTAGTAAACTAAACTAGTACTAGTTTAGGGCGAGGTTCGTATAAGAGTGGGGTTAGTGAAGGGGACAGTTACTGCATTTTCTGGCGTATAAGACTACTTTTTAACCCAGGAAAATCTTTTCAAAAGGGCGGGTGCTGGAACTTCCGAGGCAGAATGGAGTCCGTGGTTGCCGCATATGGTGAGGGGAGCTCAAAAACGTCTGCGGCAGCATCCCCGCCATATGCGGCGACTGTATGAAAGCAGCAAGGGCGGTGCTGTACAAGTATGGTAGAAGAAAACCCACTCACTAGGATTAGTGGGAAGAAGTGACTTAATGCGGTCCCAATGAAGAGCTGAGGGGGCACCTCACTGGGAAGGTGTAAGTGAAGTGTGGAGCAAGCTGCAGGCATCCGTGACGCCTGGGGTATGGAGAAAAGAGATATAGCGGCGCTGAGCCCAGGAAAACATGCCTCTTTCACCCGCCTGGCCCGCTCTTGTATCTTATTATTGTACCTCCTTCTCTGCCTCTCAGATCTCACGCCTGAGGACTGCAGGGAAGCGGTGCAGACGCGCATGTGTGAGATCTGAGAGGTAGGGAAGGAGGTAATAGTATACAAGGGCGGGACAGACTGGAAAAAGAGTCATGTTTGCGCTATTGCTCTTATAGTCTTGGAGACAGGGATAGCTGACCTATCCAAACAGGATTTGTATATAACAGTAAGGTAAGGTACATCGCTTGCCGTGATTGCCTGGCTGTTGTATACTGGGTACCACATACAGTACAGCACCAGTATCTTTACCTGTTTATACAGTATATCACCAGTACATACAGTACAGTATACAAATGTCCAACAGTCAAGAGGGGTAGTCTTATAGGGCAAGTATATCCCAAAATGTATATACCGGAAAAGTTGGGGGTTCGTCTTATATACGCCCAGCCGTCTTATAAGCCAAACTCATGTTTTATCTTAGGCCCTATTTTGATTGCCACCAATGATAGGTAATACAGTTTCTCAGTGTATTCAGTATACTTTTCACCTGTTTACTGAGGTTCTTTCCTTTCCAGAGGGTGGTGAATATCTGTACCCTTTCAACTCGTTCAGTAATGATTTATTGGAAACAAAATTCAAAAAACTACAATTGTGCTTACAGCAAAAAAGGGCACCGGGTGACGCCACTAGTAGAATATAGGCAATACTACCGATATTCTATTATTGGACACGGGATAATTATGATGATAGAATATCAGTAAAATTACTGATATTCTATTATCGCTTTACCTAACCTTCCTCTTACACTAATCTGAGGACCCTTTCACACCGGTGCGGTGCAGTATTTTTACCGCACCCTATGGAGTCTTTCATACTACATCGTTACGGCGCGACACAACAGAAGTTTGAGCCACATCCCCAGAAGTCATGTTAGTCTATGGCGACCCGTGGATGTTTAAAAAATTACTGAGGCGACGTTGCGGCACGCATGTGCTGAAGTGTATTTAAATAATACACTTCCGTCTACGCGAAGCAGTAAGTGAAGGCAAATGCACGTCACGCGCGTGTCACTTCCTGCTTGGCCGGTGGCCAGACAGGGAGCACCATGCAATAGTGCGTGTCCTTTGAAGGCCTGTATTTGATGGTGCAATGCTCTGTGTTTCTGGTGTAAAACCACTTATCTACTCCTAACATTAACCTACCGACTATCTAAGCTTAACACTAACTTGCCTTACCTACTCCTAATGTTATACTACCGCCATCTAAGCCTAACATTAATCTACCCCTACGTACTGCTGACACATAATCTACACTTACAGGCTCACCTCTGATAACATACCCAGATGCCGCTACCTCCACCGCAATCCTCATTGCCCCAGCGCTTTGGCTATAACCGGTGCCCAAATTGTCCATTGGGCGCCGCAATTACTGTTGTAATCAGTGCAGTCCCCAAATTTCCGAGTGGCCACGGGCACCTGTCCCGCACTGTGGAGGGGCTACCTTCATTTTTTACTGAAGTAAATTTCCAAGTATGCACCTTGTTACATACAACCCTTTTGGCATAACCTTGTTTTTCTGTTGGCAGGTTGCATGTCAAGCGATGGCTTCTGCAGGTATCTGATGTCTGATGAAAACGCCCCCGTCTTTCTAGACCGATTAGAACTCTACCAGGAAATGGATCACCCACTTGCACACTACTTCATAAGCTCCTCCCACAATACGTATCTTACCGGGAGGCAGTTTGGTGGAAAGTCCTCAGTAGAAATGTACAGACAGGTCCTCCTGGCTGGATGCAGGTATTTGCTGTATTTTAAAATCACTGCTTGTATGGTGCTTAGAGAGAAATTTCAAAATATTAACCATGGTGTTTTGTGCATTAGGATTGCCTTTCCTAATACCTGAGACTACTCTGAGGTTACAGCTATATTCAGGAGCAGATGTTATAGGTCCCGTGATGACATGTTATGTTTTTTGGAAACTTTTTGCATCTTGCGGCCTGCTCTTGGGGTAGATTTGCTAGGACGGCCAGCCCTGGGCATGTTGGCAGTTATTTTGAAAGTCTTCTACTATTTTTCAGACATAGCTGATTCTAACTTCTTTTGAGATCTTTCTAAATCCCTTACCAGACTTTTAAGCTGCTACCATCTTCTTTCTGAAGGCCTCACAGTGCTTTTGGTCTCGACATGCTGACTACTCTCAAGTCAACAGACAGGAGCACACCAAGTTTAATATCTGAGGTTTAAGCAGAGCACCTGTGTGTGATTTGAGCCACACATACATAAAAACGCTTATACTGTAGATCAATATTGTCCACAGATAATTTTGCCATTTTCCATGGACGTAATTTTGGGTTTATTCACATGACTACTTCAATGCCTGTTTTCCTGCCGGGGGCCTATGGCTTTTACCATGAGCTCCATAGTACTGGATGGAAACTTTGGGGGCAGTTCACGCAGATTTTCAGGGGCAGCATTCTTTAGGGTTGCAAGTTCTGAGCAGTTCAAAAAATATGACAAATAGCTTTCAGGAATGGCAAACATCGTTCAGAAATTAATACCTTTTAATAGCATTTGCTGTTGTTTATTATTGAGGGACATCCCATTTCTGAATATCAGGTGAAAGTTGCAAGAACACTGGGAGCTAATGTAAACCATGGTTATGATACAGACCGCAGTGATTATCAATGTCAGTACCCTCCTCTGCTTCTGTCTGAATGAGTGTAAAATGTTTGAAATTCTGCCCTATCTACTACGGAGGGTCAATGAGATGCAAATAATTCAGGATGCAGGATTATGCAAATTGTTCATGCAAAATGTATGCAGTTTAAAGAAATGGACCAATCGAATTCCATCTTGGCCAAACTTGATTGATCCATTTTCAATCTGCAAACATTTGAATAATCCAACAACAACTGTAAATTATTTGCATCTTATTGACTATCCCCACTATCAATAGAAACAGCAGCCACTGCATTCATCTGCATGGGCTGAAATGGTCGAAATTGATCTTTTTGCCCTTTACAATCACTTTAACAATGCGCATTTTAATTTGAATGTGTGTTTTTGTCTTGGGTAGGTGTGTTGAGCTAGATTGCTGGGATGGAAAAGGTGAAGATCAAGAACCCATAATTACACACGGAAAAGCCATGTGCACAGATATCTTATTTAAGGTATGTGTTCATTATTACTGTATTTTGCCCTTTTATAAGCACTGCCATTTATCTGCACTTGTGCCACATTTATTTAAAAGGCCACAGACATGGTCGTCAGGGCTGGATTTCTAGAAAGGCCGCAAAGGCCCGGGCCTTGGGTGCCTGCAGTCCAAAGGGGGACCGGGATATGGAAGAGGGGCTGCTACAAATGAAAGAGGAGGCTGAAACTGGGAGCAACACATGAAAAAGGGAAACTGATGCCCTGGGAAGCTGTTCATGAAAGCAAGTGGCTGCTATACATACAGGATACACATGGAAGAGGGGGCTGCGCATGGAATGGGGGGGGGGGGGTGCTGCACATGAAAGAGGAGCAACAACATACTTGGCCTAGGGGCACAAAAAGTATAAATCTGGCCTTAATAGTTGTCAGGAAAAACTATCAAAAACAGGACAACATTGATGTTTGTTTTGCCATGTCTGGCATTTGTTGGTTCTCAGAAGACATGGCTTCAAACTAAGTGGATGAGGCTCTTTTTCCACCTCAAATAATGCTAAATGAAGACCATACGCATGTTCAGAACCAGGGCTGTGGAGTTGGAGTCGAGGAGTCAGAGTCGGAGCAATTTTGGGTACCTGGAGTCGGTGGTTTCAATAAACTGAGGAGTCTGATGATTTTTTAACCAAATCCATAGCCTTTGTAAACATTAGACTAAGGAGTCGGAGCAATTTTGGGTACCTGGAGTCGGAGTCGGTAATTTCATAAACTGAGGAGCTGAAGCAGATCATTCCACAGCCCTGTTCAGAACAAATGGTTTGCCACAGTTTTTTTTTTTTATTTGTTTTTTTTCAATTTAAGTGAATAGGGTTTCTGATCACCCCTTTAGGGTATATACATTTTGTATGTCCTCCGCTTTTCTGACATTTGCTGAATCATTTCCCCCCAAAAAAACCTAGGTAATGAAGTCTACAATTTTAGAGTTGCATCAGTCAGGCAGCTTTTACGCTTGTGTGGTGATTCTATGGCATGGCAGCCTACCATGGATTCACCACGCTGCATGAATCAGTAGTATAAATGACCCTGCGCCGCAGTGTGGAGACATGTCACATGCATAGGCCCACCACCCGATCAGTGACGTACTCCCTGCTGGACAAGGAAGTACGTCACTAGGATTCCCATCGGTCCGCACATGCGTGCCGTACCGTGCCTTCCCACACACTGCGTATCTATAGACCTACATTACTGCATAATCCATGCAGTAGACACGGATCATGCGGTAATGCATGGATGACTTTGCGGAAGGACTGCGGAGATAATTATACTTCCATCACATCTCGTAAGTAGGACAGTCTCCATAGACTTTCATTGCCTCAGCGGCCTCTTGCAGTAAAATAGCTTACCACAACACCACAGCGTGAAATAGTCCTAAAACTAAAAAGTATGTTTTTGGCTTTTTTTTTCATTACGTTTGATGCAAAGAGCATCCCCAAATTTTCATCTTTCCTCATTAGAAATATGCTAAGATCAGGACTGAGTTCTGTACAGATGCATCACTAACTTAGAGGCTAGCGATGCATCTGTTGCTATTGAAGGCAGAGGAGAGACTACACATGGCACATGCCGGAACGGCTTCTGAAGGGCGGGGTTAGTGGAACAACGCTCGGAGGTTGCTCGGATGTCATTAAAGATCCACCATGTTAAATCTTTAGGTAACATCCCCCCTACACTGTCCTCACAGAGCTTTGTGTTTCCTCATCTACCATTCTAGCTGTATAATAGCTTATAATGGCCAAATCCTGCTACACATGTCCTTTTTAGTCAGCCTACAAAATTGATGGCAGTCTAATTTTGTGAGCACTGATGATTATTACTTTATTGAGTGTCTTTGTCACTGAGCTCAAAGCTCGACATATTTGAGACATAACCTGACAATGTTCACATCAGACTCATCCGTAATGTTCATTTGGTGATTAAAATCTCATTAACACAACATAATCTCTGCTTATTTCTGAAGGATGTAATACAAGCCATCAAGGAGTATGCATTTGTCACCTCGGAATATCCGGTAATTCTTTCGTTTGAGAACCACTGCAGGTATCTTTTTTTCTTGCTTAAATTATGTGAACCTCTTTTTAGATGTTTCTTGTAGCTTATATGTTGCTAATCTAGATAAGGCTTTAATTTACTGTGCATAGTTATTTTGATTTCAATGCATTAAACTATGCATGGCATTTTGCAACCATGGCTCTAGGCAAGCAAGACAACAAATAAACCATGTCACTCTTTACCCCTCTATTAATAAAGCAGTGGTAAAGCTATTGTCTGAGATCCTGTGCTTAGTGTGCCAGCATGTAAGCAATGAAAACTTGTCAGGAAAGGACCTACTATGTAAAGGGAATGACAGAAAGTGAGCATTAGTAAGGAATACTTAATACTGGGGGTATGCCTGGCTAACTATATTAGGGGAGAGGGCTACTTAATACTGGGGGCCCACCTTGCTACCTATACTGGGGAGGGGGCTACTTCATAAAGGTAACACACCTGGCTACCTATACTGGGGAGGGGGCAACTTTATACAGGGGGCTCACCTGGCTACCTATACTGGGGGAGGGGGCTACTTAATACTGGGGGCACATCTGACTAACTATATTAGGGGAGACGGCTACTTAATACGGGGGGCACACCTTGCTACTTATGTAAGGAGGGGGGTTGCTTAATACTAAGGGCACACGTGGCTATCTATTCGGGGGGGGGGGGGGGGGGGGAGTCTCATCGGCTTTGTGAACTGGGGTCCAAACTAACACTAGGGGCATGGTTGGCTTCCGGTACTGGTGGACAGGGGGGCACTTTGGCTATTTCTACTAGTCTGGCCGCTTTGTCAAATTTAAGATCCCTTTGTGTCTCACGAGCCAAAAAGTTTGCCCACCCCTGAGTTGCACAGTCAGGCTTAGGCTTTGGAAAGGTATCTTTAGAGTAGGTGTTAAATGTCAGGAAAGAGATTTTCAGGAAAGAGGAAGTTAAGATTGAAAATCTTTTAAGCTATGTGTCAGAGAGTTGGTATATGTTGGGGTAAAGTAGGTAAATGTTAGGCACCAGGAAGAGGGCTCTTATTTAAAGCGGTTTAACACCCAGCATTACAACTTTGCTTTAAAAGATTGCTTACAGCTTACAAACTATTATGCCAGATTTTTTTTTAAGCAGAAATTCACTGAATGGGTTAAACATGACATTTTAGTGTTGGATTTAACTAGGAATCCGCATCCGTTCTTATCTTTTAGTTACAAATGTATCTTTATTTGGAATACAAATAGACCTTTGAAAAGCCTGCTGGGGAAGCCCTCTTTGTTCTCTCAGAGCAGTGTTTGTTTGTTACATTGTAGATAGATACATTTGTAACTAAACAAGCAAGCACGAGGAGGATTTCTAGCTAAATGCAGCACTAAAATGTCATGTTTAATCCATTCAGTGAATTTCTGCTAAAAAAAATATCTGGCATAATAGTTTATAAGCTGTAAGCAATCTTTTAAAGTAAAGTTGAAATGCTGGGTGTTAGACCACTTTAAGGCAAATTTCACACCAGGACGTTGCGTTAGAGGGGGCGTTAAGGTCGCATAACGTCCCCCTAACTCAACGTCTGGTGGTGCTGGACGCGTCCAAAGTACTGCATGCAGTACGTTGTCTTGTGACGCAGCGTTACAATGTAACGCAACGTCCGCACTGTGAACAGCCCCATTGATTTTTCATTACTGTGCGGTGGGCTGCGTTACAGGCTGCTCTAACGTGCGCCTGTAACGTCCCACTGTGAAACCAGCCTAAGGGTATGTGATGTAACATTTGACAAGATGAGATAGACCTGTGTATGTACAGTCCCAATCCTTCGTAGAACTCAGCTGTGTTAATTTTATGGGGGGGTTTTAATACCTGTGAGGTTTAAGAACCCTGAGCTGTAAATGACCGTTTCTCTGCACTCGAACCACAGTTGGACTGCATTGCAGATTTGTAAAAAAACAAAACTTTTATGTGGGAGTGTTCTCTTTACCCCCACCCCCAACTGTCTTCTTGTGTTTTTGTTTTGTTTTCTGCTCTTTTCAGTAGGAACAAAGGCAGAATTTTTTGGGGGGAAACATCATCAAAACATATATTTGTTTTTTTTACTGTTTACATTGCCATTTGCAGGAATTTGGTTTGATGTACATTTCTCCAAAAGAAACCACAACAACACGAAACCCCTTTCTTGGAGTTAAGCTTTAATTTATAAAGTAGCAAAACTCTTTTATTTTTTACTTTGTTTTAGGCATGCTAACATTTATTGAAAGCATATTTATCCTCCGGAATTCTATTCCATATTTGTTATGTCTAGATATGTGCTTTAATTGGCTTACAAATGTAAGAAATATGTTGTTGCCTCCGGCATTTAACAACAGCACCTCCTGCAGCTCGAAGAATGTTGGAGATCAGCTCTTTGCATTCTCCCACACTACATGTTGTCTTCAGTAATAGGGTCATCAATGGGTCTTTTCAAATATTTAACATTTTCCTGGAAGGTTAATGCCAATTACTAATTAACTCAGTAGATGCAAAAAGAAAGTTTTTGAAACTCTTTAGGGTTCTTTGTCAAGTATGATGCAAAACTAGATCCTTAATTCACAAACAAATAGATTTTTATTAACTTATATAGACGAATGACATCAGCTTTTGCACATTTTACAGTTAAGGCCTGTACTCACTATGTGATTGTTCCGACGATTTTAATGACCACCGGCAATTTTTTTGAGGGATCGTTTCCGTGACCTCATGCCATGGGTACAGGTTTGCGATCACGTGGACGCCATTTAGCAACGCACGAAAACAACCACCCTCACGGCGGATAGGATTGTTAAGATCCCTGCCAACTCCGCCGTAAGTACCGCAATCACTTGACTTCCCGTTTGCGCCCATCATGCGACGTAACGCATACCGACCAGCCAGAAGATGGCTCACGGAATGCTCTTCGTCAGGGGGGCGTTGCTGGATCCATCTTCACCGGGTGGTAAGTATTCAGCTTTAGGCTAATAATGATTATAAACAGTCTGAACAAAGAACTGACATATTTTTTGAAGACTCTGACCAAACACACTTGACATTTCCTATAGGGTTGGTGGCATACCTACAATCCATGTGCTTCCCCCCAGCAAAATTTTGATTTGTTCACACCCCTTACCTTGCCTCCCCTTGGTGACCTTCACAGCTTGGGGGTCCATCTTACAAGGGCCATAAAACAGGTGTGGCCATCATTATCTTCACACCATAACAAGTGTAGCCACAAAAACACCTGATTTGGAAGTTGGTCCCCTGTATCAGAGAAAGGGAAGGTTAGTAGTAGTGGGCCCGTGCTCCAACAATCTAACCTACACCGTTGAACTAACCTACATCCCATAGACATTACTATCCCCTCCCCTTACCCTAACCCTAACCCTCCTGCTATACGTTTGATAGTGAATGTAGTCTGATTCGACAGGTAGGTTATTTCGTCGGTACACCCGCCCACAGCTCTGGCCTCACCTGCCATTGCAGGGGCTGCTACCCTATTATTTTCATCCCTGGTTGGTGGCAGAAAATGATGTAATTGTAGATGGTTCACATTTTGCTCTATATATTCCAAAAAACAGGAGCAGAATAAATTCTATTAAAATAGTATCGGCACAAAAATATACCGGTGTGTTAAAATGGTGTCTGCAGTTTGGAAGCTTTGGATGTATTTTTGTCTTCTATTGCACTCTCTACATTTGTCACTTAAATTATTTCTTCTACGGCAGGAATTGACTGCTACAGATACATAACTTGGAGGCATATTCACTGAACAGCAGTAAAAGTCCCGTGCAGTCCAGTACAAAGTGCACGGCAGTTGCCTAGGTAAAATGCGTGTTTCTAGTAAAACCTGGGTAACATGAGTTGCACTACTTGTGCAATGTGCGCTATAACAGTTGTGCAAATATTAGTAAAATTACCGTGTGCCATCTTCTCATGGTAGTTTTACTGGCCTCTTATGAATATGGCCCATTATTGTAAGCATTTAAAAAAAGCTTTATCACACAAGCATACCTGTGATTTGTCAGTCCTCTGGAGCTCTGCTTACGTAGTTGTAAAAATTGCCTTGCATAGCTCTCAGCTGTTACTGAGATGGGAGTGTTTACTACTGCTAGTGATGGTCATGTCTGGGAGAACGCATGGAGATGTGATCAGTTTGGTGAGGTGATTGATATGCAAGTCTCTGATTCGCTATTCATGATCATGTGCTAAAGCAGGAAATCAAAAGCAAATCAAAATCACAGCAAATCACAGCAAATCAAAACAGTGCAAATTTATAAGCTGATCAAACAAATCACATGGCTCCATGATTTAAAATTGTGGAGGGTGATCAGAGAACACACCCTACAACAACAAAAAAATAGAGACGACGGCAGCCCCAATAGTGCAATATGTCACAAATGAGGAGTGTTGAAGCAAACTGGGTGTGTGTCCAGGCAAACTAGGTATGGTCACACTCTTGCTAGGCCACAGAGGGCCAAACGGTACACCCCTCCAACAGAGAAAGAGGCAACCAGGAGATGATAAAACTATGTTAAAAAATAATTTAAAAGAAAAAAATGAGGTGACTTACCTCAATGAAGACAAATTCTTAAGATTCATTTTATATATACACTGGCAACACGTTTTGTAGGTCTGTGCCCACTTCTTCAGGCCAAATAAAATGCCAGAAGTTGCTATGAGCCAATATTCACAAGCCAGCATCCCTATATATAATTAGTATCCCCAATCACTCTGGAATGTCTCATTGATTTAAAAAAAAAAAAAAAAAAAGCTGTAGTGGTAAAAGTTTGATTTCTGCTTTAAGTTCACTCTACAATATTAAACCATGTGAAACATGCAATTTGTTGAGGTGAGGGTCAGCGCTACATTTAAAATATGTTCTGTATTTCAGCAAATACCAACAGTACAAGATGTCTAAATACTGTGAGGAGATTTTCGGGGACCTCCTCCTGAAGCAGCCTCTCGAGACTCATCCGGTACGTAACCCTTCAGGCCTGCTTCTGTCTTGGCTCATGAGGCATTTTCTTGTCACTGTTATGCGCTCCATTGAAAGGCTGGCAGAGTGTGAAGCTGAGGACTGTTGTTCATTTCCACAGGAAAATGTCAGTGAACTCAGCATACAAGGCAAAGGGAAGGAGGCACAGCCCCCTTGTGAAGTAAAAAATCTTGAGTTTTGCTGCCACCTAGCGACGCAATATAAAATGATCATATTATATTTATTTTATATAGGATTGAAGTGGCTTTGAAATGACACGCTTAGCAACATTTGAACTCTGTGTCTGCTGCTTGCAGAGAACCTGTACTATCCCAAAATCCTGTAAAGTAAGTTTTCTATAGAGAAGCGGGCACCATGAAATGCAAGGACCTACCTTTTCTGTTACGGTTGGCTCTTTATTAGTGTGTGTGATTTGTCCTTTAGGGGTTTTTTTTGTGATCAAATTTTTAATAGCATTCCTAGTACTATGTGAAGTTTTTGTGTAAATATCAACTGAACAAGCCTCTCAATGGGCACTGCCTGGGCCACTGGCATCCGCAAAAAATCACTTTAGAGTGGAGGGGCAATAATTTTTCATGGCCACAAAAATTAGAGGCAGAGAGACGGATGGGCTAATCCACTTAAGAGATGCCAGTTTGGCTGCAGGGAAATAAAAAAGGAGGGGGGGGGGTAATGGCATTTATTCTCATTTGAATTAGTTTGCAGCTCCCCAAAATCTTGTTTGTCACACACCTAGACCCATATGCAATTACATTTTTTCTCCTGTGGTTTTTCCTAGGAGATAATTTTTCATCTTTAATTTAGAATAACTTTTTAGGACTTTGCAATGGAAGTACCAAAAAGTAGATGAAAAAATACAATCAAAGTATACAAAGTATTTTTTTGCTTGCTGGGGATTTAAATTGCATTTTATTGACAATTTTGAAAATATCACCTAGGAGAAAACTTAGGAGAAAAAGTGAATTGCATACGGGCCCGAGTGTATTTAATGGTGTCAATTTTTTTTGTGCTTTTATGCATTTGAAATTTTCCTGATGGCAGGTCTGCAGTTTTTTATGCACGTGTGATGCTCGATTTGCGTCCCAATGCAAGTCAACAGCAACGCATAAAAATCCCATTTTTCATTAAAAAACATTGCATGATTTAGAAGTCAGTTATATACATATTCATGTAAACTAACTTCATTGGCATACATAAAAAAATTGCTAAATGAGAAATCGCATACAAATGCTCATTAAGAGTAACAAAAATGTGCCCACAAGTTGTTAAAAAATACCCATTAGTTTTTATTAGATGCTTTCTCATTGTATCTACAAAATACCTTTAAAGAGAACCCGAGGTGGGATTTAATTATGTTAGTGGGGCACAGAGGCTGGTTGTGCACACTAACACCAGCCTCCGTTGCCCCATGGTGTGCCTCCAGGACCCCCCTGCGCGCCGCTATACCCCCCACAGTGCTGGCGACACACAGCGTGTACCTATGCGCTGTCTGTCATCGGCGCTACCCGCCCGCGTCACTTCCCTCCAATCAGCGGGAGGGAAGGGATACGGGCGGGTAGCGCCGATACGGAGGAGGCGGGGGAGCGGCGCTGACAGACAGCGCATAGGTAAACATTGTGCTGGCGACACGCTGTGTGTCGCCAGCACTGCGGGGGGGGGGGGGGGGGTACAGCGGCGCGCAGGGGGGTCCTGGAGGCACACCATGGGGCAACAGAGGCTGGTGTTAGTGTGCACAACCAGCCTCTGTGCCCCACTAACATAATTAAATCCCACCTCGGGTTCTCTTCAAGCACCTTACAAAAATAAGTAGGTATGGAAATCAATATCAGACTTGAATACATTTGGGACATCTTTGAAAAAAATGTAATGAATTGGGGAGCTTGTCTTTTTTTGGGCCCTAATTCAGTTAAGTTTTCTCCTGCATTCTCAGTGAAATGCCGTTTTGGCCCACACCAAGAAAGTAGATAAAAATAGGTTGCCCAAAATTAAAAAGGAAGTTTTTGGCACTCTGAAACAGAGATGCACAGCTCAGACACTGTCTCGTATTGATCTGAGGAAGCGGGCAGGTCCTGTGAAATGTGTTGTCTTTTATTTGGTGTAACAATACAAATCTTAACCTCTTGTCACAAGGCCAGACTGTTCCTATTATTTACCTCCACTCTCACTACATAGTGCATCACAATTAGGATGCCTCCTCCCATCTTGCATTGTTTCCTCCCCCGTCTCAGGCGTTATCTCTGTGACTTCATTCAATGGTTCTTTGCATTTGCTGCAGCGTGACCCACGATGACCCAATTGAGTCATCATAACTGAGTGGAGATGGTCTGTCAGAAAACATACTATGGACATCAACTGTTACAAAAACCTATATGAATGGACACAGTGGCTCGGACATCAGATTCTCTGTTATTCTTCACATTGCCAATACGGCATAGGGTTGGCCTAGCCTATGGTGGCTCGTACATTACTTGATATTGCGATCCGATCGACCTTCCCCTTCAAAAACTATCAAATCGGAAGAGAATCTGTACTACAACATGGCTGCTCAATTGATCTTTTGATTGATTTTCAGTCAAAATCCATTACATGCGTCGATCGAGAATAGAATAAAAATCTCAGTCGCAAGGGCTCAATCTGGTGCATGGCATTGGATAACGCGGTGACCCTTAGACCCAGGGATGATGTCCCCACAATGTATGTCGACCACTCCCCCATGTCCGTTTGCAGTGTAAAGTCTCACCTCAGAAATATTTGGCATTATCTTATCATAACAGTATTTAGGATGTGTCTCTTTCCTGCTGTTCAGTCAATATTTATAGCAGTGCTTCAGGGGTGCTCGGTGGGCACTATGGAAGAGCCAGTTAATGACAAAAGAGATATGTCCTATGGTGCCAATTCTTCTAGAGAACCGTACATGGATTTTTATCAGTACAGGTTTACTGTAAATTGCAAAACTTGCATTGCTATTTGTTTTTTTTGTTTTTGCTTGAAATGTTTCTGTCAAGTGTGTAAGGCTAAAGGCAGGATTCCTTGCTTTCTAGAAATTCCTCAGGATTCTCTGTGGAGAAAAATAAAACGTGTTTACTAATGCAGCAGTACATCTGGAATAAATTTACTCTCTATTAGGAGCCCTTAAGGAGCCCGCTAACAGTACAATTGTTAGCTAATGGTCATATTGTATGAAAAGGTGATGGGTCAGATGATCCTGAATGATTGCATTATCAATTGTTTTCTAAGCCCCTACACTTGCATTGCAAGTGTGCGTTGCATTACTCTGTTTTACCACAGGATTATGCAACCGCAATGCAAGTGTATGGGGCCTTACACACTTACTGCGTTTTACTGTAATCCAGGACTGTGGAGTCGGTACAAAAATCTTCCGACTCCGACTCCTGAGTTTATGAAACCACTGACTCCAAATCCGACTCCAGGTACCCAAAATGGCTCAGACTCCGACTCCTCGACTCCGACTCCTTAGTCTAATACTTACCAGGGCTGTGGATTTTGTACAAAAATCATCCGACTCCTCAGTTTATGAAACCTCCAACTCCGGGTACCCAAAACTCCAACTCCACAGCCCTGCTGTAATCTTGTGGCTCTAAACCTTTTACTGACGGGTTCTTGACTAATCCATTGTCTCTTGGGGAATTCTCAATTTTTTTCTATATGCTTTTCAAATACTCCCTTGTGAAGTCCTTCTGGTCTGCCTACTCCTGTGTCATTATTGTTTTGGTTGGACAGGTGCCATCGCTGTTCAGGGAGTCCCTATGAAACTAAAGGAACATTTGAGAATCCCCATAAGTAAATGTAATACTCCAAATACTGTCAGTAAGAGGTACAGAGCCATCTGATGCTAATACCTACTGTAAGTGACAGCTACCCCAAAAGTGTATTTTACATTTTTCTTACATAGTGACCCTTTAGAAGGATGTAAAGTTAGTGAGGGAAAGGAGATTAAACTTTGACTAAAGACCAACTTTAAATAATGAGAGAGTACCATTCATTTGTGGTTTCAGAGCTAGGGTTAGTATCTTGCCCTTAGTCTTCAGATACGTGTGTGAGTGTTGTACACTGTGACTTTGTGGCAGACACCTTTGTGTGGATATTATCAGGCTTATGTATAAACATGATGCACACAGCTTTATTCGTACAAAACAAAAAAAATCACTAGAAGGGTGGCTTCAAAATCAGTTGTGTGCCCTGTAGTTTAGCTCAAAGATATGGTACAGAAGAGCCATCCTACTGTGAGGAATATGCATACGTCTTACAAAAAAAAGACTTTTGGCTGAGAAACATTTGAGCTACCTAATAGAGATAGAAGAACGCACCACTCCATCCTCAACTGAGAGCTGCGCGGGATCACAGACAACCCAGCCAGTATGGAAAATGGTCTGATTGGCTTCTAGTGTTAAACCTAGCCTTGTACTTTTTACTCGTGCGGCTCATGCGCAGTATTTCAATTCCACCTTTGTCCGCATGCGTGCATGCCAAGATCACGGGACAGTATTTCAGTTCCACCTTTGTCTGCATGCCTGCATGCCAAGATCACGGGACAGTATTTCAGTTCCACCTCTCTGACCGTGTGCGTGCATGCCAAGATCACGGGACAGTATTTCAGTTCCACCTCTCTGACCGCGTGCGTGCATGCCAAGATCACGGGACAGTATTTCAGTTCCACCTTTGTCTGCATGCGTGCATGCCAAGTTCACGGGACAGTATTTCAGTTCCACCTCTCTGACCGTGTGCGTGCATGCCAAGATCACGGGACAGTATTTCATTCCACCTCTCTGACCGCGTGCGTGCATGCCAAGATCACGGGACAGTATTTCAGTTCCACCTTTGTCTGCATGCGTGCATGCCAAGTTCACGGGACAGTATTTCAGTTCCACCTCTCTGACCGCGTGCGTGCATGCCAAGATCACGGGACAGTATTTCAGTTCCACCTTTGTCTGCATGCGTGCATGCCAAGTTCACGGGACAGTATTTCATTTCCACCTCTCTGACCGTGTGCGTGCATGCCAAGATCACGGGACAGTATTTCAGTTCCACCTCTCTGACCGCGTGCGTGCATGCCAAGATCACGGGACAGTATTTCAGTTCCACCTTTGTCTGCATGCGTGCATGCCAAGTTCACGGGACAGTATTTCAGTTCCACCTCTCTGACCGTGTGCGTGCATGCCAAGTTCACGGGACAGTATTTCAGTTCCACCTCTCTGACCGTGTGCGTGCATGCCAAGATCACGGGACAGTATTTCAGTTCCACCTCTCTGTCCGCGTGCGTGCACGCCAAGATGACGGGACAGTATTTCAGTTCCACCTCTCTGTCTGCGTGCGTGCATGCCAAGATCACGTGACAGTATTTCAGTTCCACCTCTCTGACCGCGTGCGTGTATGCAAAGATCACGTGACAGTATTTCAGTTCCACCTCTCTGACCGCGTGCGTGCATGTCACGTGAGAACTGTAAGTGCGGACAGAAAGGTGCAATTGAAATACTGTACTGCACATGCGTCTTGCAAGTACCTCCGGTCACTGACTGAATACAGTTGCGACCGCTACCGGAAGTAAAGACAAGCGGAACCTCTCAGTAGCGAACAGACACGTAGGTAAGTGTGAAGACACACCTCTGTATGTCTTTAGGTTACCACCATTATTTCGCCTCAGACTTCATGTAAAGCACACCTGAAGTGAGGGGGAAATGAAGGCTTACTTATTTCCTTTTAAACAATACAAATTGTCTAGCTGTCCTGTTGAAGGTGGCCATACATCTAGTGATTTTGTGGCCCGATCGACCATCCTATTTGATAATTTTATCGATGCTGCCACAACAAGCATGCCGATTGACGATTCAACTGATTTTGGTCCAATATGTGTTGAATGTATCGTTCAAGCCGGCTGGAAAATCTAGGGCCAATGTGGTCAATTGGTGCACGGCGGTAACGGCAATGTAGTATTGGGATGAGCAACAATCCCGACAGAACCCCTGGCTGCTGTCCCCCCAAAAGTTAATGTGACCCCGCCCCCGTGTATTAAAATCTGTCACCTGTCTGGGCCACCACGAGTGTACAGCTGCTCCTTCTTACTCCAGTCACCTCCCACATGGCTGCCGCGTACAGCACATGTATATGTGCGACGCTGGCAAGGTGATGAGTGCGGCGTCATGAGGCTGATTCCTGAGAGATTTCATCCAGAAATCAATCGGGAATCGGCCTGCGATGTATGGGCAGCCACCAGATCACTCTCTGATCAGATTCCATCAGGGAGATCTGTCTCTTGACCGATCTGCCCATACCTCGCTAGATGTATTGGCTCCTTAATACTTTTAGCCATAGACCCTGAACAAGCATGCAGATCAGATGCTCTTGACTTACGACTGACCGGATTAGTCACATGCTTGTTTCAGGGGCGTGATTCAGACACTACTGAAGCCTAAAAAATCAGCAGGACTGCCAGGCAACTAGTATTGTTTAAAAGGAAGTAAACATGGCAGCCACCATATTCCTCCCACCTCAGTTTCCAGTGTTGATAAAATAGACAGAGGGTTGTAGTGTTCCTCATTCAGGATGTTGGGAAATATGCATCATAGCGTCACTGCTGAGGTATACGGTATATACTCTACTTCCCACCAATACAGAGGCTGCAGTAAGCTAAGCATCTGGCAATCAGAAGAAATAGCCAGTAATCTAATTGGTGAAGCAGATTTGTGATACTTTCTTTTTGAATAAAGCTGGTTTGTTATTCCGTACATTTGCCAGATTAGATTGGCAGCTTGCATCATGTGACCACATAGCCCTGATGAGTTTGTGATCAGAGCACTGCACTCAGGCTGGGGTTTTGCTGCAAGCAGTGCATACCTCCCAACATTCTTGAATAGGGAATTGTTACACACATGCCACTCCCCCACATGCCACTCCCACACATGAAGGACAATTTCTATTGGCCTCGCCCATTTTCCAAGCAGTCAGCATAGATTATGGCTTTCATTGACACACGGAGTTGTTGGGGGGTATGCCTGTGTTGTGTTATCACATGTTTTTGTTGTTGTTGTTGTTGGTTTTTTTTTCAAATGCTTCTTTAATGTAATTGCACATTTGGGTCCAGGTTCTTCTAAGATTAAAAAATAAGGAATCCTAAAATGCCAGCATAGGTTTATTAGTAACTTTACTGTTAGTTAGCATTCATTTGTAATGCTCTCCTGTAGGACAATCCTCTGTAAGACTATAGTGAAGGTTGCTAAAAAGGTTAGAAAATGAGTACGTGCTTTTATGTACAAACAAGAATGATTCATTAAAATAGCAGATCACCTTTGTGCTTTGAAAAGCTTGGTTCATCATCTACTTCCTCCAGTGGCTGGGAGGAGCTCCTGCAGCTTCTGATGTTCAGTGGCTGGGGGAGGTTCCTGCAGCTTCTGATGTTTAGTGGCTGGGAGGAGCTCCTGCAGATTCTGATGTTCAGTGGCTGGGAGGAGTTTCTGCAGCTTCTGTTGTTTAGTGGCTGGAAAGGAACTCCTGCATCTTCTGATGTTCAGTGGCTGGAAAGGAACTCCTGCAGCTTCTGATGTTCAGTGTCTGGGGGAAGTTCCTGCAGCTTCTGATGTTCAGTTGCTGGGGGAAGTTCCTGCCGCTTCTGATGTTCAGTGGCTGGGCGGAGCTCCTGCATCTTCTGATGTTGTTCAGTGGCTGGAATGAGCTCCTGCAGCTTCTGATGTTCAGTGTCTGTGGGAAGTTCCTGCTGCTTCTGATGTTCAGTGGCTGGGAGGAGTTTCTGCAGATTCTGATGTTCAGTGGCTGGAAGGAGCTCCTGCAGCTTTTGATGTTTCCTGGGTGAGATGTAGGACAATGGAATCATGAATTTGACAGTGAGTCACATGACAGAAATAGAATGTGTCAGAACTCAGGCTGGGGTTGGGTGCTGTAGTACATGTGAAACAAGCTCATAAAGACATACATGATAGGATAAAATGGGTGTGCAAGCCTTCAGTTTTGAGCACTATTCCACTTATATCCACAATTAGCAGAGGTAGCAATGTTATTTAGCTTGTGTAAGTACTACATGTGCACGGCAATTTTACCAGCAGTTTGTGATTATGCCTCTATTACATGTCACTTCAAGTACCTTTTAAAATGACGTTATGATAGGATTATCGTCAGGGCCGGCCTTTGACCTGAGCGACCTGTGCGATCGCTCAGGGCGCCGGCTTCCAGGGGGCGCTCCTGCCGCCTGGCCGCATGTCTTTTAATTTGGAAGATGGCATGATGCGGCCACCGTGATGGAGGGGGGAGCCGCGGGGAGAGCAGCCCGTCCTCTCCCTCCCTCCTCTCCGGGCGCTCTCCGTGCTCCCCCCTGCAGAGTGCAGACTGCAGCAGTGAGAACAACTCACCTCCCTGGTTCCGATCGCCGGCGCCTCTCACGGTGTATCACTTGCCGCTGGTCTCTTCTTGTACATTGTCACTGATCGATGCACACTAAACTTCCTGCTTAGCAAGAAGTTTACTGTGTATCAGTGACAATGTACAAGAGGAGACCAGCGGCAAGTGATACACCGTGAGAGGCGCCGGCGATCGGAACCAGGGAGGTGAGTTGTTCTCTCTGGCTCTGCTGCAGTCTACATCGGAGGGGGGAGCACAGAGGGTGGCCCGGAGAGGAAGGGAGGGAGAGGTCGGGCTGCCCTCCCCGCGGCTCCCCCTCCAGTATGAGGGGAGGGGGGCACCTACCTACCTACCTACCTACCTACCTAGCCTATACTGGGGGGGCACCTACCTATCTAGCCTATACTGGGGGGGGGCAGCTACCTATCTAACCTATACTGGGGGGCAGCTACCTATCTAATATATACTGGGGGCACCTACCTATCTAATATATACTGGGGGCACCTACCTATCTAATCTATACTGGGGGCACCTACCTATCTAGCCTATACTGGGGGGGCAGCTACCTATCTAATCTATACTGGGGGGCAGCTACCTATCTAATATATACTGGGGGCACCTACCTATCTAATCTATACTGGGGGCACCTATCTATCTAACCTATACTGGGGGGGCAGCTACCTATCTAACCTATACTGGGGGGGGGCAGCTACCTATCTAACCTATACTGGGGGGCAGCTACTTATCTAATCTATACTGGGGGGCAGCTACCTATCTAATCTATACTGGGGGCACCTACCTATCTAACCTATACTGGGGGGGCAGCTACCTATCTAATCTATACTGGGGGCACCTACCTATCTAATCTATACTAGGGGCAGCTACCTATCTAAACTATACTGGGGGCAGCTACCTATCTAACCTATACTGGGGGCAGCTACCTATCTAACCTATACTGGGGGCAGCTACCTATCTAACCTATACTGGGGGCAGCTACCTATCTAACCTATACTGGGGGCAGCTACCTATCTAACCTATACTGGGGGCAGCTACCTATCTAATCTATACTGGGGGCAGCTACCTATCTAACCTTTACTGTAGGCAGATCCCCCCTTTAGTGTGTATAGGCTTAGGCTACTAGTCTTACAGTCGCAGATCCCTTATTAGTGTATTTAGGCAGCAGATCCCCCCCCCCCATTAGTGTATGTGTGTGGTGCGCTCACACGCGAAGAGGATGAATTTGGGGGGGGGGGGGGGGGGCACCAAAATCTGGTTCTGCTCAGGGCGCTGTGAAACCTAAGGCCGGCCCTGATTATCGTACATAGCCCACCAAAGCTGCAATGCTAGATTTCACTAGAGTAGCTGGTGTGTAGTCAAACTCATGCAAAAGCATGTGATCAGTTTGATCAGGTGATAGGATTGTAATGATCTGATTTGTTGGTCACACTCATGTGCAAGCTGAATCAGGAAGCGATCACAGCAAATCAGAGACTTCTAAGGATGTCACATGAATAAATATTTCTCTTCACATGAGTTCTTCTACACAAGAGCATCTTTAGCCACAAGCGGGTAGCTGGTAATGGGAAGACTGAGGAGAGACATTATGAAGATGGTGGGTCATATGTATCCACATTGTTTTTTGTTTTCCGTATTCTCCTTTCCCAATATTAACAAAACCCTCCCTCTTCCCTAAGCTACCTATAGTTGAGAATCAAAAAATATAGATCTAGGAAATTTGATTATGACCTCTGCAACACTTCTAAGGTCAAATCTAAATGTTTGCGCTACAAAACATATTAGATAAAGGAAGGAGTAAAATGCCTTTAAAGTAAACCAAGGGCGAAAATAAACCGATGAGATAAACAATTGTATTTATCCTCCTACTCCTAAAAATGAGGTTATTTTAGGCATCCCATGGTTTTATTTTACATTTAAACATTTAAGTAGATTGAATGTTTTGTTGTTTCTGCTCAGTGGCAGCCTATTAAGTGTCCCTGAGTGAAAAAACATGAACTATTGACCTTTTTTTATCTCGCCCCTGCCCATAAAGTTGTATTCTGATAGGAAAACTTTTATGGTTGTAATTTGCTTATCAGTGATGTTTACTATATTCCTGACAAGGTACCGACAAGACAGAAGCTGTCACTTGCATGCCCGAAAATTAACTCTTTCAGGCAGCAACATTAGGTAAAACAGCTTGGTTATTAATATGTTTGGAACAGTACATACACATGTTTATCTCATCATGTCACATGTCGCCTCGGGTACACTTTAAATAGATCAATAATGTTTTCTGATATGTTCTTCCTTCTGATCCTGTGTTTCAGCTTGAGAGTGGAAGACCTTTGCCTTCTCCAAATGACCTTAAAAGGAAAATACTCATTAAAAACAAGCGCTTAAAAGCAGAAGTGGAAAAAAGTATGTTTCAGTGCTTATTATTGTCATTCTCATGTCCTTCATTTTAGTTTCCTCCTGGATTTGTTTTATTCTTTCTCTTCAAACCTGCAGTAGAGCAATGATATCAGTATCCGAGAGACTGTCCATTTAGGAGGCCCTTTGCCAGCCGTTTTTAGCAACACACCCTGCAATCTTCGCAAATAGAGATGGTTAATGAGATGCAAATAATTTTGAGTTGATGCAGAATTATGCAAATCTTGTATCAGGCAGCACGGTGGCGTAGTGGTTAGTGGTCTCGCCTTGCAGCACTGGATCCCTGTTTCACATCCCAGCCAGGTCAACATCTGCAAGGGGTTTGTATGTTCTCCCCATGTCTGTGTGGTCCTCTGAGCACTCTTGTTTCTTCTCACATCCCAAAAACATACAGATAAGTTAATTGGCTTCCCCCTAAATTGGCCCTAGACTATGATACATGCACTACATTATATAAAATGATTATGGTAGGGACTAGATTGTGAGCCCCTCTGCAGGCCAGTTAGTTACAAGACAATATACTCTGTATAGCGCTGTGTAATATGTCAGCGATATATAAATACTTACATTTATGCATCTTGAAAATTGACCAATCAATTTTTACCTCAGCAGGATTTGATTGGTTAATTTTCAATCTGCATACATTTCCATACACAATTTGCATAATGCTGTACCAACCTGAAATTATTTGCATCTGATTGACCATCCCTATTCGTAAATACCTCTATCTGCGGTCACCACCCCCATCCTGCAGTTTTGAATAGTATGATATCGACTCAAGTATCCACGGTAGCCCTGCTCATAGACTGTTGAACTGGTGGAGTTAGGTCTCTTTTTCACGGACTGTGGAACTGTGTGCTCAGCAAGTAGTGATTAGGCAGCAGTGAGCAGTTACCAGGCAGCAGCAAACCGTTTCCAGGCAGCAGCAAACCGTTTCCAGGCAGCAGCAAGCAGTTGAAAAAGTTTGAGAGGTATTTTACTGTCTATCAACAGTCCATGAAAAAGAGGCCTAAAAGTAAATTAGTCTGCTGTCCATCACTTGATGGGACAGGGGGCCATATGCAATTAACTTTTTCTCCTAGGTGATATTTTCAAACTTGTCAATAACATTTCTATTATGCAACCAGCTAGCCATAAAATACTCAAAATATTTTTGATAGTTCCCTCCCACCTACTTTTTGGTACTTTTTCAATTGCAAAGTGCTGACAAGTTATTTTAAATAGAAGATTAAAATGTATCTCCTAGGAGAAAAGTCAGGAGAAAAAGTGAATTGTATATAGGCCAGGGTGTGACTATATTGTTTTGTTGCATTAGGGCCCGTTTCCACTAGGGCGGTTTCGCCGGCGATTCTGCAGAGCTTCCCCGCACATGATTTGCACGGGGAAACTCTGCCATAGGGGATGACGGCGCCGCGGCGGAATCGCTTGCGGGAGCGATTCGCCCGGAACCCCCCGCAGAATTCGCTGCGGAGGCTGCGAATCCCATAGCCGTGCATGGCACGGCTCATGGGATTCGCCTGCGATCCCGCCCACCGGCTCAGTGCGGCGTGCGTCTGCGAGACGCACGCCGCACTAGTGGAGACGAGCCCTTAGTGATCGCTAGGGAGTGTTGCATTCATGCAGCTCTGAAATAGACAAGGCTTGTGTGTTTACAGCCCGAATACATTTGCATAAAATTAGCATCTTATTAACCACCTGTAGTAGTCACATTTGTTGGTGTGGTTTATTTTGCTGACCGACCACTTAGATTTGGGACCTGCCCATAAAATAGCACAATTGTATGATGTAGTGGTGCTTCATCCCGCCCATAACACAGGGCATTGGTATGATGACGCTGTGATAGTTAAAACATCCAATCATGTGCAGAGTACACTCTAGTTTGTGTTTTTTACCTCACTTGTAACTGATTAGAAGTTTCAATTGGCCACAACACTTTTTTTTTAGGTAGCCCTTGTTACTATTAGAGATGGTCAGTGAGAAATCTCTGCTTACTACATTTAAGATGACGCAGTACTCTGATGACATTGCTACTGAGCTGTGCGTCTGTTATTTACTATGGGTAGATTTTCTCATATCCATTTGCCTTTTGTGTCAACAGAGCAACTAGAAGCTTTGAAAAGTATGATGGAGTCGGGAGAAACTGTGGCACCTGTCAGCATCCTGGAGGACGATATCGAGGAAGAAACGGAAAACGGTATGCATGTTGCTAGTTATAATACCAGTGTGTGTGCAGATCTCGGTCTGTATTCAGACCAGTCCACCTGAATCCATGCTACCTGCATTTACATGCATCCTTTCTATATTAACGCAGGTTTTATATACTTTGAAGAACATTCTCATGTTTTCAAAACTGTTAAAACATTTTCATTTCCTCTGTTTTGCCATAGCTCTCAACTGCCCCTCTTTTGGAACGACAGTCCCTCTTTGGGAACCCTGTCCCTCCTTCTCCCTCATTTGTCCCTCTTTCAGTACTCCTGTACAGATCCATGTAAATATATGTATATTTCACTTCCAAACAGAATTATCTGATCGCTCAAACGATTTTTCGCTAGAATAGTGGCAACATTTAGATAGTTAGCACACTAGAAGGACAGCAAATGATGTGATTAGTTTTGTGTTCTCTGTGAAGGGTTGCGGGTATTGTATCAATATTGCATAAATAAACATGTGTTGTATGGGCTTTAGGTGATATTTCTGTGATACACAAAAAGAACTCTGGGAAAGCTTTGTTAATTACTTGTATAAGGTTCGTTTCATACTGGCAGAAAAAAACGGTCCGTTTGCATATCCTAAGGGAACGGATGCGAATGGGTCCAATGTTAACCTAAAGATCCTTTCACATTGGTCTGTTGGAACGGATCCATTCCGCACGATCCGCTGAATGGACCGCAAATTTGGTTCTGCTGCAATTTTTCCAGATCGCTGAGCCCAGCAGAATGGAAACGGAAGCTGAAGCCCTGCATTGGGGGCAATGAGAAAACAGAACGTGTCTTCACACTAGAGAAGAGATGGATCGTTCTAGACAGCACAGTTCACTTTGGTAGTAGTAAGTCGGAACTCGGAGACTAGATGTGGAGAGGATAATTTGGGTTGTAATGTGCAGTGTGCTCTGTGCTCAGAGCCAAGACAGTATATTGCAGCAACAAAGAAACACGATGAAGCTCAGTACTACTGATCATGATTTATTGCTCATGGCCCAGGGGTGCCCAATAGGTTGATCGCGATCTACCGGTAGATCGCGACCGCCTAATCGGTAGATCGCGGCCTCTTGGCCGCGTCCCATTGAATTTAGCAGCCAGCAGCTGTATATCGCAGTTTCTGCTACTGGCCGCTGGAGGAGAGAGCCTGGCCAATCAGGGGAGGGGAGGAGAGAGCCTGGCCAATCAGGGGAGGGGAGGAGAGAGCCTGGCCAATCAGGGGAGGAGAGGCGCACAGCCAATCAGGGGAGGAGAGGCGCACAGCCAATCAGGGGAGGAGAGGCGCGCAGCCAATCAGGAGAGGAGAGGCGCGCAGCCATTCAGGAGAGGAGAGGCGCGCAGCCATCCAGGAGAGGAGAGGCGCGCAGCCAATCGGGTGGAGAGGCGGAAAACGTCCGAGTTCCGACTCCACTCACGCTGCCCACCGGAGCCAGGCCTGAAGACCTGGATGCCGCCGGCCCTATATCCAGGTAACCTATACTGAAGGGACCTATACCTGGCTAACCTATACTAAAGGGACCTATACCCAGCTAACCTACACTGAAGGGACCTGTACCCGGCTAACCTATACTGAAGGGACCTATACCCTGCTAACCTATACTGAAGGGACCTATACCCTGCTAACCTATACTGAAGGGACCTATACCCGGCTAACCTATACTGAAGGGACCTATACCCGGCTAAACTATACTGAAGGGACCTATACCCGGCTAAACTATACTGAAGGGACCTATACCCGGCTAGTCTATACTGAAGGGACCTATACCTAACTACATTTCCGGGGGGGGGGAGGTGCATTTGAAACACCGGTAGATCTCCTGGCCTCGGCGAATTTTAAAGTAGCTCGCGAGCCGAAAAAGTGTGGGCACCCCTGTCGAATACAAATTCACAATAAAAGTATATAGGGAAACAGAATGGAAGCAGCTGAAGGCAAACTGATCCAATCGAGCAGTGATCACATTCATTTTTATGGATCCGTTTGCCACTTAACTGGCGGTGTGAACTGGGCCTTAATGTTTCTATCTGTGTTCTTTTATAATAGCTGATCAAGAAGAGGAGGCCCATCCTGAGTACAAGTTTGGAAGTGAGCTTTCAGCAGATGACCTCAGCCAAAAAGAAGCAGCTGCAAACAGTGCCAAAAAAGTAAGCACTCGCTTTTTTTTATTATTTATTCAGATACATATCACTTTGTGACACGTGTTATGTACAGGATGGCTCCGCCCTTATCCACTCCCCTTTCCTGACAGTTGGTGAATGCGACTGCCCATCACTGACACTGACTGTCAGCAGGTTAAAAGTGTTGTCTGTTCAGCAGATCACACAGGATCATTCAGTCACAGGCAATACACAATTTAGCAAGAGATACACACAGAGGAGAAACACAACTAAGTTTCACTGCATATCCAGGATATCCCATTTAATGCACTCATTTGTTCCAGAGTAAAATGCTCTATAAATTGTTGTAAAAGTCTGACGGATGTGGCAGGTTTTAGACCAGTGTATCTCCTCATGGGAAATTCTCATGCCTACCTTTATTTAAAAAAAAAAGCATTTACTAAACAGCTATTGCTCAATCCAACTGCCAAAATAGTGAGCAGGCAAGTATGGGGGCTAGACAAGTGTAAAGTATAATGAAAGTACAGCATAGTCCCCATTATCTGGAACTCAGGTATCCAGAAGTCTCAACATGCCTTAGATAGATAGATAGATAGATAGATAGATAGATAGATAGATAGATAGATAGATAGATAGATAGAGTGGCTTGCAAAAGTATTCAGCCCCCTTGAAGTTTTCCACATTTTGTCATATTACTGCCACAAACATGAATCAATTTTATTGGAATTCCACGTGAAAGACCAATACAAAGTGATGTACACGTGAGAAGTGGAACGAAAATCATACATCATTCCAAACATTTTTTTTACAAATAAATAACTGCAAAGTGGGGTGTGCGTAATTATTCAGCTCCCTGAGTCAATACTTTGTAGAACCACCTTATGCTGCAATTACAGCTGCCATTCTTTTAGGGTATGTCTCTACCAGCTTTGCACATCTAGAGACTGAAATCCCTGCCCATTCTTCTTTGCAAAACAGCTCCGGCTCAATCAGATTAGATGGACAGCCTTTGTGAACAGCAGTTTTCAGATCTTGCCACAGATTCTCGATTGAATTTAGATCTGGACTTTGACTGGGCCATTCTAACTCATGGATATGTTTTGTTTTAAACCATTCCATTGCTGCCCTGGCTTTATGTTTAGGGTCTTTGTCCTGCTGTCTCAAGTCTTTTGCAGACTCCAAGAGGTTTTTTTTCCAAGATTGCCCTGTATTTGGCTCCATCCATCTTCCCATCAACTCTGACCAGCTTACCTGTCCCTGCTAAAGAGAAGTTCCCCCAGAGCATGAAACTGCCACCACCATATTTGACAGTGGGGATGGTGTGTTCTGAGTGATGTGCAGTGTTAGTTCTCTGCCACACATAGCGTTTTGCATTTTGGCCAAAAAGTTCAGTTTTGGTCTCATCTGACCAGAGCACCTTCTTCCACATGTTTTCTGTGTCCCCCACATGGCTTGTGGCAAACTGCAAACAGGACTTCTTATGCTTTTCTGTTAACAATGGCTTTCTTCATGCCACTCTTGCATAAAGGCCAATTTTGTACAGTGCATGACTAATAGTTGTCCTATGGACAGATTCCCCCACCTGAGCTGTAGATCTCTGCAGTTCTCCCAGAGTCACCATGGGCCTCTTGACTGCATTTCTGATCAGTGCTTTCCTTGTTCGGCCCATGAGTTTAGGTGGACGGCCTTGTCTTGGTAGGTTTACAGTTGTGCCATACTCCTTCCATTTCTGAATGATCGCTTGAACAGTGCTCCGTGGGATGTTCAAGGCTTTGGAAATCTTTTTGTAGCCTAAGCCTGCTTTAAATTTCTCAATAACTTTATCCCTGACCTGTCTGGTATGTTCTTTGGACTTCATGGTGCTTTGCTCCCAATATTCTCTTAAACAACCTCTGAGGTCGTCACAGAGCAGCTGTATTTGTACTGACATTAGATTACATACAGGTGCAATCTATTTAGTCATTAGCACTCATCAGGCAATGTCTATGGGCAATTGACTGAACTCAGACCAAAGGAGGCTGAATAATTACGCACACCCCACTTTGCAGTTATTGCTTTGAAAAAAATGTTTGGAATGATGTATGATTTTCGTTCCACTTCTCACGTGTACACCACTTTGTATTGGTCTTTCACATGGAATTCCAATAAAATTGATTCATGTTTGTGGCAGTAATGTGACAAAATGTGGAAACTTCAAGGGGGCCAAATACTTTTGCAAGCCAATGTAGATAGATAGATACAATGTGGGCTGTACTTTTGTTATGTGCAGAGTTTTTGCGCAGCAGAAGTGACTAAAGCTGGCCACTAACGGTCCAATTTCTAGCGAAAAATCGTTAGAGCGATCAGAAATTCTGATCGGACGAAAAATCGTTCACTACACCATCAACTAATCAATCATTGCTTCCCATCTGTCACGACCACCAAGAAAATCCAAATTTTCGTTCGATGAAAATTCATTCGGGCGACATTTTTTTCACTCGTTCATAATCGATTGTGTCCACCAATGGAGATTATTTACAACCAATCCGATCAGAATTTCTGATCGCTCGAACGATTTTTCGCTAGAAATTGAACCGTTAGTGGCCAGCTTTAGCCGCATCGGGTCACATGACATCCTGAGATCCGTACACAGAGGATGCAGCCGCTGGGAACTACAGAAAGTGTAGAAGACGTTGCCTGGAGAATCGGTAAGTTGCTTTTTTTTGCTTGGGTGGAGGTTAGTGCTTTTTTCGGCTGGTTGCCCAAGCAACCAGAAAAACACCCATATCAGGCTATCCCCGCCTGTGACAGATAATGGGGACTTTGCTGTACTAGATCCCTCAGGAGGAGATGGACTACCCCAAAACATGTCAGATGTGTCAGATTATTTCTACCTACTGTAAGTGACAGCAACGTAGGCGAAAAGTAATTTATAGTGCATTTTACTATGGGAGAAATGTACTTCTTATACCGGTAAGCATGTGCACATGTGTATTTAAACTTTTTTTTGTGATAGTGGTGTTTTAAGAACATGATTTAGGGCCGTCTCCTCTTTATCTAGTGGCACTCGATGAAGGGCAGGTGGCCTGCGACCTTGTACTTGATTTTGAGAACCTGTGATCCATGTGCATTGAATAGCATAACCCAGGAGATACAGTAAACCTCTTTTCTATTTTGCTTTACTCATTATCATCCCAGCAATGTGATGACCTTACTGGCCAATCAGAATGTGGGACAGGAGCATCTGAGCACAACTTTTCTAATGAATGTGGTACTTGCAGTAAACTTCTATTGGCTACAGGGGCAGCACAAAAAGATGCTATAGTCATATGTGCTTATCTTATTTAAGTTTGATATTTTTTTTTACATTTTAATTCTATCTTACTTACACACATACACATACCCACATACACACACACACACACACACACACACACACACAGGCACACACACATAGGCACACACATACACACACCCCCATACCCACACGCACGCACATATACACACACACACACAAACACACACAGGCACACACACAGGCACACACACATATGCACACACATACACACACCCCCATAGACAAACACAGGAACACACACACATACCCACACGCACGCACATACACACACACACACACAAACACATACAGGCACAGGCACACACACACAGGCACACACACATATGCACACACATACACACACCCCCATAGACAAACACAGGAACACACACACACACACACACACACACACACATATACGCACACACACACCCATATACACACACACAGGCCCACACAGACACACACACACACACACACACACACGCAGGTACACACATACACACACCACACACAGGCACACACATACACACACCACACACAGGCACACACACATACAGGCATACACACACACACACACCCATAGACACACACACACACAATCACACACACACCCATAGACACACACACAGGCCCATACATACACACACAGGCACACACATACACACACAGACACAGACACACACAGGTACACACATACACACACAGACACACACCCATAGACACACACACCCAATAGACACACACACACCAGATACACGCGCACACGTAGACACATGCACACTCATACACACACACATACACACACATACATACACACACACACCACACTCCTTCCCTTACTATAGCACAGCTCCTGGTTTGTTGCTATATGCATAGCTGTAACTGTAGCCATAGCAGCCCATGTGACAGTGATAGTGTCCAGTATATACTGTAGAGTGAGATTAATATGGCTCCTTGCCCTGCTCTGTGTGCCTGTATTACATCAATGGCAGCTCAACATCAGGATAGCGATGATATACATGTACAGAAGAAGAAGAATCGGCTCTCACTTCTCAACACTGAGCAGAAGCTATTTGTTCCAAAACATATAATTAGTTCATCATTTATAGTGCCTTGAACAATTTTTGTGCCTATCAAAAACTTCTTTTAAAATATTTACAGAAACGGTTTTATCAGTAGTGCCTATATGCCTGTACACTGAAATGTTAGGTTAGCACCACCCCACCTGCACTGCTTTGGCTCAGAACAATTGAGAGGAAGGACAAAGAGGGGGGAAGAAAAAGAGACCCAGTCCTGTAAATGGACAAAAACTGCTCCAGGAAGTATGTTGTCATATACGGTATACATATGTATATTTTACATTATATTCCTTGGTGCTCTTTGGCCTTTTCATAAGACTAGAATTGTCTACCTTTCTCTTTTTCCCTCACAAGTAGTGCTTGCTATCATTCAGACATTAAGTGCAATGTTAAACTTCAACATATTCCCAAACATCAATGCACACATTACAGATATACATATATATGTATAAAATCTCCAACGACCAGCAGGGGACAGTGCAGTATTCACCCCAATGGTCCTATGGAGTCTGGAGTCAGATGCATTTCTACTATAGGCTTCTATGGGGGAACATCCTACAAATCTGGCCTTTGCATTCCATTGACTGCAAGAGCACCAACGGATGAGAAGAAACTGACATGTGGGGACAGATCTTATTAATACCATAGGATCAATTGATATCTGCATTTTCCTATTGGTTCTAACAAAATGGAAGAAAACTCTGATGTGAATCAAGCCTAAAGTTAAAATGTTTGTCATGCAAATAAAAAATAATTGTAATCTCCTACTGTCGATGGATTCTAATCTCCTACAATAGATGGATTCTATTCCTCCACTGTAGATGGGTCCTAATTTCCTATTGTAGATTGATTCTAATCTACTGTAGACGGATCCTAATCTGACTTAGTAGATGGATGCCAATCTTTCAATATAAATTAATCCTAATGTATCATTATAGATGTTTCCTAATTGTCCTTATCCACCACTGTGGATGGGTCCTCATCTTCCACTATAAATAGGGTTAGATTCACAAAAGATGAACCCTAACCTTCAATTGCAGATGGATCCTTATCTTCCATTATAGGCGGAGCTTAATCAGCCGGTGTGGCTGGATGCTAATGTTCCAGTATAGATGGATTCTAATGGTCTGCCGTAGACCAATCCCAATCTGTAGCTGGATCTTAATCCTCTGATGTAGGCGGGCTTAAATGAATGAGGAAGTTTGAGATTTAGGGTTTACTTTGTAATTCAAGGTGAATGATAAAGTTTTGTAGGTAGAGTCTGGTTATACTGGGCTATGTTGGAAGTATGGAATGACTGCTTGATCATTGTTTATGTCTGGTGGATACCGACCCCCCCTTTTTTATAGTTGTGTGAAATCTTTTCTTACTTTGCTCTTTGTCATTCTTGCCTCATTTCCTTCATGCGTTTAGGTCAACCAGAATGATGTTAAAGAGGAACTCCAGCCTAAACAAACATACTGTTATTAAGTTACATTAGTTATGTTAATTAAAATAGGTAATATTATCTCTTGCCCACCCTGTTTTATAAGAACAGGCAAAGGTTTGTGATTTCATAAGGGCAGCCATCTTTTTGGTTGAAAGAAGGTGACAGGGAGCGTGAGACACAGTTCCAACTGTCCTGTGTGCTGATCACCCCTTCCATTTGCTAGGCAACGTGAATAACAACATAGGAAATCCCATCATGCTTTGCACAGCATCAGGGAAAACCCGCCCGGGCAGGTCTCTTTGATGGGTGGAGCTTAGCTAAAAATGCAGCTAAAAATGATGCTTTGGTAAGAAAAACAAAGTTCTGATGCTGTGAAACTGTTAAAAAAAAAACACCAAGCCTTTTCAGTGCTGCTGAGCAGGGATGCTCGGATACCACTTTTCACTATCTGGAACTAATTCGGATCCGGATATCCAGATATCCGATCCGGGTCGGCTATCCGAATTTGACATTTTTATACCCAAACTGAATTCGGATATCCGACCCCAGTATCCGTCCGGATTTGGATACCCGAATTGAAAACCGGAAATGGTCTTCCCAAGGCTTCTTATCCGTTTTAGAAGCTAAAAACATACTACCACTACCACCACTACCACCACCTCTTTCTCTCTCTCTCTCTCTCTCTCTCTCTCTCTCTCTCTCTCTCTCTCTCTCTGGTCTTCCAGGGATTTTTAGTATGTCAAAAGCAAGCTCACATACCTTGGCTGGGAATCAAACCCAGGTCCACTGCTTGGAGGGCAGCTATGCTCACCACTATACCAACAACCACACACACAGCAAAGGACAGCACTTTGAAATCTGGAAAATTCCAGGGCAAGGGTGGGAAGGATGAAAACCTAGGTGGCCATGCAACCATTCCTGCTAACCTAAAGCTTACTTATAGACAGTCATATGAAACACGTGCAGGGCTGTGTGGTGAGTGATCATATAGACAGTCATACGAGACACATGCTGGGTGCAGGGCTGTGTGGTGAGAGAGAGGTGGTGGTGGTGGTCCTTTTTGCTATTGAACTTGTAATCCGGATTCGGATATCTGGGAGAAATCCGCGGATATCCGTGTCGGCCGGGAAACTATCTGCAGATAGCTATCCGGATTTCTGCCCAACTATCCGGAATCCGGATCCGGCCGGGGGTAAAAATGGTCGGATATCCGAGTTACCCGGATTTCTGAAATCTGGATGAGCATCCCTGTTGCTGAGTAGATTTTTAGTCCTGAGGTTCACTTTAAGGTACTTACATAAATGAAAGAACAATGGGGCGGTCACTTGTATAGGCCTATCTGACCATCCTTAGGACATTTCCATATATGGTGGTTTCACAAACCAGGAGGCTGGACTTAGCTGAATGTTAATTTTCCTTCATGGAGGTGGAAGAAGGAAAAGATCACTATGTACTTAGAAGAGGCATTTTTTGTCTTCCCCCTCGTCATGGTTCTTTCAGTTTTCCACTGATGCTGGCATAGAAAATGAAGACTGTGATACCATCAGGGCAAAGGAATGCTGGGAAGAAATTACGTTGCTGTTGAATGGAGCATCACTGGAGATCATTTTTTTAAGAATATACCTCAGGGCCCAGAGTCCCATGTACTGTATAACTTAGGGCCCAGAGTCCCATGTATACCTCAGGGTCCAGAGTCCCATGTATACCTCAGGGTCCAGAGTCCCATGTATACCTCAGGGTCCAGAGTCCCATGTATACCTCAGGGTCCAGAGTCCCATGTACTGTATACCTCAGGGTCCAGAGTCCCATGTACTGTATACCTCAGGGTCCAGAGTCCCATGTATACCTCAGGGCCTAGAGTCCCATGTATACCTCAGGGCCCAGAGCCCCATGTATACCTCAGGGCCCAGAGTCCCATGTATACCTCAGGGCACAGAGTCCCATGTATACCTCAGGGTCCAGAGTCCCATGTATACCTCAGGGTCCTGAGTCCCATGTATACCTCAGGGTCCAGAGTCCCATGTATACCTCAGGGTCCAGAGTCCCATGTATACCTCAGGGCCCAGAGTCCCATGTACTGTATACCTCAGGGCCCAGAGTCCCATGTACTGTATACCTCAGGGCCCAGAGTCCCATGTACTGTATACCTCAGGGCCCAGAGTCCCATGTATACCTCAGGGCCCAGAGTCCCATGTACTGTATACCTCAGGGTCCAGAGTCCCACACTATAAGAAGCTGATTTGCTATTACCAGCTATAGCGGTGATGACCAGCAGTCAAAATGTTTCTTTTATCCTTTTATTGGACGTTTTCAATAAATGTTCTGGAGACCCGAAGGCCTGGGCCCACTTGTTATTGCAAAACGCTCTAAAAAACGCTAGTATTTTTAGAGCAATTTTGCCACTTAGATGGGGGACAATTTCAATGAAAAGGGATTTTGGGCCCTGCTTTCTGAAAATGATTGAGATTTTGGCAAATCGTTCTTGTGGGATCATGGCCATTGACTTTCAGCAGTGAATTGCTTTTTGAGTGGCCAGTTGAACGAGTTCTACTGGGTCCCAGGCCTTAGTGTCACTTTGAGAATTCAGTGATTTCCACTCATTGCTACCAAACTGTGTGCCCCAGGCAAGGGGTGCAGTAACAGCCAGCCCACATCTGATAATGCCTTTCCATAAAGATGTATTTTTGAAAACGTTGAAGCATCATTTTAATCTTAAATAAATAATATATTGGTATTTGAATACCTAATTTTAAATCTTAATAGTGTATCCCCTTTGTAATCACGCAGGTTGGGTGGCCATAGTGGGGGAGGGTCCAGTAAGCATGTAGCACCTCCCATCTGTGTCTTCACTACAGGTATTGCTTTCAAAATTAGAGGGGGTACTTGATGAGCCTTCCTGTTTATACTATGGAGTTGGACTTTAAGCCAGACATGTAGATATCTTGGTAAGATGTTTAATCCAGCGCTAGGTACCCTCTTGAATATCTGAATTAAATTTGCTTCATTTTTTTAGGTTGTAGAAGACACTGAACAAGAAAACAATAACAAAAAGGTGATAATTAGCTTTATACTTGGAATGTAAGATATAGTCGTGTAGAAGGCTAAGTAGTAAATAATAGAGCCATGTTTGCAGTTTATTTTTGTTTTTTGATAGTAGCCACTGTGGCTAAGCATGCATTAAACTGGTTTGACACATGCACGTTCTGGGCCGTACCATTCATTTCAGTGAAACGCATGGTTTCCAAAAACCGCATGAAAAAATGCTGTCAGCAGACGCTTTGAGAGTGCAGCACAGTGATTGACACCAATAATGGGGGTTAACTTTATGTGGTCTTTTATAACAGAATGACCTTATGATATACTGTGGCCCCCCACATGGGGATGGGCCAAGGCCTTTATTGCATCATCCCGCTATAACCTCTGATAATCATATGCTCGATTTATATTTTGCAAGTGTGATTGAGGGTCACAAATCATTTTTCACCCCCCCCCCCCCCCCATTTGATGGAGCCCAGCCCATGCCGTTCCCCTCTCCACACCAACAAACACACAATCTGGGGAGGATTCTACTGAAACACCATGAACATCCTTCCCTCAATGCTTGGAAGAACAAAGAGAAATCGAGAGCCCGATATGGTGTAGTATTGTTAAGTTGGTTGTGGTTAAAAGCAAAATATTTAGATATACTCACAAACATGGGTTACCCATAGGCAACCACTTCAAGTGCAGGTGGGGAGTATTAGAACCTGACCCCACTCAGGTTTTTAAGATGTCGCTCTCTGTAGATAGGAAATGGGGTAGCACCCCTCCACCGAGGGTGGACTCAAGATTTCAGCAAGGCTTGGTGTACAGAGGCGCCAGAGTAGAATAAAAACGTTTAAAAACCGTCTAAAAGAGGGGGATGTTCAGGTGGACTTACCTCCCTCAAAAATATAAAACTCAATTGAGTCACAATATATCAATACAAAAATATTTTATTGAACTCCACTTAGTGCAACGCGTTTCGCAGGTGTGGTCCTGCTTCATCAGGCAAACAGGAGTATAACTATAAAACAAACAGAAATATATACAAACATAATGACCCATATAAATAGCTTAAAATAAAGGCGCAGTTTAAAAACATAAGAAGACATGATAAAATTGTAACATTTTTGGTCGCAGTGTAGTAAAAACTCGCTCTGTCTAAAAATTGCATCTAATTGATCATAAAATATGCAAAAGAATCCAAAGTGTACACAAAAGTTAATAAATATCCATAGTTGTCAATTGATATGCTAAAGTTCATCAGCTTACAGATTAAAGGATAGTCAGTTTAGTAAGTATAGCATATAGTACTATTTTATGGCCCTAGAGCTTACTTGCAAGAAGAATTACTAACAGTCTAAACTGATATAATAAAATTCAGCACCTCAGCAAGAGTGACTTACCTCAATGGGTCTAGATGCAGAAGTGAGCGCCTCTGTGTAGATGTGCGAGGGGGCTCTGCTTATATAGGGAGTGTGGTTGCACTAATTGATCCTAATGCACCAATCAAAATCTGCCATGTCAGCAAGGCGTGCCAATTTGGGTGCACCTGGAAGTGGTCATGAGGCTGGAACGCACACATGGACATCAAGGCAGCATGGTGGTATAGTGGTTAGCTCTCTCGCCTTGCAAGTGCTGGGTACCTGGTTTGAATCCCAGCCAAGTCAACATCTGCAAGCTTTTTTTATATATATTATATTAAGTCTCATTAATTATAGTAGTATAAGAACTCTGCGAGTGGGCAGTATCTATGTAAGGATTAGTCACTGGTATTCGTTGTTAAAAAATAATAATAAAAAAAAAAAAAAAAAAAAAAAAAAAAAAAAAAAAAACAATTATATATATATATTGAATGAAAAAAGATGTCATATTGCATTATTTGTGAGACTGCTAGTAAACTAATAGATCAGAAGAGACTATATATTGTTAACACCAGTTTTTGTGGTGATCAGGTAACAGTGTCACCATCTAGTGGTGAAAGTATATATGATAGCCCAGGTTATGTACAATGCTGGATAAAAGTGATACTAAAAGCTCTGAATTTTATACAAGCAACATAAGAATCAAACACAAGTTAAAATGGCAATTATAAAATTATATAAAATATTATTAAACAGATTAAATGGGAGAAGATAAGATCATAAAGTAAAAGAGAGGACCATTAAAACAGTATAAAATTGTGAGTACTAAAAATCAGGTATTTTATAGAATTAGATGGGGGGTTGGATCAGAAGATTTTCTCAAGAACCTCATTTAACCCCATGGGTACTAAGGTCTTCAGAATCTGGATCCAGTACATCTCCCTATGCCGCAAAATCTCAAAAGCATTGGTGATATTAGTGGGTAGGGCTTCTATTAGGGTGATCGTGAACAAGTGGGGGTTTTTGAGGTGATGGGTACCAAAGTGGCGAGACACGCTGTGCAGTGCATAGTTGTTGATTATATTTCTCTTGTGTTGCCCAATGCGGCTCCTGGTGGTCTGGGTAGTACGTCCGATATATTGTAACTTGCACGGGCATGAAATTAAATAAATTACATTCCTTGTTTCGCATGTTATAGTCTGTTTTATTGTGTACTGGATATTGGTTGTGAATGATTGGAAAGTGTCTGTTTGTGTAATGAAGGTGCAAGCTTGGCAACGGGGCTTTTTGCAGGTATAAGATCCTGGGCGTGAGGGATTGGTAGATTGTCCTGGGGTGTTGGAAGGAGGGTTCTTTAATCTACTTGGGGCCAGTAGGTTTCGGAGATTGGGGGCTCTCCTAAAGGTTAATGTGGGATTCTTGGGAATAGTTTTCACTAGATAAGGGTCCTGTAGCAGTATTTCCCATCTAGATTTGAGTATGGTTCTGATGGTCTTATGTTGGGAGCTGAATTTTGTAATGAATCTTGGAAAGAGGGCGGAGGAGGTGGTTGTTTGAGTAGGTTGTGATGTGGGTGGTGGGTTGGGGATGGTGGCTCTGTGTTTGGCATCTCTGATTAGTTTACGTGGATATTGGCGTTCTCTGAATTTTTCTGTGAGTGTTTTTGATTGTTCATTGTAATCTTTCCTATCTGTGCAGTTGCGAAATATTCGTCTGTATTGGCTATATGGAGTGTTGGTGGTCCAGGGGCGGTGGTGATGACTGTCAAAATGAATGTAATTATTGGCGTCGACTTTCTTGAAGTGTGTTTTGGTCTTGATGATATTTGAATCGGTAAACAGGATGAGATCGAGGTATTCTATGGAAGTGTGGCTGTATTGGGAGGTGAATTGTAGTCCTGCTGGGTTTATATTCAAAAATTCTACAAACAGGGTTATAAGTGATGGATCGCCTTGCCAAATGAATATCAGGTCATCAATGTATCGACGGTAGAAGATTATATTGGAGGAGAAGGGGTTGTTATGGGTGAATTTTAAATACTCTAAATAGCCCATTGCTAGGTTGGCATAGGAGGGTGCGAAAGAACTTCCCATAGCTGTACCTGTTTGTTGATGATAAAATTTATCTGAAAAGGCAAAAGTATTGTGCTTCAATATGAACTCAGCACAACCTATCAAAAAAGCTTGTTGTGCTGTTGGCATGTTGGGGTTGCTCCTTAAAAAGAATTCTAGTGCTGTGAGTCCAAAGGGGTGCGGTATGTTGGTATATAATGAGGTTACATCGCAAGTCAACCATATGTAGTCTGATTGCCAGTTTATATCTTTCAGTAGATGGATGAGATGTTGTGAATCTTTTAAGTATGAGGGAAGGGTCTGTACGTGGGTTTGTAGGTGTTTGTCTAGGAACTGAGATAAATTACTGGTGACTGATTCTATTCCGGAGATGATCGGTCGACCTGGTGGTTTGTTGAGTGTTTTGTGGATTTTAGGTAAGTAATAGAAAAACGGTATCTTGGGGTGTTGGTTTATGATAAATGCTCTTTCGTTTTTGGTTAAAATGCCGTTGAGATATGCTGTATTGATGAAAGTTTTTAGTTTGTTGTTATATTCCAGGGTAGGGTCATAGTCGAGGGGTGTGTAATGGTCGGTATTGTTGAGTAGTCTAAATGATTCTTCTAGGTAATCAGATTTATTGAGCAGGACCACTCCTCCGCCCTTGTCTGCTGGTTTGATGATTATGTCATGATTGTTTTGGAGGGTTTTAAGGGCTCTGTTTTCTGAGCGATTAAGGTTGGAAGTATGGATTGGTGTTTCAAGGTCCAGTTTTTGTAGATCCTCAAGTACCAGAGAATAAAATGTAGAGATGAAGTTGCCTTTGGATGCTGTGGGATAAAATCTAGACTTTCCTTTCAGTTGAGTAGTGATATATTTCTCTAGGGCTAGTTCACCTGGGACTAGGGTACAGGTAGGTATGTTCTCATTGTTGGTGATGATAAGGGCTGTATCGGGATCAAGAACAGGTTGTTTTTTTATAGCAAAATGCCGCTTTAATGTCAGTTTCCGTATATAGGCATTCAAGTCTGAAAAAAGTTCTGACATGCTTGAATTGTTGGTGGGACAGAAAGACAAACCCTTCTGGAGTAGTTCAGTTTCATGTGAGGTGAGAATGTGGGTAGACAGATTGAATATAGATTTCATATTATTGGCTGGGTTATCTGGGTTCAGAATCGGTTTCTCTTTTCTCCTTTTTCCTCTGCGTCCTCTCTTTCTGGGCTTGGGGGGGGGCGTTTCAGGGTAAACCTTGGTTTCAAGAGGACCCTGTTGCCTGTGGGGCTGGGCATGGGGAGCAGTAAGGAGTTCTGGGAGAGGGTAGAGGGAAGGTCTAAAAAAGAGGCCGTGGCTGTGATGGTTGTATCAAGATTCCCGTCCCCCCCGGAGGTGTTACTGGTCTCATGAATTGCATTGAGCTGATTGTTAGTGATGTCAGCCCCAAGATGTGTATCCACTACAGGAGTGTTGGGGCCAAGAACAACTGGTGGGGGAGGGGACATATTGTCCTGTATATATTTCTGTTTGTTTTATAGTTATACTCCTGTTTGCCTGATGAAGCAGGACCACACCTGCGAAACGCGTTGCACTAAGTGGAGTTCAATAAAATATTTTTGTATTGATATATTGTGACTCAATTGAGTTTTATATTTTTGAGGGAGGTAAGTCCACCTGAACATCCCCCTCTTTTAGACGGTTTTTAAACGTTTTTATTCTACTCTGGCGCCTCTGTACACCAAGCCTTGCTGAAATCTTGAGTCCACCCTCGGTGGAGGGGTGCTACCCCATTTCCTATCTACAGAGAGCGACATCTTAAAAACCTGAGTGGGGTCAGGTTCTAATACTCCCCACCTGCACTTGAAGTGGTTGCCTATGGGTAACCCATGTTTGTGAGTATATCTAAATATTTTGCTTTTAACCACAACCAACTTAACAATACTACACCATATCGGGCTCTCGATTTCTCTTTGTTCTTCCAAGCATACTCCTTCCTCTACGTCACACTTGGGTCACGTTAGAGCGACAGATCGATTGCAGTCCCGATATGGAGTTTATAGAAGACCGAGCCACACACAGAAACTGCCTTCTGGCACAGTTCAAAACACACACATCTGTTGATACTACCGATACCCCTGCTGAACCGGACAACAACCCAGCAATCCCTGATATCGACTTAAAACCTTTATTTAAAGAACTAGAAACTGCTCTAAAAGACGAATTTTTTAACTTGGCCGACATTGCCATGCAACAGACATATATTGAAGAAAAAATATCACCGGATGGCATCAGAATCAAAACTCTCTCCACCTTTCCCAAAGACCTTGTGTACAGTGACGAGTGGTACATTTACTTAGAGGTGTGCACAGGGGGGATGATGGAGAGAATTATTGCTAAAAGAAAGACCATTGTTGCTGGCTTACAGCCTACCATCAATAGCCTCAAACTTACTATTGCCCTTCACTCAAAAAGCAAGCAATACCCAGCACTCATGTCCAACCTTGTATCCAAAATAAAAAAATTTGAAATTGAAACAATAGACACAAAAGTTAAGAAATTGAATCGAGATAGGCTGGCCTATGCCGAGCATAGAGAAAGGGAAAGAAAATCCAGGTTCCCTCCAGCCTATCCGACACCTTCACCAGCACCCCCTGCACCTTCACGTCCGCCACCTCTTATGAGTCTTTCAGTCCCGGTACCCCAATCACGGATTTTCCCACCCTACCCACCTCCACATCCAGTACCACCACCCACATTCCCACCACCCACACAGGCACCAACCACACCAATTCCGCCCCCACCCTCTTACAATCCCCCTAGGTTTAGTTTTGCCCACACCACTATGTTGGAAAAAACGCTTTTCAAAAAAGCGCCTATGGTAGACGTCCCCACACTGTCCATCAATAATATTTTGCCCTCTGCGGCTCCAACTATCTCAAATCAAGATCAGACTCCACCCCCAACCAACCCACTTGCGGCCAAAGCCAAACCTCCAAGGAACACCAAAACCAAAAGTAAAAAAACAGCGGGCCTAAAGCCCACAAAAACTATTTTCAAAATCAATGAACTCCCTATGTACAAATTTCTAAATGGCGCCCCCCCAGATTCTCTCTCCCAAGGTCACAAACCTACTGGTGGAGCAGAAACCTGCAACACTCCTCAAGTCCCACATTCAGAGCCCCCAGATGATTTAAGAGCCTCCCAACTGAGCATTTACGATTCACAAACACAAGCTCAGGACAATATGTCCCCTCCCCCACCAGTTGTTCTTGGCCCCAACACTCCTGTAGTGGATACACATCTTGGGGCTGACATCACTAACAATCAGCTCAATGCAATTCATGAGACCAGTAACACCTCCGGGGGGGACGGGAATCTTGATACAACCATCACAGCCACGGCCTCTTTTTTAGACCTTCCCTCTACCCTCTCCCAGAACTCCTTACTGCTCCCCATGCCCAGCCCCACAGGCAACAGGGTCCTCTTGAAACCAAGGTTTACCCTGAAACGCCCCCCCCCCAAGCCCAGAAAGAGAGGACGCAGAGGAAAAAGGAGAAAAGAGAAACCGATTCTGAACCCAGATAACCCAGCCAATAATATGAAATCTATATTCAATCTGTCTACCCACATTCTCACCTCACATGAAACTGAACTACTCCAGAAGGGTTTGTCTTTCTGTCCCACCAACAATTCAAGCATGTCAGAACTTTTTTCAGACTTGAATGCCTATATACGGAAACTGACATTAAAGCGGCATTTTGCTATAAAAAAACAACCTGTTCTTGATCCCGATACAGCCCTTATCATCACCAACAATGAGAACATACCTACCTGTACCCTAGTCCCAGGTGAACTAGCCCTAGAGAAATATATCACTACTCAACTGAAAGGAAAGTCTAGATTTTATCCCACAGCATCCAAAGGCAACTTCATCTCTACATTTTATTCTCTGGTACTTGAGGATCTACAAAAACTGGACCTTGAAACACCAATCCATACTTCCAACCTTAATCGCTCAGAAAACAGAGCCCTTAAAACCCTCCAAAACAATCATGACATAATCATCAAACCAGCAGACAAGGGCGGAGGAGTGGTCCTGCTCAATAAATCTGATTACCTAGAAGAATCATTTAGACTACTCAACAATACCGACCATTACACACCCCTCGACTATGACCCTACCCTGGAATATAACAACAAACTAAAAACTTTCATCAATACAGCATATCTCAACGGCATTTTAACCAAAAACGAAAGAGCATTTATCATAAACCAACACCCCAAGATACCGTTTTTCTATTACTTACCTAAAATCCACAAAACACTCAACAAACCACCAGGTCGACCGATCATCTCCGGAATAGAATCAGTCACCAGTAATTTATCTCAGTTCCTAGACAAACACCTACAAACCCACGTACAGACCCTTCCCTCATACTTAAAAGATTCACAACATCTCATCCATCTACTGAAAGATATAAACTGGCAATCAGACTACATATGGTTGACTTGCGATGTAACCTCATTATATACCAACATACCGCACCCCTTTGGACTCACAGCACTAGAATTCTTTTTAAGGAGCAACCCCAACATGCCAACAGCACAACAAGCTTTTTTGATAGGTTGTGCTGAGTTCATATTGAAGCACAATACTTTTGCCTTTTCAGATAAATTTTATCATCAACAAACAGGTACAGCTATGGGAAGTTCTTTCGCACCCTCCTATGCCAACCTAGCAATGGGCTATTTAGAGTATTTAAAATTCACCCATAACAACCCCTTCTCCTCCAATATAATCTTCTACCGTCGATACATTGATGACCTGATATTCATTTGGCAAGGCGATCCATCACTTATAACCCTGTTTGTAGAATTTTTGAATATAAACCCAGCAGGACTACAATTCACCTCCCAATACAGCCACACTTCCATAGAATACCTCGATCTCATCCTGTTTACCGATTCAAATATCATCAAGACCAAAACACACTTCAAGAAAGTCGACGCCAATAATTACATTCATTTTGACAGTCATCACCACCGCCCCTGGACCACCAACACTCCATATAGCCAATACAGACGAATATTTCGCAACTGCACAGATAGGAAAGATTACAATGAACAATCAAAAACACTCACAGAAAAATTCAGAGAACGCCAATATCCACGTAAACTAATCAGAGATGCCAAACACAGAGCCACCATCCCCAACCCACCACCCACATCACAACCTACTCAAACAACCACCTCCTCCGCCCTCTTTCCAAGATTCATTACAAAATTCAGCTCCCAACATAAGACCATCAGAACCATACTCAAATCTAGATGGGAAATACTGCTACAGGACCCTTATCTAGTGAAAACTATTCCCAAGAATCCCACATTAACCTTTAGGAGAGCCCCCAATCTCCGAAACCTACTGGCCCCAAGTAGATTAAAGAACCCTCCTTCCAACACCCCAGGACAATCTACCAATCCCTCACGCCCAGGATCTTATACCTGCAAAAAGCCCCGTTGCCAAGCTTGCACCTTCATTACACAAACAGACACTTTCCAATCATTCACAACCAATATCCAGTACACAATAAAACAGACTATAACATGCGAAACAAGGAATGTAATTTATTTAATTTCATGCCCGTGCAAGTTACAATATATCGGACGTACTACCCAGACCACCAGGAGCCGCATTGGGCAACACAAGAGAAATATAATCAACAACTATGCACTGCACAGCGTGTCTCGCCACTTTGGTACCCATCACCTCAAAAACCCCCACTTGTTCACGATCACCCTAATAGAAGCCCTACCCACTAATATCACCAATGCTTTTGAGATTTTGCGGCATAGGGAGATGTACTGGATCCAGATTCTGAAGACCTTAGTACCCATGGGGTTAAATGAGGTTCTTGAGAAAATCTTCTGATCCAACCCCCCATCTAATTCTATAAAATACCTGATTTTTAGTACTCACAATTTTATACTGTTTTAATGGTCCTCTCTTTTACTTTATGATCTTATCTTCTCCCATTTAATCTGTTTAATAATATTTTATATAATTTTATAATTGCCATTTTAACTTGTGTTTGATTCTTATGTTGCTTGTATAAAATTCAGAGCTTTTAGTATCACTTTTATCCAGCATTGTACATAACCTGGGCTATCATATATACTTTCACCACTAGATGGTGACACTGTTACCTGATCACCACAAAAACTGGTGTTAACAATATATAGTCTCTTCTGATCTATTAGTTTACTATCAGTCTCACAAATACTGCAATATGACATCTTTTTTCATTCAATATATATATATAATTGTTTTTTTTTTTTTTTTTTTTTTTTTTTTATTATTATTTTTTAACAACGAATACCAGTGACTAATCCTTACATAGATACTGCCCACTCGCAGAGTTCTTATACTACTATAATTAATGAGACTTAATATAATATATATAAAAAAAGCTTGCAGATGTTGACTTGGCTGGGATTCAAACCAGGTACCCAGCACTTGCAAGGCGAGAGAGCTAACCACTATACCACCATGCTGCCTTGATGTCCATGTGTGCGTTCCAGCCTCATGACCACTTCCAGGTGCACCCAAATTGGCACGCCTTGCTGACATGGCAGATTTTGATTGGTGCATTAGGATCAATTAGTGCAACCACACTCCCTATATAAGCAGAGCCCCCTCGCACATCTACACAGAGGCGCTCACTTCTGCATCTAGACCCATTGAGGTAAGTCACTCTTGCTGAGGTGCTGAATTTTATTATATCAGTTTAGACTGTTAGTAATTCTTCTTGCAAGTAAGCTCTAGGGCCATAAAATAGTACTATATGCTATACTTACTAAACTGACTATCCTTTAATCTGTAAGCTGATGAACTTTAGCATATCAATTGACAACTATGGATATTTATTAACTTTTGTGTACACTTTGGATTCTTTTGCATATTTTATGATCAATTAGATGCAATTTTTAGACAGAGCGAGTTTTTACTACACTGCGACCAAAAATGTTACAATTTTATCATGTCTTCTTATGTTTTTAAACTGCGCCTTTATTTTAAGCTATTTATATGGGTCATTATGTTTGTATATATTTCTGTTTGTTTTATAGTTATACTCCTGTTTGCCTGATGAAGCAGGACCACACCTGCGAAACGCGTTGCACTAAGTGGAGTTCAATAAAATATTTTTGTATTGATATATTGTGACTCAATTGAGTTTTATATTTTTGAGGGAGGTAAGTCCACCTGAACATCCCCCTCTTTTAGACGGTTTTTAAACGTTTTTATTCTACTCTGGCGCCTCTGTACACCAAGCCTTGCTGAAATCCTTCCCTCAATAGCTTTACAACCATCCTGAGACCCACAACCCTCCCATAGCAAGTGTGCCCAACATATTAGACCTCCTCCTGACAATGCTGTCCACTATGCCACTTCCCCTTCTCATCCAAAAGAAAGCTAACATGATCCTTCCCAATCTCCTCATGGAGAATAGCACAATTCTGGCTGGTGGTGGAGTAAGCACAGAACCTTCTCCAGTATCAAGTCCAGTCTATCTTCCTCTTCATTGCAGCCACCCATTAACACTAACCTCCATCTTCCTGGTCCATGGGACATGTAGAAAGACCAAGATGGACATCCGTGACAGTGGTTGGCTGTACCAAATTTGAGAACAAACCGTACCCAACACACGAGAACATAATATACTTAGTCCACACCACCCACCACTGTGTTATTATGTATATTTTCGCACATGAGGAGATGGGAAAGGGTCAATTGTAGCTTTACTTGTTATAGAGGAGTCTCGTGGTGGCCTTGTGGAGTATCGGGATGGGCCCTGAATCACAACATGGAGGGGGAATTGAAGCCAGACCCATCCCCAGGCCTGGACACTCCACATGTCGGTAGATATAGTAGTAGTCACCTAAATGCCTAACTACACCCCAAAACCTTGTTGTTTGGGCCAAAGAAGAGATAAAACCTCTTTTGGGTTCTTATTGTTATCTCAGTTCACAGGGAGGAGAATTTTACTCAATTTTTTCACAGGTGACACAGGACTGAAAGAGAAGCTCATGGTCTGAGGGCCTGTTTCCACTAGCCGGATTTGCTGCCTCCAACACGAAAAAATGCTGCAATGTTAGCCGAATGCAGACGGCGGCAGCATTATCCCCTATGGCAGAGTCTCCCTGCACGATTTGCTTGCGGGGAAACTCTGAGGATTCTGCCTGATTTCCGTATCAGTGAAAACGGGCCCTTATACAACCTGTCCCTCTCAAGGATATCACAAAATACAGAAAATTAGAGAACATTCTCCCAATTTAGAACCCAACAGCATTTTTTTTTACCTTTCCCCACCATACCTAAAATTGTCCAAACATTTTAGGTTTAACTGGATATTAAAGCTGCCACACACTGCTTTATTGTAATGATAAATTGTATTTATATTTTTATCAAATCTGCTTGTAATCATTTGCTTGACTTCCAGTAAATCAATAATACCAATTTGATTTTGAAGGTCGGGACAGCAGGATGGAAAATCTCAGTAGGGTTGATCATTTTTTTGTCGAAACAAATTTGATTTTAATCCAATCAAATAGGTGCCTAAATCTGCTGAAAATTGAAGAGCTCTAGCTATGCAGTCACACGTATCAGAAAGTATCATTATTTTCAGTAATGCTGTTTTTTATTGTCATGTAATTTTAGGGCCAGGAGTCTGTGGATGACGAACAATCGTGGATGGCAAATTACAAATACGTTGGCGCTACAACGAATATACATCCATTTCTCTCTGTGCTGATTAACTACGTTCAACCTGTGAAGTTCCAAAGCTTTAAATTGGCAGAAGGTAATTTATGCCAGACTGATGTAAAAGTGTTGCAAGTTTTCATGTATAGATTGGTTTCACCATACAGCAATAAACACAAGCAATGTTATTTTCCCAAGAAATAGGATGTCTCATTACAGCATAGTCCCCAGTATATGCTTGAGCAAATGGCTAAAAAAGCTCAAACCTCCCCCTGCAAATACTCACCGAGCCTCCAGCGATGCCTGGCAACCTCCCCATACTTCCTCACGGGCTCCTAACGGATTTCTGCCGTCCTCCGTGCCTGCAAGTCACATGAATCGCAACGGGTCAGGTGATATGCCAGCTACCCTGCACTGCGCCAAAAAAGCCTATAGGAGCCAGCAGAGAGGTACGGGGGACTGCCAGACATCGCCAGAGGCGCGGTAAGTATTGAAAATGAGTCCAAACACCCAAAAAGTGCAGTCCCCGTTATTCCTTAGGCATGCCGGTTAGTTGAGACTTCCAGTTGCCTGAATTCCAGATAATGGGGACTTTGCTGTAGTAAGAAGCATCTCTGGCACTTCTATCAGGAGATTAACATCAGATCATGCACCATCCAAGGCAAATTTCACAGCACCTTGCCCTCCTGGTGAGTCCAAATTAGAGGTTACTCACCCCACTATCGGCATTCCACTGATGAGAGCTTACTTCAGCCAGGGTACCTCTAGCTACTCAATATTGAGGGAACGTCTGGATGCCTAATACTAAGGGGCACCTGTAGCTACATATGACGGGCAAGGAAAGTAAGGGAGAAGTGACAGCTGGGCCAGCCAGCACACTTGTGGTGCAGTTTGGTGGGGTTTGTAGGTTCGTGGAGGGGAAAGTCGGGTGTGCACGTGCATGTGCACTGACGTGGCGGGGGTGTGACAGAGACCTAGAGCCCGTTTTTAAACGGGCTTAGGTCAACTAGTCCTACATAATAATTAGCCTGTGTCTCTGAGTCCCATGCCCGTTTCTGTGCTTTTGTGCTACTGCGCATGTGCCGCACTGACAGCAGTTGGGACAGGATGAGGACAGTGTGTGTGCACGTGTGGGCGTGTGTGCGCACGCGATGGGCGCATGGGCATGCGCGCTGACATGCGGCGGCGATGACAGACCTAAAGCCCGTTTTTAGACAAGCTTAAGTTGACTATTAATGTTAATAATCTGTCTTTCTACCTATTGCCAGATATATATATGTATGTGGCTTGTTAAACAACGATTTTAAAGCAAACCTGAATTGAAATAATAAGGTTTTGGCATGTACCAAAGAGGAGGGATGGCTCTGGGTCCCATAGAGCCTTCCCGGACCTTTATCTATCCCCTTGTGCCATTGCTGTGCCCCCGTTTCACGCCTTTGGGAGTCCTTGGAAAACTTTAGAAGCATTTGACATGTCCTCAAGTGCTAGCGAAGATGGGCGCATAGGCATTGTGCATGCCTGAGCCCGGAATCACGTGTGCTAAGGACACATCCACTCATCTTCATAAGTTCTTGAGGACTGGTTACAGAAGTAATTCTGAAGCCTTTGGAGGAGTCCCAAAAGCGTGCTCCAACATTCTAGCCAGACAACTTTAACGGGGGGCCTGGCGGTGTAACAAGGGGATGCAGAGAGGACTGGGGAGGCTGTATGGAATCCAGAACCTTCACTCTTCCTAGGTATCTAACTCCTTTATTTTCCTTGGTTCAGGTTTCCTGTAAGATTTTTGCAGCTTGATACCGGTACATTTTTTAAAGGTATAAATTACACAGGATATTCCGATTCAGTACCCATTCCAATGACCTGTCACGGAGTTCTCTCTTAAGTGCATTAAGAAAAGGGAGAGAGACAATCAACGAGATGTCAAATTGCAACACAGCACCCAGTCAGAAGTCCGATAACTAGCATCTTTTTTATCTGCCCTGAAAAAAGAACATTATTGAGCAACTTTACCCCATATGTCCACAAGGGGGAGCTATTTGCTACTAAATATTTATAGTGCTTGATTTAAATGGCAGTTTGAACGATTTCTCTACAATATTACATTGAACCACAAATACAACAGCCAAAGATTTTGTCATACAGAAGATTGAGAACAAGATTGATTCCTTAATCTGAATTATTTACAAGATCAGAAGAATGTGCTTCTGTATCTCTGATGTGTTATTATAGCAGTGCTATAATATGTGCAGTTAGTATAGCTGTTATCATCTATTATTTGTGTTCTCTTTCAGAAAAGAATGTTCATTTCAACATGTCCTCTTTCAATGAGTCAGTTGGGTTAGGATATCTGAAGACTCATGCATTGGAGTTTGTAAAGTATCCTTTTGTTTACAGAAATTATAGATTATTTCCATGCAATTTATGACATTTATCACATACTAGCGGACCCGCGGCATAGCATACGCCACATAAGAGGGTAGCGGGCAGGAAGAGGGTATTGGGCACAGGGAGGAAGGTCGGACCCCCCCCCCCCCCCCTCCCTCACCTGGGTCCCCCATCTGCGCTCCCCCTCCAGCTTAAGCGGCGGGGAGGGGGGTCGGACCCCGCCTCCCTTACCTGGGTCCCCCATCTGCGCTCCCCCTCTAGCTTAACTTCAGCTGCAGCCGCCGCTATTACTAAGAGGCAGTGGGCGGGGATGACTCACTTCTTCCGCGCTTCAGCGTGCATTCCACTGTCATCACTTCCTGCAATGCCGCCCACTGTATTGTAAGTGGATGGCATTGCAGGAAGTGACGACAGTGGAATGCACGCCGGAACGCGGAAGAGGTGAGTCATCCCCGCCCACTGCCTCTTAGTAATAGTGGCGGCTGCAGCTGAAGTTAAGCTAGAGGGGGAGCGCAGATGGGGGACCCAGGTGAGGGAGGGGGCTGTCCGACCCCCCTCCCCGCCGCTCTGCCCAATACCCCCTTCCTGCACGCTACCCCCTCCAGCTCGGTGGCCCCCCACTCACGGCTGGGCGGGGCGGCGAAAAGTCAAGGACCGGCCCTGGGGGCAGGGCACTACTTCTTCTTCTTCTTGCTTGAAGGTTGAGGTACTTAGCCTATTATATATATAGATATGCTATATATACCGTATTGTTTGGTATAAAAGACGCACTTTTTCTCCCCCCAGAATGGGGGGAAAAAGCCTCTGCGTTGTATATGCCAAATACAAGTCCCCGACTTACGACTGCCGACCGGTACGAACTGCAGACCCGCCGGGGTCCAGGTATTCTCCCGGTGTCTGTCTACACTCCCCCTGAATATACAGCATATACTGTATATTCTGCTGCTATACAGCAAATACAAATATTACAAAGAGATTGGGCCTGGTTCATTCTGTGGATTGAACTGGAAAGGGTAGAATGACAATCACTAACTTCTTTTGTAATTCCAACAGAGGAAGTGTCTCCGTAATAAGCTTTTTTCTGCAACATAAATGGGTTGAAATGTATGTGCCGTACATTTTTGACCACAGCTCTTCTTTTAATATTGTAGCATTAATGTTTAAGAATAGCAGGAAAAAAAACAGTTGCAGACTGGTACCACAATGGATTTAGATGACGGAAGTTGTAAAATTATTAAATAATATAGAATACTTTACTTCGCCAAGCATGAATGGGTCCTGGATTGGATTTGGCACATACGTAGCTAGCTCAGGTAGTAGCTAAGGCATGCAATATATACAGAATGCAATACAATACAATATACCACACAGGAACACTAGTGGGGAGGGGAGGGGGAAGGGGGTGCGTGCAGGGAGTTCAAGAGGTTGACAGCCAAAAGGGAAAAATGAGTTTCTTAGTCTTGTGGTCCTTGTGGAGATGGCCCGAAACCTCCGGCCTTGATGGCAGCAGACATGGGGACAGTTTCACAATCTATTTTTTGCTAGTACTTTTTTTTTTAAACACAAACAAACTTGAGGGCATAATCTTCCTTGATGCAAGCTCAGAAGCAAATGGCAATTTGCTCATGAGTTCATAGCTTTCCATGTATACTCCAATGTAGACTGATGTGCATGGAAACCAAGCCGCTCACTTTTGCCTGAGAAAACAGATAAAAATGTTATCTATAAATTGAGGAGGGCCTTTACTTGACTTATACATTATGGTGACTTCCGCCAATCCCATCACCACTCTGGTGTCCTTCACTCATCATGCAGCCCTTTCCCTGTTGCAGCTGTAAGGCATCCACGTTTTGCCACTGCCTATCTTTTTATCAATCATGCCACCCCTGCTGTCATTTAACCTCTTTCTGGCATCTGCCACCCATTGCCATCATTCAGCCGTATTGTGGATCATAATGAGGCATATTCATGAACGTCCGGTACAATTGCTGTGTGCACAAAACACATGGCAATTTTACCGGTATGTACACCAGTGGCATAGCACTTGTTGCGCATGTAGCGTAGCTTGCGTAACACTCGCTCAGTGATGCAAATATCGGCAAAAGTGCGAAGTGCAGTGAGTGCACAATCATTTTACTAGACTTGTGTGAATATGCTTCATGATCCTTAAATGTATTCTACATGTAGGAGCCAATAACCCAAGTAGAAACTGGGATTTCGAATGCAATGTGTTTTTGATTATGTGCAGAACACAATAGGAGGGGCCATCAGGAGGTACCACAGCTCAGACACCCAGTAAGACTGAAAAAAAAATGTCTGTGCCTGTTACTTTTGTTTGGCTACATGGGAGCTGCCGTCTTGCTGCTGATGGCAGCACTATACATCCAAACAGGGAAAATTCACAGGATTTTTAAGAATTTTGTGCACAGTTACCTACGCCTCATCTACAAAACTGTTATTAGTCACAACAGAAGCAGTTTCTCATTTAATTACAGAAGTGGGAGATACTTTCTGTTCTGGGCCTGGATTTATTTAGTGATAACAGGAAGTGGTTATAACTGCTAATTAAGTATTCAATTTTCAACAGGACATTGAGTGATGTTCTTTTTATTTTCTTTGGTGGAGCAAAGTTTTTTGTACAAAAAAAGACCAAATTTGTGATAAATGAGCCCCGGTAATTGTTAAGCGTTCTGCATTGTGTATTATGTGTGTATATTTTTTTCATTTGGTCTCCTTAACAGTGTGCACAGCTACAACAAGCGTCAGATGAGCCGGATCTATCCCAAAGGGGGGAGAGTGGATTCCAGTAATTATATGCCTCAGATTTTCTGGAACGCTGGCTGCCAGATGGTCTCTCTGAACTATCAGACCCCAGGTAGGCTGCAGTGCCCAGTCAAGCTGAATGCCAAGGAAGCCTGCGCTCTCTAGCTTGCCCAGCAGATGCTGCAGAGCCGCCTCTGGCACATTTGTTGGGAAACTGGAACACGACTAAATCATATTAAGATGTTTACTGACAAATGAGGATGAGTCAATGAGTAGGCCTGTTTTATATATAGAGATGCAATGTGTGCAGCATTTTAATTGGTAATTTCACAAGTGACCTGGCATTAATGCAGAGTGGAATGGTTTGTGAAAGTAAAAAAAATCCAACATTTTGTTATTCCCTGCTATTTTTTTTTCCAAGCACGGTGGAATGATAGAATGAGCAGAAAGGTCATTAACCTCTTCACATCCACACCTTGTTTCCCCCTTACGGACCAGAGCAGTTTTGACATTTTAACTATGTCCCTATTTAATCAGCAATAACTTTATCCCTACTTATGACACCTAAATGAAATATATATTGGGTTGTTGTATGGCATTTTTCCATCAAACAATTCTGTTTTCTATGCATTTTAATGGGAAAAAGAGGAAAAAAATTGAAAAAACCCACATTATTTCTCAGTTTTACCAATTGTGGTTTAAAGAGAATCTGTATTGTTAAAATCGCACAAAAGTAAACATACCAGTGCGTTAGGGGACATCTCCTATTACCCTCTGTCACAATTTCGCCGCTCCTCGCCGCATTAAAAGTGGTTAAAAACAGTTTTAAAAAGTTTGTTTATAAACAAACAAAATGGCCACCAAAACAGGAAGTAGGTTGATGTACAGTATGTCCACACATAGAAAATACATCCATACACAAGCAGGCTGTATACAGCCTTACTTCTGAATCTCAAGAGATCATTTGTGTGTTTCTTTCCCCCTGCATCTCTCATGCACTGAAGTTTCAGGCTGCTCGTTTCTTCCTGCAAACAGCTCTGCCCTTGTCTGTAATTCTTCAGTATGTGAAAGCCCAGCCAGCTCAGAGGACGATTTATCCAGCTTGTAAAAGATAAGAGAGAAGCTCATTGGTTCAGGGAACATATATTCCCTTTCACCAATTAGTGCTGCAGCAGATAGTGCCAGAGGTGTGCACAGGAACAAGCCCAATCTTGCACAGCACTGCTTCAGCTACAAGACGTGGCTTAGATGAAGTCACAAAGGACGTAGATGTACTGTAGTGGTGGATAAAGTGGTTATTTGGAGGACTTAAAGTGAACCCCAGGTTAAAATAAAAGTATGAGCTAAACAATTTGTATTTAACCTCCTACTCCTAAAAATGACGCCTTTAGATATCCCATGGTTGTATTTCATATTTAATCATTTACAAATTAGAATGCATGTTTTGTTGTCTCTGTAACTTCAGCAATATCCCGAGGTAAAAAGCACAGGCAACCATTACACATTAACGCCAGAAAGGATGCATTTTTTTAGATGGGAAGGGGGCTCTGGAGTGTAATCTCAGTGTTTGTCATATGCTCTATACTACCCAGATATGGCCCTGCACTCCATAGTGACAATTTTATAAATCCCAGTCTGATTTCTGCCAGAACTGCAATCAGAACATATTGTGCAGTGAAGTTCACGAGTCAGCGTCTTCTGATTAGGACACTGTTAGATAAGGTTTGATGGTGAATGGCACTGAGCCATACTTGTTAGGCGTGTGCCTGGCCTTAGTCAGAAATAAATCGATTTCCCCACAGGCCCTTGTGGGTTACTATGACAAAGCAAAACAAATACAGCTAAATTCTCCCCATGGTTAGTTACTTGTTAGTAGTGATGGTCATGTGTGGAAGAACTCGTGGAGAAGCATGTGATCAGTTTGGTCAGGTGATAGATGTGTAAGTCTCTGATTTGCTAGTTATGATCATGTGATCACAGCAAATCAGAGCTTTGCCAATCTACCAGCTGATCAAACAAATCACATGCTTCTCCATGAGTTCTCTTAGACATGACCATCACTACTTGTTTGCTATGGTTAGATGAATATAGTTCCTTCATATGAATTGGGGATCCTAATAATATGAGGGTGAATACAAATAAGCTATAAAACTTGCTCTAATTGATTAATTAAAGGTTTGTTATTGACCATTAATGCTAAAAAAAGTATTACTTTCAACAAATTCTAACATGGCTTAGTAATGGCAAAGCACATGCACCGTTTGTAATCAGACTACATATACAAAGTTTATAAACACAGTATATGGGCCGGTTCACACTCGTTTTAAAAACGTATCTGTGGGATACGTTTTTAAAGCTCTGCAGAAACGCTGGAAGTGGATCCTATGCTAAAAATTGGACCCGCTTCCACTCGTGCAGAAACACGGATCGCACACGGACCCGTGCTGCATGGAAAGAAAACGTCGCAGTTTGGAGTCTGGATTTGACACTTTTCCCCCGGACGGCGGGAAAACGTGTCCGATGCAAGCCTATGAGAACGGACACTGTTGCCGCATCTGCATCACCTGTTTTTGTCGCATCTCCGCCGCTCGGCCCATTCTGAACAGCCCGGAGCCTGACAGAAGCATATGGCTGAAACAGACAAATGGGGATCCTCAGCAACAAGTAGAATTCTCATTGGTTCATGTTGGACCAATAATAATTCTCCCTGTTGCTAGGGAGACTTGGCCTGTTGCAGCGTATGGAGAGCCATGCGTCTGCTGTCCTCCAGGCTGTGGAAGGGACTGAGCAGCGGGACGAGCAGTGGCGGCGAGACAGGTGAGCAGCAATACGTATGGTCCGACGTAGCGAAGCTGCGGACGCGTAACGGGTGTATTTGCGCAAAGCGGATGCAGAATGGACGGAACCGTTGCTCCTCACATATGCCCGTTCTGTTCTGCATCCGCACAAGCATGGACCGACCCTATCTTTATATTATGGCATGGTAGCTAAATAATATTGGGTAGGGAGGGTCAATGAGATTCAAATATTTTCAATAGTATGCAAATTTTGTATGTAAATGTATGCAGCTTGAACATGCACCAATTGAATCCTGCTGAGGTAAAATATGATTGGTCCCTTTTTAAAGAGAATCTGTACTGTAAAATTCTTGCAATAAAAAGCATACCATTCTATTCATTATATTCTCCTGGGCCCCTCTGTGCTGTTTCTGCCACTCCCTGCTGCAATTCTGGCTTGTAATTGCCATTTTTAGGCAGTGTATAAATAAAAGACGTAGCAATTGATACACTGAGAGTACGGTAGCTTAGTGTGTGAGTCATACAGAGTGTGCAGGGGGCCTGGAGAGGGTGTATATAGCTTCTGCCAATGACAAGCAGTGCAGCACATTCCACGCATTCCAGCCTCAGCCGACAGAAGAGAGAAGATTAGATCACATAACAGAGATAACACAGCCACTGTGCAACTCGGAAAGACTGCAGTAAGACAGAGCACATTAGAACAGCTATAGGATAGAAGAAATAAGGCTCAACATTTTGTTACAGAGTCTCTTTAGGCTGCATACATTTGCATACAAAATTTGCATAATACTGCATCAACTCAAAATTATTTGCATCTCGTACAACATCCCTAATATTGGGCTGTTTACATCTTGTCTAGTAGAAACGCAAAAAAAACCACGTAAGTCTGTGGCAAATTATATAAAGATATATTGTCTTTTGGCAGATCTAGCTATGCAGCTGAACCAAGGCAAGTTTGAATACAATGGATCTTGTGGGTAAGAAATATGTTTTGAATTTCCTGATGTATAACTGAATTCCGGTCTGGTTTTTTATTAATCTGCTCAGTATTACAATGTAAATACCAATGTGAATAGATGTTTCTTCCCCCTGATATACATTAGCGAAGTAAACAATTGTGTTTGTGCCTTTTTATAGTGACTGGTAAAGCAAGCCATACACACCAGTTTTCCCACTTGATTCCTGGCAGATCCCATCACTATGTATACACCAAGAATCTATTGCACAGCATGTCAGATTAAACGTAATTATGGTAGAATTTTACTGAAAATCGATTGAAATTAAAGCTTGCATGGAATATGTTTGTTGATTGGGGGCAGGGCAAGTGTGGCAGCAGATTGACGGCCCATGGCGTGACATTGCATCGTGCAGCGCAACACTGAGGTTGAATAGTTTTCAATAGATTTAATTCAAACAGCCAATAGAAATATTCCTCTCACCTCAGGGTTCCCTTTTTTTTTTTTTTAACAAATCAATTTTTATTTTGAAAACACAAACATCAGAAAGACAGATACAGCAAGAAAACAATGATCTCCCACACACGGGAAAGCATAACTTATTTACATTCTTATCACATTGGGCAATGCAATCATAGGTAGGACAGGTAATATTAATATTGTACATTGATCCGAAGGGCATTTCTACAGTCTCATGCATAATAACAAAAAAGATGTGGTTTCGGATATATATATACCTAACCCTCGCATATATGTCAGGATTGCTATTCCATCAGAGATGTGATGTTGCCCACACAGATCGTGTGTAGGAAGCCCAGGGTTCAACAAAAGAATGTATGTAAGGAGAAAAGAGGTAGAAAGAAGAAAAAAAGAAGAGAAAAAGAAAGGAAAGAGAAGAAAAAGAGAGAAAATTGGCTCCGAGCTCACCCTCCGCCACCACCCGACAGCTTTGTCTGTCCTAGATCAGCTGTTGTCTCACAGAAGGGAAGGAAAGATTAATCAGATTCCGAATTGGACCCATTCGTAGAGGGGTTGTCACACCATGGTGCCCATATTTTGTGAAATCTTAATGGGCAATTGCGGTTTTTATATGTCATTTGGTATAGCGGGAGAGCCCGGTTTATAGTACGTTTCCACATATTGACTGAGGGTGTAGCCTCGCCCTTCCATACTCTTAATATTTCCTTACGCGTATAGAAACATAAAATACGGATTAAGTATTGTGTATATTTATTATAGGACGGTTCCTCGAATATTCCCAGTAACGCAAGTTTGGGTGTACATTCGACATATGTCTCTAGGATTTCATTTATAATGTCAAATATATTGTTCCAAAATATCCTGATTTTAGTACAGCTCCAAAACATATGATAGAACGTGCCATCTGCAGCGGAGCACTTCTGGCATAGCGCACTGTTAGCGTTACAGATATGATGCATTCTGGACGGGGTTAGATAGGTTCTATGCAAAAATTTGACCTGGATCAGCCTGTCTCTGGCTGAGATGGGGCCTTTTATAAAGTCTTCAAGGATATCTTCCCAGTCAGTATCATCCAGTCCTGGAATGTCTGCGTTCCATTTTTCCTGACAGCGAAGGATTTTTTCATTGTTTTTAGACATAAGGACTGAATAAATCACAGATAGGGATTTTTCTAAGTGTTTTGTCAAGAGAGTGCGTTCAAGATCATGCACAGCCAATACAGGTGCGCCGCCAGAGAACTGGGCCGCAAAGGCATGCCGGAGTTGCAAGTAACGGAAAAACATTTTGTTTGTAATGGAATACATTTGTTTTAATTCATCAAAGGTTAATAAAGAACCGTCCTTAATAATATGGTGTAGACTTTTAATTCCTGCCCTAGCCCACATCTTAGGATCTGGGATCTGAGTGAAGTGCAGTAGGTTAGGGTTATCCCATATGGGAGCGTGTGGAGAGGTATAATTATCTACACTTAAGTGTTTAACCGCCTCTTTCCAGATTTTACAAACCGTTAGCATTGGAATGGTACAGCGTTCATCATTGGTAGTACCTCTATACAGCAGGAGAGTGAGTCTTTCGTAAGATCCCAAGCATGCCGCCTCCGTAACTACAGCAGGGTTATATTGGTCCTGAGAGAGCCACCATCTGGCTGTGACTAATGTTGCAGCATAGTAATAGAGTTGCATATTGGGGAGCGCCAATCCACCTTGGTCAGAGCCTAATTGTAATGTAGACAGGGCAATTTTGGGGGTTTGGCCCGACCAGATGAACGTTGAGATTAGAGAGTGTAGGGTTTTAAAGAATTTTTTGGGGATAATAATTGGTGAGTTACGAAGTACATATAAGAATTTAGGTAGAAAGATCATTTTGAATATATTTACTTTCCCAATGAGTGAGAGCGGCAACTGTTTCCAAGTTTGGGATTTCTTTCGAAAGGCCTCTACAACTGGTGTAATATTGAATTTAGTGTAATCACGTATAGAGTTTGTTATTAAGATGCCCAGGTACTTAAATTCGGAGACCCATTGTAGTGAGTTAGATGGCGTTTGGCAGGGGCAAACGCAGGATTTTTAAGGGGGGGGTTCCTGAAAGGTCCAGAAGCACGTATGTCCCGAGTGCTTCCGAATACAGGTGGCTCCATACTGCCCAGTGTTCTCCCCAGAAATCTTTGCCAGCCGGGTGGCATGAAAAAGTAGCCGGGTGGGGAAGTAAGGGCTCATTGAGTGGAGGAGAGGGTCACGCGGGGTGGGTGGGTGATTGGTTTGCTGGGGAGTTGGGACAAGTGTGTGTTTGTAAAGCAGGGGTCTCAAACTCAATTTACCTGGGGGGCCGCAGGAGGCAAAGTCAGGATGAGGCTGGGCCGCATAAGGAATTTCACAATCGCGGCGCATCGCTGCCTCTGCCCGCCCCTGCCCGCCCCTCTCACTCTTCCTTCACAGAGAGGGGCGGGGAGAGGCGGCGATCCGTGTGGCGATTGACGTCAGGAGGGGCAGAGCTAAAAGCTCTGCCCCTTCCAGGAAATGCCGGCGGATTGCCCCCCGGGCGATTTGGGGGCTCTGCAGCCCTCGTTTAGCGGCGGGGATGCGGCGGATTACTTGGGAGCACTGAAGCGAACTATAAGGAAGCTTTTGCCGGCGAGGGCCACAAAATATTGTATCAAGGGACGCAAATGGAGTTTGAGACCCCTGTTGTAGAGGATCACAAAAAGTGTCAGGTGGGGTATTTTGATCACCCTGGGTAATACTAGGTGAGGGAGAAGGTTGCGCCGAGTGCTACTGGATGTGGGTGGAGATAATACCACTGACAGCTATCAGGTGGGGAGGGAGATCTCACCCTTGGTGCAGGTGTTGTGGGTGAGGGGTTCATACTAGATGCCTCACACTGTGTTGCTAGTGGATTGAGTGTACATGACTGGCTGCTGCAAATGGACAGGGAACCATCTTTCTTTGGGTTGTATGGAGGAGGGGTCTCGCACTGTGTGATATATATCAGCTCCTCCCTGGCTTGCATAGGCAGAACAGACCCATAGGAGTCCAGGAAAGATTTATTTATGATTATGAAGGATTGCAGTCAGGACACAGGACTTTCACGACACAAGCACACATATATAACAAGAGAGCTATGTGCTCCCACAGCCACTGGCTCTCACACAGTTAAGTCTGCAGTTTACATTGTGGCTGACTCCACACAGCATTCCATCTTTCACCATGACCTGCCCGGGATCCTCCTGCTATAAATCGCAGCCCACCACACTTCTCCATCCCGCTGTCAGCTCTCCTACGACTCCAGCACGTGTTTTTCCCCTGTGCTATAAATCACAGACCACCGAACTGCTCCGTCCCGCTTTATACGCTGAACTTCGTGCACATAAATTAACACGTTCAGCCGGTCAATGATTGCGCTCTGCCTGCCTCTAGTCTCTGCCCAGCACATCCCCACACAGCTTATACACACTACACAGTCACGAGCCTAGTCTGGACTCTGCAGTGACAGTCGGCAGCTAGCGCTATGGTCACACCTCTTACCATGCGCTGAGCCAATCAGTGCAGGAGCTCGCTGCGGGAAGCACGAGATCTCATGTGCAGAGGGGAAGAAGCACATCCTGACAGCCGGGCACTTGTCAGTGAAGAGTGCGGCTCGCAGCGACAGAGATTTCATCAGCCGGGCGGTAACTTATCTTACCTGGGCGCTCCGCCCGGCTGATTGATCCTGGGGAGAACACTGCTGCCCATGCACAAAAGTGCGCTGGCGTATTACGGAGCTGCCTATCTTTGGAAGTACTCAAGGACACGAGTGTTTCTGAGGGCTTTTGGTAGCAGCAAATGTGAACGGGGGACAGCGCTGGCACAACTCCCCAAGAGAGGAACAGGAGATAGACTTAGTTTGGACAATTCAGTGGAATATGCTACATAGTTTCACATAGCGCAAGCGATACCCATATGATGCAGGGATATATGCATCTGCGGAAGATGTCGGCGCTACATAAATACTAAATAATATTATTTTGCCTCACCAGGATTGCACTTTTATTTAGCTTTCCTGTAAGACAAGAACACACAGTCAGCCAGCCAGCACTAGGGGAAGAGGGAAACAAAGGTGAATGAGGGAGGGTCTGAGCGTTTTTCAAATCAACAGTGATTTGAAAATCGCTTGGCTAATGTTACCCTATGTGGGTGTTCCCACAGCAGCGTTGTGATTTTTTCAAAATCGCAGGTATACTGCATGTAGCATGTTTTTGAGCAATTCATTCAAAAATCGCTCTGAAAATCACTTCACAAAATCACACTCACAAATTGCTAGCGATTGCTATTGTCATTTTGGCGTGCACTAGCCCAGAGAGAGGAGTGGAGAAATTGAGAATAGCCCCGGAGATGGAGCAGAGAACTTATCTGTATTGAAGTCCCACATCACACAGGCTACTTGCCTGTAATCGGACTCCTGTCCCTGTCAGTCTCTCACACAAGTCAGAAAGAAGCCCTCCTGGAGTCTAGGGACTGTCAAAAACTTTTCAGCTTGTTATCCACAGTTCCACACCTTATCCACACATGCAGTCATTATAACAATGGGGAGAGACCAGACAGATGTTTGCACACGGACCCTGAGTCCAGGCAAGCTCTGCATCATGCTGTGCATATTTACCAGCTTGCCTGCACTCTAATTTCATCATGTCTGACACTTCTGTGCTGTGGAGAGTCCAGGACTCCATAATCAACATTCTCTCACTGTAGGCTGCATCTTCTTGTGAGGGTTGTGAGGGAAGCTCAGCTGCCTCTCTCATTCTATTAGCTGGAGGGAAGCACCAGAAGTAAGAAGGGAGGGAGAATGAGGCTGTTTATATTATGCGGGCTTCCCTGGCTGAATACACAGCTCAGTGCAGGGGGGAGGTTCCAGACACCCGGAACAGCCCCCTGAGTTCGCCAGTGTTTGGGGCTGAGTTTCATCAAGTGGCATGATGACAGACTTATCTTTATTGACCCTAAGGCCTGAGTAAGAGCCAAATGTTGTAATGATGTCCAAAGCCGAGGTCAGAGAGTTCTCTGGGTCATTTAGGTATAGTAAAGTATCGTCTGCATATAGTGATATCCTTTCTTCTATACACCCCACTGGGATCCCATGAATGTGATCAGAATCACGGATTAAAATAGCCATGGGCTCTATTGCCAGGGCAAAGAGATATGGGGACAATGGACACCCCTGGCGGGTACCGCGTTGTAATTGAAATGACTCAGAGATGTTATTTCCGGTGCGAATTTTTGCCCTGGGAGCTTGGTATAGAGCTTTAATCCATTTGGTAAAGTTATCTCCAAACCCATATCTGTTTAATATTTCCCACAGATAAGGCCATTCTATGGAATCAAAAAGGACCATACCAGCAAGAAAACTAAGCAATTAAAACCTGACAGAACCAACAGGTTTTGAACTAGTCCATCTCCTCATGGGGGATTCTTTGTTTTCAACAGCAATTCCTGAACAGCAGTTGCTAATTCTAACTGACAAAATAGTGTGCAAGTGAGTATGGAGGCTGGCTAGTATCTTACTACCCGTGTTTCCCCAAAAATAAGACACTGTCTTATATTAAATTACTCTTCCAAAATGTGCTAGGGCTTATTTTCGGGGAGGTCTTATATTTTTGTAGGGGTAGCCATCACCTTCAGTGTATATAGCCAGATTAACCTCTGCTTGCTGCTAAATAAGCCTTAGTGGCTGTTAAACCTGCAGATTCCCCTAGAAGTCCTAAGCGGCAGACCTACTCTTCTCCCCCTCTCCCCCCCCCCCCGCCTGCTTTACCACCTCTGCTCCAGCTCCTGGCCCCCTCCTGCAGAGTCCGATCCCCCTAATAGGAGTTCTAAGAAGCAGACTGGCTCTCCCCCTTCCTCCCTGCGCCACCTGCCCGCCCGCCCGCAGGCTCGATTTACCTCCCCGCTGCTCCGGCTCCTGGCCCCTTTCTGCAGGAAATACACATCCTTCTGTTTATCTGCGCCATAATTCACACCGCAGATTAGCGGTGACTTGTTGTAAAGGCAGCTACTGTATCCAATAAGAGCGCTGCCCTATACAGGAAATAAACAGAGATCACTTCCTGTATAGGGCAGCGCTCTTATTAGATACAGTAGCTGCCTTTACCACACGTCACCGCTAATCTGCGGTGTAAATTATGGTGCAAATAAACAGAAGGATGTGTATTTCCTGCAGAAAGGGGCCAGGAGCCGGAGCAGCGGGGAGGTAAATCGTGCCTGCGGGCGGGCGGATGGCTCAGCTTAGCGGAAGGGTGACAGCAGGTCTGTCAGTAGGGCTTATTTTAGGTGTAGGTCTGATATTTTGAGCATACTCGAAATATATACTAGGTCTTATTTTCAGAGGTTGTCTTAAATTAGGGGAAACACGGTAGTTAAGGGGGCACTATGGCGAAAAAATGTACAATATAAAATATGTGCAAACATAGACAAATACAAAGTATGTTTTTTCCAGAATATAATGAGCCATAAATTACTTTTCTCCTATAATGCTGTCACTTACAGTAGGTAGTAGAAATCTGACAGAAGTGACAGGTTTTGGACTAGTCCATCTCTTCATAGGGGATGCTCAGCAAGGCTTTTATTCTTTATAAAGATATTCTCTAAAAAGGGTTTAAACAATAATGCTGGCCAGCTTCCCTGGTTGCTACACAGCTTTTTGGCAGTTGGACAGAGCAACTGCCATTCACTAAGTGCTTTTGAAAATAAATAAATCTCTGAGAATCCCCTATAAAGAGATGGGCTAGTCCAAAACCTGTCACTTCTGTCAGATTTCTAACACCTACTGTAAGTGAAAGCAACATAGGAAAAAAGTAATTTATGGCTCATTTTACTATGGAAAAAGTACTTCTTATTTGTTTATGTTTCCACATATTTTAAATTTTAAAATATTTCGCCATAGTGCCCCTTTAAACCAGTTAAAATGCCGTTCAGGAAATGCTTTTGAAAACAAAGAAAAGAATGAGGATCCTCTATGAGGAGATGGACTAGACCAAAACATGTTGGTTCTGTCAGCTTACTTTTTTCACTGGAGTGGTCCTTTAAGACTGGAGTGTTTATTAGCTGTTATGGCAGTGTAATTGAATCGATTTTTTTTTTAACTTTAAAGAGAAACCGTAACCAAAGATTGAACTTCATCCCAATCAGTAGCTGATACCCCCTTTCCCATGAGCAATCTTTTTTTTTATTTTCTCAAACGGATCATCAGGGGACGCTATATGGCTGATATTGTTGTGAAACCCCTCCCACAGTGTGATGTCAGCACCCTGGTGCTGACATCATCACACTGTGGGAGCCTTGTTACATTGTGGGAAATAACAGCTTCCAAATGGGAAAAAAACAGCATCTCCTTCCACAGACATCACCTGCCAGCATTAAAGATGTTGCCGTGTGATACATTTCATTTACATTTACAATACATTTTCCATTTAATAATACATTTTTAGTATGGGTTCATTTAAAATGGCAATTGGAATTTTTGACAGAACAAAGGAAAACCATCTGCAGGCTCAGATGATCACTTTAAGCCTGATATTGATTGCTGGTCATGTCGTTTGGCTACAACATGGCAAATGTGTAATTTGACGGACGTTTAACTCTTTAGCAGCCAATTTATTTAGAGGTTTGAAAGTGCTCCAGGCCAATTTATTTTAGCACTTTTTTATATTTCTATTTGTTATATTTCCTTGCCTCTAATTAGTACTGCTGTAATGTGTATGTATGGCCACTTGTCACCAGGGGGCAGTGTGAGACAATAACAGTGGACTTCTGCTTTCGGTTTCTTTATTTTCTGCTAGCAGAGAGAGAGATCAAAGCATTCCTAGGATTTATAGCACCACGAGTTCTAACTCTATTAAAGCTACTCTAGATTGTAAGCTTTCGGCAGGGTCCTCCTCCTCGTGTCTCCTACCTGATCACGCACCTCCATTACCGTACACCCATCCTATGGATCTGAGTGAAATCAGCTTGCCTAATCCCCATGCTCCTTGCTAGTGACTGACCAAGCATTACCTTGTACTCGTACAGTGCTGCGTGATCTGGTTTGCATGTATTCCTGTATTGTCTTATTGCTGTATGTCACCCTTAAATATTGCTTGTAACCGTAACTAATGTCCAGCGTTTCGTAATATGTTGGCACTTTATAAATGCAATAAATAAATAAAGACATAATGGGTTAAAAATACTTTAGAGACTTTGGAGTTTTATTTGGTGAAGTACTCCTCCTGTAATGCGTGGCACACATGCAATTTCCGGTCAGATTGACGGTGGAATCAGTTATTTCTGCACAGGTCTGAAATGATTTCTGATCATTTTTCTGATCAACTCTCCGACCACTTCTATACAAAATTGATCAGAAATCGATTTGACTGTCAATCTGACAAAAAATTGCATTGTGTGTACCAGACATATCACCCCCTTACGTTCTTTTTGGCTGGTAGTTGTGTTTGCGTCTGTCAGTTTCAAATAAAGATACCGGATTTTAGTTCTCATCTAAACCTGCAGATCTTTTTCCTTTGTTCTGTCTGTGGCTTGGCTGATCGTACACACCATTAGTGAGTACTGCACCTGTGGGTTATTAGAGGGTTTGGACTTCCTAGTATGCAATAATTGAGAGTGCACTGAAGTCGGGTACAAAAAAGAAAAACAAAACAATAAAAATCAGTAAGGTTTCATTAGTACCTAAAATGTACAAGAATAGCATCTAAAATGTATATTGAGAAGATCGTGAAAAGCAGTTTGAACGTGGTTATTATAACTGATCATCTAAAAAGCACAGTTTTATGGTTTATTTTTTTTACTCCTAGTTACCTCCTAAAGCCAGACTTTATGCGGCGTCCCGACAGAACATTTGACCCGTTCTCTGAAACTCCGGTGGATGGAGTCATCGCAGCTACGTGTTCTGTTCAGGTATGGCAAATGTGGAATTATCATAAAGTAGCACTCCGCTCATAGTGCAAAGAGAAAACCCATAGCTAAAAAAACTAATACCTCTCCAGCAATCCTAAAGCCTGGTACACACTTTCAGTTATATTTGGCCTATCACTGACCAATTTTACTACATCCACGTAGTATGAGGGTCAACTGATATTGACTTCAGAAAAACAAGAAAAAAAGAATAGATGGTGTGTGGCAGTTCCCAGTATACTTCATTAGTGAGCTCTGAAACTACAATGGCAAATATGATTTTATAACCCTGCAACACATTGCACTGTATAGAATAAGCTGTTGCCCAGATGTGTGCTCCGCTTCAGTAAAGAAGAAATCCTCAATAGCAATATTGTCCACAAGAAAAAAGAAAACAAGCGTGCACCTTCCGTCTTTTGGATTTAATGGCATGTGATGACAGCAATATTCACAAACAGGCATAAGCAACACTTCAATTCAAGTCCAAGTGTGAAATTGTTTTGATGCTTAGCATCGCTTACGTGTCCAGCAGATGTGGGGTTATCGGTGCAGGAGGTGGGTGTCAGGCAATAAGCGGTGGAGCGAGGGCCGTTTCGCGTCTATATGACGCTTGGTCACACGTAGCACTGATTTTGAATACTACAGTATGAGAAGGTTGTGGACGTAAACCCTCCTTTTACATGGAGGTGGTAAAACAAGTCAGTGATTGGCCAAAGATATTTGAAAGTCTCTACCTGACTCAAGGGTGCGAACACACAGCAAATTTTACTTTGGCCAATGATTGGCTAATTTTACCACCTCCATGTAATATGAGGGCAAACAGCTTTAGAATACTACGAACGTGTACGTTCTCATACAGCATGATTTCATGAGGTAGAATTGGACAATGATTTGAATTTCAAAATTGATGTGTTTACAATTCCTTAAGTAACATACACCCTACACGGCGCAGTGCTGTGGCCTTTGTGGTGAGGTGCGCGTCACGGCTAGCGCACATGCGTGCACAGCAGGCTGCATGCATGTGGGTTCTGGGGGTGCGCATAGGGAGTTTGTGCTTGCGACAGTTCTCTAGTACCTATTATTCAACAGACTATAGGACTAGTACATAATAATATGTAATATAATATTAATTTCAGTGTGGTTAACGTATACCCGAGGCAACGTGTGACATGATGATAACGATGTGTATGTACAGTGCAAAACATGTTTTTTTATTTTCTGCCTAAAAGAGTTAATTATCAGGCATGCAAGTGACAGCTTCTGTCTTGTTAGTACCTTTTTGGGAATAAAGTAGACCTCACTGATAAGCAAATCGCCATTGCAGCCAAATAGCCAAATAGGAAATGAGCGCTAGAGAGTCTCACTTCCTGTGTGGCTTTTAGCCAAAAGGGGGATTACCGTGTAGTAACCCGGTGTAATGTCTGATTGTGCTGCCCGGAAGCTCCCTTCCACACTGAGTAGCACGCATGCTCAGTGTGAAGTTAATGATGCTGCTGGAGGTAAAATACTAAATATCTTCACTTCCACACCTCTTACACTCCCCAAATGTTCAGGGTAGGGAGGGGAGCCCCGAACGACCTCTATACCAGATTGCAGCCCCCGAGACCCGCTGGTTCAGGAGATAGATTACAGAAACCTATCTCGGGAACCAGCGGGTCTCGGGGGCTGCAATTTGGCATAGAGGTATTTCTGGGGGTTCCCACCCTACCCTGAAGATTTGGGGAGTGTAAGAGGTGTGAGAGCGGAGATATTTAGTATTTTACCACCAGCAGCATCATTCAATAGGAAATGTGGCTGCACAGTCTCCTACTGCGCATGCGGGGCAGCGCAAATCAACAGGCAGCGTAAAAAGACACAACACCAGAACTCCCCAAAGGCTATTTTTAGCATTGCATTGTGATCATTCGATCGCACAGCTACTGCCGGTTTACAGTGTGAAACCAGCCTTAAGCACACACAATACAGTCCTAATATTGTGTCAAAAAGATTTAATTGTATTTAATGTGTTTGCTTAGGTCATATCTGGTCAGTTTCTATCAGACAAGAAAATTGGAACATATGTTGAGGTGGACATGTATGGACTGCCAACAGACACAATACGGAAGGAGTTCCGAACACGTATGGTCATAAACAACGGTCTGAATCCAGTTTACAATGAGGAGCCATTTGTATTCAGAAAGGTGAGCGGTGTTCTTATTCCCAACATGCAAAGAAATAGTAAGCTGGACGCTGATTGGTTGTTGTAGGTTCCTGTGTTCCTGCCCATCATCACGGGCAGGGCACAACCTACAATAACCAATGATCAGGTTACAGTGTAGAATGCAACAAATAGTTATTCCACTGCTTACTGTGGTTGTCTACACTTTTGGTGCCCATACATGGTACAATTTTTTACGTTTATTCGACCAAAACAATCGAATCGAATGAAAGTCAAAAATAATTCTTTTTTTCGATCAAGAAAACGAAATCTTTATATTTAATCTAACGGAATAATCGAACACCGTTATTTAATCAAGAAAAAAAATGAAAAACGTCTACCATGTATGGGCACCATTTGTCTGATAAGCTAACAACGATGCTGATGGTCTTCCAGATTTATTTCCATTTTGTTCTGCAGGTGGGCCAGCGTGTCAGTGTAGCGGCCCACTTTACTTCCAGTGGTCATTTCTGGGAAGGTTGTGTATGACTCCTCCCATCTATTGACTCCAATGTTAGGGCATTGCTCTTTGCTGTGGTTTTGTGAAATTAGGCTTATGTTTTCCTCTGAACCTAACTTCTCAAATCCACTTCATTCACTTGAAATGAAACTCAATAACTTGATAACGGTCCTTGTTTCTTCAGGTTATCCTGCCTGACCTGGCTGTGTTGAGGATTGGAGTGTATGACGACAACAATAAGTTGATAGGCCAGAGGATATTGCCGCTGGATGGCCTTCAAGCTGGGTATCGGCACATTTCTCTGCGGAATGAAGGCAACAAGCCTACATCTCTGCCCACCATCTTCTGTAACATTGTCCTGAAGACGTATGTTCCTGATGGATTTGGAGGTAAGATAATAATAATATAGACCAGGAATGGTCGTATTTTTGCCCCATATCCACTGTACTGATGAGTAGTGTTGGTGTTCGAATTTGAGTTTCTTAATTCGCAGACCTGAATTATGCAGTACACTGCACTTAAGCACCAAAGCTAGTGAAGAAGGTCACGGGGCTGAGGTCCGCATTACAGTTAATGTACCTCTGATGCTTCCATCTTCCAAGTCAGAAGGAGGAACCATCGGAATCAAGTGAAGAGCGACGTGGACAATGACCCTATGACCCTTTTCTAGCTTTGGTGCTTAAAGAGGAACTCCAGTGAAAATAATTTAATATAAAAAGGTGCTTAATTTTTACAATAATTATGTATACATGATTTAGTCAGAGTTTGCTCATTGTAAAATCTTTCCTCTCCCAGATTCACATTCTGACATGTATTACATGGTGACATTGTTACTGTGGGCAGATTATGTAGCTGTTCTGGCTTTAACAGACAGCTATAAACAGCCATTTCCTGTGTGTGTCATTGTTACATTGTGGCAGTTTGCCCAGAGTACCGTACGGTACCAGAGCCTCTTGTGGGAGGGGTTTCAGCACAAAATCAGTCATACAGCGCCCCCTGATGGTCTGTTTGTGAAAATCATTATATTTTTCATGTAAAAGTGGGTATCAGCTACTGATTGGGATAAAGTTCAATTCTTGGTCGGAGTTTCTCTTTAAAGGGAACCTAAACCAAAGCTGGGGCTCTTGAAGATATATTTACCTAAAGCGAGGAAAGCTGCAGGATTTCATTGAGGCTTCCCTCCGTTCCTTAATGTAGGAAGAGAAAAGAAACAATCGAGAGCCCCCAATAGTGTATTATTGTAAGTTAGTTGAGGTAAAAGGTAAAATTATAAAGTTATACTCACAAAGGTGGGTTGCCAAGATCAGGCAACCATTTGTTTCGCAGACGGGGAGATTGGACCTGTCCCCGCTCAGGCTAAAAAGTCGCTCTCTGTGAAGAAGAAAGGGTGTCCACACCCATCCACCAGGTGGATAATTGCGTAGCGAAAAATACAGAGGCGCCAGTAGAATAAAAGTAGTACCAATTTAAAACGTGGGTGGCAATGGTGGACTTGCCTACCCTATAGAAGACCAAAACGGCACTTTGTGTGGTACAAAAGTAATAATTTAATTAATTTAGTACTCCAAACAAAAAACAAATAGTTTGCAACGCGTTTCACGGGTCCCAAGCCCGCTTCCTCAGGCAAAACACATACAAGCAGGAGCAACGAAGCAGTAGTCTATGCCTCTGTTCCCTGGGAACTATTGCCACCCATGTTTTAATTGGTTTTAAATTGGTACTACTTTTATTCTACTGGCGCCTCTGTATTTTTCGCTCCGTTCCTTAATGTCTCCCCTTACTGACGGTGGCCCCTCTCCACATCGGGGCCGCACTCCTCTCCTGTTATGAGGGTGGCCGTGCGAGCATGGCTGCACATGTGCAGTAGAACGGAGCTGCTCATACAAGAATGAAAAATCCCAGATTCGGATATCAACACTACTGACGGGTTCAGTGACTACTGTAACTAAAATTAATAGTTTAAAAGTAAGCAGTTACATTTTTGGGGACTAAGTTTTGGACTAGCCCATCTCCTCATGGGGATTCTCAGGGTTTTCTCTTTGTTTCCAAAAGCATTTCCTGAATGGCAGTTGCTAAGTATAACTGACAAAATGGTAAGATACCAGCAAGCCTCCTTACTCACTTGCACACTATTTTGCCAGTGAGACTTAGGAACTGCCATTCAGGAAATGTTTTTGAAAACAAAGAAAATCCAGAGAAACCCCCATGAGCAGATGGACTAGTCCAAAACCTTTTGGTTGTGTCTGATTTTAACTGGGCATTATCCATTATCTACAGTACATAACTGCCTGTGTCTTCTTACTTGTAGATATTGTTGATGCGTTATCAGATCCAAAGAAGTTTCTTTCTGTTACTGAGAAAAGAGCGGACCAAATGAGGGCGATGGGTATTGAAACTGTAAGTACTCAATGCAGCAATTGGGTCAATTGTTTGAGCATAGAATGTAGGCTACGTCTACACTCACATTGGGATGCTCTGTGTTGCCTCCACATAGCGCACCTCACCACAGTAGTCACTTAAACCAATAGGACATTCCCCATTTGAGGTGCGATGCGACGGAAGTACTTTACAGAAGCTGCAGTGCATTAACATGCCTTGCACGCAGCACTGGAAGCAATTAAAGTCAATGGTTAAGATATCTTGCTGTCTGCCTAGCAGTGTAAACATTTCTGAAGGGTGCGGCTTTTTAAAAAGCAGGTTTCCACCAATTTCCATGTCAGCACAGTCAGTAACAGCCATTGTAGTCTGGCTAAAGACTGTCGCTCTCCTACCCTTTGTGCCAGTTAGCACACCAAGGCTGTGCACAAGGTCGGAGCTATTTATGTTTGAAATTCCCATCCTGATTGGTGTTGATTTACAATAGAGCTGTTTTGATGCCAGGCGTTGGCCTTGGACAACAAGGACCTCAGGTTTGTCAGCATTCCGTTTCAGCCAGTTGTCATTCATCCACTCCTGTAGCTCAGCTAAGCAAGAATTAATTTTTGGAGTAGGGTCTGTTCCACCAGGTTTGAAGAACAAGTATAGCTGCGTGTCATCAGCATAGCAGTGGTACATTAGGCCATGTTGTTGGTTAATTGTACCAAGTAGTAGTATATAGATTTCAAATAGCAGCGGGGATAGGATTGAGCCATGTGGCACTAAAAATTCTAGAGGTGTAGGGTTGGACATGACAGGTCCTAGGCATACTCTCTGTTTTCTCTCAGACACAGCAAGTCTGTTGAGCAAGAGCTCATGGTCAACTGTATCAAAAGCTGCTGAGAGATCCAACAGTATTAGGGTGGAGCATTCCCCTCTGTCCCTTGCCATGAGCAGATTGTTGCAGACTTGGGCGAGGGCTGTTTCACAGCCGTGGAGTTTCTTTACGCTGGATTGTACAGGGTCAAAGATGTTGTTTGCTGAGAGCCTGGCTTCAAGTTTCAGATAGACAGCCTTTTCAATAACTTTCTCCAAAAAGGGGAGGATGGAGATAGGTTTGTAGCTGCTCATTGCGTCTGGATCCATTGAGGGTTTTTTGACAAAGGAAACCATCCTGCTTGCAGAGAACAATTGACTTTTTTGTGAAATTTTGGTTGAAACAGGCCAGGGCATTTCAGCATGAGCTTAGTTGGTCCAGGTTGCAGGTTGTCTGGAGGAGGTGACGGAGGATGTCTGGGATCTCTTCCTAATTCCTTTGAAATTAGCCCAGGGTGTTAAAGAGAGTCTGAAGCGAGAATAAATCTCGCTTCAGACCTCATAGTCAGCAGGGGCATGTGTGCCCCTGCTAAACCGCCGCTATCCCGCGGCTAAACGGGGGTCCCTTACCCCCCAAAATCCCCTCCGAACAGCGCATCCCCTCTTCCGGATTGAGGCAGGGCTAACCGCCGCAGCCCTGCCTCTTGCGCGTCTGTCAGCGCGTATCTCCGCCTCTCCCCCGCCCCTCTCAGTCTTCCTTCGCCGTTAGCCCTGCCTCAACAGCAGCAAAATCTACGACCAAGTTGGTCGTTGATTTTGAAGGGGGGTTGGGGGGTCAGGGACCCTCGTTTAGCGGCGCGATAGCGGCGGTTTAGCAGGGGCACACATGCCCCTGCTGACTATGAGACAAGAAGCGAGATTTATTCTCGCTTCAGTGTCTCTTTAAGTTGTTCTTACTAACGGGCGTTGAAGAAGTCTTCGTTGCTGCAGACTGAATGAGAAATAACTCACATACGTGACATGGTATCTGTACACATTTTTTTAAAGTTTTGCTTTAAACTTATGACATTGGTTTTTGGGTTGCATCAGTAAGTTGTGCTACTGATACAGTAAAGTTCAGTAAAGTTGTTTTGAAAATAGGTTTGAGCAGTCATATCTGTTGGGTTGTCAAAGTTTGTATCACAGTCCAATCGTTTTCTCATTACAGAGTGACATTGCCGATGTTTCCAGTGACAACACAAAGAACGATAAGAAAGGGAAAGCAAATAATGCCAAAGCAGCTGTGACTCCTCAGCCAAACCCAGACCCGAGGCAGTCCTCTGGAACCACGCCGGGCGCAGGGGAGGAGGGGAAGAAAGGTACAGGTATTGTTTTTACTATGATACATTTTCCAAATTCAGAAAAGTAGAGCAAAGGAGAACATGTTGTCAGCAGCGACTAAGAAAATAACGCGAATCTGCATGCATTTTCTACATGCAGATTCGCATGACATATACAAGTCAATGGGCCTGTTTCCATTACAGACAAAATTAGCTTACTCCTGCAGGCGGAAAAAAAAATGCCTGCCTCTGTCAGAATTTTCTGCATGGTTTAATCGGCTTCACGTTCACGCATATGCATTGCCACGTACGAGTTTACGTATGCGAAAGTTATTAGTAATGAATGGAGACGGTAAAATCAGGGGCGTAACAATAGACCCTGCAAGGGATGCAGCTGCAGGGGGGCCCAGAAGCCACAGGGGGCCCTGTCCTGAGAGATTGACAGCTAAGAGCAAGGAGAGAAAAAACTTTCTGCTCTGTGCACAATTGTTCTAATGACTGCCTCTGCTCAGCCACTAATAACGAATCATACAAAGTTTTGTAGACAAAGATTTTTAGACAGTCCCTATTCAGTGTGCAGGGGGAGGGGGCCCCACCCAACGTTTTGCAGGGGGGCCCAGTGATTTCTAGTTACGCCCCTGAAATATAATACATGTAGTCCCCGACTTACGAACGCTCGACTTACGAACAACCTGTCGATACAAAACTGCATGGATTCAGTGTTTCCATGGGAACAAGCCCCCCCAAAAATTTCAAGTTGGACTTTTTTGAGAAAATCGATTTTAAAAAATCCAAAGAAAAAATGGCTTGTAAACTTGTATAAGCAGGCACAGAGGGCAGAGGTGACACAGAGGGGGACACTGGAGGCAAAGGGGGGGCACAGAGGAGGTACAGGGGACAGAGATAGCACATTGTTCCGACTTAAGAACAGATTCAGGTTAAGAATGAATCAACAGTCCCTATCTCGTTCGTTAACCGGGGACTACCTGTAAATTAAAAAAACGCAAATACATGCACAAATACATGGGACTACCTGTAAATTAAAAAAACGCAAATACATGCGAAATCGCATGCAACTTCATAGGCGTTTTTTTTCTGTGGGGATTCGCTTAGGTATAGTGGAAACAGGCCCTTATTTCACTCAACGTAACAGGATGTTTTTAGCTTTGTTACCAACAGGATGTTTTTAGCTTGTTTCCTTTATTAAAGCAAACCTGTGAGGAAGGAAAGGTTTTTTGTTTTTTTAAATTAGATACTTACAGGGGACCTAAACTGAGAAGGATATGGATTTTTCCTTTTTAAAAAAAAAAGTTGCCTGACTCTCCTGCTGATCCTGTGTCTCTAATACTTGCAGCCACAGCCCCTCAACAAGCATGCAGATCAGGTGCTCTGACTGAAGTCAGACTGGATTAGCTGCATGCTTGTCTCAGGTGTGTGATTCAGCCACTACTGCAGCCAAAGAGATCAGCAGGACTGCCAGGGAACTGGTATTGTTTAAAAAGGAAACATCCATATCCCTCTCAGTTTCGGTTTCCTTTAAAGGGAACCTGAAGTGAGAGTGATATGGAGGCTGCCATATTTATTTCAATTTAAACAATGCACATTGCCTGGCAGTCCTGCTGAGCCTTTGTCTCTAATACTTTTAGCCATACACCCTAAACAAGCATGTAGGCCAGGTGCTCTGACTGAAGACATGTGCTGGTTCCATGTGTGTGATTCAGGCAGTACTGATGCACAACATATCATCAGGACAGCCAGGCAACTGACATTTTATAAAAAGGAAATACATATGGCAGCCTCCATATCCCTCTCACTTCAGATATACTTTAAAGGAGGGATGTGGAGGCTGCCATATTTATTTCCTTTAAAGCAATACCATTTGCCTGGCTATTCTGCTAATCCTCTACCTCTAATGCTTTTAGCCATAGACCCTGAACTAGCATGCATCAGATCAGAAGTTTCTGACATTATTGTCACGTCTGACCAGATTAGCTGCATGCTGGTTTCTGGTGTGACTCAGATGCTACTGCAGCTAAATAGATTAACAGGGCTGCCAGTCAACTGTTATTGTTTAAAATGAAATAAAAATGGCAGCTTCCATATACTTCTAGCTTCAGGTTTGTGAGAACTCTGGATAGTTCAGAGGTTTCCCAGATCCTCCTTAAGCCCGCCACTTCTGTGCAGTACCCTCTGCTTCTTAGTGGCCTTGCTCCCATCCATGTATGAATGTCTGCATATTGCGCATGCACGAATACAGTCCATGCATGCCCGGTAAAACAAAACCACTGGTGCAGTGGTTCTCCTCCGGAAAGCCATGTACAAGCATCTTAGTTTGGCTGGTCATGTGCCGACCGCACCTGCCCAGTATAGATGCGCACTGACAATCCAGAGGCTTTCTTCTAAAGAGGCTATGCTTTAACCACTTTACCCCCGCCCGTACGAATTTCTCCGTCCCTTTTTCCATCCTTTAACCCCCAGGGACGGAGAAATCCGTACTTTCCGTGTTCCCGCCGCTGTCCGCGCTTCCGCTCGTAAACACGCCGCCCGCCGCTAGTAAACACGCCGCCGCCCGCTCGCCCGGAGATCAATGAACGGGAAAATCCATTCCCGTTCGTTGATCTAAGCCTCACAATGATCCGCTGCTCTCCGATGGGCAACGCGATCATTGTGGAAAAAAAACAAACACTCACAGCCTCCTACTACTTCCTGCGAGCGTCCGGAAGGACGCTCGCAGGTGGCAATAAACAAAAAGTTACTGTTGCCATCCTGTGGCCAAATAGTAAAACTACACCCTAAGCATTTTTTACATAGAAGTAAATTAGTTTTACACTAAAAATTAACTCATTACCTCCCACACTCCCCATTTTTTTTTTTTTTGTAATTAAAAAAAAATTAAAAATTTACAATTAAAAAAAAAACACAAATAGTTACCTTAGGGACTGAACTTTTTAAATATTTATGTCAAGAGGGTATAACACTGTTACTTTATAAACTATGGGCTTGTAATTAGGGATGGACGCAAAACTGAAAAAAAATGCACCTTTATTTCCAAATAAAATATTGGCGCCAAACATTCTGATAGGGACATAATTTAAACGGTTTTATAACCGGGACAAAAGGGCAAATACATTTCATGGGTTTTAATTACAGTAGCATGCATTATTTAAAAACTATAATGGCCGAAAACTGAAAAATAATTAATTTTTTCCCACATTTTTCCTATTTTCCCATTAAAACACATTTAGAATAAAATAATTCTTGGCATAATGTCCCACCTAAAGAAAGCCTAATTGGTGGCGGAAAAAACTAGATATAGTTCATTTCATTGCGATAAGTAATGATAAAGTTATAGACGAATGAATGGAAGGAGTGCTGAAAGGTGAAAATTGCTCTCGTGCTCAGGGGGTAAAACCCCTCAGTGGTGAAGTGGTTAAAGTACATTTGTCACTTACCCTTATATACTCGCATATAAGCCGACCGGCGAAGAAGTCAAGACACCCACTTTTCCCTCAGAAACCAGGAAAAAGTGATTGACTCGCATATAAGCCCCCTCCCCAGTAGCGGGATGTGAAGTCAGCGTCCCTTACCTTAGCCAGGTGTGCCCCAAGAATGATACAGCTTTGTTTCAAGATGCCACTAGATGGCGTAATAGATATGAGACACAGTGATTGCCACACAGGAAGAATCCCCGATCACTGCACCATTGACATGTTGCTTGGACGCTCTGCTCCAAAAGCCAGGGGACACAGGTAGTCTTGAGTAGCACACTCTGCACACCATGTTATGGGGGGGGGGGGCAGACATCACAAGGAGCTAGCTGGCAAGAGCAGGATCACTAATGCATGATCCTTACGCTCCTTTGCCAGTAACAAAACCTGCCCCACTACCCGTTCTGCTCCACTGACTCACATATAAGCTTAGGAGGTAACTTTTCAGCACATTTTTTGTGCAGGAAAATGAGCTTATACGGGAGTATATAGGGTACTTGGATTAGTTTGGCTCTGTAAAATCAATAGGCAGAGTGCACACCAGTGTCTCTGGATGTGTGCTTGGCATTTCAGGGACATAAAGGAATGATTTGTATAGTCACACAATGAGCAGAAGTGATACATCATGGGTGGATACTTTAGGGTGAAAGTAAAGGTATGAAATAAACTGTATCCATAGAGCTGTTTTTATGAAGGACATTACTTAGGCAGGTTAGGGTTCACATTTATTAAAACGTTTATGTTATGTAAATGGTGATCACCCCACTTATCATGTATTTCAATGCCATCGCATTTTATTTCCGGTTGTTTGCAATTCTGCGTGTCTGATGTTTTTTGTTGTTGATTTCAGACATCGCTCTCTTCCTTTGAGCTTGGCTTGGAATTAATCATTATCCAATAATCAAATTGAAGGAGGGGGGGGGCTATTGGCTTGCTTTCGAGCTGTAACTGACTTACCCAATTATGTCAGTCGCTTTTATCCCGGGATAATTGTCATGCACTTTTGGTGGCATGGTAGTGTTACTGGCATTTAGTGAATATGTCCCCAAGTCACGTCACTTCGGGCACTCTTTCCATGCATACATGACACACAACAGATGATTTTGCTTGTAGTACTACTTACTTCTCATTTTCTTCTGTCATTTTTTCTAGCTATTGACCTCATACCGCCAGTAAAAGTTGAAGATCTGAAACAGATGAAGGTAAGTTAATGACCTTCGATTGTCTTTTTTCCATAGTGTGTCATGATTATTATCATCTTGTACACAGACCTTGATTTCATAATTCAGAGAGTAGTGTGTAGTACGGTAGAAATGTGATTGGCTGCGCTTATCACTCTACAGTTTGCCTTAAACTGCAGAGATCCGCCACAAACCAACCATTTTTGAGTATAGGTGGACATACATCTGTAGACTTGGCGGCCGATCGACTATCAGATTATTGTTATTGAATCTGATGAAAATCGGTGCCGGCAAGAGCATGCCTGATCAATAATTTGACCAATTTTGTGCAGAAATTGGTCACACGTAGACCATCTCGTGCCGACGCACTCCATCGCGAACACACTGAATCCAGTGCTGGAGACTTGGGCACAGCAGCGCTGGAGCCTTGGGTGCAGCTGGCGCCACCATAGGCCGTAATAGGAACTACGGCTATAGCAGACACAGGGAGTAACTTCAGCGCTGTCAGAAAACGGAGCTGAAGTTGCTTTTAAAACAATAATTCGGCTTCCAGCAATAGCTGGAAGCCGAATTATATCATTCCACCACTATCCATGGCGGCCTGCAGGGGGAATAGTAATTTACATGGCCCGGACTTGTGCAGCAGCAGGATAAGTCATATACTGGCTGTGTCCTGCGCCCAAGTCTCCCGCGCCGATTCCTCTCGTACGCCTACATCGGGTGCGTGGCAGTGACGGCATGCGATAATCGCAAACACCGATTGCGATGGAAACACTCGGCTGCTGTCCCCCCTAATGTTTCATGTCGCCCCTGGTACCGATGCAGTTATACTTTACTTATCACGCTATTCGTGCTGAGAGCCTGTGCCCTATTTCGCATTCTGTCCCCACGCGACTGAGGGCATATAGCACACGGGGCACGTGTGTGATGCACCACGTGCTATACCACCAGAAACCACGTGGGGGTGCAAAAGTACAGTGAGGACACTCAGCACGGCCAGGTTACAGGGAACAAAATGACTGTATGGGAACCAGGCGGGGGGGGGGGGATAAAACATGGGGTGGGTGACACAAGGCCAATTCCCAAAAGAGTTCATGCTAAAATTGAATGGGAATCGGCCTGCGGTTTATGGCAGCCAAGAGATCTCTCTCCTATCGGATTCGATCAGTGAGAGATTTGTCTATTAGTTGTTCAGCCACCAAAAATCACTAGATGTGCATCCACCTTATTCATATTAGACATAAGTCAGGATATGCAAATGAGTAAACATGACTCATTTCAAAGCACTGTTGAAAAATGTAATAGCAGAAGTTTTAGTCAAATCACATGGTCTTCCTTAGCCAATCAGAGGCAGAGATTCCGTTAGAAATCAGCCACTTTATTCCAGCAGTGAACAACGATTCTAGAGTTTGTGTTCCAATCAGATTTTTTTGTTCTTGCACCATGTGCATCAGCTAGGACGCAATTTTCCGGACACTAAGCGCATTTCTCTGCATTACAATAGCTCATGATTGTTAGCTAGATAACTCTCATTTTGGTCCTGATGCACTAATTTGCAGTAATATTACCATTACTACTGGCAGCATATACTGCTATTAGCACAACCCGCGGTACTTGAGTAGCAAGAGCGTTGCAAAGGTAACTAACACATGTTATTAGTAAACCTTGTTACCATAGCGCTACTTGAGTACCTTGGGTCAGACTACTACTGTAACATGCAGTACACTCTGCTGTGAGTTACAGTAATGTTGCTGTGCACTGTCTGCACCTAGCAATATTACTGGACTTTAGTGCAACAACCACATAGCGTGCAACAATACGCTGCAAGCTGTAAGTTTTTTTCCACGCAAAAGTTCGTACTAGAAGCGAACAAGCCTTTGTCGGTCCCAATACGAATTTGCATGCAGAAAACACATATGAAAGTGTGAACTGTACGTTAATTATTTCATGACTACACACGGGGACATTTATCAAGAGTGCCTGAGACAAAATGTTGGTCGGTTTTTAGAAATCTGTGCAGAACTATTGCATCTTAAAGGGAACCTTAACTGAGAGAGGGGTATGGATGTTTCCTTTTAAATAATACCAGTTGCCTGGCAGTCCTGCTGATCTCTTTATCTGCAGTAGATGATGAATCACAGACCTGAAACAAGCATGCAGCTAATCCAGTCTGACTTCAGTCAGAGCATCTGATCTGCAAGCTTGTTCAGGGGGTGTGGCTAAAAGTATTAGAGACACAGGATCAGCAGGAGGGTCGGGCAACTGGTATTATCTTAGAAGGAAAAATCCATATCCTTCTCAGTTTAGGTTCCCTTTAAGAAATCACTACATAGTGCAGATTCCTTCTTAAACTGTTGTAGAAGGAGTTAGGAAGTCTCTCAGACAGTGCAGTGTGTGAGAGAAATTGCCATTGCTGAGGTAACCAACACATCTGCTGTATTGCATCAATGCCCAGCACTGGAAGGGTTAAACACAGAACAGCTTCACAGGACACCTGGCAGCAGGGAGGAGGAGACCTTCACAAATCATGTCTAGCCAGCACTGCTACACTATCTGTAGAACTGCTATTAAAGCGAACCTTAAGTAAAAAAAAAATGACTTTTACTAACCTGGGGCATCCAGTAGCCCCCTGCAGCTGTCCGGTGCCCTCGCCGTGTCCCTCTGATCCTCGTTTCCCCGTCGGCAGCCACTTCCGGTTTCGCCGTCAGGAGCCGACAGGTTGGGAACGCGAGTGATTCTTCGCGTTCCCAGCCACAATTGCGCCCTCTATGCTGCTATAGCATGAAGCATATAGCAGCATAGAGGGGCAATTGTGGCTGGGAACGCGAAGAATCACTCGCGTTCCCAGCCTGACAGCTCCTGACGGCAAAAAACAGAAGTTGCTGCCGGTGGGGACACGAGGATCGGAGGGACACGGCGAGGGCAACGGACATCTGCAGGGGGCTATTGGAAGCCCCAGGTGAGTAAAAGTCATTTTTTTTTTACTGTAGCATCACTTTAAAGTGAACCTAAAGCCGGTTAAAAAAAATGAGATTAACTGACCTGGGGCTTCCCTCAGCCCCCAGGTCAGTTAATCTCATTTTTTTTAACCGGCTTTAGGTTCACTTTAAGCACTTCTTAATCTGCAGCAGTTTAGGGATGGATTTGCACTTTTTTAACTGTAGTGCAGCTCTAGAAATCCACACTAAGCTGCCACTATCATGAAGGATTTGAAAAGCTTCTGATTATCATTCAGAGCAGTTCCTCTGCTGGTTAGAACAGTTTAAGAAGAAAAAACTGTCAGTAATGCTTTGATAAATCTGGGCCACAGTGCCTCTTTTTTAAATGCTGTCATCCCTAAGTAGGTCTTTTGAGAACCCACTTTTACACCTGTGGTCAGTCCATACCTGATGGGGGAGCAGCTGTAGAATTTCCCCTCTCACCTACAGAAGTGGTTACCTAACTGGCCGCAGAGGCAGTTATAGACTTTTTGCTGTCTGAGGCAAACTTGTGAGAATGTGCCAGAGCTGATAACTATAAAAGGGAGTTCTAAGAAATGTTTTAAAATGTTTTACTTTGTGGGTTATTTACTGTAGTTTTTATTTTTGAAGTTTATTTGTTTTGGGCTTTTTTGTGTTTTTTTTTTATGTTTTTTTAGCTCACCTCAACAAATATAATTGGTTCTCCATAGCCACCAACCCCACCTCATAGCACCATGGACCTTCCCACGATAGCAAAATAGCCTTTAATTAGTTTTTTTCCTGAGTTTTCTCCTAGGAGATAGTTTTTGATATTTTGTTTAACTTTTCAGGACTCTGCAATTGCAAAAAGTTCCAAACAGTAGGTGAATAACTGTCAAAATTACTTTGAGTATTTTTCTTGCTTGCTGATGACATAAAGGGCATATTATTAATAAGGTGTTAAAAATATCCCCAAGGAGAAAACTTAAAGAAAACCTGAACTGAAAATTAAAAGTCAAAATAAACATACACAAGTCATACTTACCTCCCGTGTAGTCTACTCCTCAATCTCTTTTTCCTCTCCCGCGTCCTGTTTGTCCACTGCGATCAAGGGAATTCTCTGTCCTACATTTTGAAAATGGCCGTTACCCTATAACAGCTTCCTGGTCAGCACACTGTTAAACTGTAACATCGCCCACTTGAGCCATAGGGAAACATGGACATTACCTGGCACATCAGTTGTCCTATCAGCTTTAACTGACAGCAAATTATATGTAACTGACAGCAACTGATATATTTCAGTTCTGACAAAATATTGTCAGAACTGGAAGGGATCATTGTCAGAAGATAATGGTGAGCTTCTGAGAGGAACTGATGGCAAGGTAACTATGTAATGTTCGTTTGAAGTTACCTCATGTGTTTATTTTAAATAATTTGACTCAGTTCAGGTTCCCTTTAAAATAAAAAGTGACTTGAATAAGGGCCCATATCTTTAACCCTTTAATATCCCTTCTTTAACGATCTCATTTGAGATAACATGGGTTAAGGCAGTGGCAGCCGCCTATACTCGGGCTGCCTAATGCAGAGTGGGCACAGTAAGTGATTTTATGTTTACCTGCTCTGGCCGCAGGATTGACTCTCTTATTCCCCCACTAAGTGGCACTGTAACACTGATATCCTCCTCCATGATATGACATGTGATCAGGATCCGAAGAAGGATATCAGTTTTAGAGCACCCCTCAGTGGGGGAGAAGGGAACCAATCCCAGGCCAGCGAAGGTAACATCAAATCACCCCCTGTGCCCGCTCTGCATTAGGCTGGCGCAGACACATGGGGTAACCGGGAATCGGGAATGAATGTGGTGCCACAGCGCATATCGAGTGGAACAAGCTATGGCCTACTGACAGGCATATACAGAATTTTACACGTTCAAGATTACATTATGTATGCCCAGCATAAATACTCAAATACTCTTTTCTTAAATGCAACACAATTTTGTGAAAATGGTTCTTCTGAAATTAGAATACAGCCTTAAAGGACTACTGTAAAGGGGTAGGGGGAAAAAAGAGTTGAACTTACCCAGGGCTTCTAACGGTCCCCGCAGACGTCATGTGCCCGCGCAGCCATATACAGATGCTCTGGTCCCTGCCTCCAGTTCACTTCTGGAATTTCCGAAAACCACTGCGCCTGGGCAGCCGTGTCCTCGCCCCCAGTGACGTCACCAGGAGCGTACTGTGCAGGCGCAGATCATACTGGGCCTGCGCAATACACTCCTGGTGATGTCAGCAGCGTTTTTCCGACTTTAAAGTCGGAAATTCCAGAAGTGAACAGGAGGTGGGGACCGGAGCAGGGCCGGGCCGAGGCATAGGCTGGAGAGGCTCCAGCCTCAGGGCACAGTGTAGGAGGGGGCGCAGAATTCATTCAGCTGTCATTCCTAATTGTGTTTGAAGCAGAAAGAAATAAAAAAAGGGGATACATGGCAGTGACTGCAAGCCAGATAACTAGATATTAAGGTGTTGGGGAGGTTGTGGGCCCTGTGGCCCTCTTAGTCTAATAGCAATCAGTGTGTGATGGCTGGGGTGGGAGGGACGGAGGGGCGCACTTTGGTGTCTCAGCCTTGGGTGCTGGAGGAGCTTGTCCCGCCTCTGGACCGGAGCATCAGTGAGTGGCTGCACGGGCACAGGATGTCTGCAGGGGACAATTAGAAGCCCCGGGTAAGTTCAACTCTTTCCCCTCCTACCCCCTACAGTAGTCCTTTAACACTGTGTGGTGTTTATCTTAGCCGGCCCACTTGCTTTGCATGACCAATCACACGTCTCTGTTGTATCTAAGTTCCCACCCCTTGTTGATCATTTCTTTGTTGTGCAAAACTGTTGATTCCAAAACAGTTTTCTGCTAATTGTCCACCTACTGTGTTTGCTGTATAAACAGTCAATTCTTGGGATCGATTTTAGGCATACATCAAGCAGCTAAAGAAGCAACAAAAAGAGCTGAACGCACTGAAGAAGAAGCATGCAAAAGTAAGTCATTTGTTTGTAATAACTTTACCAGTTTCTTAATTATTCCTTTGCAGAGCGTGACGTGGCACCTCTCCAGTTATATTGTATCTCATACAGATCGTCGTATGAATGTAGTATTACCATAACAAGGCAAATGCATAGATAAAATAGCTCAAATGGAACAGCAGGCATCTATCACACTTGTACCCCAATGCTAGCATTTCAAACTTGAGCAACAAAAATAACTACATTTTGAATGCAAATTAATAATGTACAGATTCTGTAAACTAGACACTTAAGGTGCCCATTTGGGATGATCAATGAAATGCAAATACTTTCAAATTCATGCAGATTTATGTAAAATTTTATGAACATTTATGCAGCTTGAAAATGGACCAATCAGTTTAAACCTGGGTTGGACTTGATTGGTCCATTTTGAAGCTACATATATTTACATGAAAATTTTTCATAATCCTTCAAGAACTCAGAAATATCAAAAAACTCATTGATCATCCCTAGTGCATATACACTCATTACATCCAAATACTTGCAGATACGACTCATCTGTTGGGAACCGATTCCCCAAAATGTCAGATTGATTGATTTTGACAAAAAAAAAGATCAAAAGTATCAATCGGACAGGATGGAAAATTTAAAACAATCGGTAACAGGGCAAGAGCATTGGCAGATTGATGGCCCATAGCTTTGCACTGCATCAAACATTGCGACTCTGCAGTTTGATCGATTTTCAATAGATTCCCAGGATTCTATTGGAAATTAATCAATGATGAACAGTGGACAGGAATTGATTCCTTCTAAATCGATTCTTTTCAGAAGATCATTGGTTTTGGAATATTGGGTGGAAAACTATAAGTGTATGGCCAGCTTTGCAGTAGATTCTTTATTATACACCTTATTCTCCTAGGCCTTGTCTTGATGATTTCAGCTTAAAGTGTGAGTGAAATACATACAGTTCAACAAAAGTCTTTTACTATAAACAACTTTACAAACAACTACAATTTAAAAAGTTGGAAAGATACGTCTTGGCGTGCAAACGACTATTATACACACAGAACGACTTGACGGATGACTTGACAAACAACTACAAATTTACATATTGTTACTCAACTGGTGAATGACTAAAATGTTCAAGGACCGCCACTCATCTACTAGTATTCACTTTATTGTATCAAGGTTAAAATTAACAACAACGGACCCTCCAACACCCCCCACCTATTAAAACCCTCAAAACCCACACTGGAATTCAAAGGAGCGCTCCTGGTCACAACCATACTCAAAACACCCACATTCATCCACCAAGGATTAATCAATCCACTAACTAGATGAAATGGAGGCTGATATACTGATTTTCAGTCTGCGGTGGCTCAGTCTACTTCAAAAATTCACTCCGGAGTATGATTTCCAGATAGCTAATCCTGCAGTATGGATGCACAGTCCAGAGTTTTAATCTTCAATAACTGCAACATACTTCTGCATAGCCATGTCTTTTAACACTTCCTTATGTGAATATAAGTATACAGTCCCTCTTCTGAACACCATGCCATCATATTACAACCTGGCTTCCGCTCGGCTGGATGATTTCCAAAACAAAGTTTCCCTTCAGCATAAAGGTATTACCTTCTCGCCGCCGATTCTAATGGCAAGGACTTCCTTCTGCGGCGTCCCGCAGTGTACAGGTACCTGTATTCGTGACTGTTTGCCGGCTGACCGTGTATCACGCATCCCTTCGTATGGACGCCAGTGCTGCTCCTCGTGTCCAACGTGTAGGCCACGCCCACATACGCGTTACGCCCACCAACGTGAGCTTCGTCAGTGTGATGACGCTGTGGCTGGGTGATTGTGGGAACACCCTCTTCTTCTTATGAGGGTGGGATTTTTATACTTTATTGAATTGTCCTAGTACCATGGCGTATGTTTTAGGGTCAGAAATTGATTCTGATATATCATCTGCATTTCAGAAAACCAGTAAAGAAAGTCAGGATGACCTTAAGGATCTGAAAAGATTATTTAGGATGCATAAAAAATTGTTATTAAAACACCTAAGACGCAAGTGGAGTGTCCAGACCATGCAATCTTATGTGGATAAGGGGGTAGTACCCTGGGGAATGAGAAATAGGTTTGTTCCAGCAGGACACTTAAGAAACCCCCGTTTTATGACTAAGTGGAAAAAGATGGCAATTGAAAATGATTTAAATGTGATGCGTATAATGATTGAGGAAGAAACCATTCAACTTGATACGCTAAAATCAGAAACGGCAGAAAGTATAGCACATTTGGAATGTCATAGATCTCATGCAGAATTTGCAAAATTGAATGACATGGTTAAACGAGAGGTGGAGGTGACTCAAAAAAAGATTAAGATGGTTAAACAGAATAAATTCCAGATTGATGTCAGTGAATGGAAGGACGGGGAATTCTACAATTGCAGTTATGGTAGAGCGAGATCTAGATCGAGGAGCAGAGGGAGGAGACCCCAGGAAGATGATACCCCCGATAGTTCACCTACCACTTCAGGAAAATCTATTTCTTTTTTAGGAGATGGAGAGGAAACAGGAGAGGAAGAAGAAGAAGAAAGAGAGGAAAGGGTAGGAAAACCAGACAGGAATGCGATGAGGGGGAGGGGAAGAGGTCAGAGAGGGAGGAGGAAGTGGGACAAAGAAATACAGCCCATTTTAAAGAAGAGAGTACAACCGGACAGGAAAGGCAAAACGCACAGGGAATAGATGAGAATGGAGAACCTGAAGACAGAGAGGATAAAAATAATATTGTGAATTTGACTAAATTTGAGTTAAGGGAGCAGCACATTTCAGTGCTAAATAAAGGATTATCCTTCTCGCCTGTTGTAGGTGGGGATCCCTTTGATACTTATAAGGATTTTCAGTTTTTTCTAAGGAATGTTTTGTTTAAGAAAATGTTTGTTAACAAAGAGAATATGTCCTCTCGGCCTGAAGAGACTCCAGAATCTGAACCCATAGTTAGATCCGTAGTGGAGAGGTCACTTCTGAGGGATCTAGAAGGGTTGATAGATGAAGGAAGCCCCATCCCCATGGTGTCGCAGGAAGGTAAGGATAATGGTGTTGTCTATTCTGACCTCAAAAAACGGTCAAGGTACATGCCTCCACTCTCCATGGACAAGAACATTAAAGTATTCTCTGAATTGGTCAGTCGAGATCTTGAATCTATACATTGGGGACCCAGGTTTGATAACCTATCCCCCTTGGAGAGACAGGCAGTCCTTGAATTAAAAGAGGCAGATGACATCATTATCCGAGGAAGTGATAAGGGGGGAAACATCGTACTATGGAGTAAAGAAGCATATTTTGAAGAAATGAATAGACAGCTTAATTGCAATGATACATATACGAAGCTACGTGATAACCCATTCCCGGGGATAATTAAGAAAAGAGATGAGATTTTAGAACAGGCTATGGAGGAGGGATCAATATCTGCAGCTGAATATAATTTTATGAAGTTACAACATTATAAAATCCCAGTACTGTATTTAATACCAAAAGTTCACAAAAATAGGGACAATCCCCCGGGAAGGCCCATAGTAGCTGCAATAGATGGACCGTTAGAGAAGGTTGGGGTCTTCATAGACGAGAACCTAAAGGGCTTAGTGGAAGAGCTACCATCTTTTATTAAAGACACCACTGAGTTGTTGAACCTAATTAGAGATTTTCAAATGGAAGACGATGATTTGTTAGTGAGTGTAGACATAGAATCCCTATATACTTCAGTCCCTCATGAGGTAGGAATTGAGGCAGTAAGGTATTTCTTGGCACAATATAGAGGATGGATGTCTAATAGAAATTGTACAGTAATTGAATTATTGAAGTTAGTCTTGCAGGAAAACTGTTTCATGGCAGATAGGTCGATGTACCGACAGACAAGGGGGACGTCGATGGGGGCAGCGTGCGCACCAGCCTATGCATGTCTGCATCTGGGGGCATGGGAAAGAGGTGATGTGTATACCCATCCCATGTTTGGGGCGCACGCTGCCCTCTGGCTTCGTTACATAGACGACGTCTTCCTTGTCTGGAGGGGACCAAGGAAAAATCTGGAGATATTTCTGGAGGATTTAAATGTAAACTCCAGAAATTTAAGAGTAACATACAGTATAGAAAGTGAGAGGTTATCTTTTTTAGATGTGATGATAAGGAAGAAAGATAGAAGACTACAGACAACTGTTTTCAGAAAAGATACGGCAGGAAACACATATCTTCATGCCTCAAGCTTTCACCCAAGGAGTCAAAAGTGGGGTATCCCCTATGGACAGCTCGTGAGGGTACGCCGAAATTGCTCGGAAGAGGAAGAGTTTGGGCTAGAAGTAAATAAAACGTGTGAACGGTTTAGGAAACGTGGATATCCTGAACAGGTTCTAGACAATGCCAGAGAGCGTGTTGGTGCAATTAACCGTGACGACGTTCTGAGAAAGAAACAAAAAAGAAAAAATGATGGGCAGGGGAAAGTGAGATTCATAACCACATATGGGTCTCACTGGCCCCAACTCAGGAAGGTGCTTGAAAAGCACTGGCATGTGCTAAGTCTGGACCCAGATCTGTTGAAGATTGTGGGTCCATATCCGTTGCTGACTCCACGGAGGGCCCCAAATCTTAAGGACACTTTGGTGAGGGCTGAGGTTCACTCTAAAAGTATTGATCCCAATTGGGGAAGGGGATTTTTAGGCCCCATCCCAAATGGGATGTTCCCATGTGGATCCTGCAGGTATTGCAGGCTAGTAGAAAAAACAAACGAGTTTGAGAATGCAAAGGGGAACAAAAAGTATGATATCAGAAATTTTGTGAACTGCAATTCAGAAGGTGTAATTTACATGATTACCTGCCCATGTGGACTGAAGTATATAGGGAAAACAAAAAGGAAGATAAAAGAGAGAATTGGTGAGCATGTAGGTAATATAACTGCTGTTGATGAAAAAAGCCCATTGGGTACACATTTCGCAATATTCCATGATAGTAATCCAGACTGTCTAAGGTACAAATGCATAATTAAACCAAAAATAAGCACAAGGGGTGGGGACTTTGAAAAATTATTGTACCAGATAGAGAGTAGGTGGATTTATACTTTGGGAACACTGATCCCACGAGGATTAAATTCTGAATTAAACCTGGTTCATTTTTTGAAAGAATATGGGTAGGTTTGGTCTTTGATTAAGCCAGACCTGTCTTAAGTTTACCCCCATCTATGAATAGTGGGATTGGCGGAGGTTGATTGGCATACAAAGACAAGTCTGGATTGCAGGGATGCTGGGAAGTGTAGACAAGTGTGATGCCAATGTCTGAGTGAGAATAGCAAAGAGAGGTACAAACAGGATATGAGAAAAAACTATATTGTAGTATGCAAGAAGGATATATGACTGAAAATTGTAGATTATGGGTGTGGAGGAAGAAAAAATCGATGGGCGAAAAATAGCCTCACACATACGTGGAAGAGTGATGATTCTGGTATAATGACAGAATTATTAAAGAAAGGGGTATGAAAACAACCTTACTATTAACAGTAATAAATCCTGTGCATATGAGAGGCAGTGACATGAGGCATTGATTAACAAAAAACCTATGGGGCTCTATTTGAATAAATATGGACTATACCTCCTTAAATTCAAAGTATGTGAAACTGAAACGCAAAAAACATCTAGAGCGCAGAATCAAAGTGAACCCAAAGAGAGGCGTGGATATAGGACATTCATGTTTTTAAAAGGAAGAGGGTGTTCCCACAATCACCCAGCCACAGCGTCATCACACTGACGAAGCTCACGTTGGTGGGCGTAACGCGTATGTGGGCGTGGCCTACACGCTGGACACGAGGAGCAGCACTGGCGTCCATACGAAGGGATGCGTGATACACGGTCAGCCGGCAAACAGTCACGAATACAGGTACCTGTACACTGCGGGACGCCGCAGAAGGAAGTCCTTGCCATTAGAATCGGCGGCGAGAAGGTAATACCTTTATGCTGAAGGGAAACTTTGTTTTGGAAATCATCCAGCCGAGCGGAAGCCAGATTGTAATATGATGGCATGGTGTTCAGAAGAGGGACTGTATACTTATATTCACATAAGGAAGTGTTAAAAGACATGGCTATGCAGAAGTATGTTGCAGTTATTGAAGATTAAAACTCTGGACTGTGCATCCATACTGCAGGATTAGCTATCTGGAAATCATACTCCGGAGTGAATTTTTGAAGTAGACTGAGCCACCGCAGACTGAAAATCAGTATATCAGCCTCCATTTCATCTAGTTAGTGGATTGATTAATCCTTGGTGGATGAATGTGGGTGTTTTGAGTATGGTTGTGACCAGGAGCGCTCCTTTGAATTCCAGTGTGGGTTTTGAGTGTTTTAATAGGTGGGGGGTGTTGGAGGGTCCGTTGTTGTTAATTTTAACCTTGATACAATAAAGTGAATACTAGTAGATGAGTGGCGATCCTTGAATTTTGTGCTGATCGATTGATATTGGTCCTGCCTTCCCTCACATTAAAGAGTAACTGTCAGGCTGCAGAAGCTAATTTAAACCTCTATTCTCCTGTGTTAAACAGTTTAGAAGGAAGCTCAAAAGCCATTAGTGAAGATAAACATTTCAGTTACCTTTGATGTGTGCTTATCTTAAAGTCTGTTATAGACCCATAAAGACGCAAGCCGCAGCTAAACTGCAAAGCATTCTGGGGCCCTCCCCTCGGCTGCTAATGAGACGGTACAGGAGCTTCTAATCAGTCCAGCGCGAAGCACTGATAAATCTCGGGGCAGAGTACACTGCAGGACTCAGCTATTGTTCCTAGCCACATGGCTCATTAATATTCACTGCACACCGTGTTGTTCAAGAACGAGCTTATCTGTGATCAGAAGCAGGCAGGACATGACGACACATTTGGCTTCACAAACATGGAGCCTGCCATGAGCTGTCAGGAGCATCTATCTCTGCATATACTATATACAAATTCTGTGAAATCCAAACGTGGACAGTGAAATGCATATGTAATGTAAGTACAGCCAATCTTTAGCTACTGATATATGTGTTTATTTTCTCTGAGACCCTATACCTAACAGCTCCTCTTTAAGTGAGGTTTACTAGTGGAATTACGATCTGTGCGGCAGATTTATCAATATTGCTGAATGACTAAAATGTTCTAGTTAGTAATGGAAGTCATTGAAAAGTCATAGCAGTCATAGCAGCTGTACGTATTGCCATGTTGGACACAACTTCTCTCGGTCGTTCGTCAAGTCAATCCAACAGTTGGATTAACCTGAGCTGCAGCTTATCAATTGTTGGTCGCCTCTTATCAGTGATAATGCCTTGTCGTTTGCATGTCTTTTACTTGACAAAAATCGCCCAACTTCTTCAAGTCGTTTGATATTCGTGCATTTAAAAGACTTTTGTTGAGCGTGTGTATGAGCCTTTAGAAATGTAACTCTTCAGGATAGTGCCATCTCTGGTAGCAATTCTGCATCATTTGCCCTCTAGGGATACCTGACTCATTGATGTTCATTTACAAATGATAATCAACTGATTGCTCTGCATATAGTATCTCTTTTCTAATGATCCATTCACATGTTCTCTCTAATCTACTTTAAGAATCATTTGTTCTGAAATCTTTTAGGAAGGTCTTACTGAGGTTGTACATATAATATGTTTTTATGGGATACCAATGTTAATATTGTATTTATATGTTATCGAATGCACACATTTTCTACAATAGAGTCACAGATATAGCACATTTTGATGACCTGGACACTTCGTCCCTTCTAGATGCACTGCACAGCATCACCTGATGTATAACACTATCTTAGGTCTTTCGCCGTAGAACGGCGGAACTCCGCCCCCTCACCCCCGACCTTTCCCTGTCACAACTCTACACCAATGAGACGGCGCCGGAGGCGGGGACGAAAGGTCCTATACAGGAGGCTTCCCGGCGCCGTCTCTTCACGGACACGCATGTGAGCAAGCGCCCGAGCGGCGTGAAACGGCTGTAGTGCCGTCCGCATCTTCCCCTGGTCACCTCTCCCTTCCACACCGCCTCAACTTCAAGCACACAGGTTTGGCACCTTCTTTTTGCGTATGTCAAGGCTGTTCATATTTTTGACTGAGGAACGAAATAAATCTTTGGAACTGTTTATGATACAGGTGCACAGTATCCTCCTTTACATGTACTGTACTTGTTTTTGGTGCCCTGCACAAAATTACTTGCTGCACATTTCATAGCTCTTCCTGCATGTCCCAGTGAAGTGGTTGGAACAATAATAAGGTGTAGGAATCGCATGTTGCATGTGATGCATAGCACCCTCGGAAGCTAGGCCATTAATCCCCAAGTCCAAGCATATGAGTGCCAGATCTCAAGCTATCCTGCTATACTGTACCAGTTTCAAGTGTGTCCGGATCTAGAGCACCAGGTGCATCCATGAATGTGGAGAGGGGGACATCGGAGGACAACCCTGCGGAATTGGAGAGTGACACGGATTCCTCTCTGGATTTTCCATTAATTAGTCAGGGTGTCACAGAAGGCCGAGAGGGAGCTAGTTCCTTTTTTAGCTGCAGTGCAAGCCCAGCTCCAGCTAACAGGGATGTGGTGACCAGGGTGTTGGAGTTGAGATTGGGAGGGCTGTGTGAGAAAGAGACCAAACTTTTCTGGACAGCCACCACTTTGAACAAGTATAAGGAGGAAGGCTACATTGCAAGGGGCTTTAGGTCCTACAGAGAACCGTCAGAGTACAGAGACGATAGGAAATTTGTGGAGAAGTGGGAGACTGCGCATTTAAATTACTGCAAGACTTTGCAAGAAATCGTTAGAGAACGAACAATAGAGGAACATAATAAGATTTCCGGAGAACTCCAGGAGACCAGGGAACAACTACAAGAAGTAGCCTCAGAGGAGAACTTCACAGCAATTATTGCAAAAATCGAGAAAAAGATCTTGCCGATCCAAAACGAGCTTAAGGCTAGGAAACTTAAAAAGTTCCACCGTGATCGAGACGACTTCAGGAAAGGCAGAATCTTTTATTGGGGACAGGGAGGCACACCACAACGGGGGACCAAGCCAAGAAAAGGCAAGGGCTATTGGACCACAGATTCCGGTTCGGATTCAGAGGAAGACGGCAGTAATACCAGTAATAATAAGAAACCGGATAGGAAGCCGAAACCTAAACATCCTAGGAAAAAGAAGGGGGACTATAATCGAGACCCAAAGGCCAAACCCAGTCAGCCGAAACCATGTGCCTCCACCCCTTTAGGCGGGGAGTCCGCAGAGGAGGAAGACACAGACACTGGGAGAAACGTAACCTGGGACTCACCTGTGGCCACCAGGAGCCATTACAGCCACAGCAATGTCAAACGAAAGAGGACAAAGGAGTAAGAACGCCCGCAGAATCAGGAATCCAACAATGTTCAGAGGGAGAACTCCAGGTGGTCAATTTAACCAACCAGACTATTCCTGAAAGCTGCATTGCCCTCTTAAAGAAGGGTCTGGGATTTTCACCTGTACAGAATTTTGATTATGTGGACTTCTTTGTTGACCTATATAAGGCCACCAGGAAGATGATGATCACCCAACTTTACAAAAGCGGGGAGGGGACGCTCCAAGGACGGAATGATGGAGGCCCAACATCGGTGGAGAGTCCCTTATCCACCCTCGGGTTTAGCCCCGAGGTGGACTGGGACGCCACCGAGATAGAGGCACTCCGGATACTAGAGGAGCTGTGGGAGGAGGGAGGTTCCTGTGATGTGGAGGAGAGACAGGCACCTTTATCAAACCTGTCCCTGGGTAACCCCACTGACTTTCGAGCATGCAGGTCCACACGGCCCATACCCATTCCCCCCGGTTCCCCGATCGATCAGTTTTTTCACCAGGTCGCGTCGGAGATGAAAGCTACGTGTTACAACCAGGCCCCCGATAATTTAAATAAGACCGATAAAGCCGCCATTAGGTGGCTAAGGCAACGCCGTGACCTGGTGATAAAGCAGGCGGACAAAGGGGGGAATGTGGTGATCATGTCCAGTGAGTTTTACACAAATGAGGCCCATAGGCAACTAAACAACACTGAGTTTTATCAGAGACTGGGAGGCAATCCCACCCTAAAGTACCAGGCCAGCCTCCGTTCCTTGTTAAGACAGGGGGTGGAGAAAGGGTACATGTCACAGAGATTGGCAGTTGACCTGCTTCCCATGTCTCCCCGAAGTCCTGTGTGGTACCATCTTCCCAAGTTGCACAAGTCTTCAGAGAGCCCCCCAGGGAGACCAATCGTCTCGGGGTGCGGCTCCCTGACAGAACGTCTGTCCCGGTTCCTTGACCACCTACTACGCCCCCTGCTCCGGGGGGTCCCATCCTACCTGGCGGATACACTCGACACAATTAACTTGGTCGAGAAAATCCTGTGGAGAAGTGACTACAAAATGGCCACCATAGACGTGGAAAGTCTCTATAGTAGGATACCCCATGAGGGGGGCCTGGGGGCGGTTCGAAGGTACCTGGACAGAACAAGCAAGGACGAGGGGTACAAGGATTTTCTTTGTGATTGTCTAAATTTCGTATTGACACATAATGCTTTTATGTTCGATGGAAGATGGTACCACCAGAGGTCGGGGACAGCCATGGGAACCTCTGTGGCATGTACCTATGCAGGTCTTTTTCTGGGGGCATGGGAGGAGGACTACGTACACAACCCCAGAAATCCATTCAGACAGAATATAAAGACCTGGGCCAGGTATGTGGACGATGTGCTGGTCGTGTGGCAGGGAGACCAGGAGGAGTTTAGTGCCTTCATGAGTTACCTCAATGATAATCAGGTGAATATGCGCTTTACGTCAGAGGTAGGCGAGCAATCCATCAGTTTTCTGGATCTGAGGATTAGGCCCAATGGGGCCAACCTAGCCTGTGAGGGGTACAGGAAGGACACGGCTGTGAACTCCCTTCTTCACAGACATAGCTTCCATCCTAAGCATGTCAAGACCTCCCTGCCATACGGCCAGTACCTGCGTCTAAGACGAAATAACTCCAACATGGAGACTTTCGAGGTACAGGCACGGGAACTTACTGCAAGACTTGAAGCCAGAAATTACGACAGGCACTGCTTGGAGGAAGCCCAGGATAGGGCAAGAAAAATGAATAGGAACTCCCTCCTCCTGAGAGGCTCGGGGAGTCGAAAAAATAATAAGAAAAGTAACTTAACTCTCACTTTCGACTTCACCCCGATGTCAGCAAAGTTGACCCAAATCATAAAAAAGAATTGGGGGGTAGTGACGAGAGATCCAGCCCTCCACAAGGTGTTTCCGGACCCCCCCAGAGTTGTGTTTAGAAGGGCCCCCACCTTGGGGGACACCCTAATCCGAAGCGAATACCGCTCACCCCCTATTAGGAATTGGCTTTCGGACAACCGTCCGAAGGGCAACTATAAGTGCGGCCACTGTGACTTCTGTGCCAATATGTGGGAGGGCACAAACTATCGCCTGGGAGGCCTACAGTGGGAAGTGAGGGCTTTCATCACTTGTCAGACCAAATTTGTCTCCTATGTGGTATTCTGCCCCTGCCTCTTCTACTATGTTGGAAAAACAACTCGCCCCCTTAAAGAAAGGGTAGGTGAGCATTTTAATTCGATCAAATCGGGCAAGGGTAGTCCCAGACTGATTGAGCATGTGAGGGAGGCTCATGGTGGGAGGGCAAGATGCCTAAGATTCGCAGGTCTCCTACATGTTGCCCCGTCAGGGAGAGGGGGTGACCGTGACCGGGAATTAACCAGACGAGAATCACGGGTCATCTTGCGCTCCGAAGCCATGGGACCTCTGGGCCTGAATGATAGACTAGAGCTGGCGTGTTTCCTTGAACCTTAGGGCTCCTGGTGTCCCCCTTCCTTTTCTCCTTCTTGAGGTACCCTATATCTCCGCCTAGTGAATGTTTCTCCCTGAAGGTTCTGATTCCGGGTTCTTCCTTTTGGTTTTTCCTCTTTTTTTCTCCTTCGGGTGCGTTTGGGGGTGGCGACTTGTGAGCCTCTCACTAGGTGTGGGCAGATGTGAACGCCAATATGGGGTGAATGACTGTCCGCACGAGCGGCATACAGGTACCATAAATATTAAAAATAATAAATACATAACGCATAGGTAATGCAACAGAGGTCCCCAATAGGTGGGCCTGTATGGATCCACATAGGATCCAATAAAACATATAATGGATAGTATAAAAAAATTGTCCCTTGGTTTGGGTGCCTGATGCGGCCCGATGCGGACAGCCGACTGCGGGGGTGAATTTATCCGCCTTTGGGTGAGTCGAGGAACCTAGGGTCTTTGGCACCCCTGAAATCTAAGAATCAATAAAGTTCTTCCCCACATACGATAGGTGAGATGGTGTTGGGACCTGGCCCCCTTTGGGATGCCTTTGGAGGACCCCAAACACACCCCCCCCCCCTTTTTCTCTCCTCCTCTCCTCTTTTTCCTTTCCCCTCCTACTCCTCTAGTGTCTCGCTTGTACTTTCCAATATCCAATAGTGGGGACAAAGGATGCCCCCACAACAATGAGATGTGTGAGCCTGCTCCCTACCAATATGAGCATGAAGCACCTTAGTGTAGCAATAGTGTAGTCCTTTTTCCTCCTTCCCTTTCGTTCATAAGGATATGACAGGGATAAGGGTGAATATAACCCATAGGGTCTCTAAGTTCCCACACAGCCCTCCCGATCTTTTTTAATGGGGTTTTTTTCGGGTTTGGGGGTCCCCATACGGGGTGTTCTTATCAGATCAAATAAAGGAATCAATTTTATATTTTAGAGATAGAACAGGCGGGTATAATGTCATATCCTCAGGTATATGGTGTGGACAGATGTCAATTTGCACAGAGCACGGCTATATGCCTCCCTTTATAGACACAATGAATTGTTTTTATGGGATACCAATGTTAATATTGTATTTATATGTTATCGAATGCACACATTTTCTACAATAGAGTCACAGATATAGCACATTTTGATGACCTGGACACTTCGTCCCTTCTAGATGCACTGCACAGCATCACCTGATGTATAACACTATCTTAGGTCTTTCGCCGTAGAACGGCGGAACTCCGCCCCCTCACCCCCGACCTTTCCCTGTCACAACTCTACACCAATGAGACGGCGCCGGAGGCGGGGACGAAAGGTCCTATACAGGAGGCTTCCCGGCGCCGTCTCTTCACGGACACGCATGTGAGCAAGCGCCCGAGCGGCGTGAAACGGCTGTAGTGCCGTCCGCATCTTCCCCTGGTCACCTCTCCCTTCCACACCGCCTCAACTTCAAGCACACAGGTTTGGCACCTTCTTTTTGCGTATGTCAAGGCTGTTCATATTTTTGACTGAGGAACGAAATAAATCTTTGGAACTGTTTATGATACAGGTGCACAGTATCCTCCTTTACATGTACTGTTGTACATATAAAGGTGGCCACACACGATACAATAAAATGATCGAATTTTATGGCAATTCGATAAAAACGATCGGATCTCTTGGAAAAATCGAAAGCTTTTTTTCATTCGACTGAAAAATCCGAACGGATTTCCAGTTTTCTTAGATTTTTATCGATCCGGAATGCCAGACATTTTTCTTCAATCTTTCTAAAGATTGTATGGTGTGTGTTAGATTGTCAGTTTATCAATATACACACCCTAGCAATTTTGTCAGAGTTTCCAATCAGTTTTAGCATAATTGGGGAAAAATGTAACATAGGTGTGTGGTGCATTGGTCATATTTTTGAAATGTTACAATCAGTCAGAAAAATGTATTGCAATTCTTAAATTGAACAGATACTTAAATTGTATGGTGTGTGGCCCCCTTTAGTGTGATCATAAAACAACAGACTTTACTCTCTGTAAGTACATAACAGCCTGCTGTATAACGCTGTACTGGACAACAGAAAGGAGGGTAGGTGGTATGACATTGACTAGTCTGAATTCATATGTGACTCACAGCTAGGCTGGAAAGACTGACAGCACTTGTGCATCTTTAGCTGCCCTTTTCATCTTCTGCACACACACTTCCTGGTCAAAATGTCTATAGATGGCAAAGAGGGCAGAAATGCTAATGATTTTGCATTGAATATGTGCACTTCTGATGATACTTAGCCGTTTAGTAGCTGTGCATCATTGCAGTTTACTTCATCCATCTTCCAAATTAAGACCAAAGCCATAGAAAGTTCACTGCCATTAAGAATTGCGATTTATTTACAGATTTTAGTTCGATTTTTAACAATTTCTAAAATGCTGGACAAGGTAGACGTTGTTTCCACTCCAGAGCCCCGAAGATCTGTGAAGACGCAACAGGAAATCATTTATGAAAACTTGTCCAAATGAATTAACGAATTGTATGACCAGGCTGGTTTTAAAGTACACCTGTAACAAAAAAAAAACAGCCCCTTTGGGGTACTTACCTCGGGAGGGGGAAGCCTCTGGATCTTAATGAGGCTTCCCTCATTCCTCTTCAGCCTCAGGGATCTAGCGCTGGCTCCCCCGAAATTTCCTCTGACAAGCACTGTGCAGGCGCAGTAGCATGCGCAATATTTATCTTCAGGGCTACTGTGCAGGTGTAGTAAAAGCTCTCTGCTCGGGCTACAACAGAAATAGCCGAGCCAGGTCAGGTCTGCTCAACTGCACAGGCTATTTCACCAGAGCCAGATTAGACAGCTTCTACTGTTCCTCGCTGGAGCCCAAAAGGTAAATATTGCTGCACATGGAGTTCAGGGGCTTTCTGCACTGGATCTAGGAGGGTGAAGAGGACAGGGAAAGCCTCATTTGGATGCAGTGGCTTCCCTCTCCCGAGTTAAAGTAAACCAAAGATCTAAAAATAGTAAGAATCAATACTTACCCCGGGCTTCCTCCAGCCTCATAAAAATGTCTAAGTCCCTCTGTGTCTTCCCACAGTCTGCCGTTCAGCCCCAGTAACAGGCTCAGTTGGGTCCAGTCTGGGTCTTCTGTGCATACACAAGAGGTCCATGCATGCGCAGAAGACCCAGGATGGACCAGAGTGAGCCTGTTACTGGGGCTGATCACGGCTGAATGGCAGATCGCGGGAGGACACTGAGGGACTCAGACGTGTTTATGAGGCTGGAGGAAGCCCAGAGTAAGTATTGATTTTTGCTATTTTTAGATCTCTGATACACTTTAAGTACCCACATAGGGGCTGCTTTTTATTACAGATTTCCTTTAAGTACACCCCCACAGTTTTTCTTTACATTACTAGTATAGCTTTAAATAAATGTATTTTGGGTTTTTTTAATGATGTCTTTAACTCTGGTGGGGAAATGTTCTCTCTACTTGTATCTCTTTCAGCATCTGAAAAGAAAGGGAACCGACTTCCAAAATTGTTTAGCTGTCAACGAAACAGGCATTTGTCTCCTATTGGGAATATGTCTTCCCAGCTTATTTTACTGCCAAATCTGTACTGTCATGGCGAAATTGTGACAGTTGGGATGAATGCGTTTTGTTTGTTCTTATATTTTCTAGTTTTGTTAGGCCTTGAAAAACCATGCCCCCCCCCCACACACACACACACACATACACACTCACACCCCCAGAGGAACGGGGGAAAATAGCTGGGACACATTTACCACTAGTCACATGACGACAGGCAGCACATAACATACACAATGTTCTATTTTTACATGTATTTTACATTTTAGCCAACTCACTGCAGCTACCAGACATTTGTACTGAAGTCCAGTAGCGGAATGTGGGAGATCGGGTGTGCAGGTTGCTGTATGGCTCTATAAACGCAGATCACACAGCAGGAAGTGTGCTATAGTGTCTCAGCCCAGTCATGTTCATGAGAGCTCAGCCAAAAACCTTCTTACAGGATGTGACATCACAGGTTTAAAAAAGAACAGACAGCTTCCTTTTGTTAACAGAAAACTTATACCCAGCATTTCCTCCAACTGTGTGCTCTGTATATAAGTGCATCATGGGGCTTCCTTACCCTCTACTGTCCTGACCCGGGCTGGAATTATAGAACCATGTGCTCTCTTTATCTCTGAATGATGCTATTAACTCCTATACTTTATTCTCTGTGTTTTGTCTTGAGGCCATCATCACCTGAACATAGCCCTGGAAAGGTTTATATGATAAGCAGTACACTAGGAATGAAGGATCTGTAATCTAAACAAAGTTTACACTGCAGGACGCAGTATCAAGTAATGCATGTGCCACCTGGTGGCGACAGACACCGGCCAGAAGTTGTTTCGGACAATAATAAGTCCATCTTCAAACCAAAGTAAAGTACACTGAAATGTAAATACACTGCACTATACATGCATAGACATATGACTATGGTAGGGATTCGATTGTGAGCCCCTCTGAGGGACAGTTAAGAGCAGAGGGGTATCTAGAGGGGTACAGACATGGCTTGTGCCATGGGCGCCAAAGCACCGCCTGCTCCTGTGCCTCCATGCCTGCCCCCGTGCCTCCCGTCACTCAGACCTCTGATCAGATTATTTCTGTTATCTGGCGAACATAGCTATATAATTTATGTGATGGCACACTTGGCTTAGTGTTAGAAAAGAGAACAGAGAGGGAATAAAGAAATATATTTTTTTTGAAAAACTAACTTCAGCAATATCCCGAGTCAAAAAACACAGGCAACCATAACACATGTAGGCGAGAAAGGATGCTGTTTTAAAGGGGAAGGGGGCTCTGACTGGGGGGTAGCAATTTCAGTGTTTGCCATAGGCTCTATAATACCCAGATCTGCCCCAGTTAAGTCACAAAACTATATATAAATAATAATAACTAGCCAACCCGCGTCGTAGCATACGCCGCATCTATCTATCTAATAGAGTACGTGCCTCAACCTTGAAGCAAGAAGAAGTAGGCTTTCCATGAGAAAATGTATGCATGCTCAAACACCAAGTTTAACCCTAGCAAGTCTGGCTTTGCAAATCCGGCCTAATTGGCTATTCATGAGGCAATGCTCATGCAAATATGCATTTGCTTTCGCATGCCAAACTATGCAGGGTCAAAAAACCAATACTGCAAAGTGCTCTCTCGCTGCCTGGGAACTACAGCGGCACCCCGGAGTGGGAGGCTGGGTGGCGCAGCCGCCCCCCCCCCCCCCAAGCGTGGCCAGCGCTGGGGAGAGCCGTCCGCACCCACCTCCTAATATTAAAAACAGCCACTTACCTTAACGTCCATTGGGTTCTGCTACATGCGCATTAATTTTCTCATGGAAAGCATTTTGTGCAGTTTGTATCCTTTGGAGGCAGGTGGTGGATGGCTTGCTCCAGTGGTGTGAACCCTGGAGTGAGTGCGCCTGTCCTCCCCCCCCCCCCCCCCCCCCTGGAGTGCTGTATGTGAGCCAGCCCTGAGCTCTAAAGCTCAGGGTGACCCATGCTTCTCTCCTTTCTCATGTGGTGCCCCCAAATTAATGCGCATGTAGCAGAACGCAATGGACGTTAAGGTAAGTGCCTGTTTTTAATATTGGGAGGTGGGTGCAGACGGCTCTCCCCGGCGCTGGCCACACTTGGGGGGGGGGGGGTTGTCCACGCCACCCAGCCTCCCCCTCCGGGGTGCCGCTGTGGTTTCCAGGCAGTGAGAGAGCCTGGGACCCTGCGGTCCCCCCAGTTGTATAAAAAGGGGGCATTGGAAATCCTCCCCGTGGCGCTCCTGGAGGCCTGGAGCACACCAAAAACTGCTAGCAGATGCGCAAAATGCTAGCAGATTTTTAAACACTTTTTCTTATTTTTCTGTAGCATTTCACCTAGCATTTTGCGGTTTTGTAAAGCGTTTTTGGTGTAGTAGATTTCATATATTGTTACAGTAAAGCTGTTACTGAACAGCTTCTGTAACAAAAACGCCTGCAAAACCGCTCTGAACTGCCGTTTTTCAGAGCGGTTTGCGTTTTTCCTATACTTTACATTGGAGGCAGAAACGCCTCCGCAATCCAAAAAATGCCTCACCTCGGGAGTATGCGTTTCAGCAAAACGCCTCCCGCTCTGGTGTGCAGCAGCCCATTGAAATACATTACCCAAGCGTATCCGCAGCCGCAAGTGGATCGCAAAACGCTGCCGAACCGCTCTGGTGTGCACTAAGCCGGATAGTGCTAATGTAGCATGTAGCAGGGTGACTGCTTTGTGGTATTGGTTTGTGCATGCATTTGCATGAGCATTGCCTCATGAATAGCCAATTAGGCCAGATTTGCAATGTCAGACTTGCTAGGGTAAGGCCTCTTTTCCATGGACTGTGAATAGGCAGTGAAATGGCTCTCAAACTCTCACAACTGCTCACTGCTGCCTGGTAACTGCTCGCTGCTGCCTGGTAACTGCTCGCTGCTGCCTGGTAACTGCTTGCTGCTGCCTAGTAACTGCTTGCTGCTGCCTGGTAACTGCTTGCTGCTGCCTGGTAACTGCTTGCTGCTGCCTGGTAACTGCTCACTGATGCCTGGTAACTGCTTGTTGCTGCCTGGTAACTGCTTGCTGCTGCCTGGTAACTGCTTGCTGCTGCCTGGTAACTGCTTGCTGCTGCCTGGTAACTGCTTGCTGCTGCCTGGTATCTGCTCACTGCTGCCTGGTATCTGCTCACTGCTGCCTGGTAACTGCTTGCTGCTGCCTGGTAACTGCTTGCTGCTGCCTGGTAACTGCTTGCTGCTGCCTGGTAACTGCTTGTTGCTGCTTGGTATCTGCTCACTGCTGCTTGGTAACTGCTTGCTGCTGCCTGGTAACTGCTTGTTGCTGCCTGGTATCTGCTCACTGCTGCCTGGTAACTGCTTGCTGAGCACACAGCTCAACAGTCCGTGGAAAAGAGGCCTTAAACTTGGTATTTGAGCACGCATACATTTTCTCATGCAAAGTACTTCTTCTTCTTGTTTGAGGCTGCTTACACACCAAGACGTTACAGGCGCACGTTAGTGCGCCTGTAACGCTCCCCCAACGCACAGCAATGTAACACAAGTGGGCTGTTCACACAGCCCACGTTGCGTTACATGTAATGCTGCACGTTCGGTGCAAAGTGCAGCATGCTACGGCGTTGGAGCGGCTATAGCCGCGTTAGACTGTTTGCACATGCGCAGTGGGGGGCGGAGAGGAGGCGGGGAGAGCCAGCTACAGTAGCCGCGCACATGGCTACTTAATATTCACTGCACTGGCGGCAGCTGATTGGCCGGCGGGACCACGTGATGCGGAGTGTCTCGCTCCGCATCACGTGGTCCCGCTGGCCAATCAGCGCCACTCTGGGAGACATTATAGGAATCAAGCAGCCGAACGCGGCTTACTCTACCGTCGGCTTTTGCAGCACCATACGTTGTGTTAGGTGCACGTTATGCGACCTTAACGTGGCACCTAACACAACGTCTTGGTGTGCAAGAAGCCTGAAGGTTGAGGCACTTAGTCTATTATATATATAGATGTGCACTTTACTTTGTCTTAAAGATGGACATAATATTGTCTGAAACAGCGCCTGGCTGGTGATTGTCGTCACTAGGTGACACATGCATCACATGATTATTATTATTATTATTTAGTATTTATATAGCGCCGACATATTACGCAGCGCTGTACAGTGTATATATATATATTTTGTCACTAACTGTCCCTCAAAGGAGCTCACAATCTAATCCCTACCATTGCCATATGTCTATAGTACGTAGTGTAAGTACTGTAGTCTAGGGCCAATTTTTTTTTTGGGGAGCCAATTAACTTATCTGTATGTTTTTGGAATGTGGGAGGAAACCGGAGTGCCCGGAGGAAACCCACGCAGACACGGAGAGAACATACAAACTCTTTGCAGATAGTGCCCTGGCCGGGATACGAACCAGGGATCCTGTGCTGCAAGGCGAGAGAGCTAACCACTACGCCACCGTGCTGCCCCAGTGTCCTGCAATGTAAAGTGCTGAAAGTATCTGTCCTCCATTTTTGTATTTTGCCAGATGATGTGCAATTTTTAGTTAGTGGACTGAGAATCGGGCCAAAGGTTCCGCCTTATCCTCGCCAGGACCACAAAGCTTAGAAACACCCACACCCATTAGACCCTTGAAATCTGTACAAGCCCATCCACCCCGTGGCGGTCCACAACTCCCCCTTAGGCCTCGTTCAGAGTATACGCGCTGCCGTGCGCATTTTGGCAGCGCGTATAGTGTGCGACACGCAAGAACGGTAGAAGGGCATAGACAGCCCTTCTACTGTTCCCATCATATGCGCTATCGCGTACTGCACGCATTTTTGTGAATCGCAGCGCAGATCCCATTCATTGTAATGAATGGGATCTGAAGCGCAGCGCATAGGAGCGCAGATGGCGTGCGATTGGACGCGCTGCGTTTCGATCGCACAGCCATCTGCGCTAAATGATGTGAACGAGGCCTAAGGCTGTTGCTGTCTGCTCACTGTTATCTGTTAATGGAAGTTGCTGTACAGTTAATGTTACAGTCTTGCTATATGTTGCATTACTACCACTGTACTATCTTTGGTAACTTGATAATCTGCATTGCCCTCTTCCATTGTTTTACTTTTATTGTTATATTATGATCACTGTGCCCTGTTGTTCCCAAACCCAATTCCGGGCATGACCCAGTTGTACTTGGTAAAATAAAAAAAAGTTTCTGATTCCGATTCTGAGGAAGTATGGCGATTTGCAGAACCAGCTTTATACATTTGCTGTCACCTTGCATATTTATTTATTTTTTTTGAATAAAACGTCACATTATTTTGGATCCTTGCTTCCTAGTGTGCTGGTCATCACCATACGAAGTTTGATAATACTGCTAGTGCTCTGGCAGTCTGACCGTTGCACCCGCTGATGACACTGAAAGTGTGGCCAGCACCCTGATTTCCGTTGAATACAGACCAGGAAAAAAGCATCTCTTTCTAAGCACAGAGGCTCCAGAAAGACTGAGGCTGGGAATACACGGCTCGATTTTGAGCCATTATGATGGCTCGATAGATAATTTCCGACATGTCCGATCTCCAGTCGATCATCTTACTGCTTGATTTCTCATTGAAGTGAATTGAAAAAACATAAGAAAAATGAGTGGAAGATAAGAGTATCGAGCGGGCAAAACGATCAGGCGCAGAATCGAGCGCCAGAAACGAGCCGTGTATTCCCAGCATCAGGCTAATTTCCCACAAAGTCTCCTTTAAAGCAAATCTGATAAGATAATGAATTGTATGTGTAGTACAGATAACAAATAGGCCATTAGTAGTAAAGTAACAAGTCTCATGTTGTTTTCCCGTACAGGAAGAGTTAAAACACTTGGGTATTCCACCAACTTGTTCAAACTCAGTCCTGTGTTGTAAATAAAGAAACAGTGAGAAACAGCTTCAGATACGGTTTTACTGCAGGAAAGTTCAAAGGGCATTAGCTCTGCCCTGTTGTGCAGCTTAAAATACATTGGCCTCAATTCACTTAGGGCTGGTGCACACCAAAACCCGCTAGCAGATCCGCAAAATGCTAGCAGATTTTTAAACGCTTTTTTTAATTTTTATGAGGCGTTTTGCTAGCGTTTTGCGGATTGCTGCTGCGGTTTTCAGTATAGTAGATTTCATATATTGTTACAGTAAAGCTGTTACTGAACAGCTTCTGTAACAAAAACGCCTGCAAAACCGCTCTGAAGTGCCGTTTTTCAGAGCGGTTTGCGTTTTTCCTATACTTAACATTGAGGCAGAAACGCATCCGCAATCCAAAAAATGCCTCACCCAGGCATTTTTCGTTTCTGCAAAACGCCTGCCGCTCTGGTGTGCACCACCCCATTGAGATACATTGACCAAGCAGATCCGCAGCCGCAAGCGGATCTGAAAACGCCCAAAAAGCCGCTCGGTGTGCACCAGCCCTAAGATCATGCTGGGGATAATAAGGCAAGAGAAAACTTACCTCCACACAGTGAGAGAGTTATCTTATCTCTTCATTCCTTAATTTACCTCCTCTGTGATTATTTTACCTCCTCTGTAGTTAATTTACCTCCTCTGTAGTTATTTTCACATGCAGTTAATAAACAGCCTGTCTTTAACTCTGGAGTTATTTTAAGGATTGAAGAGTTAACTTAAAGACAAAAGAGTTAACTTTAGGTTTGCCTGAGGTAAAATGTTTCCTGAATACGACATGCCTTATCACCATGGTGATAACCATAGAAACGTTACTAAAGACAGGAGATAAGCTTAGTGAATTGAGGCCATTGTGTGGTTTATAAACTACAAATATGAATTAATGAGCAATGTTATACATATAGCTATATAACTATAAATAAATAAAAACATGAGACCCTTTTCTTTGCTACTAATGTTCTGTACTACACATACATTCATTGTATCATACGTTTATTTTTGCTTCAGTGTTAGAGCATATACACATCAGCTCCTTTTAGTGAATCTATGGTTTTCCTGGCTCAGATATTTAAATATTCATAAACCTACTTTCCCCCCCCCCCCTCTTCATTTTTAATGTTCTGTATTGCAAAGAATCAAATGGCTTAAATGTTTTATTTCCAGCCGAACAGAACAACAGTCTAGCGATGCTTTTAGTACAGCGTTACAGAAAAAAAAATAACATGCCTGAAAAATATAGGTTTTCAGGCAGAGAAAGTGCTGGCGGTAGATTGCGGATGAGTCACAGCTGTGGGTGGAAATCATTAGAGCTTAATAAGGGCCATGGGATTGCTTTTATCTAGAATCCACAGAAGCCTTTTCTTTTACTAGCATTATGATTGAAATGACACAGATTGCATAGGTGCAGATCACAGGTCTCGACACATGAGGCTGGGGTCCTCGCAGAACATAGCTGCCTCCTCATCTGCCTGTCAGCGCTCAGTAGGGGATGACCGTGTGTTTGTATAAAGTCTGGTCAATCGCTGCCATCAGGGTGACAGAGGGCTCTAGCATGTGAATGCCGCTTTTCTTTGCAAGATTATCGTGCAAGTGCTGTTGATTAAAGACCACCAGTAGTGTTGTAGTAAACCATATGCTGCAGTGGGGGAGAGTAAGGCTTTCATACTGTACAGTAAGGCCTCTTTTACACTAGGGCGTTTTCATTGCGTTGTATTACCCTATTTTACCGCAGGCTCACGCTAAAACAATGAAAGTCTATGGGACATTTCATACCTGCCGCGGTGCAATGCGCCCGCAGTGTCGCATTTGACGCGAAAGCAACAGCACGTTATCAGGCGAATTGCGGCGACTGGAAGTAGTATAAGTCAGTGACCGTTATTTTTACATTTTTCACTGTGCGCATGCGCGGAAGCATATTTTTTTTCATACACTTCGGTGCAATTCGTTTTTTGGCCACAGGAAGTGAATGCTAGAGAGCCTCACTTATAACTTGGCTTGCAGCCAGGAGTGAGATTACCACACATTGCCGCGGTACTCTCCAAACCCTATTTTAGACGTTGCGGTGCCATCTTCCAGTGCCACCGCACCTATAACGCTAGTCTCTGATGTGAAACCAGCCTAAAACTTTCATACTGGGGAGTTGCGTTCCTTTTAAGGAAGTGTAGAATTGCTTCTCTTTCTTTTTGTCGTCCTGTGAAGTGGGCACAGAGTGCATGGGACAACTGGGGCAGGAAATCTTGTGGAAGATTGTAGGTCTGAGGAGCCTAGTTGAGAACTGATTGGGTGATCAGCCAGGCGAAAGTTCAGCAACAGAGTGAGTTGTCACAAGAGCAGAAGTTCAGCAACAAGACAGGTCACAAATTACAGGCGCACTTACTGGCTGCACTAACTGGCCTCAATACTACAGTCTTGAGCAGTTGCTTTCCCTTGGCATACGTAGGTCAGTTGATGCACAATTTTGGATGCATTTGCTGATTGTCACATGCATGAACGTTTTAGCCCTAATTCTAGCTTATGTTGTTAATGTATGTTATGTAGATTATATCATGGTTTGTAATATAGAAAGTTTTGTGAATTGCACATATACTATTTTTGCATTCGTTTTACCGGATTTGCTGGGTTTACAAAACTGCCTTCATGTGATTCCTGGAGCAGTCTAGTTAGACTGAATAGCAGCTCGTAAATTTTTACGCATTGAACCACTAACGCGTAAAAATGTATGTGTTAATGTTCCTGCACTAGCGGGAATGCGTAAAAATGTACGCAATGCGGCCTGCCGACCTCTGAGGTCGGCAAGCTGCCAGCGGGGGACTAGGGCAGCAGTGAGTGGCTATGAGGGCACAGGATGGCTGCATGAGGCTGGTAGAAGCCCCAGATAAGTGAAACTCATTTTTTTTATTTTGCTTGGACCTTCCCTTTAAGGAGGAGCTGTGAGGAGGTACCAGCCAGTATTTCCCTATAAGCACAATGCTGACCTTGGGCATGGTGTTAATAAAGAAATATATAATCAAGAGGTGTGAGAAATGGCTTCGGGAGATGTATAATATAAAGTTGCTGTGTTGGACATGGTTCATTTCTGTTAGCATTGGGAGGAGCTGGGCAGGGTCACTTCCATACCCAGATTTTTACTTTTTTCCTGCATAGGCCAGATCTCTTAAAAGACAACTATAGTGAGAGTGATATGGAGGCTGCCATATTTATTTCTTTTAAAGCGAAACGCCAACCTAGAATTGAACTTTATCCCAATCAGTAGCTGATACCCCCTTTTACATGAGAAATATAATGATTTTCACAAACAGACCATCAGGGGGCGCTGTATGGCTGATTTTGTGCTGAAACCCCTCCCACAAGAAGCTCTGGGTACCGCGGTACCCTGGGCAAACTGCCACAATGTAACAATGTTCACAGACAGGAAATGGCTGTTTACAGCTGTCTGTAAAGCCAGAACAGCTAGAAACAGCTACATAACCTGCCCACAGTAACAATGTCACCATGTAATACATGTCAGAATGTGAATCTGGTAGAGGAAAGATTTTACAATGAGCAAACACTGACTAAATCATTTATACATAATTATGATATAAAATGAAGCACTTTTTTTACTACATTATTTTCACTGGAGTTCCTCTTTAACCACTTAAGGACCAGGCCTTTCTGCAGTGATCGGTGCTGCGTGGGCTCTCCAGCCCGCAGCACCGATCAGGATTCAGCCTTGGCGATAAGACTTCCCCCCCCTTTTTTCCCCACTAGGGGGATGTCCTGCTGGGGGGGTCTGATCGCCGCCGGCTGTTTTTGATCTGGGGGGGGGCTCTTCAAAGCCCCCCTCCGCAGCGTTTTCGGCGCTCCCTGATTCCCCTTACCTCCCTCTCCCTCCAGGGGCTGCGCAGGACGGATTTCCGTCCTGCACATTGAAGGATAGGCTTCAGCCTATCATATGCCGGCGATCCCCGGCCAATCAGAGGCCGGGGATCGCCGATCTACGTCACGGCGCTGCTGCGCAGCAGCGCCGTGTCATGTAAACAGCGGGGATTTCTTCCCCGAATGTTTACATTATGCGTGCGAGCCGCGATCGGCGGCTCGCACACTGTTCACGGAGGCAGTCTCCGTGAACTAGCATGGAAACCATGCTATACCACTAACGACCCGCCGACGCCTATGGGCGTTAGGCGGTCGTTAAGTGTGCAATAGCAGTTGCCTTGCTGTCCTGTTGATCTTTTGCCTCTAATACTTTTTGCCATAGACCCTGAAGAAGCATGTGAAGATCAGGTGTTTCTGACATTGTTGTCAGATCTGACAAGATTAGCTGCATGCTTGTTTCTGGTTTTGTTCTGATACTGCTGCAGCCAAATAGATCATCAGGACAGCCAAGCAACTGGTACTGTTTAACCTTTAGCCGACCGTTCCATGCCAATTGGCATGAACGCGGCGGCAACCCTAGGACCGATCCACGACGATTGGCGTAACCGGGCTTCTAGGGGGCTAGCAGGAGATTGCGCAGAGCTCCGCCTTCAGTCTCCCAGTGGCGATCACCAAACTGCAGTTCAGTAAGGGATTTTGTAAAAAAAAACACAAAAAAAAAACAACTGAGAATCCCCAATAATATGAAGCCACAATAACTCCACAATCGTTTTCTGGCTTGAATCCTTGTGTTGTCAGTAGACCTGCACTGGCATGTAGGGCAAAGCCCTTGTGGTGTCATCAGTTATATGAACACAAGTTAAGCCTGCATAATAATATAATTGTTGCCCTCATTTGTCTGCAATGGATTCTCTCATGATGGCTATTTTGGCATCCCTCAGATTTTTGCCCATTTGTTAGATGATACTTGTCTTTTTTTTAGGACTGATTGCAAATAGTTGATTGTAATGATGTTTGACCATTTGTGAACAACTGGGGCCTTATATGATAATCAAGCAATCACTTTTGAAGTCAGAAGGGTGCCATTGTGTGCTAATGCATAATGTGCAATCAGTGTCATGCAGTTTGTGGGTAAGCTGTTAAGAGGATTTAAAGTGAACCCACGTGTACATCCTGTACATCTTGTCCCCAGCCGTGTACAATAAAGCACCTGTAAAACATTTTTCGGTGAAGGGTCTCATGCCGGCAGGTCATAGCATTTCCAAAGAAATAAAGGAAGCTTCATCTGAAGGTAGCCATACATTGCTCGATTTGCCATAGAGTGATTAAGCTATCGACCAGAGCTGTGGAGTCGGTACAACAATTATCTGACACCAACTCCTCAGTTTCTGATTTCACCGCCTCCTCAACACCGACTACTCTAATTTGCATATAACAGTCTTGTTGATTGAAAGTATGTAACATAAAAGGCATCTCATCACTGTCAAAGAAATTTTAAAGCTATATTAAGATGGCATCTGCTTTCTGGAACAAAACAAAGCTCCTGGCCAGGAAGCTGACATGTGAATGCCCCAGTTTGTTTGTATAATAAAATTCACAGGAGACCCATATCAGCCGGTTACAGCGTGTAGCCCTTTCACCTTGCAGAAAAAGGCCTCTGCCTTTGCTATATCTGATATAGAGAAGGCCAGGGCCATTTTCTGCAAGGGGCAGATCTCTGCACCAGAACCCAGCAGATACAGGGTTCCAGTAATCTTATTAAAGAGACAATGGCCCATATGCAATTCACTTTTTCTCCTGAGTTTTCTCCAAGGTGATAATTTTAAACTTGTCAATAAAATGCATTTTAAGCCACTAGAAAGCAAGACAATACTCAATATAATTTTGATAGTACTTTTTCACCTACTTTTTTAGTTGAAAAGAACTGCAAAGTTATTTTAAATATAAGATGAAAAATTATCTCCTAGGAGAAAACTCAGGTGAAAAAGTGAATTGCATATGGCCCAATATGTTGGGACATTCTGGGCCATATGCAATTCACTTTTTCACCTGAGTTTTCTCCTAGGAGATAATTTTTCAACTTAAATTTAGAATAAGTTTTCAGCACTTTGCAATGGAAAAAAGTACCAAAACGAGTGTGGAAAAACTGCTATCAATTTTTTTTAGCATTTTCTTGCTTGCTGGTGGCTTGAAAGGCATTTTATAGACAGGTTTGAAAATATCACCTGGGAGAAAACTCAGGAGAAAAAGTCAATTGCATATGGGCCTCTAACTTTTAAGCATGAGTGTATCTCTAGGTTTGGTTTTTTTTTGTTTTTTTATTTACACTTTATTTTAACTAAACTTTGGATATAGCTGTAAAGTAGCTGTTAGATAGAAATCAAAAGTAGTTCTTGGTAAGAGTACTTGTAGAGGATGACATGAACATGACATGAACCAAGGACATTGATTGGGCCCTAGACAGTCTAACTGTGGTTACATCTAAGAGTGACGTGCAGGTACTCTGTGGATTCTTCCTCTATTACAAATTCTTCATGCATGATCTGAACCATCTTCACTCTCCGTAGGGGATAGCAAAGAATCTGTGCAGAGTTAGGCCCAAACCGATGCCTGAGGGATCGTATCCCGTTTCCTGCTCTCCCACATACATTGTACGCAAGTACCCAACATAATAGTACAAATCGAAATGGTTTACAAGTTGCTGGAACGATTAATACTGAGACTTCTGCTTCACTCAAAAGCTAATTGATAAGATTGCCGTTGCCATACTAAAATTATCAGATTGAATTAAGCTATAGAATGCTGGGTAAACAATGCAGAATAGCTTCTGCTGGTATAGCAGTTATTGACATGCATTGTGATATACATTATGGCTTTTGTCCTGAAATGTTTGTAGTAGAGACCAACTAGATATCTCAGTGGTGCTTTTACCTTATCAATGTATTTTTTTCTCCTTAGTTCTAATACCATTTATACTTACTTTGGAATTAGCGCAACAGTTTATGTGAATTACATATTTAAAGTGAGATTGAGACTTCCCAGGCACCAATGTTCAGTTTACCGAGTTGATGCCTTCTTCTTTGCACCTCTCTTGATCACGGTTCTGAGACTGATGATGTGACCATAAATGTCTGATACTCCCACTTACTGCCTCCTGATGCCACCTTGCTGCATTAACTATCATGTACATATGCCAATTGAAATCAGGCCAGGATCTGCAAAATTGTTTGCTTAAAGGTGCACAATGACGAAAAATGTAAAATATGTGCAAACATATATAAATAAGAAGTACGTTTTTTTCTAGAGTAAAATGAGCCATAAATTACTTTTCTCCTATGTTGCTGTCACTTACAATAGGTAGTAGAACTCTGACAGAAGCGACAGGTTTTGGACTAGTCCATCTCTTCATGGGGGATTTTCAGGGATTTATTTATTTTCAAAAGCACTTAGTGAATGGCAGTTGCTCTGTCCAACTGCCAAAAAACTGTGTAAGGAGCAGGGAAGCTGGCCAGCATCATTATTTAAAGGGGAACTTAAGTAAGAGGTATACGGAGGCTGCCATATTTATTTCCTTTTAAGCAATACCAGTTGTTGGCAGCCCTGCTGGTCTATTTCTCTGCAGTAGTATCTGAATAACACCAGAAACAAGCATGCAGCTAGTCTTGTCAGATCTGACTTTAAAGTCTGAAACACCTGATCTGCTGCATGCTTGTTCAGGGGCTATGGCTAATAGTATTAGAGGCTGAGGATCAGCAGGGCTGCCAGGCAACTGGTATTGCTTAAAAGGAAATAAACATGGCAACCTCCATATACCTCTCTCTTCAGTTCCCCTTTAAATCCTTTTTAGGGAATATCTTTATAAAGAACTAGCTGACCTAAGCCTGTTTAAAAACGGGCTCTAGGTCTGTCACCGCATGTCTGCTCGTGTGCCCGTCGCGCACCCGTCGCGCGTGCACACACCCGCCCGTCTGCCCCTTGAAGCCGCACGTCACTCCCCGTCAGTATCTCTGCGCACATGCACAGTTCGTTATAAGCAGGGACACACACACACAGGGAAACACACGGAGGCAGAGACACTTGGATTTTATTATATAGGATAAAAGCCTTGCTGAGAATCCCCTATGAAAAGATGGACTAGTCTTTCTGTCAGATTTGTACTGCCTACTGTAAGTGACAGCAACATAGGAGAAAAGTAATTTATGGCTCATTTTACTCTGGAAAAAACTCTTATTTGTCTGTTTGCACATATTTTAAATTTTACAATTTTTTGCCATAGTGCCCCTTTAAGTCCTGACAGATAGATATCGGAGTATCAGGGGCGTAACTAAAAATCACTGCCCCCCCCCCCCCTGCAAAACTTTGGATGCCCCCTCCCCCTCGCTTTCTGCACAGGTGAACTGAGAACCGATGCTATTCTATTGGCTAGTGTGCATTTAAATGTGTTTTCTCCATGCAGATAAAAACTGACAGCAGTGAAGCACTGCGCTCATTGCATTTTCTCTATCAATTACATTAGCTTTTGTAATAAATGTGCATGGTTTCACACATACAGACATACATGGTGTGCAGAACACGACAGACGAGTGTGCTCTTAGCCTCAGCTTATTACACTCATCTCTGTCTGAGCAGAACTAGCTCTGTAGACTTTTCCAGCATCGCTACAGTACACAGCACTTGGGGAGGGGGTGGAGAGACAGGGCGCTGTACACAAGAACCTGCTGCACACTGAATAGGGTCTGTCTACAAAACTTCGTATGATTCCCTATCTGTGGCTGAGCAGATGTAGTCATTAGAAAAATTGTGCAAGATACAGAAAGCTTTTTCGCTCCGTGCCCTTTGTTGTCAGTCTCTTTGGATAGGGAAATGAAACTCCTCTAGACCCCCCCCCCCCCCCCCCCGCGGGGCCCCCTACAGCTTCTGGGCCATCTTGTGGCTGCCTCCCTTGCAGGGTCTATTGTTGCACCCCTGCAGAATATATTTTTATTGTAACGCAAAATTCCAGGACGTTTTATTGGACTGAGCATTTAATAACGTTTGAAAATTCTAGACATTAAATATTGTATCTTTCAGAAGAAGAAACCAACTGTAGACTGTCTTTCTAGTCATCTGACTGACTCATTACTTGGATTTACCGGTATTTAGAACACTTAACTTACACTTAAGAAACAAATTATTATTTATATTTACTGCTTCAAGGACTATCATCTTATCTTTAATGACAGTACACGGGCTAGTTTTTGACTGCGAGGAACTGCTTCTTATTTTTAATATATCATTTTTCAGCAATTGTCTAAAGAATATTAAAAGAAACAGTGTTTGTTGAAGTATTAAAGTCCATCCAAATGCAAAATATATATGTGAAGCAGCGATAGTGCAGTGATTATAGCAATGCCCTTGCTATGTTAACTCTTAGGATAGTGATATTCCAGGGTGCAGTGGATATGTGGCCCGATTCTCTCACCAAAGCCTTTCTGAAACGTCAGAGCTCAGACCATAGGACAATAGCACAGTTCCTGCTGCCAAGCAGTCAGAGCTCACCATACACTAACACTAGGTGGGATGACGTTTGTGTTCATATCTGCCTAGAGTTGAGCTATTAAGAGCTTACACCAGCAGGCCACACATCCGCTTTCTTTTGTGTGGTGGATGTGTTCACCGCTCCTGAAACGTAAGAGCTAAGAACATAGCATGGTTCCTGCTGCTGGACAGTCTTAACTCCAAAAATGACAGGTTCTCTGAAGGCCATCTTAGCAATTTCAACGGTAACTCTTGGATGCAAGGGACACCACCAACCCAATTCAGACCAAGCAACACACCGAGACCGGAGGTCAGACGGATATACTTTTAATCAATGGTTGGCAATTTTACATAGCAGTGGATAAGCACACCGTTTCAGGTTTACCACTCTTCTTCAAATGCCTAATCTGAAATGAGGACGGACTAGCCTTATCAACCTGTAGTCCATATAGCAAGCCCTAAACTGTCTGGCACAATCTTAAAACCACATACTACTATAAACAACTGAAACAAACAGAGAGAGCTGCGAATCAAAGAAAGCATAAAAAATTGAATTTCAGGTAAGGGATCTGTAGAACGGTGGTAAACCCGAAATATTGTGCCTGTCCACTACTGTTTACAATTGCCAAGTGTTGATTAAAAGGACATTTGGTTGAGCTCTGGTCTTGGTTTGTTTCTTGGACACTCTTAAAACGCCGTTGCCCAACAGTACAGTAGGTAGTGTGTGCGCCAACTAGTGTTGGGCTATAGAGAACTCGGACCAGCAGGCCACACATCCACTTTCTGTTGTGTAGTAGCTGTCTGGCCTGCTTCCCCACAATTTTCTAGAACTTCAGAGCTGTGGCCTGTCTGAGCTCTTCATAGACTAATACTATGCATGTGCCATCTAGTGTTGGGTTATGGAGAGCTCAAACTTAATGACCTGCACTGTCCTGCCGTCTTCTTTTCACTTTTATTTAAAAGATCCTGGTGTTTACCGAGATTGGCATTAAATGTAATGTCTATAGAAGAAAAAAAAAAACATTTCCAACGTGACCTTTCTTGTTTTATGATTTAATCTAATACTTCATATGGAATCACGACAAATAATGTATTGTACTTTTCAAAAAGGCATTTTGTTGAAACGCGTACATCTAATTTTAGCAAAATTGTTCATTCATTGTGTATATAGCAAATGTGGCTTCCCAGTAGATGATTAGCAAGCCTGTTGTTCACCAAACCATGTTCTGAAAACGGATGATGTGTGGTATATTTATGGCTTAACCTTGGAAATAATGACAAGTCACAGCAAGTCCATCTGAAGTGGGTCACGAAATGCAAGTGAATACAGAATGTTCCTCTGATTCAAGTGAACAGACAAGTGTTTTGCTTAATTGTCTAATCAAATAGAGCTACTGTTTTCCAGGAGCACAGCGCTATGCAGAAGGTACACTGCACACAAGTTGACAAAATAGTGGCACAATTTGATAAGGAAAAGTTGTCTCTTGAGAAGAACTTAGAAAAAGCAATCAAGAAGAAAGGGTAAGCGCAGCCATAAACAGCAATCCAGAATCAATACAAACTGCTGTATCAAACCAACCACTAGAGTTACATCAAGTTTAATAAAGTACGTTAACATTAAATAAACTGCCAGATCTGCAAATCAGATCTCGTGCCTAAAAACTTACGTTTTTTAGGGGGGCTTGTTGCTAAGCACACTGTAGCATAATTTCATATTGTTTCAGAAATAAGATCATGAAATGATGCATAGTATATTTTGTAGGGCTGTTGTTCAGTAGATGCCATTCTTTCTTGGTGCTTAGGTGGAGTGCCTTTTTTAATCTTGAAAATACAAAACTTAATGCTAAAATTTTTACTAAAAATAGTACAGTATATATGTATGTACACATATATGCACTTGTCCTAGAATAAATACACTGTATTTTTTTACTTCCTGTGTAGCTGTCAGTTACAATAGTTATTATAATCTGACTTCTCTAAGCCTCTTTACAAGGTTAGGTTTTGGATCAGTCCATCTCCTCTTGGTGGATTCTCAAAGTTTCTTTTGTTTCAAAAGCACTTCCCTCCTTGGAAAATAGCTTTGCAAAGATGCCAACCAGGCAGCCTTCTGGTGCACATTATTCTGATATCTGGATTGTGCCACTGTCATTTAAGAAGTGCTTTGGAAAATAAACTCCTGAGAATCCCATGAGGAGATTGACTAGTCTAAATACTGGCAGTAAAAGGTTCAAAATTTGTTGATTATAATGCCTACCGTAAATTACAGCTACCTAGACAGTAAAAAAAATACAGTGCATTTACTCCAGGACAAATGTACATCTTATATGGAGGTTTTAAAATGAATTTAAAATTTTACAGTTTTTTTTGCCATCGTACCACTGTAACTCACTAACATTCAGTTGATGCTGACATTTATGTTCTTTTAACTTACAGTAACTTGGTCTGGGCCTCTTCTATAAAGTTAAAAATATTATTCTCAATTCATGCACAAAAGGATACATTATCAGTTGGGGGGGGGGGGGGGGGTAGAAATAATTAATCTATCATAATTAATATTTGGTCTTGGGACACATTTTTAACCAAGCAAAATTTTAGGTTATAAACATTTATTCTCTAAAAACAATTCTATAAACATTTATTCTTTAAAAACAATCAGTTGAAGAATCAGGTGTTTTCCCGATCTTGTCAAATGTAGATTCAGATTTTTTTCTGTGTACTTACAACAGGCATTTAATAGGCTTTTGAGAACAGCATGTTTTACTGCCCCACCAACATCTCTAGACAAAATATTACCTAAAAATATGTAAAATCAATATACTGTGATTGATTATAAATATACATATAAAGTACTGAATAGAAGGTAAGATATTTCATCTAACAAAAAAATTTAAAAGATCTTGAAAATATTGTAAATAATTCTTGACTTTGTCCTTGACTCGTGATAAAACTTTTCAATGGGTGGCATGTGTGGTAATTAGCATTTGCTAATAGCTAATTCATCATATGTCAAAGATAATTGTACACCAATTATACAGATAGGTATATGCAAAAACTCCTAATAGAAATGATTTCTGGTTGCTAATTAAAAATATTATTAATCCATGTATCTTAATTATTACATCTGCTCCTTTGATGAACAACGATACAATTAATACCCTCTTTTAAAGAAAATCAATTTTATGTTATGAAATGTATTAAAATTAATACTAAAATGTACAGTAGTATTATTAGTAGTATAATGGAAATATTACACATGAATATTTTTTGTGGGGTATATGTGCTGGTTTTGTATCTAGAATACACTGCTGTGTAAAAAATGTAGTGTAGTAATTATATCATTGGTTAAAAACGGATATTATATATTAGACTTTCAAGTCCAGAGACTTGTTTTATACCGTAGTAAGATATTTTCCTGCCTAATAAACTTGCCACTCAAACCAACAGGTTTGCCTCAAAAAATCTTATCCAGCTGTAATATTTCATATACTTGTAATTAAAAACCATTTTGTAACAAAACATACTGTAACAAATAACGTAATTATTAAATATGTAGGATTTAGAATATGATCAGCTAACTCTGTAAATGGTAGTATGCTTGACCATGTGTGCTGGCAGTATATATGCAGCCTTTAAAAATATATTACATATATATTTATTAATTCTCTCAAACTGAAATAACTTTAAAAAAAAATACAATTATTTAAATGCATAAATTGACTCATAAAATAGTTGACATATATAGTTATTTTATGTATAGCAGATATCATGGGCTCACCTTGCTGTTCATGCATGCGTAATAAGCCAGCTTGTTGGATGAGGTAGTAAAAAACCAAAGAGGTTCATATACCATATTTATGTGGTTGTAAAAAACATGAATACAATTTCCAGGGAAAAAATAAATATCTAACTTTGGAACATATTTTGCCGTTTAGAGGAGATAACTGTGTTGAAATGAAGAAAGAAACAGAAAATAAAATTCAGGTTTTAACTTCAGATCATAAAACTAAGGTAAGAGAACATCCTCCATCCTTCACCTGGCTTCTCATTCGGATCTACGCACGCTGCACACACGTTATTAACATGAAAGAGCTAAAAACTAACCGCACAAACTGCACAAAAATGTAACCCGTCTTGCGAATCAAACTTCATCACACAAGCAGGCGGAAGGGCGAAAATGATCATAACCGTATTCCGAAAGAATCTTTTTTTTTTTGTCCACTATAGTCACTTTACTATCGGGCTGCAAAACAGTTTTCAATATTGGACAAGCATTAGTCTTCAGAACTAAAAATGGAAGGCAAGGTCTTCTGATTCAAACTTTAAGACAAATTTTTATTTTATCAAAGCAAGCTGGACCTATTAAAGAAATACAAATTTCGAAGTGTATTTAAAACTGTTATGCAGCTTTTTTTCATTGGCTTTTCTTCTTTTTTTTGTATTCTTTCTTTTGTGCTTGATTTGTATGGCATCCATTAAAAGCTTTTAAGAATCTGGTGGTTTGTGTTCGTTCTTTTTTCGCTCAGTGTTGGTGTCGGTTTCTATCTCTGACTCTGCGTGGCCATAAATAACATCTGTGGTTTGTTTTTTTGCATGCAAGTGTATCTGTCATGATTCATGGATGATAAATATAAATACTTTATTGTCCTAATTTTTTCTCCCCGTATTGAGGCCTAGGTTCTCAACGTGTGGTACGTGTACCCCAGGGGGTACTTCTGATGGTTCCAGGGGGTACGCATGCTTGATATACTTAACTAAGAACACATTTAGAGTTTTAGAAAATGATAAACCTTATTTAATCAACACCAAATTAGTATTTTAGCTAATTAAAAGCAATAGTCAATGCTCATATATTTAATCGTAGAACATGATAATTGGTTCTAAACAATTTCTATTTGTCAAGGGGTTCTTGTGATAATGTTTACTATGCTAGGGGTTACTTGATGAGTACAGGGTTGTAAAAGGGGTACATACCAATAATATGTTGAGAAACACTGGACTAAGCGATCTGTAGATGGTTTATTATGGTTTATTTATTTAAAAGAGGATTTTAATTGCTTGTTTATTGTTTATTGATTGCAAGGTTGGTCAATAACTATAAGAAATTCATGAAGGTGGGCTCTATACCTATGGATTATTATTTAGAATACTTAGGCAGAGATTGCAGTGATATGACCCTGCCCCTCGGTAGCCATTCTCCAAGTGATCTGTTTCCTATCAGAATTTATAGTACTTATAAGATTGGGAATGCCAAGGCCTGAATGGCCAACAGTCCTGGCCAATCAGCACTAAAGCCGGTTTCACACTGCATATTGGCATTAGCAGTGCTGTGGCCAAAAACAGGCCTTTTTACTTACTATGCAGTATTCTACTTCTGACATCTGGCCAAACAGGAAGTGAAGCACGCTTGCTTCCTGTTTCAGGGAGATGGAAGCATATTATAACAAAAACGCTTGCTGACAACTTTTTTTTAAAAACACTGCGTCGCCATAGACTTACACGACATCTGGTCCGATGCAGGACACCGCAGGCGCCGCATGGTAACGTAGGTATGCGCTCGCGTTAGATAGGGAACATCCGGGGCAGTGTACCACAATATGGAGATTTTGAACTTCCCCATAGAATTTAATTAGGCTGCGGTGTGGTGTATTAAATTCACTGCACTGCCCCAGTGTGAAAGGGCCCTTAGGATTTTTGACCATGTCACTGTTTTGAATGCTAAAAGAGATAGAGAGGAACTAAGGTCTCCAAAGCTAACCTTGCTATGCTATGTAAAGGGACAGCTGATATTGGAGTTCAGGGTCAATATGCATCTTTCTGCTGCCCCAGGACTATTACAGGAGTTTTTAAAACCCTGGTTGCTGTTTATATGATCTGTTTGTTTGAAATCCACTATATATATGTATATATATATATATATATATATATATATATATATATATATATATATATATATATATGTATGAAACTGTGGGCATAATGGTCATGCTTAATCCATCTGTATACAATTAGCTATGCAGAACCTCAGAAGAAAATAGAGTAATCTGAAGAGGAATCTTACTGAGAAAATATATTTGCTTTCTCAAGTTAACTGTTGTATTATCCAATTTTCAGTGCTGGTGCTGACACTTTTATGTGTGTGTTTCTGTGATGCTTCTGTGGCTCTGAACAAGTAATGTTTATATGGTTTCTTGCCTTTTGCTATGTTTACAGCAGCAAATAGCACCTATATGCGCAAAGCAATGAACTGTTATGTATAATTTTACATCTTTAATAACATACTGTATGTTGGAAATGGAAATAAGTTAAACTAGAAATAAGGCAACTTCAGATGCGGTGGCTTGTAATTAAGCACGGCTGCCACCCAGGGGCAAGGGCTGTCTTTGTGCCTGGAAGTTTTTTTTGTTTTGACAACTCTGTGTCTAATCTTTGAAGTAAGGAGCTGGAATATGGAGTAGGCATAGTGAGGAGGGCCAGGTCTCTTTCTGCACCTGCTGTCTTACATGGAGGGCAGATTTTAGACTATGATCCTTTCTATCTGATTTTGTAACTGATTCAATGGGTGGCAGGCCATTGGTGTCTATGGTAAGCTGATTTTTTTCACCTGCCTTATGTAGAACAGCCTGAGCTGGGCCTTCCTGATGATGGGGGTCATTTTAAAGTTAAGGTCATGGGAGAATATGGACTCAAATAGTTTAAATGAGTCTAGCTGGGTAACAGGTGATTCATGATTAAATGGAGAACCTGGGAAAGGTATTCTTCTGATATATTCTTCACAGTTTTGAGAACATTGCGCTGCCAACTGTTTCAGCTACGAGAACAGAGGAGGTCTACTACAGACCTGTCAGTTTGGTCACCACATTGCATGACTCCAACTATTGCTATGCCATCTATTAACCCTTGAGCAGCCAAATTATTTAGACGCTTGCATGTGCTCCAGTCCAATTTATTTTAGCACATTTTTTTATTTCTTATTTGTTACATTTCCCTGCTTCTAATTAGTACGGCTGTAATGTGAATTTATGGTCACTTGTCACTAGGGGGGCAATAACAGAGGACTTCTGCTTTCAGTTTATATATTTTCTGTTAGTAGAGAGAGATCAAAGCATTCCAAGATATTTACAGCCAGTTCTGCCACCTGAGGTCAAAAGCAGTGCACTTATCTCAAAGGATATTCCTCTATTGAAGTTGCTATCGGGTTAAACCCTTTGCAGATAGGTCTGTTGAAGTGCAGTCATTAAAAATGAGTGGGGATGAGTACAAAACCCTCCAGACTGTTGTGTGAAGTATCAGAGGATCTGAGATTTGCATTCCCATTTTTCCCTGCTGTCCCCTGTTAGTCAGGAAGTCATATATCCTGATTCAGAAAGGGTCAGGTACAGCCAGCTTTCTGTGTAACAATGGTGAAATTATAGTAGTAAGTATTAGTAGCAGAGCTGAAGTCCGCAAAGCTCCAGAATAGGTCCCTAGGGAGTCCAGGTGCTGCATGGTGTAGTGAAGGCCCATATTCACAGCATTGTAAGCAGGCATGGTAGACCTGTAGGGAAACTGCTTAGTGTTCAGCAGGGGTTTTGTAATGGATTTTGAGGTAAGTATGTTTGAGATTTTCATGAATTTACATGATCACTGATGTCAGGGCAACTACTCCATATTCAACCTGACTTGTCTCTTTGGCTTTTTAGGCACAGGTACAGTATTGAGGAGAGGTAATAAATATTAAGTGTATCTAGAGGCAGTGTGTTGTTATATTTAGTAAAGAACACAACTTGGCCTGAGTTTGAAGGGGAATGGGCTAAATTAGAATGTATGCTTGTCTGAAAAAGTGAGTTTTGAGGGGGTGCTAAAAGTTTTTAAAGGTTGGAGCATGACAAATGTGTTTTGGAAGGGAATTCAAGAGGAGGGGTGAAGCACACAAGGAATGTTGTATAAGTGAATGCACCAAGGAGGTGATTCTAGACAACAGAAGAAGGCCGTGTGCAGATCTGAAGTGCAGTTGGGGTGAGATCTGGAAACTAATGAGATGTACAGGCGAGAGAGATTGTGGAGAGCTTTGTAGGTTAGGGTTAAGAGTTTGAAGTGGATCTTCTGGTTCATTGGGAACCAACAAAGAGCTTGACAGAGAGGAGGAACAATGGAAGAGCTAGAAGAAAGAAAAATGAGTTGAGCAACCGAGTTCAGTTTGGCGGAATACCAGTCTGTTAGTTGATAGGCCACAAAGTAGTATATTACAATAGTCCAAATGAGATATTAAAATAATATGCACTAGAATTTTAGTAGTGCCCTGGGTGAGAAAAGGTTGGATGTGAAATTAGTTTTTGAGTTGGAGATGACAGGAGCTGGTTTCTGCTAATATGTAGTTTGATTTTCATTTGAACTTTTGACTGGTCCTTCCTGCCACTACAGGCACAATTTTGGATACTCATGTCTGTTGACTTAATACTAAAAGTGGAACTCAGGACACCATCTAAAAGTAACCTGTGAGGAGACAATGTAATACTGACCTCTCCAAGAGGGCCACCTCTTCGCCCTACTGCTTCTCTTCTTTCATTGCCATGTCCTTTGTCAGCTGGTGCTGCTGTTACTGGTGTGAAGACTTCACAGTGCCCTCTTCCAGGATAGCCAGTAGTCCCACCTGTTGTGGTACTCAGCTCAGTCGTGAAGTGCAAGGGTGACTGTGATTGGCAGAGCTGCTATGTGCTTACCAGATCAGAGGCCAGAAGAAGCAGGAGGTACTGACATTTCTGGAAGGAGAAGCAATGGCTGTAGACTTCACCACTGGATTGGAAAAGGTGGATATGGGAACACAGAGGAGGAGCAACAGAGGCAGGGGACAGCCTTACTGGGGAGTTGAGTAACATGATTATCAGATTTCTTCACCACAGGTTAGCTACTATTGTTGCTGCAAGATGTTCTTTGACATTGTGGAAGAAATGAACAGTAAAGCCTTCATATAGACATTGTTGAAAAAGTTTTGATGGTTACCTGTAACATCCAAGTCTCTGTGAATGAGAGAGACCAGGTGCCCAATGTGCAGTATTATTAGACAAAGTGATGTAAGCAGATGTGTATAAATATTATACTCACAAGGGTGGGCTGCAGAACTTTCAACCACCGTCTGAGCCTGCAGGAATATAACCATCCCCACTCGATGTCCCAGGTCTGTTGGTGCAGATGCTGGTCGGTCGCTCTCCTGCATTAGTTTTGAGCACTTAAGTTCCTCGTAACTAAAAAAACCCTATGGGGTATGGGTTATACAAAAAAACACTGGTGGAGGCGCACTTAATGATATGCTACTATTAGATGTTGTATATGAGAAGCGTAATTTCTTACCTTCTCAGAATGAGTTAATGGAAAAGGTAATGTTTGTTTGTTTTTTTATTTATGCACAGTAGACTACGCATTTCACAGGTCTTAGCCCGCTACCTCAGGTCACTACAAGTACCTGTAGAACTTTTGGTCACGAATGTGAGCGCATTTTGAGGCATCATTTTATCATCAAGGGCGCCTCTACCAGTGTTTTTTACCATTTTTTTCATACAGACATAGCAGAAAGAGTAGCAGTCTTTTCAACGTAATGCCTTATAGCTTGCCTTTTGTATACAGACATGGTTGCCTGGAGAGCCAGGTTAGTTGGTACACACAGAAATTAGTATCCACAAAGCTCCCTACTGATAGGCTCAGTTGGACCCAATATCCCGGGACTCACATTCTCCTGCACTGAGTTGCCAGAGGCTGGTACAGGCAGCAGAGTGGGTTAAGCGAGGACTTTATGGGGTAACTTATCTATGATATCCCCTATACTGTAAGTGTTTACTGAACAATGTCTTCCTACATGAAATAATGAAGTAGTGGAAACTTGGCTCGCAGAGTTATTGACAGAGAGACCTACTGCTGTAGTCCGGGTTGTTAGCAGGGAACACGGAGCAGACAGAGTGTAGGAGTCATGAGTGGGACTGTGCGATCTTCCTAATTAACTTATATGGTTGATATATGTAAGTCATGGAAAGTGATTAGGATAACTACATTTCTGAGAAGACAGGGTTCAGTATTTTATTCAAGTCTCAGGGATAAATGTTTAGTAAAGTGCGCATAAAATGGTCCTCCTCAGCCTTCTAGTCCCCAATAATAGTCTTGGGTTTTCAGCAGCAGCAGCCACATTTTTGTATATTGGCTCTGTGTTCTCCCTCTGGCCATTAGAGGGCAGAACAATAAGGGAAGAGAAAGCACCCAGAAAGATAATTAAAAACAGGTAAGAGATTACGGTACTTACTTATGAGGATGATAAACCAGAATGGTTCAGCACTATTTATTGCCCAATGACAGAGCCTTTCCTGGGCCATAATTACACTTCATCAGGTTAAATAATGTGCCTTAATAGCAATAAATATATCAAGAGATCTGAACGTCTCTTTCGCAAGGGTTGTCACAAGCAATATTTGGCTCTGTCTGGGATTTTTTGTGAATGCAACCAGAAACAAATAGAAATAAATACACCCAAGTGGGGACCAGCATATCCCACACAAGCTGATGGTGGTTTCTGGCTAGCAACTCGGTTTGGTTAGTATTTAAATTGTACCTGAGACGAAAGGTTGTAAAGTTTTATACATGCCTGGGGCTTCCTCTTTCCCCCTCCATGCAGATCACTCCCTCGCGACCATCCTCCACCGTCCTGGATGCTCCAGTAGTTGCTCCATTATCTTTGGCCAGTCAGGGTCATTTGGCGCAGGACACCCCCGCATGCCCTCCATCGCACTCCCGCAGCTGGGAGCGTTCTGCGACGAAGTAAAGTGCAGGCGCAGTACGTCCCGACGGTAGTGAGGGAGTGATCTGCGTGGAGAGGGCTAGTGGAAGCCCCAGGTATGCATAAAACATTTACACCCTTTCATCTCTGGTTTACTTTAAAGAGGAACTGTGGTTGAAATAATGTACCGTATATACTTGCATATAAGCTGACCCGCGTATAAGTCGAGGTACCAACTTTTCTGTAAAAAAACTGGAAAAAGTGTTTGTCTTGCATATAAGCCCCCTCCCCAGTATAGCCTGCTCTACAGTAGCCAGACAGTGTCAGACTGGGAGCTGAAAAAGCTGAGGAAATCCACTTGCTGGCCAAGCAGCAGTAATCAGGTGTTGCTGCTCACAGTGAAGACTTGCTGCAGGTTTCTATTGGAAGTGATAACGCAGTTTCTACTGCTTGGCCAGCAGGTGGATTTCCTCAGTTTTTCCACCTCCTAGTCCGACACTGTAGCCAGATGTACCCCCAGTAAAAGCCAGTTCACCCCCTCATAGCCAGATGTACCCCAAGGATGATACAGCTGTCTCAAGATGCCACTAGATGGCGTCATAAATATGAGACACAGCAATTGCCACACAGGAAGAATCCCCAATCATTGAAGAGGGTCTGGGGACACAGGTTGTCTTATGCAACACACTCTGAACACCATGTTGCAGTGGAAGTGGGGCACGGACACAGCAGGAAGCCAGCTGGCAAGAGCAGGATCACTAGTGCACAATACTTATGCTCCTCTGCCAGTAACAAAACCTGCTCCACCATCTCTTCTGCTCCACTGACTCGCATAAAAGCTGAGAGGGTAACTTTTCAGCACATATTTTGTGCTAAAAATTAGGCTTATACGTGAGTATAGGTAATAAAAAAACTGCTTATTTTACAGTAGTCATTTATAAATTACTAGTAATTTAGCCGGTAGCAGGAAAAAAGGGCGCCGGCTGAGGGTGGATGAAAAGGGCGCCACCATAGACTCTAATGCAATTATTCTTAATAAGGAAAAAAAAGCAGAAAAGGGGTGCCACAATAAATATCGTTAACAACATTAGAACATTACAGTTTTTGAAATATGTTATCGTTTTAGAAGCTTGCAACATTATAGTTTTTGTCATATTTCATTTATATGTACAGATTTTACGTTATTAAAGATATTATCGTTTCTATGTGTAAAAGGGTGTTTCTGCAGAGGGAGTGGTTAGGGTTAGGCACCACCAGGGGGAGTGGTTAGGGTTATGCACCACCCGGCCGGCAGTTAGTTTTAGGCCTCACTGAGGGGGTGGTTAGGGTTAGGCACCACCAGGGGGTGTTTAGGGTTAGGCACCACAGGGGGTTTAGGGTTAGGCACCACCAGGGGAGGGTTCTGTGTGGGAGTAGGGTTGGGTTAAGCTGTATTTTTGAATTACGTAACGATTTTTAACGTTAATAACTTTTCGTTATTTTTTCCCGTCTGTTCTTACAACAGTATTTATTGTTAACCAAGCTTGACAACGATGTTTATCAATATCAGATTTTGTTATCCACCGGCTCCATTTTGTTATCTAGCCTGGCCCTTTTTTCATGGCGCCATTTTTTCATGCACGCATTTAGCCCATTACAGAAGTGGCGCTAGAGAACTATGCCTCTCAGCTCGCACCCACGACGTTCTCCCACAACCCCTGCCAGCCACAGCCTTAGCCCTGCACATGCGTATTCGATCGACACGGGCACAGATACTCAGGGAAATTATTAGGTAGGATTTAGATTGTGTTGCCTAGTGTTAAAACTTTCCTTATCCTTATTTACATTCTGAAATTTGTCACAGGTGTTGTCAAGTAAGTTGTCCTTCCATAGCAACAAAAAGTGTCCCTAGGAAACCATATAGTAACAGATGTGTACAGAACTCAGCCCCGAGCTGTCACTTGAGGGATCAAGTCCTGATCCCAGCCATTGTAAGTAATTGTCTGCACACACCTTCACTCTACAGGCTACAGTCCCACTAAAGAGAAAGTATCGTTTACAGCCCCGGATTCTAAGACTGATAAAAAAGAGGAACACAGCCTAGTTCTGTGCATAACTCTGACTGTATACGGTATATGCATATGTCTCCCCCTGTCACTTCAGATACTTTTATAAGTAATAGTGTGGACTGTTTTCCTCCTGGTCACAGGTAGGAAGGATTCTAATCAGCACTTTCAGCAGAAATCCAGTTACATCTCCACTCTGTGCAATGCCAGAGATTGCTCATGTCCGCTTCACGTACTAGAAAAAGATTCTGAGTTTGATAAATTTGTTTTGAAACAAAAGCATCACGGTGATTAGAGTGAGCCATTCATGCCGTGATTGTTTTGCAATCATTTTGCAGCTGTAGAAATGCAAATCATTATGGAAGCTTACAGTGAGTCAAAACAGTGACCAAAGCAATAGGAAGCATTAGTCAGAATGATTCCCCGACAAGTTCTAAATATCTGTGCCGGTGAGCGTTTTTAGCAATTTGCATCAATCCAAACAATCGCTCTCCAGCTGTGGTAGGTAGGATGGCGGTGTGGGCTGCACATCTGTGGGCGTTTGGGAATTCAGCATCGGTAAATAATAAATGATTTCATAGAAAATCATACAAATCACAAAACATGGATGTAGTCAGAGTGGTGCTATCAATTCTGTAATCGCAGTGCTACAAAGAATGCAAAATGTTCAGCTTGATGAACGAGCAGTCTATGGACAAGCTTCTATACATTGAGATAAGACTACTTTACTACAGCAGTAAAGCAAGTCTCTTTTCTGCTACCAAAATGTGTTAGACAAACCTGCTGGTGGATCTGCTAAAAGTAATATGTTTAAAGAGAACCAGAGACGAAGCACCCTCATGTATTTTATTACATTTATCAGTGGGAACATGACAGTAAACACCTACCCTGCTTTTAGTTTCATTCTTATTTGCTTAATTAGTCTATTAGTAGCTGTGATAAGAATCCCCGACTGGCTCAGTCTAGGTTTGACCTGGAATCATTATAGCTGAGTCACTCTTCTGTGGAGTCTTTTCAAGCCCAAGCCTTCCCCCTCCTGGCTTAGATTTCCTACTTTACATACTGAGAGCTCTGATGACATGGGAGGGGCTGCTCCTGCTTAGAGAGAAGCTCTGTGGCTGCAATATGATCCCTGTGTGCTCTGTGTGCACTCTGCATAGATACTGATGATTATTATTATTATTTAGTATTTATATAGCGCTGACATATTACGCAGCGCTGTACAATGTATATATATATCTTGTCACTAACTGTCCCTCAAAGGAGCTCACAATCTAATCCCTACCATTGCCATATGTCTATATTATGTAGTGTAAGTACTGTAGTCTAGGGCCAATTTTAGGGGGAGCCAATTAACTTATCCATATGTTTTTGGAATGTGGGAGGAAACCGGAGTGCCCAGAGGAAACCCACGCAGACACGGAGAGAACATACAAACTCTTTGCAGATAGTGCCCTGGCCGGGATTCGAACCAGGGACCCAGCGCTGCAAGGCGAGAGAGCTAACCACTACGCCACCGCGCTGCCCCTGATGACTGCAGTTTCATTCCCATAAGAGACACTTCCTACAGGCAGCTGTACATCATACCAATATGAAAGCACATAGATGAAAGGCTGCATTTAGCCTAGATAGCAGCATAGTCTCATATAGCCTAGATAGCAGCATAGTCTCATATAGCCTAGACAGCACATCCAGAACAACTCTTAACCTGGAAGGAGAAGGGATATGAGCCGGCGCCCATATTTGATTCTTCCTGGAGCAATAATGGATAAAAAACACTAAAAAAGGCACACCAGAGCGGCGAAATTATCAGGTAGAGCATTTATTCTTTACAAGCTATCAACTGATATGTTTATTTTGTGTGAAACGTTCATCTCTGGTTCCCTTTAAATAAAAAACAAAAAAAACTCTAAATGACTGTCATCCAGTCTGATTAAGAATGATTTACAGGTTGGGTGGTTGGGTTATCCCACCCAATTGCTGGCTGTTGCGAGAAGGGATGTCACAGTGGAGGTGGTTGGATGGCTGAGTGGGGAGGTGTTGAGATATATTGTGCAGATAGGACAGGAGGTAAAGGACAGGCAGTGCATGTAGTTCGGATACATAAACAGAATGACATGGAACACACAGAGAGCATGGTTAGACAGGTGAGAAGAGGACACTATCTAGGGTTAGTTACGTAGGATGGGTAGGACATGGCTTCAAGCTGTAGAGGACCAGAATGTAGGAGAACTATAGCAGGAGACTGAGGAGGGGGAACAGAAAGTTGGGATGGGTAGGCTGGCAGCAGGTTCATAGGGAGAACACAGTAATGGTAGCAGGACAATATGGAGTGGGATCACACAGTAAAAGTGAGCTTGGTAGTCAGCAAAGGGTGGGAGTGGTAAAATAATTGAGGGGGGACCATAGAAAGGAAGCAAAGATATGAAAGAGAAACACAAAGTGGTAATCAGACTAGCGAGCAGGATGTGTGATGGGAGTAGACTGTATGTTTTTCATATAACGTAGGTGCCCCGTGTCTGGTTAACTAGTCGATTGGACACTAGGCATCTGTAGTGTAAATGTCTATCAATATCCGGTTTTAGGGGTCCTACAGGACCAGAGCATAGTAATAGTAAACTCTCCCCTGGAATGTGCTTATCCATAACTCTCCCCATTTCCTGTGCCTAACCTTAACTGAAATCTTAAACAATTTCCTTGCCTAACCTACCACATACCCTTAATCCCTTCCCTGCTGGAAGAAACATTTCAAAATTAACTTTTTTGGATAATTACCCAGTAGAATGAAAACTGGCAATATTCAGTGGGATGCGAAAATTTGGGCAACCTTGTTAATGGTCATGATTTTCCTGTATAAATCGTTGGTTGTTACGATAAAAAAAAATGTCAGATAAATATATTAAGTAGGAGGCACACACAGTGATATTTGAGAAGTGAAATGAAGTTTATTGGATTTACAGAAAGTGTGCAATAATTGTTTAAACAAAATTAGTCAAGTGCATAAATTTGGGCACCACAAAAAAGAAATGAAATCAATATTTAGTAGATCCTCCTTTTGCAGAAATGACAGCCTCTGAATGCTTCCTGTAGGTTCCAATGAGAGTCTGGATTCTGGTTGAAGGTATTTTGGACCATTACTCTTTACAAAACATCTCTAGTTCATTCAGGTTTGATGGCTTCCAAACATGGACAGCTCTCTTTAACCCACACCACAGATTTTCAATTATATTCAGGTCTGGGGACTGAGATGGCCATTCCAGAACGTTGTACTTGTTCCTCTGCATGAATGCCTTAGTGGATTTTGAGCAGTGTTTAGGGTCGTTGTCTTGTGGAAAGATCCAGCCCTGGCACAGCTTCAGCTTTGTCACTGATTCCTGGACATTGCTCCCCAGAATCTTCTGATACTGAGTTGAATCCATGCTTCCCTCAACTTTGACAAGATTCCCAGTTCCTGCACTGGCCACACAGCCCCACAGCATGATGGAACCACCACCATATTTTACTCTCAGTAGCAGGCGTTTTTCTTGGAATGCTGTGTTGTTTTTTCTCCATACATAACACCCCTTGTTATGCCCAAATAGCTCAATTTTAGTTTCATCAGTCCACAGCACCTTATTCCAAAATGAAGCTTGCTTGGCCAAATGTGCTTTAACATACCTCAAGCAGCTCTGTTTGTGCTGTGGGCAGAGAAAAGGCTTCCTCTGCATCACTCTCACTTACAGCATCTCCTTGTGTAAAGTGCCCTACATGGTTGAACAATGTACAGTGACTCAATCTGCAGCAAGATGATGTTGTAGGTCTTTGATGCTGGTCTGTGGGTTGACTCTGACTGTTCTCACCATTCGTCGCTTCTGTCTATCCGAGATTTTTGTTGGTCTGCTACTTCAAGCCTTAAAAGGGCACTACAGCGAAAAACTGTAAAATTTAAAATATGTGCAAACATATACAAATAAGAAGTACATTTTTTCCAGAGTAAAATGAGCCATACATTACTTTTCTCCTATGTTGCTGTCACTTACAGTAGGTAGTAGAAATCTGACAGAAGTGACAGGTTTTGGACTAGTCCATCTCTTTATAGGGGATTCCTGGTCACCCATAATGTTCTGGAAGCAGAATTCTGCATAGCTAAACAGTCTAAATGCCAGTGGGAGGGGCTACATAGCAATATACAATAATATATAGCTATATGAAGTGTTTGATGCCGAAACCAGGATATTTACATAAAAGTGGGTTTTCTAGATAATTTACTACATTCTACTATATGCCACTACAGGGCCTCTTTAAGTGTTTTTTCTTTTTTTGGGGGGACTTATGTGCTGTACATTGACACATTCATGGAGATATCAGTGCTCTGTAGTGGAACTTTATGTGCCAACGGGGTCAGACAGAATGGGAGTATGGTGATAGGTACCCATTATTTGTGCTATTAAATAAAAGCAGCCATAAGTAATAATCATGCCCCCCCCCCTTCCTTCCCACTTTGTGACTCCTACAGCCTTTATGCCAGTCTACTAGTTACCAAATAATAAGCCTGACAACCACAATTCCCTCCCTCCCTTCCATAGCAAGTGTGGCAAAGACTGGGGGCCCTTGTATTGGAACCCTGGTCTCCACCTCCGCCCTGTAGCTGCAGGTGCTGCTACCCCAGTAGTTTCACCACTGAAAACAAGTGCACGTTGAACTAGTATAAACATGTACTTGGGAATTCAATCAGGCCTTCTGCATCCAAAACGTTGGCTGCAAAGTTCTGCTATGGTTTTAATAATGGCTGTCTATGATTAACCGGGCAGTGCATTTCTCTCCTGCTAGGTAAAAGACATTGTGGCTCAGCATACAAAAGAATGGTCAGATTTAATTAGCACGCACGGCGCTGAAGAGCAGGAACTCCGGGACCTCCATTTAAGTCAACAATGCGACCTCCTGAAAAAACTCCTAATAACCGTCCAAGAACAACAGACACAGCAGCTGAAGCTCTCCCATGAGAGGTGAGCGACAAAAATCTATAAACACACCAGCAGACAAATGTCAAGCATGCAAGAATGATAGGATGAGTGCATATTATTGCTGTCTGTATTTCCACTGGGGAGATAATTTGCCCTGGGGACCTCCCTGGAGTTTTGTGGCTTAATAAGGAAAGCTGGTAGTCAGGGTTGGATTTCTGAAAAGACCACACAGGCCTGGGCCTTGGGCGCATGCAGCCCAAGGGGGCAACTGACCATGAAAGAGGGGTTACTACATATGAAAGGGCGGCTGAAAATGGGGAGCAACACAAGAAAAAGGGAAACAGGTGCCCAACAGAGCTCATGAAATGGGAGGGGCACTTCTGCACATGAAGGAAATGCCCCGACATTTTGGACCTAGGGGCATACAAACTATAAATCCGTCCCTGCTGGAAAATGAAGGACCGCAATAACAAGTTGTCATGAAATCTTACTCTATTAAAAAAATAAGTATTACGTTTTCCTGTCTCTTGTAGTCTTTGAGAGATTTACCCAACTTCCTTTCTGGACAGGAAATAGTGAAGGAGTTCTCATATATGGGCACGTTTGACACCAGCAACAGCAATACATATTTATAGTAAATTTATAATGAACGAGGAATTTTCTTTGAAATAATTTGTTTTTTCAATTATCAGTTTGTTTGTTTTTAGTTTCAGTGTAATGTAATTTACCAAACAAAATTTAATTTAATTAACAGAGAAAGCAAGGAGATGAGGGCAAACCAGGCCAAAATCTCAATGGAGAACAGCAAAGCCATAAGCCAGGATAAATCGATCAAGAATAAGGCTGAGCGGGAAAGGTAAGGAGTTTTGGAAATAGCTGTTAATCAACTTAGCACAATGAGGGCTGGTGCACACCAAAACCCGCTAGCAGATCCGCAAAACGCTAGCAGATTTTTAAACGCTTTTTTTTATTTTTATGAGGCGTTTTGCTAGCGTTTTGCGGATTGCTGCTGCGGTTTTCAGTATAGTAGATTTCATATATTGTTACAGTAAAGCTGTTACTGAACAGCTTCTGTAACAAAAACGCCTGCAAAACCGCTCTGAACAGGCGTTTTTCAGAGCGGTTTGCGTTTTTCCTATACTTAACATTGAGGCAGAAACGCATCCGAAATCCAAAAAATGCCTCACCCAGGCATTTTTCGTTTCTGCAAAACGCCTGCCGCTCTGGTGTGCACCACCCCATTGAGATACATTGACCAAGCAGATCCGCAGCCGCAAGAGGATCTGAAAACGCGGAAAAAGCCGCTCGGTGTGCACCAGCCCTAAAAGCAGGATTGTTTTGTTCTTAAAGGGGCACTATGGCGAAAAATTGTAAAATATGTGCAAACAGAAACAAATAAGAAGTACGTTCTTTTCAGAGTAAATTGAGCCATAAATTACTTTTCTCCTATGTTGCTGTCACTTACAGTAGGTAGTAGAAATCTGACACAAGTGATAGATTTTGTCCATCTCTTCATACGGGATTCTCAGCATGACTTTTATTCTTTATTAAGATTTTCCCTAAAAAGGATTTAACCACTTGAGGACCCACCCTTTACCCCCCCTTAAGGACCAGCGCTGTTTGTTTGGATCTGTGCTGGGTGGGCTCTGCAGCCCCCAGCACAGATCCGCGGCCACACAGAGCGATCAGATCGCCCCCCTTTTTTCCCCCCTATGGGGATGATGTGCAGGGGGGGTCTGATCGCTCCTACTTGCAGGCATTTTGCGGGGGGGGGCACCTCAAAGCCCCCCTCCGCGGCGACATTCTCCCCCCTCCCTCTCCTACCTTCTCCCCCGGGAGATCTGGGCTGCACAGGACGCTATCCGTCCTGTGCAGCCAGTGACAGGACGTCCCCTGTCACATGGCGGCGATCCCCGGCCGCTGATTGGCCGGGGATCGCCGATCTGCCTTACGGCGCTGCTGCGCAGCAGCGCCGTACAAATGTAAACAAAGCGGATTATTTCCGCTTGTGTTTACATTTAGCTTGCGAGCCGCCATCGGCGGCCCGCAGGCTATTCACGGAGCCCCCCGCCGTGATTTGACAGGAAGCAGCCGCTCGCAGGAGCGGCTGCTTCCTGATTAATCAGCCTGCAGCTGGCGACGCAGTACTGCGTCGCTGGTCCTGCAGCTGCCACTTTGCCGACGCACGGTATAAGCGTGCGGTCGGCAAGTGGTTAAACAATGATGCTGGCCAGCCTCCCTGCTCACTACACAGTTTTTTGGCAGTTGGACAGAGCAACTGCCATTCACTAAGTGCTTTTGAAAATAAATAAATCCCTGAGAATCAGCTTAATGAGGTAAAAAGCTTGAGTCTTCACCCTTCCAATTTCTTGAAAAACATATGGTGTTAGCTGTTAATTTTATTTGGTTTCATGCTTTAGACCAGTGGTCCTCAAACTATGGCCCGCAGGCCAATTGCGGCCTGCCGAGGCTTTTTCACTGGCCCCCCCAAACACAAAATGTTATAGATGTGGCCCATTGCACCTTTAAGTATCGGCGGCCCGCATATAGAATAGCAGTGCTGGCACAACCCATCTACATAATGTAGAAGCCAGTGAGCAGTCATTCGCTGGCTGCCAATCCAATTCTGCATCAGGTGACATTGCTGTCCAACTGGATGGCTGGTTGTCCACCTGGGTATGCTTCACTGTCTGGTGCACAAAGACGTTCTTCGGGCGCCACATGACTGAATGGCTGCTGCTAGGAGGTCTCCTCTGGGCATGATTGGGGGGAATCAATACCTAGATTTAATGTAAATGTTTTTCACCATCATTTTATGTATGTTCCGGCCCCTCACCAGTCTGAAGTTGATCTGGCCCTTGACTGAAAAGGTTTGGAACCCCTGCTTTAGACCATAGATGAAATTTGAGGTTGCAACGGCACCAGGACCTTGAGGCCCTGAGGAGTCCACATGGGGCCCTCCTCCATCCCATTGCATTAGCTTTCTATTCATTCTGTAGTGGTAATGATGACCTCTGTATGTGATTGAATAGTGGTAATGATTAACAAACCATTCCTCTTCCTCTGGTCACTCATCTCTCACTCTGTTACAGTACATTTTTGGTGGACTGCATCATTCAGTTATTATCCTTACAGCTTTGGCTTTGGTGGGGGGTGCAATGCTACATTTGCATCAGGGCCCACTGTTCTGTAGCTATGCCACTAGTCAATGCTCTACACATTTCTTTAAAGAATACATCTGGCATTTGAAAAATAAACAAAAAAAAAACGGTTTACTTACCTGGGGGCTTCCTTTAGCCCCTGGAAGCTTATGTGTCCCTTGCCACAGCTCGACTCTCAAGCAGTCTACCGGGGTCCCTTCATTGCAGCCGCTGTCACACTGCTCCCGGATATGAGAGTGTGGCGCGGCCACGCACTCATACTTGCATAATAGAGGCCGCCGACTTGTCTGGGTTGGCAGCTGCTATGGAGGGCACCCTGGTACCCTGCCTGAGAGCAGAGCTGTGGCAAGGGACACATTGGCATACAGAGGCTGGAGGAAGACCCAACTAAGTAAAACCTTTTTGTTTTTTTTAAATGCCAGATGTATCCTTTAAAATAGGCTGTGTAAGAATTGGACTGTTTAAAATACATTCTTAGAGCACGTTTCAGACAAAATAATTCACTTCCTGTTTAACTGACCTTAGGCGGAGATAAAGTTTAAATCTCCTGAAAAGCATCCTTTCAGCCTCAAAGGGAAGTGATGTATGGTGAGGGGGTGGATTTATGTAAGAAATCGGATATTGCTGAAAATATTGCATCAACAATGGGATATTAATAAAGACAACAATACCGATTTCTCGTAAGTTCTAGGTGATCTTTTGGCAAAGAAATACACATCAACAACAGTATAAATAAAGTTTATATTGCAAGTGGTATTTGCGATACAGGTACAGATACTGATGAACTACAGAAAACAGCATGTACAGTGAAATCCAACCATATGAACACATAAAGCTTAGGAAACAATGCCCACAATGTATACATTAATATATAACATTAGTGCAGCTTCCCACTAAATCTTCTCCTTACAGCCCACATAACACAGACCCATTTACATCTTACCACAGCCCCCCCCCCCCCCCCCAGCAGATCCAAGAAGCCACTTCTCACCCCCGCAGATTCCAGCAAAAGCCCCCCCACAGCCCATGGTCAAAGACAATATACCCCTTGACTCCACCCCCTCACCATATATCACTTCCCTTTGAGGCTGAAAGGATGCTTTTCAGGAGATTTAAACTTTATTTCCGCCTAAGGTTCGTTAAACAGGAAGTGAATTATTTTGTCTGAAACGTGCTCTAAGAATGGATTTTAAACAGTCCAATTCTTACAGCTGTATGCTTGATTCTCCACATCCTTGTCACGGCCAGATATTTGTATTGATTTACAGTGGCAAGGGGAGGGGGTGGCCACCGGTGCGGGGGGGACAGACCACCTTGGTGCCCATGGACCAAACAGCAGGAATCACTACAATAGCATATGTATATGAATTTTTGATGTAGCACAAGATCTGCAGCATTCACTGTTTTTTACAGTATATGTGAGCAATGCCATTTTATATCTGGAATGGTAATATTTACAGATGGAATGTTAATATTATTATTATTGTCATGGTGCTCATCGAGCTATGAGGGAATTTATGCTCTTTTCATCTCTCATAGGCGAGTGAGAGAACTGAACAGCAGCAACACAAAGAAATTCTTGGAAGAGAGGAAAAGAGTAAGTAGCTATGAGTCACTGTCTCATTCTCTCGTGCATGTAGATTTCATGCTGTGCCCTTATTTATCGCATGAGCCATCTTGCAGGCCTGCCAGGCCTCCTACACCACACACAGATCCAGATCCATAGGCAGGTCTAAAGCTTCAGTACACTCTTGTTTGTTCTCAAGTATCTTATTTACAGAACAGCCATTTATGGGGGAAAGTGATGTTTATCAGAAATCACTTGTAGGAGTGGGCTCATTTAAGTGTCCAGGGAGGTGGTGAAATGCATAGGTGGGCAGAACAGTGCCACCAGCAGTCTGTGATTGTCACACACCAGACTGCAGCCCACACCTGTGAAGATGGACAGAGCACTTCTGAACGGGATACGTCCTTGCAGTTTATGGTCCACAGGCCTAGCTTTGAAAACAATGAAGGGTAAGAAACAAAAGAGGGACACTGAGAGCCCTATATAGTGTAGTAAGCACTGGTAAATTAACTCACCTAATTGCACTTTCCAGTCGGGATCTCAATGGTTATAGTGTTGTCAGGTGACCCGCCATCAGTAGATGTCAGCGTCAGTTAAACCTATCCTAACTCACTGTTCGCAACTCTGCAAGGAGGAAGAGAAATGCGGCACGATATGGTAAGGTTTACCCACTCTTAGCCTAGGCTTTGACAAACCTCCAACCACTTGAAACTAGCAAGACCTTATAGCAATTTAACAGGACAAGTTCCAATCAAGACAGGCCTTGCCATGGTCGACCAAAGATGTTGAGTGCACGTGTTCAGCATCATGTCCAGAGGTTGTCTTTTGCAAATAGACGCATGAGTGCTGACAGCATTGCTGTAGAGGTTGAAGGGGGGGGGAGGGGCAAGCCTGTCTGTGCATATGCCGCACATTGCATCAAATTGGTCTGCATGGTTGCATCCCAGAAGGAAGCCTTTTTAAAGATGATGCACAAGAAAGTCTGTAAACAGTTTGCTGAAGACAAGCAGACTAAGGACATGGATTTCAAGAACCATGCCCTGTGGTCTGATGGTTCAGATGGTGTCAAATGTGTGTGGCGGCAACCAGGTGAGGTGTTTAAAAACAAGTGTGTATTGCCTACAGTCAAGCATGGTGGTAGGAATGTCATGACTTGGGACTGCATAAGAGTTGCAGGAACTGTGAATCTACAATTCATTGAGGGACCTTGAATGCCTCCATGTACTGTGACATACTAAAGCAGAGGATGATCCCCTCCCTACGGACACCAAGTCGTAGGACAGTAATGACAACAACCCCTAACACACCTCCAAGACGACCACTGCCTTGCTAAAGAAACTGAGGGTAAAGTCGCTAAACTATCCAAGCATGTCTCCAGATCTAAACCCTAATGAGCATCTGTGGGGCAACCTCAAACAGAAGATGGGGGCCACAATAGAAACATTGTGTGTGTGGGGGGGGGGGGGGGTTGCTAAAAGTGAAACTACACACACTAAGGCTAACGTTTACTTGACCACCATTGCCCTGCATTGTTTACCACTGCCATTTTCTATAGTAGGCAGTGTAGTGTGGTGTTTGTGTGTCCCTCTCGCCTATGCCAATGTCACTGTATTCCGGCTATAAATGTGTCGGTGCTGTGTGGTTCTAGCAGTATGGCTCCTGTGAAATAAGACTAAATGGCTCACAAGCTAACCTCACTGTGTTGTTTTGTTTTGGGGTTTTTTGTGTGATTTTTTTTCTCCCCAATTTTAGGTTTAGGTGAGATTGAGCATTGCTCCATTATCTATACAATGGTTACATTCCCTTTCCCGATGCTTTCTCAGACATATGTCCTCCTCCATCCCTCCGATCGATATGTAGTAACCCTGAATGTTTTACAGAATGTAACAACACAGGAAATTGTGCTGTGAATTGTTGATGAAGAACAAGAATAGATGTAGAGTGAAGAGTAATGTTTCAGCTCATGTTTCCATGACAACCACCAGAGCCTGTCAGTATTCTGCTCCGACGATATCTCTTCACTGACATTTCTAACAGCGAAATAACAGAGTACAGCAGCATTAAAGAAAACAAAATAAAACAATTATCCAATTACAAAAACTATGACATTTAAAGAGACAGCGTTAGTCAAAGCAAAAATAATTTTTTTCCCCTTTAACCACATCAGCATGTCCTTTTACGGTAATTTAAAAACTCCCACTCTCTGGTCCTGCGTTTCGTTCCTCTCAACTTAATTTCAGTGCTGCTGTAACAATAAGTTACAGCATAGCAAATCAAGGATCTGCTAATTCCTTCCATAGGATAAATATATACTAGTCACTAGGCCTGTTTAATAATGGGCGCTAGATTGTACAGTACCTTACAGCCGTGCGCTGTGCAGTACGGATTTGGCACACACAGGCTTAGGTGGACATAGACACCTGCTTTTTTATTAGCTAGGATATCTATACAGGTAGTTCCCAAATTACAAACACAGGACTTACAAATGGTCTACCGATACTAGCAGCCTGGAAATGTGAAATTTGATTCTGTGGGAGCAAGTGAAATTTTTTTTAAAATTGAAAGAACAAGAATTACATTTTGCTGCAATAAACTGAAGGCACAGGGGGGCAAAGATGACGCAGTGGGGGGGGGGGGGGGGGGCAGAGGGTGACACTGAAGGCACAAGGGAACAGAGGTAACACAGATGTGGATAGTGGAAGCACAGGGCTGCACAGGGGAGGGACAGAGGACAGAGGCGGAACAGTGTTTCTATCTATGGACAGATGCAGGTTAAGAGCAAACATACAGTCCCTATCTCATTTGTTAAATGGAAGGGAGAGATGACGTTGCTGATCGCTGCAGGTGCCTGTGGAGGAGTTAAGCTGCCACTTTTGCTGCGAATTGTTCTGCACCGAGCTGGGGGAACACAGTACAGGGAGTCCTCAACATCACGACTGGTCAGCAGTCATTTTTTAAGTTGGGGACTTCCTGGATTCAGTCCATTAGATGCAGTGACTTTTTCTCCCCACTTTTGGAGGAGAAAAATTGTGTCTTATAGTCCAAAAAGTATGATAAATCTACGGTGTATTGCGTGATTATGTATGCATGCTTTCCAAACATCCTCTTGTGCTTTCATTAACTAAAACATACTTATTCAAGATTGTTAACATATGATTTTTGTTTTTGTTTTTCAATTTAAGGATGGGTAGAGGGGAGGAAGAGCTGCCACTTCCTCCCCGCACATATTTAATGTCAGAACGGGGCTGCAGGCCCCCTGGATGGTGCTGTGTGCTAGTCAAACAGCACCAGGAGCAAAATCTATTAAAAATATCGGGGACTAGGTCAGGGGTACTTTAAAGCTGAAATATCGCAAATACCTTCTAATTTAAGACGACAGGTCTCTTTTAGCGCCTTATACTTCCCTAGTGGTTTTGGATCACCATGAGCTTTCTGGGTATTCTGCAGTACTGGTCCAAGCCCTATCCCACAGGGCCACTGATGAGTATGAAACAGGCTGTATGCATGTTGGGTTGAGGTGGCTCTGTGAAATGTATAAGCTGATAGGCTCACTATACACCAGTGGTTCTGGATGTGAGCCTGGCTTCAGGGGCAAAAAGAGTCGATTTGCCTATTCAGAATCAGAATCGTTTATTGCGCCAAGTACAAACGGGGGGTTGTACCTGGAATTGGTTTTGGCTCATACAGGTTCTGGGAGGATGGGGGGGGGATAATGTCAGAAAGCCAAGAGCTGAGGCTGCCATACTACGGCACCACCAGTCGCACTTGGCAATCGTGTTATCCTTAAGGAGACATCGGGGGGGGGGGGGGTTAGACAGAGGGAGGTGAAGGTTCAGCAGTGCTGACCCAGTTCTTCAGACATACTCAGGCACCAAACAATGCACTAGCTGAAGCACTTGGAGACTAAAATACAAGAAAAAACGAGAACCCAATATGGTGTAGTATGTTAAAGACAATTGGTAAGTGGTTTAGTGAGAGAATTTATACTCACAAACATGGGTTACCATTCAGGCAACCACTCAATAGGCAGGTGAGGAGATTAGACCTGTCCTCACTCAGGATTAAGAAGTCGCTCTCTGTAGTAAAGAAACAAGAAGGGGTAGCACTCCCCTCCACCAGGAGTGGACACAGAGTATTTGTATGTAGAACAGAGGGGCCAGCAGGATAAAAGTCAATAACATTTTTAATAATTTCTTGGAGGAAGTGGTGGGCTTGCCTCCCAAAAGCAGACACGAGATCCTGTCTTCATATAAATCAATACATTTATTATACGGTACCCCAAAAACAGTGCAACGCGTTTCGCAGACCCAGCCCGCTTCATCAGGCAATAAACGTGGGGACAAAACTGTAGACAAGAGACAGTACATTATGCTATAGTAAATTCTGCAGTTACAAATTTGCATATCAATATATTGCATATCATAAAGCATACCATATGAAAAATTGCTTTATATAATGAAACATGCCATCTCCACGAAGCAATTTTTCATATGGTATGCTTTATGATATGCAATATATTGATATGCAAATTTGTAACTGCAGAATTTACTATAGCATAATGTACTGTCTCTTGTCTACAGTTTTGTCCCCACGTTTATTGCCTGATGAAGCGGGCTGGGTCTGCGAAACGCGTTGCACTGTTTTTGGGGTGCCGTATAATAAATGTATTGATTTATATGAAGACAGGATCTCGTGTCTGCTTTTGGGAGGCAAGCCCACCACTTCCTCCAAGCAATTATTAAAAATGGTATTGACTTTTATCCTGCTGGTGCCTCTGTTCTACATACAAATATTTGGTGACTAAAAAATGAATTGACTGTGAGAACCATTATGAGCTGTTTTATCTTTTTGTTTTTCTTTATTTGTTTTTTTTAAAGCTTGCAATGAAGCAGTCGAAGGAAATGGACCAGTTGAAAAAAGCCCAGTTGGAACACCTGGAAATGATAGAGAAGCAGAATGAACAGGTAACTGGAGTCCTGAGATAGTCAGCACTTTACCTGTGAAGACAGTGCTTGGCAATTTAGTACATACCTTTTAATTTTAGTTTACTGTACTTATACTTAAGTTTGCTAAAAGTCTCTTAACCACTTCCGGGCTGTGTGGCTCTGGCCCCTTAAAGGACTTCCGAGGAGAAAAAATAAATCTAGTTTAAAGAGGAACTCCAGTGAAAATAATGTAGTAAAAAAGTGCTTCATTTTTTACCATAATTATGTGTAAATGATTTAGTCAGTGTTTGCTCATTGTAAAATCTTTTCTCTCCCAGATTTACATTCTGACATTTATTACATGGTGACATTGTTACTGTGGGCAGGTTATGTAGCTGCTCCTAGCTGTTTTGGCTGTTACAGACAGCTGTAAACAGCTAATTCCTGTCTGTGAACCTTGTTACATTGTGGCAGTTTGCCCAGAGTACCGTGGTCCCAGAGCTTCTTGTGGGAGGGGTTTCAGCACAAAATCAGTCATACAGCCCCCCTGATGGTCTGTTTGTGAAAATCATTATATTTCTCATGTAAAAGGGGGTATCAGCTACTGATTGGGATAAAGTTCAATTCTAGGTTGGAGTTTCTCTTTAACTTCCCTGGGGTTTCTTCCAGCCTCCAGAAGTCATTTGGGTCCCTCACTGCAGCTCCGGTCTTCTCTGGCAGCCTAGGTCTCTTTCATATTAGATAACGCGTTCAGGAGCCCTTTCCTGCACACGTTAAATAGGCTGCGGTGTGTCATCGGGATGTTGCAGTGCGACACTGAGTAGCGGTGGTAGTAATTAATTACCCGACGGGAAAACGCTGATTCCCGACGATAAAATGCTCCCGCGTGCGTCATACCGCAACGCATCGAAATGTAGCGTCGGGTGTGAAAGGTAAAATGAAAGTCTATTGACTTTCATTTTACCTTGGTGAACGCAAAGTATCGACTTTGCATTAAAACGCTGAAAATGGGCTCTAGTGTGAAAGAGCCCTATGGATTGCTGACCCTAATGGGTCGGCATCTTCTGCGTATGCGCCTGCGTATGAACACGCCCACATTATAGGGAGCATACTGCGCCTGTGTCAGTACTACTGTGCAGGCGCAGTACACTCCCGGTGACATGAGTGTGTTCTGGCGAAGGGTGGACACCGACCCATTGAGGGTACTAGCATGTGTGCATTACTTTTCAAACCATAGGACAGACTGACAAAATTTTATGTTGTGAATTATTTCACCTTATAACCCCACAGTTTGCCTCCCCTTGGGCCTGATGACTAGTTACCATAGTAATGTTTGCATGACTCATACTGTGGGTTGTGCTGATTGGACATTAGGCTGTACTCTGCTGGCATGAGCACTGTTAAAATTGCTGTGCATGGCGGTATTACTGGCATTTACTGTAGTGTATCAGGGTCTTTGTCTGTCTTGTAACTCATGATTTACCTCATCTTGGCCCTTATTCAATTAACTTTTCTCCTGAATTTTTTGCAGGACATCATTTTTCATCTTAACTACAAAATAACTTTTCAGCACATACATGCAAACGTACTTAGGTAGTAGGTGAAAATTTAGTGCAGTAATAGGTTAAGTGAATAGGAATTTGGGAAGGTGTTCAGTAAAATCAGCTGTTTTCTGCATTATCGTATGCGGTAATGCTTAGCGAATTGAGGCCAATGTGTAAAATCAGGAACTAGCACAACTTGTGTACACAACTCACACGTTGCTTGTATGTAACGTATGGAGAGAACTTTAGCCTGTATGGATAGTTGCACAGCTTCACAAAGTCTTCTTGAAAATGAAAACTTCAGTCACAGAAGTAATACTAATTTGCAGCAATTTCTGCGTTTTGCTTACTGTATTTGCCTTTTAGTTCTGTTTTGGGTGAAAGCAGACTAAGGTTTTCTTGCAGCTACTTCCCTGGAGAGAACTGTGAATCGTATGGATGATTCAGCTCCACACCTTCCAGGTGTAACAGGAACATTGCATGTTGGGCAGATTTTCCCATGAATGTGTCTCAGTGTACCTGTTTGGATGACGTGTGTTCAAGAGACTCTAACAAAATTTTCAGCCTTATTTCTTCTATCTTTTAAGTTTCTATACCTGTTCTAATGTGCTCTGGCTTACTGCAGCCTTTTCTAGTTGCACTGTCTCTGTAATACTGTATATCTAATCTTCTTTTCTTTGTCAAGCTTTGTCGACCCAGAGAGGAATGCACTGCCTCTGCTGTGATAGGGAGAAATTATGCACGCCCCCTGCAGGTTCTGTGTGTGTGCTTTGTTTATTAGTCACAGACAGGTCTCTGCTCTCAGTTTTCTGAGGCTGAAGGGGGAAGGAGCTGCTGCCTGTCACATGCTAATCCCAGACTGGAGTGCAGATAATTCACTATGTAATAAAAACTTGTAGTATACTGTAACATGAAATAGATATATACACAAACATCACTTCCATGTTAGCGACCATATTTCTTGTTTGTAAACACTGCCCAAAACTGGCGATTAAAAGCCAGGATTACGGCAGGGAGAAACGGTAAAGAGGGACCCAGGAGATCACAGTGACTCGATTGGTCTGTTTTTTATTGTACAAATCGGACAGTAAAGATTCTTTTTCAGCTTGAATATGGGTAAAGAGAAAGCATGTGGTTAATGCTGGGTACACACCATACAATTGTCTGGCAGATTTACCTGCCAGATCGATTATTTCCAACATTTCCAGTGTGAATTTCGATCATTTTTCCAATCGATTTTTGATTTTACATTCGATTCCACTGCATTTGATTTTCCAATCTCTTTCTGATCTATTTTCACAGAAGTGAACGGAAATTGATTAGTAAAACGATAGGAAAATCAATCAGAAAATCAAATTGATCAGAAAATCGATCGACATTCAGATTGGAGAAGTTGGAAATAATCCATCTGGCCAGAAAATAGTATGCTGTGTCTCTAGTATTAGATGGACTTGTTTCTATTGGAAGAAAGGTTACTGTAAATTATTATTTTAGATTTTTTGCACAAGTGAAGCAAAATAAAACTGAACAGTTGGCCCTCATTTCACAGCACAGAAAAATCTATCACCTACTTTTCAAGTGTGCATGTGTAAACAGCTTTCATATCACAATACTGTATATGTGCTAACAGGTTGTTGTTTTTTTGTTTTTTGCCAAGAAACTATTTTGTTAGTAAAAAGTTTGTTAGGAGCATTAACCATTGAACTTAAAGGGAATCTGAAGTGAAAATAAACTTATGATATTATGAATTGTATGTGTAGAACAGAAAGAAAGAAATAGAACATAAGTAGCAAAGGGAAGAGTCTCTTGTTTTTTCTAGTACACGAAGAGCTAAATAACTTCAGTTATCTAGTGTATGCAACCCCAGCTTGGGTCGGAGACAGTCCTATTTTCTAGAGCACTTATACATCAAAGAAACGGTGAAAAACCGCTTCAGATAAGGTGTTACTGCAGGGGAGTTCAAAGGGTCATTAGCTCTGCTCTTTTTCATAGTTTAAAATACTGAGTGTTGTTTGTAGTTGCAAATATGACAGAATGATCCAATGTTGTAAAATAAAAATAAAAATAAAAAAGCTATATAACTGAAAATAAAAATAAGAGACTCTTTTCTTTCTTATTAATATTCTATTGATTATCCGTACTATACATACAATTCATTATATCACAAGGTTTTTTTGTTTGTTTTATCTTCACTGTCACTGTCAAAAATTCCTAAGGCTAAGTTCACAGTGGGACATTGTGTTTCGTTGCAATGCAATGGATCTTGACAGTGGTGCCACTCATTATGCTTGCATTGCATCTGGGACAGTGAAGCATACATGCAGTGAACAGTATGCTTCATCTAGTGCGTTACCATATTGCATCCCATTGTACCACATGGTACGAAGAGACCGTTACACCTCACCACTGTGAATGCCCAACACACCTTGCATACTGTGAACGTCACATAGGTGCTGCATTCACAGTGCAGTAAGTCTCGCTACGAAGCAGCCATTACAGTGCACCACTGTGGGCGGGGCCTAAGCCTGCCTTAAAGGAACAGTGTGGAAGAGGGATTTCATCTGTAACATGTAGAGTTAGGGTTCCATCTCCTCCCTTTAAATACCGGCACATATGAATTATTCATGCCTTGTGGCTAATTGGATGCAGTTTGGGCACTGATTGGGCTTGATTCTGTAAAGCGTGATAACTGCTATCACAGCAGTTATCACGCAATCGGCTGCACGCAGTGCTTATCACGCGAACAGTGTTAGTTTACGTGATAAGCGAAGGTTATCGTGCGATCGCATGCACGTTTCACCTGTATAATTCATATGTGCCGGTATTTAAAGGGATGAGGTGGCAACCCTGTGTAGAGTACACATACAGGGTCAGGGGTAGTGATGCTCATTGTATGGCATCTCGTGGAAAGACATGCGAGCAATGTGTGATCAGCTGACAGATCTGCAAGTCTCTATTTTGCTGTAAGAACTTTCTGCTTTAGCACATGGTCATGACCAGCAAATCAGAGCCTTACAAATCTATCACCGGATCTGTTTGATCACATGCTTCTTTCAAGTTCTCAAAGACATCAGCTTCATTAGTTACATAGCATAAGTACATGCATGACTGTAGTTGCTAGTCCAAGACCTTGAAGAGAAAATGATACAGCGGTTCCAACCCTGAAGGATTCATAAAAGTAAGTAGTTTAATTTAGGTGAGGCGAACTTCAGAGGGTTTTATGTTAGTCTGAAGCGAAAATGAAAAATAAAAAAAAAGATACTCACCTAAAGGGAGGGAAGGCTCTGGGTCCTATAGAGCCTTCCTGTCCTGTTGTTCCTGCACTGGCTTTGATCGCTCAGACACTGCTCTCTTCCGCTTTGGGTGGGCTTTGGAAGTTTTCGGGAGCACTCGGGCACCCAAAGACAGGCTGCTCCATACTGCGCACATGCGAGCACCCTCTCTCGTGCACTCGCGCATGTGCGCAGTACAGAGCCACGTGTATTTGGGAGCACTCGGGCTCCCGAAGACTTCCCAAGCCTCCCACTTTGGGCGATTTAAAAGGAGGAGCCTGCGGGGGAATGAGGAGAGGACCAGGAAGGCTCTGTAGGACCCAGAGCTTTCCCTCTCCTTAGGTAAGTTTTAGTTTTTTTGTTTTGTTTTTTTTATTTGACCTTCAGATTCTCCAAAGTGTATCTGAGACAATAGGGAAAACAATTAAACATAACTGGGGCTTCTTCCAGCCTCCTCCTGGCTGATTGGTCCCTCTCTGTCCTCCCAGGCCTCCTGGATCCTCAGCTAAGCGGCCCGATAAATCCGCCAGTCGGGTCCAATTGGTGCTGGTGCAGTCCGGCTGTGCATGCTCCCCTGTGGCACTCTGTGTCTGCGTAAGTAATACTGCAACGGGAGCACAATAGGCTGCGCATATGCAGAATAGGAGCACAATGGCCCGCGCAAACGCAGTCGTCGTTCCCCGACTGGAGGAATTGCCAGGCTACCTATCGGATGATCCAGACAGCCTGGGAGGACAGCGTGGGACCAATCAACCTCAGGGGGGCTAGAGGAAGACCCAGGCATGTGTGTATATATATATATATATTTTTTTTTTGGGGGGGGGGGGGATACGTCTCAGGTTTCCTTTAATTTATGAACAATTGGGCTTTTTTTGGTGTATTTATGGTAAAGTTTATTTAAATGGCGTTAGAATGAGGTCATGCATTCATAATACTACCATGTACTATGTATGAGATCATTAACTAGCTTTGGTTTATTCCTGCTTATTCCTGCTTGAATAACTAAGCGAAGGTGTACAGTATGGTACTATCGGCTCAGTCCGTAAAGCCTTACTGCATGCAGTAAGGCAGAAAACAGCTGATTTTACCAGTTTGATATTATTACAGATGTGTAATTTAGATGGGAGTTGCATACTTGTGTCTCTAGACTAAGCCTTTCTCCTTGAAAGAATCTTATGTCATAGGCCATTGCTTATAACTCATTTATTTACAATGCCACAGGGATTAATGACTCACTAGGGGTGTCCAATTAGGTTGTTGAGCAGAACCAGGAAGACGTCCTAGGCAACAGGAACCTTCTGCTAAATACACTGCAGCGAATTTGCTTCCGAGCATAAAAGGCAAATGCAGATCATCATTTTCAACACGTCAAAAAAGTATGAAATAAAGATAGTGAGCAGAGACATGCAAATCATTTGCCTCTATAGGATGAGACTTATTTATACACAAGAATATTTCCAACTTGCATACAGCCATACACAGTCTGGATTTTAATCGCTTGAGTCTTGTGCTCTTTTCACAGCAGGGGTGTACCGTATATACTCGAGTACATGTCTAGACATTTAGGTACGACTCCCTAAATCAAAGTATAGGGGTCGACTTATACATGAGTCACCGGCAACACTGAGCACACTGAGTAATGTGTGTACTATTAGTGACATTCCCATTTGCAGCAATTGACACTTTCTTGATAAAGGAAATGCCAAGAAACCACAGGTCTGAAAGTCCTGGCCACAACAATTAACAAGGAAAGGGGCCGGGGGGGGGGGGGGGGGGGAATAATGGGCTTGAGGAAAGGGGGTGAATAATTGTTGCACTTGGGGGCCTAGAGGAGGTATTGACTGCACATAAGGGACAGGAGGGGTTAATGACTGCAATACTGTATGCAGTGCATTCATTAACCCCTCCTGCTCCCCAAGTGCAGCCATTACGTTTGCTGGGTAGACTTATACTTGAGTCAATCGAAAATTCCAGCTTAAAGGGAACCTAAACTGAGAGGGATATGGATGTTTCCTCTTTAACAATACCCGATTGCCTAGTAGTCCCACTGATCTCTTTGGCTGCAGTAGTGGCTGAATCACAAACCTGAAACAAGCATGCAGCTAATCCAGTCTGACTTAAGTCAGAGCACCTGATCTGCATGCTTGTTCAGTGGCTGTGGCTGAAAGTATTAGAGACACAGAATCAGCAGGAGAGTCAGGCAACTGGTATTATTTTAAAAGGAAAATCCATATCCTTCTCAGTTTAGGTTCCCTTTTACGAGGGTCAAATATTGGGGTCGACTTATACTCAAGGTCAACTTGTAATCGAGTATATATGGTCATTACAACAGCCCCTACTCAGTAAAATTCTGATGAGACCCCCATTGCCCGTACAATATCCTCCCATTGGCCACTGCTCATGAAGTGTGGTGTACAAATGTGTTGCTCTTCCATGCATTATTCAGGCTTTTATTTTTATTTGCTCCATATCATGCTGTGTAATTTTGACATTGTTTATTGTTTTTGTACAAACAGCTTGTGAAATCGAGCCATGCAGTGTCTCAATCACAAGGTATGGCTGCCATTCTTCATCTACCTTAATTCATTTGCTTATCCTTTTAAGACAGTTGTTTTCTGTGTTTTACTTTACATGTTCAGCATGCATTTATTGATATGATAAACCCCTGCTAAATGCTGTTAAGCTAAACCAGTGCTGTCCTAATGGCAGCCCATGAGGTCATATTCGCCCCGCGAGAGCTCTTACTGTGGACCGTCTGTTTGCTGTGTCACTTCCCCGTTCTCTCGATACTTCTGCTAGGCACACCTATTGATCTCTGCGTGGCTCCACCCCCTGAAGCCAGGACATCTGCTCATTCCAGACCAAGACTCCCAGGAGCTTGGCCCTCTATTTCCACAAAGTTGGACAGCGCTAAGCTGAACTATTGGGGTTTGTCGCACATAGCACACTACCTAGGTAATGTGCTATAGATTTTAGCTTGCCAGACACTACGAGAACTAATACACAGTGACCCTAAGGGACATATATAATTGAATCACTAGCCATTTAAATTATACAGTAGGTATTTACACTATTTAAATATTTACTTAAAGTTGACTCGAGGTGAAGAGATAGACAACTGTATTTATCCTCCTACTCTTAAAAAGTATTTTTTTAGATATCCAACAGCTTTATTTTAAGCTTAAAAAGTAGATCTCTGCTCAATGTCACAGTTTTTCAAGTGTCCCAGAGCTAAAATATATGAACTATTGACCTTTTGTACCTATCCTCCGCACCCCTGAAACTGCCCTCTGCCAGGAAAAGGCGTTATGGCTGTGCTTCCTTATCAGTGAGGGTTATGCTATAGTCCGACTAGGTCCTGAGTGGAGAGAAATTGTCACTTGCATACCTGAATTATTTATCTCTTTTAGACAGAAAAATAAAAAAGGAACACAGCCTAGTAATTGATATGCTTAGCTCTGTACATATACATGTCTATATCATCGTGTCGTCTCAGGTGCACTTTAAAACAAATAACATTTTGCTTTGATTTATTGACTATGAATGTATTTATTATATAATTATATACATATTTTTCTATGCATGCTTTCTTTGTTTTGAATTGAGTTGCTTTTGAGTGCAAATATAACTTCCATTTCAACCTGCACACTGAAAATCCATTTTCCGATTCCGTTTCCGATTCCGATTTTCAATTCCGATTTTCCCTGAATACATTCAACAGTAAAACAGATCCAAAAACGCAGCATGCAGTAAAGATTAAAAATTGGAATCGGATGTAAAAACCGATTAAAAAGCGTAATCGGAATTGCATGCAGTGTGCAGGGAGCCTTATACAGACAAATGCATATAATAGTTTCCCCTGCCCCACAGAGCCCTGCAAGACACTCAGTGTTACCTCCTTCTGAAAGGTCTTATTGCAAACTCCGCCCTGCCATGTGCCACTTGGCAGCAAAGATGATCGCCAAAAAAGCAAGAAAGCCCCTTTAAATAACATATTAAATAAATTAAGCAACAGAACCTTATATTAATTTCAATCCAGATGTCCTTTAGTCTACTTTACACATACTGTGGTGTGTAGCAGGGTGGTATGCTCCCCATCGCAGTGGCCATTAGTCTCAATGAGATTGGCCACAGTACCCGCAGTAGGACGCAATACAAGGGAAGTGCTCATGGCAACGCTGAGACGACAGACTCTGCAGTGCGTTACCGCATGATACGAGCAGTACCCTGTGGCAGTGATTTGTATGGGAGTCTATGCCACCACAACAAAGTGGTGTGGTGCAGATGCGTAAATCGGGGAAAAAACTGTGGTGTACTTCCTGTCAAGCAGGGAGCAAGTCACTGTTAGGGTGTCGGCTCTATGAATATTACCCTGTCAGTGCACTCTGCCGCAGTGTAATATGAAAGGCAGAGTAGCATGGTGGGACTGTCCTGCCCTGGGCTCTCTCCACAATAAATGTGACGCAGAACGATCACTCCACACTAAATGTGAAACCAGCCTAAATGTGAAACTCCACTTATGCTTAAAGGACAAATATCGATTAAAGCAACTTTTTTTAATTTTGTATATTAGGGCACCTCAGGCACATAACTAGAAATCACTCCCCCCCTGCAAAACTTTGCATGGGGCCCACTCCCCCTGCACACTGAAGAGGGACTGTCTACATATCTTTGTATGATTCGTTATCAGTGGCTGAGCAGATGCAGTCATTAGAACAATTGTGCAGAGTGCAGAAAGTTTTTTCTTTCCTTGCCTTTAGTTGTCAGTCTTTCAGGACATGCCTGCGACTGCATCCCTTGCAGGGTCTATAGCTAAGGCCCTTCTGCACACTTTGACACAAGTACTAGGAGCAATGTATTTCCTTACACAGCTCTGTGCTGTAAAATCACCCAGATGCCTCCAGATACCAAAGGTGTCCGCTCTGCAGGACCAGACCATGTTCCTGCACAGGGGGGCTATCAACTCCTCAGTGTACAGTCTAGTAACCACCTAGCTGAAAGAATTAGGTGGTGGTGAAGGGTTAAGTTTCCAGCTATGTGTGTTTATTGTCTTCACTTATCTGACTGGTAAAAAGACATACTGATAATGTCTTTGCGAACAATTTTCCCCTCCCTCCCAGCATAGACAGCACAGAGCAGCACGACCTTTGAACGTTTCATGCTGCAGAGCCAGAAGAGTAACACAAGCAGCTAGTCAGGAGTAGTGTATACAGTCCCTGACTGCTAGTTATATTACAGCACATCTAGCCACCTGTTGCCTCCTCAGATCAGCCACCTCCTCAGACTTTCTTGCATGCTGTGACACAGTAAAGTACAGTATATATGTGAGCTGTCTGTGGAGTGAAGGGTGATATTAAAGCAGATAGAGAGAACTGTGGGAATAAATAAAGTGCCCTAGCACTAGTGGTAATGTGAACCCTAATACAGAGTATTACAAAAAATATTTTTTTTATCGATAGTTGTCCTTTAATTCTAAGCTTGAAAACAAGTGCTTATTGTCAGTTTTGAAGATTCTTAGCTGGCCACTGACTTAACGTAGATTTGGAACACTTACACATGTCTACAGCATATTTGTTTGTGAAAGTGAAATTCCACTTTTATTCTTTATAAAGATATTTCCTGAAAAGGATTTAAACAATGATGCTGGCCAGCTTCCCTGCTCGCTTCACAGTGTTTTGGCATTTGGACAGAGCAACTGCCATTCACTAAGTGCTTTTGAAAATAAATAAATCCCTGAGAATCCCCCTATGAAGAGATGGACTAGTCCAAAACCTGTCCCTTCTGTCAGATTTCTACTACTTACTGTAAGTGACAGCAGCATAGGAGAAAAGTAATTTATGGCTCATTTTACTCTGGAAAAAAAATGTACTTCTTATTTGTCTATGTTTGCACATATTTTAAATGTTACAATTTTTCGCCATAGTGCCCCTTTAAGAAGAGATAAATGTCATTTCCTTTCACATTATTGCATGATGGTGACCTTTTCTCTTTGACATGAGGTCACAGAATTGATTTATAACAAAGGACGTCTATTCTGGTAGATCATAACACAGCACAGATGGGTCTTGTAGCACGGCTAAGCAGCCTGCCATGTATGCTTTTCTGATGATATCTCCTTCCAACTCTAGGCAAAGGAAATCCAACGGATGGCCAAACTGGAAACCGAGATGGGCCGCAGGCCAGCAACAGTTGTGTGAAGCTGCAAAATGCCAACTGAAGTCAAGCAATCTTACTGTCCCTTCAAGAACACTGTAAATTTAACGACCACAAACACTGAATTTCGAGTGTGCTCTTATGTTATTCCCTGTTTGTCTTGGCAAGATTTTAAGACTGGCATTTTTCCCTTTAACATTCTGAGCACTGCACTATTTATGATAAAGAACTATAATAATTATACAGTTATAAAGAAAGAAAGAAAGTATTTTTTATTAATACGAAGTATGTTAATATTCTATTATTATTATTATTTGCAAATATTTTAACTTTTTTAAGTGATTTTTTTAAAGCTATTGCCAATGTAGCAACATAAATAGACTTAAGGGTGAATTTTGATCTTTTTTGTACTGATAGCTGCAACACTGTTACACTTGTGGAGGTTGTGAAGGATTATGGGTAAGCGAAACTTAGATTTAAAAAAAAAAAAGGTCTGCTGTATCACTGGGATTTAATCCCAGTTTTATTACACGGCATTTGGTATTTTATTTTTAAGAATTTTTTTTTTTTTTTTAAGTCCATACGGCATTTACTGAAGTAATACAGAGCATATGAGACGAAAATGCATTGTACCGCTACAACCAGAAAGCACAAAATGTTCTAGTGTATAAAACGTCCCCAAATGCCGCTTTCTAAAGCTGTGCTTAAAGACCATTTGCATGTCATCTAAATTGTATATTGAAGACGAGGAGATAGGTGGAGAATAAAGCAGTAAAAAGGACGGAAGGAGTTGATAAAGAATCAGAATTGCCTGCTTTATTGAAATGATTTTCTTGTTCTTGTGTGGGCAGCAAGAAAGTCGACCTTTTTCTGGATTTTTTTTTTTTTACTTTGATTAGCTTACTTTCAGGGGAAATAAAGGCATAAAACGGATTTCTTTTCAGTTTGTTAGCCAGAAGATCATCTGTGCTGTAACATGCCCCCCGTTGTTGACCATCAAAAGTTCATGTCATAGCCTGATCTTTTTGAAAATATTAGGGTTGTCTTGCTAACTAATCCATTGAAATAATCCACCTTACTTATTAAATCACGATTTACCTCTCCTTTCCACCTGTCTTAATGCAAGATGTATCACTCCTTATCATGCCTCATGATTCTTGGGGCAAATTCATAAAGCAGCAGTAAAATTGCTGTGCGCAAGCAGCACACAGCAATTTCACCTGTAGCGTAACTCTCTCTTCTGATTCCAAAACATTACCAGGTGGAGCACACAAACACTGAAATGTTAATTTGTAATAATTAAAGTTGTATGAAGCTCAGCATTTTTTTCTGTGCTCTAAAAGATTCCTTACAACCTTACTACCAGAAAAAAAGGTGGCAGAACAGTAATTATACAGTTGCACACAGCACTTGCTTCTTCAGTGGGAAGCTTATACATGCAAATCCAAAGTTGAGGAAGTAAAAACAAGGAACACCAAGAGCCCCAATAGTGTAATATGTACTGGTAAATGGTTACTAGATAGAGTAAATATTAATACTCACAAACCAGGGTTACCATTAGGCAACCACTGTAAAGGCAGGTGGGGAGATTTTCCTGACCCCACTCAGGAATAAGAAGTCGCTCTCTGTAGATGAGAAAAGGGGGGTTCAACCCTCCACCCAGGGTGGACTCAATATTATGCAGGAGAACAGAGGCGCCAAAAGGAAGCTAAATGAGCTTAAAAAACAAATTCTTGGTAAATAGAGGAGGTAGTGGTGGACTTACCTCCTCCAAGTAGACACACAACGACTGTAGTAAACACAGTCAATATATTTTATTTATGAACTCCAAATATGCAACGCGTTTCGCAGGTTTGATCCCGCTTCATCAGGCAATAACAACGGAGCAATAGCATATGTGGTCAGTAGAAGAGCCAGGCACCTCTGTCCATAGGTGCCTGGCTCTTCTACTGACCACATATGCTATTGCTCCGTTGTTATTGCCTGATGAAGCGGGATCAAACCTGCAAAACGCGTTGCATATTTGGAGTTCATAAATAAAATATATTGACTGTGTTTACTACAGTCGTTGTGTGTCTACTTGGAGGAGGTAAGTCCACCACTACCTCCTCTATTTACCAAGAATTTGTTTTTTTAAGCTCATTTAGCTTCCTTTTATCCTTTTGGCGCCTCTGTTTTCCTGCATAAAGTTGAGGACGTGATTACATTATCTTGTTTATGTTTCCTTATCAGCCACTATTAGTAAACATTCCTGTCAGATCTTCAGCTGAACACAAGCAAGAAGTGAAACAGAAGACAAATTCTCAGTGGATACATTATAATATATAAATACAGCAGCTATGCAATAAATTGCAATGGCAGCTTTTTAGAGCAGATAAACTGTACTTTGGGGATTTGTAAACAAATGATAATACTTGTGCACAAAAGTAAATGTGATACCTGTATGGGTAATAATAAGTAGGAAAACCTGTATCTATTGAATGTTATGTCAGAGTTTAATCCCACTTTGATATGTTTCTAAGGAATGTATTTTTTACATTTCTGTTGGTGCTTAATACAAAAAAGCAAATTAATAAACTATCCATTAAAAACACACTGTAAATTAACTGTATGTGTAGTACTAATGGTAAATAGAACATAAGTAACATAGAACAGAATCTTATCTTTTTATTTTCAGTTTAAGATCTGAACTTTTAAGCCTGAATTCTAAATAAAAAAAAAAAAAAAAACCATGACAGTTTGCCTGATTCAACTCCAAAAATCAAATCAGAAGTAATGACCTTTTGCACTTTTCAGCACTAAACCCTTATTAAGCAGTGTTTCCTCAGCCAGACAAAACTTCTAATAACTATTAAAACTAGTTTTAAATACTTGATGTACAGAAAAACAGAAAAGGACAGACAATTTTTTAGCAGGACTAGCACTTCATGTACCTATGTTTATTTAATTTTGTTAGATGTTAGTTCAGGTACCTTTTAAGTAACTGGACAAAAAGCTATTCCCAGCTGATAAGACCCCCTACCCCATTTCCTTACATTTGTTTTAGAATTACATAATTATTTAGGTCCATGCATAAATTATGTCCTTTTTTTCTTTTTACAGATCTAGAAATCAAGGGGTAACTAAAAATATGGGGCCTCCAGCACTCTGATGGACCCTCCTTAAGTTTACACCCCTTTACCCATGTCCCATGTACCATGTTACTCAAGGGAGAAGTGACAGTTGGGACAGCCAGCACACCTATGGTGTGGTTTGGTTGGCGTTTGTAGGTTCATGGAGAATGAAGTCTAGGGTGCAAGGAGATCTGTGCCTATAGGCTCCTGTGATGTAAATCCGGGCCTGTTCCATCCACTTGATTAATTCATGTGTTCATCTTTGTATTTGTGCTAAAAGTCCTGCCCAAAATTTGAGTTGTGATTCATATTTCTTCAGAGGCTTATTTGTGACCGATTATAATAAACACTGTACTCTGATTCTAAAAGAGTTGGAACATCTTAACAAGTTAAATTATTCTCCAGTCAGTAACCTGTGGATTTTGTTTTTTATTTTACATGGGTTTGTTATGGAGATTGTTTGCTGTACTGCCTTAAATTAGAAAAATATATATTTGGGGAACATATCAGAAGCAAGCAAATTTTATTTATGCATGTTACCCACCTTGCACCAAAGATCTAATATCGGGTGGAATACATTTTACAATATAAATATAACTATTTATTGGAGTACTTGAACTGTAAGAAACTTGTAGCAAAGTGCTTTAAACAATTCATATGCCTAATATTTTTTTTTATTTTTTTTGCCCCGATCGAGAGAAAGAAGATATTTGTTGATTTATATTTTAGAGCAATAAAAACCTACTGAAACCAAATGTGCTCCATGAAAGCAGTGCTCACATGTTAAAAGGATCATGCAGTTAGCACTTTAAGAAAAGTTTACAGCCAACATTGTAAAGAAATCACAATTTTGTTTGTGTAATGCTGCAGATTTTTTTCAGAGCAATGTTGCATTTTGAAGACGACAAGACTGGGAAAGAGAAATGTTTGTAACTGTGAAGATGTATAAAATATTTATATATATTTGTTCTCAAAATAATGTAGAATATATCCGTATTAAAGTAGGGGAAACGGTTTTTAAACATTACTGTTAAACGATATTTTGCATGTAACACAGGAACCAGTTTCAATTTATGTTTAAGTCCATATTCATTATATATTTCAGTCATCGTTCTACTGAACAAGACTTGCCTGATTCACTTCATAAAATGTCAGTTGCTTAGTTATTGTGCTGATTTTTGGCTGTGGTTTATAGTGGACTTAAAGCGGAATATAACCCTGCATTTCAACTTTGCTCTAAAACATTATTTACAGCATATTATATGCAAAAAGCATTTTTTTTTTTTACTAGACCAGCATTGGAGGGGTTAAACACAGAGGTTTTAAGTTCCGTGCAGACGTTCAGATAGTTACATTCTATTTAGTTAGATGTATCTATTGATAAACAGTTACACACTCTTTGGCTGTCCTCCAAGCTCCTTCTCAGTGAGAGAGATGAGTCACAATAAACACTTAAAAGATACATATTTGTAAACAAAAAGTATCTAACTGAAGTTCGGATGCGTCTGCAGAAATCTCTAGGGACTTTAAAGCCCTGTGTAACCCTTCCAATGCTGGTCTAGTAAAAAAAAAATGCTGGTTGCATATAATATACTGTAAATAATGTTTTAGAGCAAAGTTGAAATGCAGGGTTATATTCCGCTTTAAAGTGTACTCGAGGCGGGTTCTAAATCTAAAAAAGGGACACAGAGGCATATGCAGGATATGCCTCTGTGTGCCCTGCTCACTGCTCTCAGTGATTCCTGCACCCTGCTAGTATTTCCCCCCGCCCCGGCATTTGCCAACATTCAGATGTCAGCAAAGTAACGGGGAAGGAGCGTCCCTCTGCAGGATAAGAACTCCTGCGTAACGCCCCTTCCCCACTTATCAGGGCCTTCTAACTGGCTCTACGCTGCTTGCTCCCCACCTCTCCCCGTCCCCCTTCACGTCAGTTAGCGCTGTGCTCTCAGAGGAGACCATAGTGAAAGTAATGGATTGCAGGAGCTAGGAGCGGTGGTAGGAGGGAGTAATGGACACTACCTGATCCAGCAACCACCCCCCCTGAATTAGGTAGGATGTGTTGTTGTTTTTTTACTTTTAGATCCGGCTCGGGTTTTCTTTCATGCCATAGTTTTTCCATAATTTTAGACCTGTATTGCAGAGTTATTTAGGTTCTCTTCGTAATGTCTTACTAAAAGCCAGACATACATTGTTGATTACAGAAGGAGATGGTAAACTGATTGATCCCTCTCCAATATGAAATTGATCGGATAGTCATTGATTCTTGCACCACACTGCATGCACAGTCTTGTTTGGCCTGTTTACATCAAGCCAAGAGAGTCATTGATTTAAAGAGAACCTGAGGTGGGCAAATGGGACACAGAGGCATGTTCTCTGCCTCATAACATGCCGCTGTGTCCCCATACCGACACTCTCTGCCTCCCCAACGCCGCGCTATAGCCCACAAAGATTAGCGACAATATTTGTTTCTATCTGAGGTAAACACAGGGAGAGTGATTCCCTGTTCAAATGCCAGGGGCAGCTCTTTCTCCCTGGCCACGCCCCCTGCCGATCCCTACCTCCCTGCATGCTGTGAGAGACACGCAGTCTCAGTGCAGTCTCTCAGCGTCGTGACCCAGAGTTCACAAAAGGGAAAGTGGGCTATTGCGGCCCATTTGAGCGGCGGGGGCGGCGTTTTTGTGGCTTCCTGATCCGCTCAGCCCCCCAGATCAGGTAGCCTACTTTTTGTATTTTTTTAGTCCACCTCGGGCTCTCTAAGGCAGATTTGTAGCATGATAACCAGGCATCTTGCATTTTTAGAAAGTGATCAAGAATCGCGGTTCAGTTCACATTTCTTCCATGACAATTTTTTGTTTACGTTTTTAAAGTCAAACATTATTGTCCTCAACCTGTGACCTATCCCTCCACACATTTCATTGGTATAGCATTAAAAAAAGATGTACTTTACAGCAAACCTGAAGCAAGAAAAACGTATGACATAATAAACTGAATGTGTAGCACGGATAAGGAATAGAACATTAATCAAAATATGAAACTCTTTTCTTTGTTTGTTTTTTTGAACATTGCATCATACTGTCGCAGTTACACACTTGGGGTCATATGTAATTCACTTTTTCACCTAGGAGATCATTTTTCATCTTCAAATTTCTTTCAATCTTTTTCATCTTTCCAGCACTTTTCAACTAAAAAAGTACCAAAAAGTAAATGAAAAAAAGTACTATCAAAATTATTTTGAGCATTTTCTTGCTTTCTGATGGCTTAAAATGCATTTTATAGACCGATTTAAAAATATCACCCAGGAGAAATCTCAGGAGAAAAAGTGAATGGCATATTGGCTGTTTAAGTGCTTTAGAAAACAGGACTGTATTCAACCGAGTGTTTCGCATTGCTCAGAGAAGCACTTTTGCATATAGAACAACTGACTTTTTTTAACTCTTCCTGTACTGGAAAACCATATGAGACTCTTTTCTTTGCTACTAATGTTCTATTTCTTAGCTGTACTACAAATCCAATTATATCATAAGTTTATTTTTGCTTAAGGTTTGCTTTAAGTCGTCTAAATAGCAGATGCATGGCTTTGTTGCCTGGGCTTGCAGCCAATATCACAGAACTTCCTGCAACCATTTAAGTCTTTGAGAGTCCTCTGTAAAGTCCACAGCACTAGTAGCAAATTATTCTGGGATTCAAATAATTCTAACTTGCATGTAAATCGAATGCAGATTGTTTGCAGCTTGTATTGCACCAATAGGAAGTGCCCCAGTTCCAAGCTACGTACAGTTATTATGACATGTACATGTAAACTGGAATTATTTGCATTTCATTGGCTATTTCTACTGTGGAAGGTTCTATGGCTGGAAGATCAGGTCAGCACAGTTGTGTAATTATTTTAGTACTTAGAAAAGCTTTCTCAGTACTTTTTTATTTTCTTTTTTATATTCTCTTCTGAAGGTTGTATGTGGAGGATAGGTTGACATCTCTAAAGCCTGGTACACACATTCAACTATGATTGGCCAATTACTGACCAATTTTACCACCTCCATGTAGTATGAGAGTCAACAGGAATTGAATCCTATGAACAGATTGTGTAGGTCAACCCTCATACTATGTGGAGGTGGTAAAATTGGTCAGTGATTGGCCAATTATAATTGTACGTGTGTACCAGGCTCGAGCAGAAAAGGTTGCCCAGGGTTCTGCATGAGGTTTACCTTAATAATATTTCATTTGCTATCCATTCTTTAATTTATCAGTGATATTTAACTACCTACCACGATTCCTCTTCACAAGCCTTTATTTTGCTGTGTACTTTTGGTCCACCCCTGCTAAGTTGGCTGGTTGCTATTGGTCATCGGTTTGTGTACAAGAAGGAATAACCACACAGATCTAAATGCAGCTGCTAATGATGCACAGTGCAGGTCACAGAGTCCTCCGAAAAAAAAATGCATGTCCTTTGTTACAAGATGAACTCCAGGCAAAGATAGATTTCTTTAAAAAAAAGTGGTGCATAAATCAAATAAAAACATTAATGTGTTTTTGTGTATGCAACCAGTATAGTTCCATTTGCAAGTTACAATTCGACATCTGTACAAAAGGAGATGTGACCAAGCTGTCCCTAGAATTTTGCATGGCTGGCTGAAAATATTTTGGCTGGTAAGAAAGTCACAATTTTAAAGGAATACTGTAGGGGGGTCGGGGGAAAATGAGTTGAACTTACCCAGGGCTTCTAATGGTCCCCCGCAGACATCCTGTGCCCGCGCAGCCACTCACCGATGCTCCGGCCCCGCCTCCGGTTCACTTCTGGAATTTCAGACTTTAAAGTCTGAAAACCACTGCGCCTGCGTTGCCGTGTCCTCGATCCCGCTGATGTCACCAGGAGCATACTGCGCAGGCCCAGTATGGTCTGTGTCTACGCAGTACGCTCCTGGTAACATCAGCGGGATTGAGGACATGGCAACGCAGGCGCAGTGGTTTTCAAACTTTAAAGTCTGAAATTCTAGAAGTGAACTGGAGGCGGGGCCGGAGCATCGGTGAGTGGCTGTGCGGGCACAGGATGTCTGCAGGGGGACCATTAGAAGCCCCGGGTAAGTTCAACTCATTTACCCCCAACCCCCCTAAAGTATACCTTTAAATTATCCTTCCAACTATATACCTGGAGTTTAGCTTTAAACACCACCTACCTACATAAAAAAAATACACATACCAAGGTTACAAATAATTAACTTGTTAAATACAGTTTATTCAGCACTTGTGATGGTTTCTTTTAATTTTGCAGTTGCATAGGTGAACTTATGTTTTAATTTGTGACACATCATACCATTTTTAACAATATTGTTCATTTTTTTATTTTGTGGGTTTTTGTCTTTTTTTAAAATCTGTGATGGTTTTCCCCTCCAATTATTGTTTATGTGATTTTGTATGAGCAATTTACAGAATGAAGAAAAAAAATGTATGCAGAATTTCTAAAGAAGTCCTATGTTTTATGTTTGGTACTTGTCGAAACAGTTGACTACAGCGTTAACTTGCATGGTCCCTTAGCCTGCAGTATACTTATATTACAGACAAGTGCATGTACAGTACTAGTTACTAGTTACTTTCTAGCAACATATCCATGTTGTTGTTGCAGGAATGACTGTGTTAAGGAACTCTTGTAACTTAGAAGCAAAATATTTATTTAATTCTGGTGTTCTGAGACACATTTTTGTATGCCCCCATTTGTTGTAAGCGCCCTTATTTACCAAAACCTTGTCTTTTATATTGCTTTTTCATAGGTGTGAAAATTATTCCTTTATACACAGCAAAAGAAAAAAAATAATGGTGATATGGAATTTAGTTACCTATTTATCCAAAATGTATATGGAATAAAATAAAATATTCTCCTTAAAAAAAACAAATTTGATATTACCAACTTCCCTGTCTGTCCATCATTGGCGTAGATCCACAACTGCTGTGTTTAAAACGGTGTTGTTGCTTTATTCTATAGAAGCCACAGTTTCCTTTCCAATTTAGCAGTTCTTGAGGATTATAGTTGTCATAGTAATTAACCTTTCTGTGCCTAAACTCACTGATTACTAGTCATGGTCTTCCAGTTACTCAAAATTGCCTTTGATGCCCAAATTCCTTGATCCCTGGGTTTAAAAAACTACTGTTTTATTGTGTTTGTCAATGACCTCAAAAAAGGTCCCTGTGGGTACTTTGAAATCCGTTACGTGGAACTGTTTTTATCATTATTTTGTTTTTCCGTTATCACTTGTAATGTTGCGTTAGAAGCAAAATAATGCCAGAGGAGTGTAAATTTCTTCAAAAACTTAATAATCTCAGAAATAAACCTTCAAAGTGAGAATTTTAATAGTAGATTATATTTTATTTTTTATTTGTACGTTATAACTGCTGTTTAATTTTAGTTTGTTGCATTTTCCACAATAAAATCATGTTTTGTTTTATTTAGTCAATAATGCAAATTGAATAAATGTACCATCAAATAGCTACATCACTTTTCGAGGAGGAATGGTGGCCTATTAAATATGTGGACGAAGTCTTAATTTCATCTCTGTGGAGCGCTTGTTAAAGTAAATTTGAAGAGTGAAGTAATCAGCTTAGTAAATCATATTCAGGACTAAATTTAGTAAGACATATTCCACAAAGTGCAAGATAAATGGTTCTCCTGAGTAAACGTTATACATTGAGTGTTACAATCTCAGAAATGCATTATGCTGTTATTAGCGAGGTGTACTTACATTTTCAGAAATCAGTTTCTATAACAGCTTAGCCATCTCTAATTACAACAGACTGTTGGCATGAATGTATGAAGGCCACCATAAAAGTGACCATAAACTATTCTAACAGATTAGACATCAAGTTCAATGAAAACATAAAATCAAAGGCATCACTACTGGGGAAGTAGTCCCTCTGGTCACAAGGGGTCCTTCCCCAGTAGGGGACTGTGAGGGGCCCAAGCGATGCTTGGTTTCAATGGCTTATTCTTCTGCCTTTGATACAGGGACTCTTACTCTAGGACAGATGTTGTTTTGCCCACACATGTTGTTGTTCCACCCACTAAGGGTGGCAAGAGTCAAGGTGGCCACACTGTTATGAAGGGAATAGCATGGGGGGGGGGCTTGACGTTGACATCAGTTTGTCTCCAGTGCAACCCAAGCTTGCCATTTGCCAGACAGCTGAAGCAATGAACTCATTTGAACCTGAAAATGGAAAACACGGAGATATAATTTAGGGCTTGGGTACATGGTCAAATATTTGGCATCTATTCAGCATCATATTCATTTCAGTATGACTTCAGTTTGTGGTTAATTTGACATAATGCTGGGCATACACGGTTAGATAGTGCGCCGGTATCGAGGCAGCGGTTCGATGCCGGCGCGAGCGGATCGATTCCCGCTCGTCCCCGCGGGCGCTTCTTATCAGCGCTTCATTTTTTTCTATTGTCAGTCTGCGGGGATCGAGCACAGTATCGATTCGCTGCGGTGATCGAACAGGTTGGATCTTATCAATCGAGCCATCAGCGGCTCAATTGATAAGAACTATCTAACCGTGTATGCCCAGCATCAGTTAAACCTTCATTTCAACCCCAGTTTGATTCCAATTCACCACTTGCATTCCGATTCAAAAATGTAAATTCAGCTCTGACTGGTGAAGTCATCTCTTTTGATGAATTTATCATTTTATATATTTTTAGCTTCTGAGATTCAACATTTCCCATGTAGACCATGCACAAGTCAGAAGCTTTTAGAATGGAAGTACAAAATGTCTGGCAAACAGACAGGTGTAACATTTCCCAAGAAATGTTAAGTGCCACTGTAGACATAAAAAAGACGATACATGGAAAATACTATTCAACTCTTCTTCCGGGTCTCCTATCCACCTCTTTGGTAACCTGAATCTTCTCCACTCCCCAACCTTCAAGTCATAGCAGAAATTAAGTGAGTAACCCTCCACTACAAGGGCTTTTTGAAGAGTATAATAGCATTTCTTACAGTTAAATAATTAAATAATGTCTAAGGTGACACTAAGAAGCTAGTGGAGTATTTTGTTACTATTATGCATTTACAAAGCACTGACACACTTTCTGCAGTGCTTCCAGAGGACATCAAAAAACTTGAATAACTATCTGTTTGTTAACAGAACCCACAATCTAATGTCCAACCACAGTCTAGGGCTGGTTTTAAAGAGACTCTGTAACAAAATGTTGAGCCTTATTTCTTCTATCCTATAAGTTCCTATAGCTGTTCTAATGTGCGCTGTCTTACTGAAGCCTTTCCTAGTTGCACAGTGGCTGTATTATCTCTGTTATATGATCTAATCGTCTCTCCTCTGTCGGGCTGAGGCAGTCAGGCTGGAATGTGCTGTGCTGCTTGTGATTGGATAGAAGCTATACACACCCTCTCCATGGCCCCTGCATACTCTGTATGACACACACTGAGCTACTTTTAGCCTATAAATTGCTATGTCTTTTGTTTGTAAACACTGCATAAAAATGGCAATTACAAGCCAGGATTGCTGCAGAGAGTGGCAGAAACAGCACAGAGGGGCCCAGGAGAACATAATGAATAGAATGGTATGCTTTTTATTGTAAGAATTTTACAGTACAGATTCCCTTTAAGGACCTACTAACCAACCTACTTTCTCACTGTACTGCCCCTTCAAAGTCCCAAAGAGCAAACAATTAAACTAATGAAATGGAATCTGAAGTGAAAATACACTTATGATATAATGAATTGTATTTGTAGCACAGCTAAGAAATAGAATATCAGTAACAAAGATATGAGTCTCATATTGTTTCCAGTACAGGAAGAGTTAAGAAACTTCAGTTATGCAAAAGAGCTTCTCTGAGCTCCCCGAGCCTACTTGGGTTGTCTACTGAGCTGTTTTCTGAAGCACTTATACATCAAAGAAACAGTGAAAGACAACTTCAGATAAGGTTTTACTGCAGGGAAGTTCAAATGGTTATTAGTTCTATCTGTGTCAAAGTTTAAAATACAGAATGTAGTTTGTAAACTGCAAATATTAGAGAATGATACAATGTTATATAAAAAAGCTATATAACAAAATAGAAATATTAGACTCTTTTCTTTGCTACTAATGTCCTATGAATTATCCGTGCTACACATGCAATTCATTATATATATGGGGGGGGGGTTGCTTCAGTTTCACTTTAAGAATTAATTGGAATGTGGGGAATTTAGTAATTAATTACCCTGGCCTTTTAGTGCCAATGCCTTTATAAAGTCTCTTGCATATTTCGTACTGCCCAATTTGCCTATTAGGAAGATAAATAGCACCAATTATATAAAGTTACTCTTTTAAAAATGTGTATAAGTATTTTTATTTACGGTACTTTTTCTTACTATTCTTGAGCATGACTCTACATTGGCTTCTTCACATGTGACAATGGCTGCTCTGTTAGCTGCCTGATTTCCTTTTGATAAATACATACGGTCAGCAGCCATCCAGCAAAGCATGATTGTGTCCAACCACAAAGACTCTGAGAAGAAAAAGACTATAAGTAACCTTCATTTTTATACTATTGTGCACTCTTAGGAGTCTGGAAGCAAAAAATGCTCCATCATTGCAATGGCCACTGTGACGCATCATTCTGGCTCTGACTCAAAAAAAACATAGTTTTTGGATTACAGTATATTTATCCTAAGATTGTACACAGCTTTAAAGCGAACCTTAAGTCAAGTAAAAAAAATGAGATTTACTCACCTGGGGCTTCCCTCAGCCCCCAGCAGCCGATCGGTGCCCTCGCAGCTCCGCTCCGATGTCCCAGGACCCGCCGGCGACGACTTCCGGTTTGGCCGTCACCGGCCGACAGGCATGGGAACGCGAGTGATTGTTCGCGTTCCCAGCCTGTATATCGCCCCCTATGCTGCTATTGCGACCTCCTGGCCGCAATAGCAGCATAGGGGGCGATATACAGGCTGGGAACGCGAACAATCACTCGCGTTCCCATGCCTATCGGCCGGTGACGGCCAAACCGGAAGTGCTCGCCGGCGGGTCCTGGGACATCGGAGCGGAGCTGCGAGGGCACCGATCGGCTGCTGGGGGCTGAGGGAAGCCCCAGGTGAGTAAATCTCATTTTTTTTTACTTGACTTAAGGTTCGCTTTAAGTGTTGAAACCTTGACTTAAAGTGAACCAGAGACGAAGCACCATCATGTATTTTACCATATATATAAGTGGGAACATTAGAGAAAACACATACTGCTCTCTGTTTCATCCTTTACTGCTCAGCCTGCTTGTTAACAGCCTTGATAAAATCCCTGACTGAGCATTCAGTCTGGCTTTTCTCAGGAATCATTATAGCGGAGTCTGTCTTTTCTGATGTCTTTTCAAGCCCAAGCCTGCCCCCTTCTGGGTCTGCTATAATGACTCAGCTATATATATTCCTGAGCAAAGACAGACTGAATGCTCAGTCTGGGATTTTATCAGGGCTGATAACAAGCAGGCTGAGCAGTGAAGGATAAAACAGAGAGCAGGGTGGGTGTTTTCTCGAATGTTCCCACTGATATATATGGAAAAATACATGAGGGTGCTTCGTCTCTGGTTCACTTTAAAGTCTTCACCAACTAGGCTGCTTGACATCCAAAAATCTGATGTTCTTTGCTGTATAAATTAAAAATGCCATAAAAGTGAACAGAGGTGAAAATAAGCTAATGAGATAAACAGTTATACTTATCCCCCAACATACTTACAAAGTATGATGAATGTTTTACGGTCTCTAATCAGTGGCAGCCTTATAAGTGTTCCAGAGTTAGAAAAACGTCAAAAGTTCATGTATTTTATCTCCTTCTGCCCTCAGAAGTTGTATTCTGCCAGGAAGATGATTACTATATTCCAGACAAGGTACCAATAAGACAGAAGCTGTAACTTCCATGCCTGGAAATTAACTCTTTCAGGCAGCAAAATAAAGCAAGTAAAAACATCCTGGTTATTGATATGTTTTGTACTGTACATACACATGTATATCTCATCATGTCATGTATCACCTCTGGTACACTTCAAAGGACAACTATCTCAAAAAATGTTTTATTTAAAATACATGGATATAAAAATACATTTCTCCCAGAATAAAACACTCTATAAATTACATTTTTCCTATGTCACTGTCATTTACAGCAGGTAGTGAAATGCTGAAATATCTGTCAGGCTTTGGATTAGTCCACCTCCTCATGGGGAATTCTCAGTTATTTCCTTATTTACAAAAGCATTAGTGAACCGCAGTTGCTCAGCCCAACTGCCTAAATAATGAGCAAATGGCTAGTTAAGCTGACTGACATCTTTTTATAGATCATTTCCACTGAGTGTTTTTGTAAACAGTAAAAGTAATACGGACAATCCCCCATGAGGAACTCAACTAGTCCCAAAAAAAATTTACTACCTACTGTGAGTTACAGCAACATAGGAAACTAATGTATAGCTCAATTTACTCTGGGAGAAATTTACAGTACATTTTACATGTATGCATTCAGAGACTCTGAAATGAAAACAATTGTATCATATAATGAATTGTTTGTGTAGTACAGTTAAGAAATAGAACATTAGTAGCAAAGGAAATAGTCTTATATAGTTCACTTCACTTGTTTTCTACAGGGAGTGCAGAATTATTAGGCAAGTTGTATTTTTGAGGAATAATTTTACTATTGAACAACAACCATGTTCTCAATGAACCCAAAAAACTCATTAATATCAAAGCTGAATATTTTTGAAAGTAGTTTTTAGTTTTAGCTATTTTAGGGGGATATCTGTATGTGCAGGTGACTATTACTGTGCATAATTAATAGGCAACTTAAAAAACAAATATATACCCATTTCAATTATTTATTTTTACCATTGAAACCAATATAACATCTCAACATTCACAAATATACTTGTAAATCTCACATTTTATGATGGACCACAGGTTCTCAATGGGGTTCATATCAGGTGAACAAGGAGGCCATGTCATTAGTTTTTCTTCTTTTATACCCTTTCTTGCCAGCCACGCTGTGGAGTACTTGGACGCGTGTGATGGAGCTTGTCCTGCATGAAAATCATGTTTTTCTTGAAGGATGCAGACTTCTTCCTGTACCACTGCTTGAAGAAGGTGTCTTCCAGAAACTGGCAGTAGGACTGGGAGTTGAGCTTGACTCCATCCTCAACCCGAAAAGGCCCCACAAGCTCATCTTTGATGATACCAGCCCAAACCAGTACTCCACCTTGCTGGCGTCTGAGTCCGACTGGAGCTCTCTGCCCTTTACTAATCCAGTCACGGGCCCATCCATCTGGCCCATCAAGAATCACTCTCATTTCATCAGTCCATAAAACCTTAGAAAACTCAGTCTTGAGATATTTCTTGGCCCAGTCTTGGCGTTTCAGCTTGTGTGTCTTGTTCAGTGGTGGTCGTCTTTCAGCCTTTCTTACCTTGGCCATGTCTCTGAGTATTGCACACCTTGTGCTTTTGGGCACTCCAGTGATGTTGCAGCTCTGAAATATGGCCAAACTGGTGGCATCTTGGCAGCTGCACGCTTGACTTTTCTCAGTTCATGGGCAGTTATTTTGCGCCTTGGTTTTTCCACACGCTTCTTGCGACCCTGTTGACTATTTTGAATGAAACGCTTGATTGTTCGATGATCACGCTTCAGAAGCTTTGCAATTTTAAGAGTGCTGCATCCCTCTGCAAGATATCTCACTATTTTTGACTTTTCTGAGCCTGTCAAGTCCTTCTTTTGACCCATTTTGCCAAAGGAAAGGAAGTTGCCTAATAATTATGCACACCTGATATAGGGTGTTGATGTCATTAGATCACACCCCTTCTCATTTCAGAGATGCACATCACCTAATATGCTTAATTGGTAGTAGGCTTTGGAGCCTATACAGCTTGGAGTAAGACAACATGCATAAAGAGGATGATGTGGTCAAAATACTCATTTGCCTAATAATTCTGCACTCCCTGTATGCAAAAGAGCTTCTCTGAGCTCTCTGACTAATTTAGTCGGCGACAGTGCTATTTTCTGAAGAATTTATATATCAAAGAAACGGTGAAAAAACAGCTTCTGATAAGGTCTTACTGCAGGGGAGTTATACACAACACAGAACCTGATTCAGGAGTATTAACACAAGTTTTATCCTGCAAAACGGACTAAAAATTAACTTTTATTGATATGTTATTAAAAAGCGTAGAAGTAAGCTAATGTAGAGTACCAACAGTTGAATGCTCAATGTGGGGACGTAACTCAGGTAAGTATAAATGATAAATGAGGATTTACCCTTAGAAGCCCACCAACATTGCTGATTGAACTGATATAGAATACCAACGACTGAGTAAACAATGTAGGGGCATAACTAAGGTAAGTAAAAGTGGTAGATGAAGATTAAACCTCAGGAGCCCTCTAACATTGTACAAAATGCAAATACACACTACCCAGGGGCGTAGCAATAGGGGTTGCAGAGGTAGCGACCGCATCGGGGCCCTTGGGCCAGAGGGGCCCTGAAGGGCCCTCCCTCAACTACAGTATTAGCTCTCTATTGGTCCTGTGTTCATAATAATCACTTCTATAGATACTTTGAATAGTTGTAATTATTAACAAACTGTTCCCCATCGCCTTCTTGCACCTCATTGGCAGGTTTTGGTGCGCCGTATCAATTGTTATGTATAGAGTGCTTGGGGAGCCCCATTGTAAAACTTGCATCGGGGCCCACAGCTCCTTAGCTACGCCACTGACACTACCCCCACCTAAAACCCAACATGTTTCACTTCCACAAAGGAAGGGAAAAATACAAAGTGCAAGAGTGCTAAACATAGTGCTAAGGTGCATAAATACATCAAGAAAAAGAATAAAATCAGTGCATGGTATAGCAATATGGCTATATAGTAGCAGCCATGAAAGCATGTCCTCTAAGCAGCCCTTTTATACTGCAAATGCGGGCTCTCTGGAGGCAGGGCTAATTCCAGAACTTCCCATCTAGTTCTGATCAAGGATTGGTTAACAAAGCCATCAATTTAAAAGGCCAACCAATCATCCGGTATCCCCATAGAGGATCTAGTAATCCAAGACTGGAATAAAAAATTATTTCAGAGTTCAAATATTTGTATGTATGCATAACAGATCGCAGAGTCCATCTGATCCCTTTAAAATTAGAGCGCTCACATTCAAGGAAAGTACCTATCAGCCCAAGATCGCAAATGACCATTACCTATTGGTCCGCACATAGTCATGTGACATAGGTCGTCAACAACCAATAAGGCACGCTCTACTATTATCGCCGCTCATTTGCCAATCAGATGCGTCGTAACGGTCGCATCATCACATCAAGGCAGTTTGCATGTCATCAGAGACGTGGCGTGTCATTCTGGATGCGTCATTATGGTCGCATGTATTGAGAGGGGGCGGTGACTTCTGGCTGACGTCCCAGCCCAGTCCGCCCCGTCAATGCTATGCCATGGGAATTACCCTGTTGCCAAGCAACCAGGGAAGCCAAAGCAGGCTACGTTTGCCTTTGCTAATGTCTCTCCTAATCTTAATACATAAAAAGCGCATATTTAAACCTGAAATCTGGGAGGGGGAGAAGAGGTTTCCTCTCTGAAATCGCGATCATATACTGTTAAATAGACAATAGTTACCCAAACCTGACATCATTAAGATATAAACTTATAGGGGATAAATCAAGATTCAGATGGGGACATATTGGGAAATGGAAGCCCATAATTAATACACTGACATCTTAATAGCTACAAGGTATATAGAATATACATGAGGAGAAGGCCTATAACTTATGATTGTTAGACACCATGCATATATCACAGGTATGTGGCATTTGTGAAGCCTTCATTAAGGCCCCCTGAGTTCAAAGTGCCCAAACAATAGATCCACTGTGATTTAAGTTGTCTTAGCTGGAGATGTAACCATTGTTGTATTACCCAGAACTTAAGGACTGATGGATCACCCTCATGTTTATCAGTAAAGTGTCTAGCCACAGAGTTGTTGCATTTATGTTTTATGTCACCCAGATGTTCCAGGATTCTTGCTTTTACTGCTCTGGTGGTTTCTCCAATATAGAGAAGAGTGCAAGGGCATTTGATGGCATACACCACACCTTCGGTTTCACAGATGTCAAAAGTCAATGCTTGGGAACCGACATCTTTCAACATGTATACACGCTTTACATCTCCCGCACTTATGCATGCCCTTTAGGCTAGAATCAAGCCATGTTCTTTTAAAGGGTCTATTGTTAGGTCCACCCGATTTCATCTGGAGATGGGAGTGAGTCAAAGGGCTCGATTCAGTAAGCAGTGCTAACTGTTAGCACGCTTCTGAAAAGGCCATTATCACGCCTTAACTTAGTTTGGGCGTGTTAAAATCAGATCGCGCGCAAAGATCCACGCGCACAGCTCAGTGCGCGCGAAGTGCCCATTCACATCTATGCGACTTTCCGCGCGCATTACGATGTGCGCGCGCAAAGTTTCACGCGCGGGTATTTGCGTGTGATCTGATTTTAGAAACGGTGCTAACCTACTTAGCACCCTGGTTAACACGCCTAAAGTCTTTAGGCGTGCTAAGTAGGTTAGCACCATTTACTGAATCGAGCCCAAAGTATCTCCCAAGTTCCTTCCCCTGCGGTAGGTAAAACTAGGTCTTGCAGGTAAATAGTCCTGTTTAAAGGGGTACTACAGCGAAAAACTAAAATTTAAAATATGTGCAAACATAAGAAGTACTTTTTTTCCAGAGTAAAATGAGCCATGAATTACTTTTCTCCTATGTTGCTGTCACTTACAGTGAGTAGTAGAAATCTGACAGAGGTGACAGGTTTTGGACTAGTCCATCTCTTCATAGGGGATTCTCAGCAAGGCTTTTATTCTTTATAAAGATATTCCCGAAAAAGGATTTAAACAATGAAGCTGGCCAGCTTCCCTGCTCCTTACACAGTTTTTTGGCAGTCGGACACTGGACAGAGCAACTGCCATTCACTAAGTGCTTTTGAAAATAAATATATCCCTGAGAATCCCCTATAAAGCGATGGGCTAGTCCAAAACCTGTCACTTCTGTCAGATTTCTACTGCCTACTGTAAGTGACAGCATTATATGAGAAAAGTAATTAATTGCTCATTTTACTCTGGAAAAAAATGAACTTCTTATTTGTATATGTTTGCACATATTTTAACTTTTACAGTTTTTCGCTGTAGTGCCCCTTTAATATACATTGATTGATTGGTGAAGGTGTTCACTATTCTACTTTTGCCCTTGTTATCCCCTTTTTCTCTTTCTCTGGGGATAAGTAAATCTGATCGCTTGGTATTTATAGCTTTATTTTTGGCTAGATCAATTACTTTTTTAGGGTATCCCCTTTTCAAAAACCTTTTTTCCAGAGTGTTACATTCCTCACTGAAATCATCTGTGTTTGAACAGTTCCTACGGGCCCACAAAAACTGACCCTTAGGGATACCTCTTTTTAATGGTTCAGGATGGTAGCTATCCCAAGCCAATAACTAATTGGTGGAGGTTGGTTTTCGAAAGATTCTTGTATCTAGGGTGCCCTCAGAAGTCTTTTTAATCTGTACGCCTAGAAAGTTAATTGAGTCCAGATGGATCTCATAGGTGAAAAGCATGCCTATATCATTCTGATTGAGGTGGGCAACAAAGTTCTCAAACATTGTCCTGGGGCTGTCCCACAGAAGGAAGATATCGTCTATGAAATTACCCCAGAACGTAATGCATGGTGCGAACACTGCCATCTCCTCCCCGAACACAATGGTGTCCTCCCACCATCCTAAAAATACATTTGCGTAGTTCAAAGGGTCATTAGCTCTGCTCTGTTTCATAGTTTAAAATGCAGAGTGTTGTTTGTAATTGCAAATATGACAGAATGATGCAGTATTATATAAAAAAAAAGCTATATAACTGGAAATAAAAATAGAAGACTCGTTTCTTTGCTACTAATGTTCTATTACTTATCCATACTACACATACAAATCATTACATCATACATGTTTTTTTTAGGGTTCAATGTCACTTTAAATTTGACAGTTTTTTATGATTGTGGTCCTTTAAAACAATGCACTCATATGGGTTTTGTTGTGTTTTGTTAAAGGAGATTTAAACATTTCAGCATTACTATAATAAATAACATTATTATCTGTACGGTAGTCTGCTGTAAGTTGGATGGTAGCCGTTCTAGAGAGAGAAAACAACAGGATCCTCAGTTTCTCATCAGTTAATGGAACATTTGTTGATGTGCCTACCATGCTTATATATAGTCACGTTGCTGCTTAATGAAAGATGCGCCATGTGGTGAGAAAATCTGCTGTGTCTATTACGGGTTATCTAACATTTCTCTTTCTCTGGCTGGTAATAAATAGGACCATATTTCCATTTAGAAAACTCAGCTATTTAGAATAACGCTGCTTGGTATGAACTGCAGCAGGTAAGTTTAATCCACCACTGTGGTGACACTTGATGAAGAAGAAAAAGGTTGTGTATATATACAGTAAAGTGCTGATGCTACTCAGAACATCTGGCTTTTTCTAATTTTAGTTGTATGGCAACCAAAAGGCTGCAACCATTTATTAGGGTTTAAAAGTGATTATAAGGCGTATTTATTAACATTTTAACCGAACACAGTTAATATCGCAAAACGTCAAAACCGCATACGAGTCCTCGAAATCAGTCATTCACTCCAACAGCAGGCCAGAAGCCTGCCTGCCGCCTCTTACCACTTCTTTCTGCAGACACAGGACCTTCAGTTGCCGGCTTCACCTCCCCGATGCCCCCGTTCTGCACATAGGACCTAAGATCACTGCTGCCGGCTGCAGCTCCACACGTTGCCTCTCTGGTCTGAATGCATGACCCTGTGGTGCCAACAGCCTTCCCATGATCCTGCAGAGACCGAAGATGTTTCCACAAGCACTGCAGCTCGACCAGGCAGAGGCCGAGGAGCAGAAAGCATTAGAGGCAGGCAGATTAGAGACAGGAAAGGCACTTCAGGACTTGGCCGGCTACATTTGGTCATGTTGCATTCTGGCCGGCCGAAGCCTGAAAAAAAAATCAGTATTTTGTGTATTCGCCACATCAGCTGATGATCAGTCAGAACCCAAAGTGACCAGACTTCGGGATCTGGAACTAACATATATAAGCTACAGTGGAATGCGAAAGTTTGGGCAAACTTGTTAATTGTCATGATTCTCATGTATAAATCGTTGATTGTTATGATAATTTGAGAAGTGAAATGAAGTTTATTGGATTTACAGAAAGTCTGCAATAATTGTTTAAACAAAATTAGGCAGGTGCAAATTTTAATTTTATTAATTCCAAAATCTTTAAAACTAATAATTGGAACTCAAATTGGCTTGGTAAGCTCAGTGACCCCTGACCTACATACACAGGTGAATCCAATTATGAGAAAGAGTATTTAAGGGGGGGCAATAGTAAGTTTCCCTCCCTCCTTTTTATACAGGAAAATCATGAAGATTAACAATGTTGCCCAAACTTTCGCATCCCACTGTATGAGTTCTAACATTGTCAGTCAACAGGAATAGAGTCTGAAGAAAAATTATTAACCGAAAGCTTACCCTTTTCCTTTCAAAGAGAAACTCCAATCAAGAATTGAACTTTATCCCAATCAGTAGCTGATACCCCCTTTTACATGAGAAATATATTGCTTTTCACAAACAGACCATCAGGGGGCGCTGTATGACTGATTTTGTGCTGAAACCCCTCCCACAATAAGCTCTGCGACCGCGGTAGTTTTGGCAGTTTTTTACAATGTAACAAGGTTCACAGACAGGAATTAGCTGTTTACAGCTGTCTCTAACAGCCAAAACAGCTAGCAGCAGCTACATAACCTGCCCACAGTAAAAATGTCACCATGTAATAAATGTCAAAATGTAAATCGGGGAGAGGAAAGATTTTACAATGAGCAAACACTGACTAAATCATTTATACATAATTACTGTAAAAATACTGCGTTATTTTCACTGTAGTTCCTCTTTAAATTAACCAATACATTTTATCATCCCAATTCAAAACTTCCTGTTCTTCCACAACCTCTGGCAAATCACCCGCCAACTAGAAGTTCTCAACCAAAAGACCCTCATAAGAAGAAAAAAACATTAGAAAACTCAACTCTTATGAAAAGCCACATCTAAGGATTTTAGTGCTTGTTTAGCTGAACCAGAATTTTTTTCCCTCATTTCACAGGGGTATTGGTATTTTAAGTGCTATGAAACTCAGCATTCCTCTTTGTACCAAAATAATATATTTTCTACCACAAAAAAAAATATTGTAGCAGCACAGCATTCAAACAGTTAAACACAGCAGTTTTGTTCTTCAGTGGAAAGCTCTTATGCATGGTCTGAGATACCCCATCTAACCTCTGGAAGAGAAGAGAACAGGACAAGGCCACAGCCGATGCGTCAGACCACACAGTAACAGGAGAAAGAGTAGAGAAAGACATGAGGAAAAAAAGCAGGCATTGAAGAAGGGACAGCTGCAGTAGAAACATTAGGCAACCTACATAACACTGCAAAGACTTCAACATACAATCTAACCATCCAGGTCATGTGACCTAGTTAAAAAAAAACAAAAAAAAAAACCTCTGGAAAAATAATTTCTAAATATAATGAAATTGAAAATATCACTGTGTGTTTCCTATAAACAAATTAAACCTTGTTTCAAATAAAAAATGTATGGAGGAGGGGCTTTATAACATGAACCATCGCCAAATCTTCTCTTGTGGCATCTACCTGACGCTGATTTGACATGCGTGTTTGATATTCAGAAAAGTTGCGCCTGGGGCAAGGTCGGGTTTTGGCGCCTAAAGGTCAGATCTTGGCGCCTAAGCTGCCATTCCCCATCCAGTTTTGCCGCCTTTTTAGGAATTCAACAAACTGCGCCTGGGGCAAGAGACCTGTCTGCCCCCCCCCCCCCCCTCCAACCCCCAGATCCATCCCTGAGCACCACTGTAAACAAAGGTAATTATTCAGTAATAATCATGTAGTTGATAACATGCTGAGCCATTAGGCTCTAACCAATAATGGTGCTTACACACACTTAAACTGCCATTCCCTATCCAGTTTTGGCGCCTAAAGATTAGGTTTTGGCGCCTAAACTGCCATTCCCCATCCAAATTTTGCCGCCTTTTCCAGAATTCAACAAACTGCGTCTGGGGAAAGAGACCCGTCTGTTCCCCCCCCCCCCCCAGATCCGTCCCTGAGCACCACTGTAAACAAAGGTAATCATACAGTAATAATCATGTAGTTGATAACCTGCTGGGCCATTAGGCTCTAACCAATAAAGGTGCTTACACACATACACACAATTACCATAGAAAGGGGTTCAATACCTCTGACAATAGCTCCAGGCACAGTGCTGAATGGACGTGTTGCTTGCCTACAGACTCACAACACATTCAGTTGTTGTGGAGGAGGGGGGGGGAGGAATGACAGTGCGGAGCACAACGGAGCTGCTTTAAGTGGGAGGGGCAAGAAAGAGAACAATACATTCAGCCCACAATACACATGCCAGACTTTCGGGAGAGACAACCCTGAGGGCCACCCCAGCTGAGAACGCTCTGGTGCATATATAAGGGTTAAAGTAAATCTGAGACACGAATACATAAAGATGTGATACTTAGCTGGGGCTTCCTCCAGCCAGTGGCGTAGCTAGGTTTGACTGGGCCCCATATAGCAATTTTTTTATAGGCCCCCAATGGCGGTGTATTCTCAGGAATGGGGTGTTTGCCTTAGGGTCCCATAAGTGGGGGGGGGTTGTTTGATCACAGCGGGGGCCCATTTGGTGTTACCATTGTTTGTGCCCCAGGCTCTGCGTGACCCCATAGAATTTGAGCTCCTCTGAGGACAGTCAGTGACAGGACTATGTACTGTGTAAAGTGCTGCAGAAGATGTCACTGCTATATAAATACATAATAATAATAATATGGTAGGGTATTAAGCCCCATCTACACTATGGGACATTGCAGCGATCCGGCGGCTCGATTAGCCGCCGGATCGCCTCTTCCGCGTGCCCGCCGCGTCCCTGCTCGCCAGGCGTGCACCGCATTCGATTCCCCGCTCGTGCCCGCTCGTCCCCGCCAGCGCCGCTTATCTTCCGCTCGATTCCCTGCCATTGTCCCCTCGCGGGGAGCGAGCAGGGAATCGGCGGTGCGGAGATCCGTCCTGTCGGATCTTATCAATCGAGCCGCATCAGCGGCTCGATTGATAAGGAGCATCGCGCCCCCATCTACTCGTGTAGATGCGGCTTAAGACTATGACTATGGTAGGATTAGAGTGTGAGCTCCTCTGAGGACATTGACATGACTATTGACAGGACTGCTGAAGATATCAGCACTGCATAAATACACAATAGGATGTGGAGAGTTTTTCTGGGAAATATTCCAATGGAGATCCTGTATTGTCACTCTGGGTAAATATATGAAACCTGCCAACAGTGAAGTTTCATCCAGATGTTAGATGATGATCTGCTAGTTACCATCAGACTCTGCAGCACTCACCCAGTGTTACACTGAGCTTTGAGCAGTCACACATCTACACTCTGCTGGCAGCTTCTCCCTTTGCTGGTTCCTTTGTCCCTGCTATGACCTCTGGCTTCAAAGGGCTGCCCTCCAGAGGCGTATCTAGAGGGGTGCAGGCATGGCTCATGCCATGGGCGCCACAGCACCATGGGCGCCATGGCTGTCCCTTCCTCCCTCTGCCCCCTCCTCTCTCGTGCTCCACTACCATACTGAGGGATGCCGCTTGTTACTTATAGTTGGGGGGCTAACTCTAGCAACCTTTACTCCGGAAGCTACTTACATGGGGGGGGAGACTCGTCTAAATATCTATGCCGGGAGGGGGGCACCTCTTGCTACCTATACTGGGGTGGACACAACTCTGGATATCCATACTGAAGGAAGACCTCCAGTGTGGATATGGGGCGCAATTTCAGTGTTTGCTATAGGCGCCATATTACCCAGATACGCCCCTGCTGCCCTCCTCCACCTTATCAAGACAATGCCAGCTCCTTTTTGAACACACAGTGGTGCAGAGTGTGTCTGTGTTATTATCACCTCTTCTCTACACTCTGACATGCTGTAATTACAGAGAGACCAGGAGGGGACTTGCTATACCTTGCTCTGCACTACTTCCTGCAGGAACTAATAATAATTTGTCTGCTGGGAGGTATCCATCTGCAGAGAGGCAGGCAGGTGAAATATAGTTCCCTTTCTCCTGCCTGCCTCTCTGCACAGAATGCACATCCTTAAATTACAACCTTCCACTGGTAGTGGGGCCTTAAACAAGACAATAAAACAAAAAAAGGCAGCCAGGATTGGGCTCCCCTTTGGCTAGGGCCCCATAGCAGTCGATATGGTGATCCCTACGCCACTGCCTCGAGCCTCATAAGCAACGCTGAGTCCCCATTGTCCTCCCAAGTGCCTCCATTCTCCAGCTATCGGTCCTGGGTAACTGGCTCAGTGGTGACTGAGCAAGATTACCAGGACCGATAACTGAAGAATGGAGGCAGTCAGGAGGACAGCGAGGGACTCAGTGGTGCTTAAGGGCCTGGAGGAAGCCAGGCAAGTACAACCCCCAATGGCACCCCTGTGGCCAGGAAGTGTTCTGTGCAGTTAGTTAACTGCATTTGGGCAGAGAGCTCCCTGCCACGAGAACGTGAGGGGTTACATGCAACCAGGACTGCGCATGCACGGTGGCCCACAACTAGAGATGGCCCAAACACTTCGCCGGCGAGCAGTATTCTTTGAACATCGGCTGTTCGCATTCGCGGCGAACATTTGGTGTGTTCAATTCGCCCCCTATACATTATCATTGAGCTAAACTTTGACCCCTTACCTCACAGTCAGCAAACACATGGCAGCCAATTAGCAAGCACCCCTTCCTGGACCCCCCACCCCCCTATCAAAAAGCAGTAGCGGTGGCCATAGTGGATTATTCTCTGCTTACTGCTCACTGTTAGTGAGAGCCGGGTCAGACTTGCTGCAGATAGGTAGGGAAAGCATTATCTAGGCCTGTGTTCTTGTTCCTCACTTGCTGTGAAAGCACCCCAAACAGCCCTTTTGAGGGCTAGCACATCAGTCTCATGTTTTTTTGTGTGTGCGACACTCCACAGCCCACTGACACCCAGAGCTGTGTGCACACTACTGCTGTTGCTACATTAAGTTGCAGGCACAGTACCACTCCAGTGCATTATTATTTCACTGTATTCTGATAGTACTATTGCATTTCTCTGTGTGTGACACTCCACAGCCCACTGACACCCAGAGCTGTGCATAATGTGATTTCTGGCCTTTAGGGATTAAAACCCGACTTTGTGTCAACTCCAAAGTTTTGGGTGGGACTTTTGGCATGTATCCCCATCTGACATGCTCCTGTCCAGGTGCTAGACCCCTTGAAACAACTTTTTCATCACTTTTGTGGCCAGAAACTCTTTGTAGGATTTAAAATTCACCTGCCCATTGGCAAGTCTATTGGGTTCGCCAGATTCACCTGTTCACGAACATGTGTGGAATTTAACAAAGCTAGATTGCGGACGTTTGAAGAACATTAAGGGAACAGACAGGCTACAGGGGGCTGGCGGAAGCCCCATGTAAGTAGAAATGCTTTACTTCAAATCATCTCAGGTTTACTTAAAAAGAAAATAACTATGACAGACTTCATATGCCTCACTTTAGGCTCCCTTTAATGTATGGGGGGAAAAAATTATTCACAAAAGTTAAGCATCTGCTTTATACCGTGAAACATATTCTACCACAAAAGGTAGAAGCTGCTTGGTTGCTGGAAGGAAAGTAAAAAAATTCTCCCATCAGACACAAGGCAAAAAAAAAAAGAGAATACAAGCTACTGTGTACTGCCCATGTCCATAGACACCGGCGGGGCTTAGTTATAACTGGAAGTGACCAGCACAGTAAGGGCTTTACATTTAGAAATGCTATTGTTCTAAAATTTGGTTTGGAGATGTTTAGATGGAAAGCAATGATGGTGGCTGCAGGATACACGCTGCATAGGGTATATCAGATGCAGGAGGAGACTGAAGCAACTCATTTTCTGTTGCCATGACAACAGCTTATGTTTTCTTCTCTGAAGAATTCTAAAGGAAGCAAACGCCACAGCGACCGCTTTAGTCTCACGCTGCCCATGTGGCCACTCAGGAGAACTGTTAAGCTGACCGCACACGTGGTGATAAAGGGCCAGTCTTCTTGATGACGGGCACCCCCTGAGGGACGCACAGGCGGCACCGAGTTCATTGATGGTACATGGGCAATTTTACTATAGTGCTGCAGTGCTGAGAGATTTAACCTCTTCCTGCCGCTAACCTCGTCTACATCATGCTGATATGATTGCTAGGCATACGTGATAATTGCCTATAAGAGGTTCAATTCTTCCATAACATCAGATTAAAATGTCCTATGCTGCATCTTACAGGTCGAGTTAGATTTTTTTTTTCCTGTCGTCATTCAGAAAAATGATTTCTACTGAGAATCCTATTTAATATATATATATATATATATATATATATATATATATATATATATATATATATATATATATATATATATATATATATATATATATATATATATATATATTGTAGATTGGATTGCAATATTGACATGATCTCAGGGATGGTTTTAGGTAAAATGGGACCCTGGACATAAATTAGTGGGTGGAGGGCTTACATGTTCATACTGTACTGAGAGTAATCCGGTGACCTCTACAGTTCCTGACTTGTGAGGGCCCCTAAGGAGCTGGGCGCCCTGGGCCATTGCCAAGTTTCTTCCCATGGAAGCAGGATTTACTGCCAACACCAGGCACCCTTCCTTAGACCACACAACCCATCAAATGCAGGGTAAGTGGCAGGGTAAGGGTAAGTGGCAGCACAGCAAGGTCTCCATTTGCAATTGTGATTGGGAGGGGAGGTGAGTAACAGGCCAGTGTTGTATCAGTGCTGTCTGTGGTGCACAAAGCCCTGCCCTTTATCCTAACTAAGCAGAGGTGCTTGCTATCTCCAGCTTGTATGGACACAAGTGAGGGGATTTAGCCCAGAACGGCAATGAAGTTCATTATTAAAAAGTCAGAAAAAGCACAATTCATGTGTCTATTACCTCCAGTACAGATCATCAGTCCTTATGGTGTAGCCATACAAGTAAGGGGGGGCTATGCTCATCCTGCTTAGGGATCATGACTTTAAATGGAAAAGCAGTTGCTGAGGGGAGTGGCCAATATTACAGTGTATTCGCCTGCTATTACTTGGTGATGGAGAAGATAATATAGAAAACTCTTCTGGAATAACCACTGCACTATTCTACATTGGTGGGAAACAGTGTCTACCAGGGGGAGTGAGATTTAGGGACCGTTGGGGAAGGGGATGATGGCATGGCAGACACACCTGGTACCGGAATAAGAATAGTGCCTGTGGCCCAGGATCGGACTGAGCCGCCAAAGCACTGATTTTTCCATCGGGGGCCCCGGCCGCCCTGCCTCCGGGGGACCCCAGTGCTGAAAAGAAGGGGGCACAGAGCAGGAAGGGGGGAAAGTGGGCACAGAGTGGCGGGGAGGGGCGGAAGCCTCCCCCCCTCCCTCACCTAGGGCCCCCCTTCCGCGCTCCCCCACCTTCAGAATTGCAGCCAGCCAGCGGAACGGCTTACCGGGAGTGATAGCTCTGCGTGCTCACAGTACTTCATGAGAGAGCGTGATTGGACAGTGCAGTGCAGGAGACCAGACCAGCAGCGGCACGCAGAGCTCTTCTCTCGGTAAGTGATTCCCGCTCGCTGCCACTGCTAGCTGCAATTTTGGAGGGGAGAGCATGGAAGGGGGGGCCTAGATGAGGGAGGGGGGAGGCCTCCCCCCCTCCCCGCTGCTCTGTGCCCACTGCACCCCCTACCAGCATGGGGGCACTGAGACCTGTCTACCCAAACTGGGGGGGAGCATGGAAAGGGGGTCCTAGGTGAAGGGGGGAGGCTTCCCTGCTGCTCTGTGCCCACTGCCCCCTTCCAGCATGAGGTCCCCCACTGACTGGGGACACCTAAAGACCTGGGTATATCTATACTGGGGACACCTATATACCTGCCTACCTCAACTGGGAAATCTGCCGGCTACCGCCAATCTGATTACATTTTGTGGAAAAATCTGCTGCCAATCTGAATGCATTTTGTGGAGAAATCTGCCGCCAATCTGATTGCATTTTGTCTGGAAATCTGCCGCCAATCTGAATGAATTTTGTGGGGAAATGTGCTGCCAATCTGATTGCATTTTGTGGGGAAATCTGATTGCATTTTGTGGAGAAATCTGATGCCAATCTGAATGCATTTTGTGGGGAAATCTGTCACCAATCTGATTGCATTTCGTGGGGAAATCTGTCGCCAATCTGATTGCATTTTGTGAGGATATCTGCCACCAATCTGATTGTATTTTGTGGAGAAATCTGCTGCCAATCTGAATGCATTTCGTGGGGAAATCTGTCGCCAATCTGATTGCATTTTGTGAGGATATCTGCCACCAATCTGATTGTATTTTGTGGAGATATCTGCTGCCAATCTGAATGCATTTTGTGGGGATATCTGCCGCCAATCTGATTTGATTGCATTATGTCGGGAAATCTGATGCCATTTGGCTACTTGATGAATTATCATGAGGCATGTAACTACTTGATTATTTTATCTAAAATGTATCTGGTCGGACCTAATCTCTGTGAATAACACCACTACTTATTTTGTGGGTTTTTTTTAAGTTTGCCCATGACCCATCATGACCACGCCCATGTTCCAGTGCGTGGTGACACCCATTTATTTTTGCTGGACGTATCCCTATTGGAGACTGTCCTCAGAAGTGCTCACAATCGATTCCCTACCATAATCATGCAAAATTTCTAGAGTACATGTGTATGTGAGTCCAAAATGGGGGGAGAAGGGGGGCCCAAGGCTGAAACTTTCTTGGTGGGCCCTTAGTGTCCGAGTCCGACCCTGCTGTGGCCTGTGGGTGCTGCCCCCCCATGTAGTTGTACCTGTGCAACCAGTACAGCTCCTGAGCCATTTAAAGGACACTTGACGTGAGAGGGATATGGAGGCTTCCATAATTGTTTCCTTATAAACAATGCAAATTGCCTGGATGTCCTGCTGATCCCCAGCCTCCTATGGTGCCCATTCATCTTCTGATTTGGCAGTCGATCGACCATCTAATTCGATAATTATTATTGAATTGGATAAAAATCGAGAATGCGACCAATTTTTACTTTTATTTTAAATTGTGCACGTGTATCGATTGGACATGCTGCAAGATGACATGCGGGTCGGTAATGGTGTGCAATAATCATGAAGGACAAACGCAACAGAAATTCCTGACCACTGTCCCCCCTATTGTACATGCCCACCCTCCCCCTCCCACGTGACCCTGTATTATACTTTACCTCTTCTCCATCCACTAAACTCTTCTTCTAGGATCTATAAGGTTCTTGCCCCACCCCAAATATTTGCTGACGTATAGTCATAGAGTCCGGCAGGTGGGCACGGGGGGGCATGGAGCATGTGGGTACATTTACACCAGGGAGGACCGAGGATGGGTGGAGGGGGGGTTAGGCGGCATCACAAGGCCGACTGCCAAAATATTTCATGCTGAAATCAATCAGGAAACAGATCTCTCTCACTGATCAGATTCAATCAGAGAGATCTGTCTATTGGTCAATCGGCCACTAAAATCGCTAGATGTTTATAGCAATAGACCCTGATCAAGCATACAGATCAGGTGCTCTAAGTAAAGTCTGACTTGGTAATTTAAGTGGCATGGACATAAATGCAAAATTAGTGATTAATAAAACACGGACAACTGACTTGGATTTAAATGGCCGTAGGCTATATTTATTGCGGTTTAAATAAATAATTAATTTGATTGTTTATTAACGGGTAAACCAACATAAATATTAATAAAATGATTCAGAAACAAATGTATCAATTGATACTTAATCAAACCATAAAGACTTTATACCAGTGTAAATGTTCATTCAAAAGTCCAAAGAACAACTCAATCGTGGGCGACTATAACCGCCAATAAAGTCAATCCACCTACGACATAAACAGAAGAAAAGGGATGGGGGGGGGGGGTGCTTCCAGCTTGCTTGACTGAAGACTGAGGAGAAAGGTCAGAGCATCACAGGTTTGAGGTAAACCCTTCTGTGATTGGCTAGCAGAAATTGGCTCCAACAGCCAGCTGCCAATCAACTGAGAGAGACCCCTCACCTCTGCTCAGCAACCCCATTCTCCTTACAGCTCCTAGGACCGCCCAGCATCTGTAAGAGATGAAAAACACAGCAGCATCAAAAGGAAAGGGTACATGTCATTATATAGCCTCCTACAAATCTATATCCCCATATTACCACTCAAATATCAAGTAATATAAGACCAGCATGAATGTATATGCATATAACATACAGAACATACCTATGTATACATTAACCTCCTTGGCGGTAACCCCGTGTGTGACACGGGGTAAGCCGCCGGAGGGTGTCGCTCAGGCCCTGCTGGGCCGATTTACATAATTATGTAAATTAACACAGCAGCAGCTGTGAAGTATCGCGATAACGAAACTTCACAGGACCGCCTGCAGTTAAAGTTACGTGCTTTGCTATATACGCAATGCGCGTAACTAAGGAAGGCACGCGAGCGCTGCTATTTAAGGCAGGCTAAGTGGGCAGCGCAGGTTGATGAATCAGGCCCTGTGTTCCCTAAATGCACCGTGGGGCTCTCATAAAAACCATAGCTCACAACTGTTCCTCTATTAGAAGGACAGTTCCTCTTTAGGAGCTCTGTCCCTCTTTCTTCCTCATGTGTCCCTCTTTCAGGACTAATGTACTGATCTATGTAAATATATCTACTAAAAAATGTGTTTAATTGACTCTAAACTTTATTCCTATCCTTTAAATTGATATATTTCTTACTTTCAAATGTTAATATGAAGGAAATGAACCAGGATAGAAAGGACCAGTGTAGTTTGAATTATAAAACATCATCATTTTCTTATGAAATCTTTATAGTGTGCGTGATTAGGGTTGTGACAGGGGCGTGGTTAGAGGTGTGGCAGGGGTGTGGCTTAAGTGTCTCTCTTTCTGATCTCAAAAAGTTGGAAGGTATGGAAAAGTAATTTTGTGGTGTTACACAATGACAATAAAGTGCTTGAATCTTGAGTTATCAGCCTCTCATTAGAGAGGCAACATTATTCCCAGAATAATGGATGGAATCTGGTAAGAGTTAGGCAACAAAAGGAATCATTAAAAATTCAAGTGTTAAAATAGAAAGATACAATAAGAGACCTCTGATAAGGATGCTGCCTCTATTACATCAGCCAAAGTGACACGTTTACTTTTAGACTGCAAAAGCAAAATCTGGTTAATTAAGTAGTTTGTACAAACTTTCTAAACCGCTTAATGAATTGGTCTCCAAAACATAATGCATTATTTTTCATGCAAATGTATGTGATTTAATGCTTCTCCAGAAATTACAAGTGAGGCTCTGGCAATGTTACACCCACTTTGCATTGTATTGTTGTTCTTGTTTCACATGAGCGGGATTTAAAGTTTACAATTTATCTGTCAACTTGACTCACCCTTATTAAGAGCAACGAATGACTAAGAAGAGTACATGTGTCTTTTTGTTCGTGTTAATTGCATCATGGGTACAACAGATGTGGATCTCCATGTATGGTAAAACGCAAACAAAGAAGGAAAACTGTGCTTTTATTTAGAGAACAATACATACAAATCTTCAGAACTGAAAGATTTGGTTAAGTGCTTACTTGTATAGAAAAAATCTGTATGTAATGTTCAGTTGGTAAACAACATTTGCAGCACACGTTACCGATAGCAAAGCATTTCCTCTTTACTTGAGCTTTAAAGGGGAACCGAAGTAAGAGGTATACAGAGGCTGCCATATTTATTTCCTTTTAATCAATACCAGTTGCCTGGCAGCCCTGCTGGTCTATTTCTCTGCAGTAGTATCTGAATAACACCAGAAACAAGCATGCAGCTAGTCTTGTCAGATCTGACTTTAAAGTCTGAAACACCTGATCTGCTGCATGCTTGTTCAGGGGCTATGGCTAATAGTATTAGAGGCAGAGGATCAGCAGGGCTGCCAGACAACTGGTATTGCTTCAAAGGAAATAAACATGGCAGGCTCCATATATCTCTCTCTTCTGTTCCCCTTTAAAGTGGAACTGAAGTTTCTAGATTTTCACTTATCTGGAGCTTCTGCCAGCCCCCTGCAGCTGACCTGTGCCCTCCCCGGTCCTGAACGATCCTGCGTTCCCCCGCTGCGGATCACTTTTCTTCACGCAGTGGATGCTGACTTCTAAGTCAAAGTCCACTGTGCCCTGGCCACGCGTATCCTTGTACGCATTCCCGTGGTCCGGAGCATCTTGCACAAGTGCAGTAAGAAAGAATCTCTACTGCGCACTTAGCTCCTGTCGAGGAGCGGGAACGAGGATGCGCCAGGCCACACGCAGGCGCAGTGGCCACTGACCAAAAAAACAAAAGTGGTCCGTGGCTGCGGAACGGATGATCATTCAGGACTGAGGAGGGCACAGGTTGGGGGGCTGGCAGAAGCCCCAGGTAAGTGAAAATCTTTTTTTATAGATACTTTGGTTCCGCTTTAAGGTGGCCATATATTTGTAGACTTGGCGGCCAATTGACCATCAGATTCGATAATTATTATCGGATCTAAAGAAAATTGGTGCCGCCAAGAGCATGTCCGATCAGCAATTCGACATATTTTGGGCTAAAATTGGTTGCATGTATCAATCGGACATGCTGTAAAATGTGTCGACATGCTCCATCAGGTGGGCTAATTGTGAGAAACCCTCAGCCACGTCCTTCCAAATGTACATCTACCCCCAGTGGCCGTGAGGCACGAATGAGGAACAAGAATATTAAAAAGTATTAAATGACGGGCATTGGGGAGGGGGGTATTATGTACATTTGGGGGTACTCAGCTGGGGTTAGCGAGGTGAGGAGGTGGCACTGGCATCACTAGGCCATTCCCAAAAGATTTTATGCTGAAATCGATCATGAATTGGACTACAGTTTATGGCAGCCAACAGATCTTTCTCTGATCAGATTTGATCAAAGAGAGATTTGCCTCTTGGTTGATTGGCTGTCAAAATGTTTTGATGTATGGACACCTTTACAGTGACATTGTGGGCAAGGAGCGCTATACAGATACATCTCTTAGGTGTACCTAAGTGGTGTGTGGTGTTTCTATGGAGTGTTTCTATGGAAAGAGGAGGACAGACTTCATGGCGTGGCTTCCGGCTGGTTGGAAAAAACGTGAGGACAATGTGCTAACTCATTGGTTGCATTTAGAGATCCAGCTGTATAGGTGACTTTGGTGGAAACCTATACACTCACATGATTCTTGGTCCAAGTGGCACTGAATGGCCACCTGAGCTGAGTTCCAGCTAAGATATGCATGGGGATGGGAACAATGGGGAAAAAAAGTGGTGACTTACAAAAATCTGGCAGCAGTCACAGGACGTCCCCTAAACCCTGTTAACAGTCACAGGTGGCCCTCCAAAATTCTGTCAGTCTTAACAGGGGAACAGGCATAACAAACTAATTCGAAAGTCACAGCCGCAGGTGGTCTTTAAAGTGTGTCAACAACCACAACCGTGTGGAGACGGTTATTCTCCAAAAGCCTTCATTGGATGGTTGCCCAGCTTTGAAACCCAGCTTTGTGAGTACAACAACCCTCAGTTGATGATCTGTTGAGTTTCTCTCAAACATACTACACCACAGGACCGGATTTACCATAAGGCACTGTAGGCTCGTGCCTACAAGCACCTTATGTAGGAGAGGAGACTTCCCTCCAGAAATGTCCCCCTACTTATTTGGAGGGGCTACTTAATACTGGCGTGGGGGCACATCTGGCAAACTATGCTTGGCAGGGGGCACATCTACCAACTAGATCAATGGGGCTACCAAATACATGGGAAAATCTGTCCACCTAGTCAAGTAAGCCTACCTAATATGGGGGTGTGGCTTGAGTTGAGGGGCGGGGTTTAGGGAACCAGTACTCCTGTGCCTATAGGCTCCTGAGTTGTAAATCCGGTACTGCTACACCATCCGGGCTACCGGTGTCTCTGTGTTTATTTTTCCATGTTTGTCCTTGCCCCATCTAAAGTCTATCCATGATATCCAAAGGAGAGTCTACATTGCACTGTTGCTCGAAAAAAAAATATATATATATATATTATGTCAACAATTTTAAAATGTACTGTAATTACTTTTCCATAGTAAACAAAGTCTGACTTTTTTGGTAGGCAATACCATACAGTGTTCAGCGGCCATTGGTTGTAAGTAATGCTTGCCATATCCATCCATAGATCACACATTGTGCATACATCAGCCACCTATGTGCATTTATCACCCACATATTGCTGACTGTATCCTCTATCTCCAATGCAGCAGCGGCGCTTCAGCTGCACAGACTAGGCAGTCATCCACAAACTCCCACTCTTTCCCATATCCTCCAATACATACAGAAAGTACAAAGTTGTTTCCTTAAAGCAGAAGGTATTTATCTGCCATCGCTTCCTTCAGAAATCTGAAAAACAAAGTATTTTATCCCTAATTTGAGCTGAACTGAAGGAAAGAAAGCAGCTAATAATTAATGATTATGTCATTGCAGCTGGGTAGCAGTGGGATGATCTAATTTATGGCACAGGTATCATTTAGCCAGGGCCAGGGCAAGGTTTTCCAGTAACAGAGGCAGAGATTCCAAAGAATGACACCACCCCAGAATTGTGCCCGCCGCAAGATAGGTAGCAGATATGCCCCCAGTATTGCGTAGGTGCCTCCCCTAGCATAGGTAGCCAAATGTGCCTTCTAGTATTAGCAAGCCACCCAATCCATTTTTAGTGTCCAGATGTGCCCCCCAGTGTTAGATTGGTTGCCCCTCCCCCCAGTGTAGGTAGCCAGATGTGCCCCCCGTATTGGTAGTGATATGGACCCCTAGTATTAGGTAGCCCCCACCCTAGAATAGGTAGCCATAAAATCGAAAGAGGGGCCTGCACACAGTCTTATTAAGAAAGATATACTCCTTTACACCAACATACACATGTCACGATATCTGACCGTCACAGCTAAAAATCGTTTCGGGGTCACACAAGTCCCCTTTGTCAAGGCATAGGCAGACAAAACATGTGCAAGAACATGTATATCAAAACGTGATTCATATGACCCCATGACAGAGTGCGCCTACAAGGTCATATGCATAGCGCTGCCCCCTTTACACGCCTATTGCCGCCCCTCGCCCAGTGACGTACTCCCTGCTGAACAGGAAGTACGTCACTGAGATTCCTGGGTATTCACATATTTTTGCGCATGCACACCGCTCCACCGCAACCAACGTATTAAACATTTCTGCATCGCTCATTGACTTGCATTTCTTCCGCCCCTGCTGAGTCGTCACGGAAGCACGACGGATACATGCTGTTGACTTTGCAGGGGGTTGATGGCCGATCGGGCACTTCCGGTGCATCGCGATGCCTTAAATGTGCTAGGCCCCATTGCCTTGCATTGTTGTTGCGTTACCCTTTGGACTGCGGTAAAAAAGGGTAACACAACGCACACTTGCCTGAAGGTGGTCAATACATGGGCTAACTTTTTTTAGTAGATTTGATCATTTTGGTTAAATTTTCAGTCAGGCTCTGGAGATGGGGGGAGCTGATCCTGTAATCAGTTAATGCAGAGCGGACCAGAGCATTATACATTGCCTGCTCCCAGTGACGATGCAGATTTTTCTTCACTTCCTCTTCAGTTTGCAAGCGCCATGCAGCCAGCCAATAGCGATGCAGTTCCCATCACTGTCGCACGAAATGGTTTTGAAGCCGCATGATTGGCTGGCAGCACAGCACTTGCAAATTGAAAAAGAAAGGGAAGAAAGACCTGAAACACCATCGGGAGCAGGTAATGTATAGCAAGAGCTCACCTGCCGCTCACTGGGTCGCAGTGCACCCGCAAAGTGCAGGAGCTGCATGCGGACAGTTGGAGCAGGCACCAGCTTCGCGAGAACCCCCAGCAGAGCACAGCAGGAGCCTTAAAGAGAAACTCCGACCAAGAATTGAACTTTATCCCAATCAGTAGCTGATACCCCCTTTTACATGAGAAATCTATTCCTTTCACAAACAAACCATCAGGGGGTGCTGTATGGCTGATATTGTGGTGAAACCCCTCCCACAAAGAAATTCTGAGTACGTACTCTTGGCAGTTTCCTGTCTGTGAACCCTGTTGCATTGTGGGAAATAGCTGTTTACAGCTGTTTCCAACTGCCAAAACAGCAAGCAGCAGCTACATCACTTGCCAGCAGTAAAAATGTCACCATGTGATAAATGTCAGAATATAAATCAGGGATTTAAAATATTTTACAATGGGCAAACACTGACTAAATCATTTATACATAATTATAGTAAAAATGAAGCACTTTTTTTATTACATTATTTTCACTGGAGTTCCTCTTTAAAGAGCTGCATGTCTGATCCCCTGCTAGAGGGACAAAGCTTTACTGCTGGGAACCCTATATGGGCCTACCCGCCACCAATTCAGGTGAGCTTAGTCCTCGACTGGCCAGACTCTTAACCCCACTGACACCACTGAGTGTGCTCTCTTTTTTTTTGTCCTTGTTACCCTTATCGCCAAATCATGCCACCACCAGAGTGGACCACAGAGCGGCACCAACCCCACACCCTACCCATAGACAACCGACTTTGTAATCTTTTGTAATCCATTAAAAGTCACACAACCTTCTACGCCAGTGATAGAGGGCGGGCGGAGCAACATCTCTGCGGGGGCATCCAGCCCAATGTAGTTATGCCTCTGCCTCCAGTGATCTATTAGCACAAGCATCTTCATTCAATCAGTAAACGTAGAAATCATTTCAGACAGTTTATCGATTGACAGGATTATTGAGCATGGCGGTAACGTTGAATTGAGAAGGGGAGTCAGGAACAACGGAGAACTGAAGACCTGTATACAGAGGAATAACTACCAAGCATGGGGTCCCCCAGCAAGATGTTGATGGGGATCCACCAATGTTCACCCCCTGGTGACCCTCACAGCCTGGGAGCCCATCTTGTAAGGGTCCTAAAACAAGTGTGGACATTATAATTTTCACACCCATAACATGTGTACCCACAAAAATACCTAATTTGAAGGAGGGACGGAAGTAGAAGTTAGGGACCCCTCCCCAGTAGTTACACTCCTGCCTGCACAACATTATGCTGTATGAGTATTGCATTGCTAGCAGGTCCATTTCAGTTCTATATCTTTCCATCATGAACCTGTCTATGAATTGCTTTCTTCTTACATAAATGTATCAAGTAAAGAATGTGTACACAAGATAAGCTTAACAGCAGTTTGGATGAGGGTTACATAGTTACATAGTTACATAGTTACATAGTTATTTTGGTTGAAAAAAGACATACGTCCATCGAGTTCAACCAGTATAAAGTACAACTCCAGCCTGCTCCCTCACATATCCCTGTTGATCCAGAGGAAGGCGAAAAAACCCTTACAAGGCATGGTCCAATTAGCCCCTAAAGGGAAAAATTCCTTCCCGACTCCAGATGGCAATCAGATAAAATCCCTGGATCAACATCATTAGGCATTACCTAGCAATTGTAGCCATGGATGTCTTTCAACGCAAGGAAAGCATCTAAGCCCCCTTTAAATGCAGGTATAGAGTTTGCCATAACGACTTCCTGTGGCAATGCATTCCACATCTTAATCACTCTAACTGTAAAGAACCCTTTCCTAAATAAATGGCTAAAACATTTTTCCTCCATGCGCAGATCATGTCCTCTAGTCCTTTGAGAAGGCCTAGGGACAAAAAGCTCATCCGCCAAGGTATTATATTGCCCTCTGATGTATTTATACATGTTAATTAGATCCCCTCTAAGGCGTCTTTTCTCTAGACTAAATAAACCCAGTTTATCTAACCTTTCTCGATAAGTGAGACCTTCCATCCCACGCATCAATTTTGTTGCTCGTCTCTGCACCTGCTCTAAAACTGCAATATCTTTTTTGTAATGTGGTGCCCAGAACTGAATTCCATATTCTAGATGTGGCCTTACTAGAGAGTTAAACAGGGGCAAAATTATGCTAGCATCTCGAGTTTTTATTTCCCTTTTAATGCATCCCAAAATTTGGTTAGCTTTAGCTGCAGCTGCTTGGCATTGAGTACGATTATTTAACTTGTTGTCAATGAGTACTCCTAAGTCCTTCTCCAAGTTTGATGTCCCCAACTGTATCCCCAACTGGTTCTCCCTGCAGAAGAAAGAGTCAGCCCTGTGATGTAACCCTTTGAATGCTGTTTTACTAAAAAAAAAACCATTGTGTTAGTATATTATATGCTGTAAATAATCTTTTAGAGCAAAGAAGAAATTCTGGGTTATATTCCGCTTTAAGGGTTTGTTCCAAGGCAGATTTCCATCTTCTGTTACATAAGAGACATGAATCATACAAATCATTCTCCTTTATAAATGATATTGTTACTGCTAATTAAGCCCAACAACAGCATTCTCCTGCTCGGCTGCACAGTTGTTCAAGCACACAAAGTATCTGTTTTACTGAACTTGATTTATTTATATCTTTCACATGGGTGAGTAAAGATTACACTACATTATACATTACATTATACTTGAACATGATTGTCTGTGTAGGTACATTTCGGACAAGGAAGCCTGTAAGGACAACAGATGCGAGTGTTGTGTAGTGATGCTGCGCGTACTGCACAAGATGCAACGATACACTGTCTTATGCTGGGAAGACGCAATGGGCTTGATTCACAAAAGAGTGCTAACTGTTAGCACGGCCGTTTTCGCGCGAAGTTTCGCATTGCGCGCGCTCGCGAATTTTCGCGCGAAACGATAACGTTTTCGTGCGCAATCACGAAATTTACCGCGGGATCGATAACGTTTTCACGTGAAAATTCGCGTTTGCGCGCGAAACCGTTATCGTGCACGCGCAATGCGAAAATTCGCGCGAAAACGGCCGTGCTAACAGTTAGCACTCTTTTGTGAATCAAGCCCAATGAGTTTTTTGGGCAGATTTACTGTCCGATTAATTTTCCGATCGTTTTTTCCAATCCATTTACCGATCGATTTCCATTCACTTCTATTAGAAAATCAATCAGAAAAATGATTGAATGCTGCACAAGAGAAAGGGATGTGTGCTCTGATCAGTCAACTCCTGACTTAAATACTGGCTGTCTCAAGTCTATTGACTAATTTAAAATGGCAAAGCTTTTGCATGTAGCATTTCGCCCACCAGAATATGCAGGAACTAAACTATCCACCTGCTCTTCCTGCAGGAGTTAGCCCATGCAATATTTTGCATCTCAACCGGGGTGCTGCGTGTAGGCCTCCTTTTAACCCCAAGAAATGAAGGGCAGCACAGACACCCCCACAAGGCATCTATTGCCCGGGGCACCACAACTGCCCCTCAGGGAGGGGGGGGAGCGACAGAATATGACCGGTATACCCCCTGGACATTGCCGGTGCCCAGGGGGGGCCACCCATGCTGCCCCCCAAAGGATAGATTCCCTACCTTTGTGAATTTACTTACCTGTGGTGCAAATTGCATGTCCTGGGAGCAAACATACCGATAGTAGGGTGGGGGGGGGGGGGGGGTTGCGGGACCCAGACAAGCCCCCAGACGCTGCCATTGCTGAGAGAGCCATTCACAGTCCACCCCCCCCCCCCACAGCACCCCCTGAGGGGCAGTTGCGGTGCTCCCGGGCAATGGATGCCTTGTGGTGGTGTCTCACTGCCCTTCATTTCTTGGGGGTACAAGGAGGCCTATAAGCGGCACGCCTGTTGAGATGCAAAATATTGCGTGGGCCAACTCCTGCAGGAAGAGCAGGTGGATAGTTTCGATCCTGCTTATTCTGGTGGATGAATGCAACTTGCAAACGCTTTGCCATTTTAATTAGTCAGCTGACTTGAGGCAGCCGGTATTTAAGTCAGGAAATGACTGGTCAGAGCACCCATCCCTTTCTCTTGTGCAGCATACAATTGTGTTTCTTTCTTCATGGGGGTGTTGTGGGGGTGGGGTGCGGATGGGCTTACCCAGCGGTGGCAGCGTCTGGGGGGCTTGACTGCGCCTCGCCTCGCCTCTCCCCCTCACCCCACCATTGGTGTGTTTGCTCCCAGGATATGCAATTTGCACCACAGGTAAGTAAATTCACAAAGGTAGGGTATCTATCCTTAGGGGGGGCAGCATGGGTGGTCCCCCCTGTGCACCGGCCATGTCTGGGGGGGTACCGGCCATGTTCTCTCGCTCCCCCCTCCCTGAGGGGCAGTTGCGGTGCTCCCGGGCAATGGATGCCTTGTCGGGGTGTCTGCACTGCCCTTCATTTCTTGGGGTACAAGGAGGCCTACACGTGGCACGCCTGTTGAGATGCAAAATATTGCATGGGCCAACTTCTGCAGGAAGAGCAGGTGGATATTTCAATGCTGCATATTCTGGTGGATGAATGCAAACACTTTGCCATTTTAACTAGTCAGATGACTTGAGGCAGCCAGTATTTAAGTCAGGAGTTGACTGGTCAGAGCACACATCCCTTTCTCTTGTGCAGTAGAAAAATGATTGAATCCAGATTGGACCTGTCGGACATTATCTATTGAGCCATCTATCTGCCGAAAAAACTGATGGTGTATTCACAGCATTACAAATAATCAAATAAAACCTTTGTGTGGCTAAAGCCTGGTACACACCTTCAATCCTGATTGGCCAATCACTGAACAATTTTACCACCTCCATGTGGTATGAGGGCAAACAGATATTGAATACTATGAGCAGATTGTGTAGGTCAGTGATCTGCAAACTTGGCTCTCCAGCTGTTAAGGAACTACAAGTCCCACAATGCATTTTTCTTTATGAATTATGACTGTGGCTGTCAGACTCCCGCAATTCGTTGTGGGACTTGTAGTTCCTTAACAGCTGGAGAGCCAAATTTGCAGATCACTGGTGTAGGTAAACCCTCATACTACATGGAGGTTGTAAAACTCGTCAGTGATTGGCAATCATGATTGAAGATGTGTACCAGGCTTAAAGGAAGCATCCGAGGTACAACAAAAAATGAGATCTACTTACCCGGAACTTCCTCCAGCCCCTGGTAGCTGATATGTCCCTCGGTGCAGCTCAGGAGTCCCGGGATCCCCTATGTTTCAGACTGTTGCCGCTGTCAATCACTCTCATGTGAACTACTGCACCTGTGCAGAACACTCCAGACAATGTGAGAGTGATTGACAGTGGAGCAGGCGCAGTAGATGCCGAACTGGCGAGATCGGCATCTGAAGTGGAGGGGATCCCTGGACACCAGCGGAGAGGGACATATCAGCTGCCAGGGGCGGGAGGAACTCCGGGTAGGTAGATCTCATTTTTTGTTGTACCTCGGATGTTTCCTTTAAAGAGAATCTGTATTGAAGAAATGTTATATAAATAAACATATCAATTTGTTCTAGGACATCTACTAGCCCCCTCTCCAACGCAATATTGGCGATAAAATACCAGTTTTATAAACTGTTTTGTAAACAGTAAAGATGGTCGCCGAAACAGGAAGTATACTGAAAAGAAAAAGAAGGGACACCAAGAGCCCAATATAGTGTAGTATAGTGTAGTAAGTTGTCAGAGGCGCTTATCGTGACCTTAAGACTGCACTGTGTGTACTCCTGTTCGTTATTGCCTGAGGAAGCGAGAATTTACCCGTGAAACGCGTTGCGCTGTATGTTGGCGTATATAAATAAATGTGTTTGTACTAAAACCGACAGTATCATGTCTGCTTTGGGGAGATGAGTCCACCACCACCTCCCAAGGAATTTTAAAGTTTTTAGATATATTTTATTCTGTTGGCGCCTCTGTTCTCCTTACAATATACTGAAAAGAAACAGGATGTATACTGCCTTATGTTTGTATGACAAGTTTTCATTATTACACAGTGAATGCAGCCTTCAGATGTTATGTGCAAGTTTAGAAAAAGTTTTACCTACTGCCTCTGCGACTCTGTGCCACTGAAGCATGACAAGAATCCTCAGACTCCTTTATAAACACAGCTGTTTCTTCTGAGCCAGGAGTCTGGGCTCTGCACTTGTGTCTGGGTAACAAATTGTCAGCATGACAGGCAGCTCCCTCCTCCCACAGCCTCACAGACACAGCTGAGACTGAGAGCATGGACCTACAGTGGCTTGCAAAAGTATTCGGCCCCTTTGAAGTTTTCCACATTTCGCCATATTACTGCCACAAACATGAATCAATTTTATTGGAATTCACATGAAAGACCAATACAAAGTGGTGTACACGTGAGAAGTGGAACGAAAATCATACATGATTCCAAACATTTTTTACAAATCAATAACTGCAAAATGGGGTGTGCGTAATTATTCAGCCCCCTTTGGTCTGAGGGCAGTCAGTTGCCCATAGACATTGCCTGATGAGTGCTAATGGCTAAATAGAGTGCACCTGTGTGTAATCTAATGTCAGTACAAATACAGCTGCTCTGTGACGACCTCAGAGGTTGTCTAAGATAATATTGGGAGAAAAAACACCATGAAGTCCAAAGAACACACCAGACAGGTCAGGGATAAAGTTATTGAGAAATGTGAAGCAGGCTTAGGCTACAAAAGGATTTCCAAAGCCTTGAACATCCCACGGAGCACTGTTCAAACGATCATTCAGAAATGGAAGGAGTATGGCACAACTGTAAACCTACCAAGACAAACTCACAGTCCGAACAAGGAGAGCGCTGATCAGAAACGCAGTCAAGAGGCCCATGGTGACTCTGGACGAGCTGCGGAGATCTACAGCTCAGGTGGGGGAATCTGTCCATAGGACAACTATTAGTCGTGCACTGCAAAAAATTGGCCTTTATGGAAGAGTGGCAAGAAGAAAGCCATTGTTAACTGAAAAGCATAAGAACTCCCATTTGCAGTTTGCCACAAGCCATGTGGGGGACACAACAAACATTTGGAAGAAGGTGCTCTGGTCAGATGAGACCAAAACTGAATTTTTTGGCCAAAGTGCAATACGCTATGTGTGCCGGAAAACTAACACTGCACATCACTCTGAGCACACCATCCCCACTGTCAAATATGGTGGTGGCAGCATCATGCTCTGAGGGTGCTTCTCTTCAGAAGGGACAGGGAAGTTGGTCAGAGTTGATGGGAAGATGTATGGAGCCAAATACAGGGCAATCTTGGAAGAAAACCTCTTGGAGTCTGCAAAAGACTTGAAACTGGGGTGGAGGTTCACCTTCCAGCAGGACAACGACCCTAAACCAGAGCCGGGACAAGGTCCTCCAACACCCAAGGCTGAGACACCAAAGTGCGCCCCTCCATCCCTGCCACCCGAGCCATTGCTATTAGACTAAGAGGCGCCACAGGGCCCACAACCTCCCCAACACCTTAATATCTAGTTATCTGGTTGCAGTCACTGCCATGTATCCCCTTTTCTTATTTCTATCTGCTTCAAAGCACAATTAGGAATGACAGCTGAATGAATTCTGTGCCCCCACCTACACTGCGCCCTGAGGCTGGAGCCTCTCCAGCCTATGCCTCGGCCCGGCCCTGCCCTAAACATAAAGCCAGGGCAACAATGGAATGGTTTAAAACACAACATATCCATGTATTAGAATGGCTCAGTCAAAGTCCAGATCTAAATCCATCGAGAAACTGTGGCAAGATCTGAAAATTGCTGTTCACAAACGCTGTCCATCTAATTTGACTGAGCTGGAGCTGTTTTGTAAAGAAGAATGGGCAAGGATTTCAGTCTCTAGATGGGCAAAGCTGGTAGAGACATACCCTAAAAGACTGGCAGCTGTAATTGCAGCAAAAGGTGGTTCTACAAAGTAAGGACTCAGGGGGCTGAATAATTACGCACACCCCACTTTGCACTTATTGATTTGTAAAAAATGTTTTGAATCGTGTATAATTTCCGTTCCACTTCTCACGTGTACACCACTTTGTATTGGTCTTTCACGTGGAATTCCAATGAAATTGATTCATGTTTGTGGCAGTAATGTGACAAAATGTGGAAAACTTCAAGGGGGTCGAATACTTTTGCAAGCCACTGTATATGTAAGTGAAAAATAAACAAAGCACACAGAAGTGAGTCTGGAGGGGCATGCAGGGGGTGTGCATAATTTGTCCATATCACAGCAGAGGCAGCTCCTTCCTCTCTGGGTCGACAAAGCTTGACAAAGAAGAGAAGATATATTAGAGAGACAGTGCAACTAGAAAAGGCTGCAGTAAGTTAGAGCACATTAGAATAGGTATAGAAACTTGTAGGATAGGAGAAATAAGGCTGAAAATGTTGTTACAGAGTCACTTTAAGGAGCACGCCTAAATACAGATAAAAAAAAAAAAGTTCAATTGTTCTAGAGCTGTTTGCATGGGAGCTGAAAAACATGGAAAAACTCATCTGACAAAGGTAAAACCTACATTTTTAGCTTTTAAAGCGGAATATAACCCTGCATTTCAACTTTGCTCTAAAACATTATTTACAGCATATTATATGCAACCAGCATTTTTTTTTTACTAGACCCGCATTGGAAGGGTTACACACAGAGCTTTAAAGTTCGTGGAGAGAACTGCTCCCCGCAGCCGAAGTTTAGATAGATACATTTAAGTAAACAAAATGTAACAAGTGAGGAATGTTACACACTCTTTGGCTGTCCTCCAGCTTCTGCACAGTCAGAGAGAGTGAGCAGGGCCGGGCCGAGGCATAGGCTGGAGAGGCTCCAGCCTCAGGGCGCAGTGTAGGAGGGGGTGAAGAATTAATTCAGCTGTCATTCCTAATTGTGTTTGAAGCAGAAAGAAATAAGAAAAGGGGATACATGGCAGCGACTGCAAGCCAGATAACTAGATATTAAGGAGTTGGGGAGGTTGGGGTCCCTGTGGAGCCCCTTAGTCTAATAGCAATCAGTGTTTGATGGCTCGGGTGGCAGGGATAAAGGGGCGCACTTTGGTGTCTCAGCCTTGGGTGCTGGAGGACCTTGTCCCGGCTCTGAGAGTGAGTCATTCCACAGTTGTCACATTTTGTTTTGCTTAAATGTATCTATCTACACTTCGTATGCAGCAGCAGTTCTCTCCATGGAACTTAAAGCTCTCTGTGTAACGCTATCCAATGCTGGTCTAGTAAAAAAAAATGCTGGTTGCATATAATATGCTGTAAATAATGTTTTAGAGCAAAGTTGAAATGCAGGGTTATATTCCGCTTTGGCTATGGATCTTCAAGGAAGTCCTGTTTAGGAATTGGGCTTAAGATACAATTGTTAACCTCTTCAATTTATTTTCACTTCAGATTTCCTTTATTCATACGTGCAGATGTCCTATTTGAAAACAAGTACATGCTTACATTTAGCAACACATTAAATACTTCAAGATACCTCAGATGAAAATAACAATGTTAACGTGAACGTGAGGAAGTTCTGAGCTCAGGTCCACTTTAAAAAGATCTTGGAAGAACCCATGTTACTTAATCTTTAGGTACTTAGGCCTTAATTCCTCATTGTCTTTGTGATGATTTTTTTTAGTTTGTTAAATTACCAAATTGGAAGGTTATCAATTTCTAGTTGTATTCATCAAGGTTTCCACATTTGGTGTGACTTCGATAAAATATCGATAACAATGCGGTAACCATTCGGTGATGTGTCGATATTTCCATTTTACAGCGGTAATTTTACACAAGGCCATAAGATTCCCGTGGAATTGTGGGCAAAAAGGCAGTCCTTTGAACACCACGTAGCAACATTATGAATAGGGTTTAAGACCTGGACCAGGATTCTGGAAGTGGCTTGGGACAGCCCCACAATTTCGCCAGCTATGGCTTGATAGGAGCCTTTTCTGAAAACATGTAGTGCAGCTAGCAATTTAGTTAACCCTGGCACTGCCTGTGTTCTGTTACAGGATGATTCAAGAGAAATGGCGATGTCCTGGTATAGCAAATAAATCCATTCTCTTGCAAATTGATGTAGTTCTAGACCTTATTCTTGCCCTTCTGCGCCTTTGAATCACTCTCAGCTAATACATAACCACTTCAAATAGCTCCATCTTCTCTGTCAGCAATGATCTGACAGTAATAACGACAGAGCAGTGAAGGCGATAACTACTCCGAAATTTAACGCTAAACCACGCCCACTTTCATTTTCATGAATTGCACTTTGTTCCATTTTATCGCATCGTTAACGAATCATTACCGAATGCTCGCTAACAGCTGTAGATAACTGTGATGAATCCTGAAATCAACATATCGAGTTCGGTATTTTACTGAGCTGTCGGTAATTGATTCGATAAGTCTTGATGAATCGAGGCCCTAGTCTGATTTAGTCCTTATTGTTAAAGAGACTCTGAAGCGAGAATAATTCTCGCTTCAGAGCTCAAAGTTAGCAGGGGCACGTGTGCCCCTGCTAAACCGCCGCTATCACGCCGCACAAAGGGGGTCCCTTCACCTCCAAACCCACCCCAGCACGACTTGGTCGTGCATTTGGTCGCTCCTGGAGGCAGGGTAACGGCTGCAGCCCTGCCTCCAGTCACGTCTGTCAGCGGCGCATCGCCGCCTCTCTCCCGCCCCTCTCAGTGAAGGAATACTGAGAGGGGCGGGGGAGAGGCGGAGATACGCGCTGACAGACGCGCGTGGGGCAGGGCTGCGGCGGTTAGCCCTGCCCCAACCAGGAAGCGCTCCCCCGCATTACGGAGGGGGATTTGGGGGTGAAGGGACCCCCGTTAAGCCGCGCTATAGCGGCGTTTTAGCAGGGGCACACATGCCCCTGCTATCTATGAGGTCTGAAGCGAGATTTATTCTCGCTTCAGTCTCTCTTTAAATTGGGTGGTATTGCTTAGATTGAAAGTACTCTTTGAGAAAAAAGGGTATTGATACCTATAAGTTTGTGAAGAAAAAATATAATTACTATTATGTCTTGGATATCTACCATTCAACAGACCAACGTAGAAAATGCCACACTGTCAATTTACTTAGACCAGGTCAATCCAGCAGCTTTAGTCCAAGGGCAGAACATAAGAGGAGTTTTTAAGAACATCTGAATCATTTGTCCTACGGGTAGCTCTCCCCGCTGTTGATGCCAAAGCACAGGAGTACACCATTAGAAAGAAGCTTTACATGATAAGTGTGCCAGTAGGAAATATTTGCTGGAAAGAACATCAGGGAGTGCTCATGTAAACCTAGGCAAGGGGGATTAGGGCCCCCTTTCCACCCCTAATCCAAAAACCCAAGAGTCAACTAAATGGTGGTGAGCTTAAGCGCGTTAAAGCGTAACCAAGAGCCCCTGTCCCTGTTTTCCTTTTGTTTGCTGCAGCCCCTCTGTATTTTTTTTTATATATATTTCTTGTGGAGATTGGGGTCTCCATTGCTGCGTGCATGCTTTGCAAAAAAAATTGCACTATAGTTGGTTTGTGCTGCTCACCCCTTGGTATTTGTTTATAGTTTTCCCCTGTGAGCCTGCATAACCACGCCCACCTCTAGCACAGTGAAGCATATAAATGAGTGGATTGCACACGTTCAGAGAGTTCATTTGGTAGCTAGTGAAAGGTAGGTGTTTTTAATCTCCTTTTCTCCCAATTAGTTGACTCTTGGGTTTTCGGATTAGTTCCCACTAGACTGCTGATAAAAAAAAACTAGCATTGCATGGTTAGAGTAGGACTCACCAGATCGGGGACACTTTGGCGCAGTTAGTGAGCTTAAGCGCATTAAAGTGTAACCAAGAGCCCCTGTCACTGTTTTCCTGTTGTGTGCTGCAGCCCCTCTGTATTTTTATATATATTTCTTGTGGAGATTGGGGTCTCCATTGCTGCATGCATGCCCCCTCTGCTCCAGGGACCCACAGCAGTTGCTGTGGCTGCTATGGCTATTGCTATGACCCTGAGATGGAGTCATGGATATGAGATAAAGGGATTGCACACAGGAAGAATCCCAGATCATTGCACCACTGACAAATTGCTTGCACACTCTGCTCCACAAGCCAGGGGACACAGGTAGTCTTGAGCAGCGCACTCTGCACACCATGTTGCAGGGGATGGGGGGCAAGGATACAGCAGGGCGCAAACTGGTAAGAGATCACTAGTGCAAGATCCTTACGCTCCTCTGCCAGTAACAAAACCTGCTCTACCATCCATTCTGCTCCAATAACTCCCATACAAGCCAAGGGGGTAACTTTTCAGCCTTTTTTTTTGTGGTGATAAATTAGGCTTATACGTGAGTTTAAGTGAGTACGTGAGTATATAAGGTATACAAATTGTGTTTGTACTACCACAGTACATGTTGACAGTACTTAAAAAAAAAAAAAGGGAAAGTGTGTGTTTATAGAGTAAAAAAATTTACATTAAAAAAACTAGTGTGGTGAGTGACAGCAACTGTCTGAGTTAAAGAGGACCTGAAGTGACATGTGACATGATAAGATAGACATTTGTATGTACAGTGCCTAGCACACAAATAACTATGCTGTGTTCCTTTTTTTCTTTCTCTGCCTGAAAGAGGTAAACATCAGGTATGTAAGTAGCTGACTCAGTCCTGACTCAGACAGGAAGTGACTACAGTGTGACCCTCACTGATAAGAAATTCCAACTATAAAACACTTTCCTAGCAGAAAATGGCGGCGTTCTGGCATCCATGCTTGTGACCATATATTAAAGGCACTTATATTGACCTGAAGAAGTGTGCTGAGACCCGTGAAACACGTGCTGAATAAATAATTTAATCTTTTTACATTAACCCTGTGGTTCGGGTTCTTCCATCTGGGGTGGTAAAGACACCCTCCCTCCACCATAAATTTTTTGTTTCTTTACATGACCTATTTTTGGGTGCCTCTACCCCCAGTGCTAGCAGAAACTGGCTTCTGAGAGCAGGAAAGAAATAAAAAGGGTCAATAGTTCATAGATTTTAGCTCTGGCATACTTCAAAGAATGTGTCATTGAGCAAAAACAATTAAACAGTTAAAGCTTAAAAAGTAGATTTAAACGTTAAATAAAACTGTGGAATATCTTAAAAAAGTAATTCGTTTATTTTCGCTTTGGGGGTCCTTTAATAGACAGGTGACAAGCTGAGGCTGACCCCACGTATCCAGCAACCATGTCCTTCAACTTCCTCACCACTTGATAACAGGCTTGCACTGACATCCTAAGGAGCAGAGGAAACTGGAGTTGATGGAGAAGGAGTTATTGAAGGTGACTCTCTTAAGGTGGGTTATTGGCCTTTCCTATCTGCTGCTCCATTTCTTCTGCCTCTCTGTTCCAACTACTTCTATAGCCCTTGCACATGCCAGTGGTTCCTACTGTGACTCAAAATAAGCCTACATTTTTTTTACCATCTATCATGTGTGATCTTTGGTGCAACTCTGTACAACAGGTCAGTGACTTATACTGTTAAACAAGTAAACGTACAGTTTTTTCCAGGCCCGGATTTATCTCAGAGGAGCCTATAGGCACAGATGTCCTGGCACCTTAGACTTTGCCCTCTAGGAATCTACAAACCCCCACCGAACCGCACCACAAGTGTGCTGGCTGTTCCAGTTGTCACTTCTCCCTTACTTCCCTTGCCCGCCATGGGTAGCTACAGGTGCCTCTTAGTATTAGGTAGCCAGACGTACCCTCAACAGTAAGTAGCTAGAAGTGCCCCAAGTATTAAGTAGCTAAATTAACCTTGATATTAAGTAGCTAGAGGTGTCCCCAAGTATCAGGTAGCTAGAGGTGCCCCTGACTGAAGGGAGATCTCTTCAGTTGAATGCAGAGAGCAGGTTGAGTAATCTATTATTTACTATCTCATTAGGACTCTGCATAGGTAAGGAGGGAGGGAAGCACTCGGGAAGCACTCGGGGAGGGGAGTGGACCGCCTTTCCATCATCAGGCGCCTGTAGGCGTGTGCCTACAGTGCCTTATGGGAAATCCGACCCTGGTTTTTTCACACCTGTAAGGTGTGATCTTTGGTGGTACATTTCAGTTCAATTGGTCAGTGACTTAAACTGTGACTACAAATAAGCGTACAATTGTTTTTTATTACCTGTCTAGTGGGATATTTGGTGGTACAACTCCATACAACAGGAGGTCAGTGACTTAAACCGTTAAAGAGATACATTTTCTCAGTAGGTGCAATAGAGTTTAGGTAGCTAACAAGTAGTTGTGCGCAGTTTTACCTACCCACTTCAGTCTTCAGCACACAATAAATCATATAAATCAGGTCTGCACACAATAAATCCTTGTACAAGCACTTTTAAGTTGGTAGTACAATAAAGCTAACTAACAGCTATCTGTCCCTGCAGCACAATGCACTTATCTCCTTGTCACGCTGTCTATCTTCTCTCATATAAAAAATACGACACAGACTGAAAAACACTTCCCTCCACTCACCTTAAAGAAAACCTGAACTGAAAATAAAAGTCAAAATAAGCATACACAAGTCATACTTGCCTTCCATGTAGTCTAGTCCTCAGTGTTTTTCTCCTGTCCCGCATCCTGTTTGTTCACTGTGATGAAGGGAATTTTCCATCCTCCATTTTGAAAATGGCCATTGCCCATAAAAGCTTTCTGGTCAGCACACAGTTAAACTGTAACATCGCCCACTTGAGCCATAGGGAAACATGGACATTACCTGGTACATCAGTTTTCCTCTCAGCTATAACTGACAGCAACTGATATTTTACTGACAGCAACTGATATATTTCAGATCTGACAAAATATTGTCAGAACTGGAAGGGATTATTGTCAGAAGAAAATGGTGAGCTTCTGAGAGGAACTGAGGGCAAGGTAACTATGCAATGTTCATTTGAAGTTACCTCATGTGTTTATTTTAAATATTTTTACTCAGTACAGGTTCTCTTTAAAGGTGCCCATACACTCGTCAGATTGGCAGCAGATAGATAAGAAATGCATCTGATGATCTATCTGATGCGTTTTTAGAACATTTTTTACCAGGATAGAATTCCAATAGATTTCAGTTTGAAATCTATTGAAATTCGATCTGATGGCATTTTTTTGCCATCAGATTTCCATTAAGGCCAATGCAAACTGATAAGCAATCTCATCAGATCGACCTAAATTTTCCATCCTGCCAGTTCGACAGAAATCCATCGAAATTGATCGAAAACGGCCATCGATCGGTCGATTGGCCAACCGATTTTCAATCGATCAATCGATCGATCGATCTGGATCGATCGGTCGGCCAGAAAATCGGCTCAGTGTATGGGCCCCTTTATACATGGCTGTAGTGTCTTCAAGTCTTCAACTCTGTTTGAATCACACTGACCTTCAACAATCTGGCAGCCAGTGAAGTCAGATAACCTGACCGTCATACATGTTTTGGGCTACTAAATGTGAGAGGCTTGAAGGCTGAGGATTAGCATGACTGACAGGAAACTACCATGCATGAAGTGATTGTCGATGGCTGCCTCCACGTTTCTCTCCAGGCTCTTCAGGAATCCCCTCAAAGCGGACCTGAACCCAGAACTTCCTCTCTGCTCTAAAAGATACGCAACAGCATGATAACCTTTACAGAAAAAGATTTATTTGTTACAGCTGATACAAATCCTGCAATACATTTGCAGTTTGTCTACTTGCCGCTTTCATAAAAGCAGACGTATTGTTAACATCCTGTGCTTTCAAATGAGCGTATCTGCCGTAGCAGTCAGGTGACAACAGAGAGATCAAATTACAATTTGTGATTAGTCACAGATGGGGAATTAGACAGGCAAAACTCTCTAAATACATAAAGGGTGCATTTCTCTATGTTTTCCTTCTGTGCAAGAGTTCAGGCTTTCTGACTAGACAATCTGTAAAGTGTTAAAGTGGAACTGTAGATCAAAAATAAACACATTGTTTCACTTACCTGGGGCTTCCCCAAGCCCCCAGCAGCCGTCCTGTCCTGCGCCGTTCCTGCCCGAGCCTCCGTTCTCCTGCCGCCACTCGGTCCCGTACCTCAACTTGTAAGTCGATGCCAGCGCGGCTCTGGCCAAGCGTATCCTTTCTTCGCGTTCCCCTCTGCAATAGCGTGGCCAGAGCCGCACAGACGCAGTGGCCCGGCGGCGAAACCGAAAGTAGCTGGCGGCGGGCGAATGGAGACTCGTTGAGGAGCGGCGCGGGACAGGACGGCTGCTGGGGGCTTGGGGAAGCCCCAGGCAAGTGTAACAATGTGTTTATTTTAGATCTACAGTTCCGCTTTAATAGACTCATAGATCTCCTTGCATAACAGTGTATAGTAGCTCTTGCTGTCCTTGGTGCTGAAAACAGCCTGTAATCGTATGCAGAGAATATAAGTTCTTGGTGAACATTTACAAAGACCCCTGTCATTACCATGTTAAATGCAATGGTTGCCATGACAATTGCTGAATTAATGTATATGTACCGATCTGGGAAAATAGCAATGCCTTCAGGAGAATAAGCACTTACACAGGTTGGCCACATTCGTAATAATAGGAGTCCAGTCAAGATAAAATTGCCATTGCACCAACAGCATATCAAGGTAAATGTGTATAGTATGTATAGTGTGTTTTACTGTAAGCCATGGAGGTGCCTGCACTATTACAGCTTACTCCACACAGGGTGTGCAGGTATCCTCTATGGGTGGACAGTGATTGTACTTAAAGAGGAATTCCATTGAAAATAATGTAAAAAAAAAATTATTGTGTATAAATGATTTAGTCACTGTTTGCCTCTTGAAAGAGCTTTCCTCTCCCTGATTTAAATTCTGACATTCATCACCTGGTGACATTTTTACTGCTGGCAGGTGTTGTCACTGAAAGTAGCTGCTGCTTGCTTTTTTGGAAGTTGGAAACAGCTGTAAACAGTTATTTCCCACAATTCAACAATGTTCACAGACCGGAAACTGCCAGGACCATGGTCCTCACAGTTTCCTGTGCAGTGTTCTCCCCAGGCTCTTTTAGCTGGGTGCTCCACCCGGCTAGTTTTGGTGACCACCCGGCTGTCATCAGCTCACCTCCTCCTATACTATAAGAAGAGTTGTGCAGAGGAGCACCAGCTCTGCATTCTATCATCTTGCTTCACCCAGCTACTTTTTCATGCCACCCGGCTGGAAAAAAATTCTGGGGAGAACACTGCTGTGGGAGGGTTTCCCCACAATATCATCCATACAGAGCCCCCTGATCCGTTTATGAAAAGGAATAGATTTCTCATGTAAAAGGTTTATCAACTACTCATTGGGATGAAGTTCAATTCTTGGGCACGGTTTCTCTTTAACTGTATTGGGCATAGCTTCCAACTGTCCAACTCTTTTGAAGGGAACAGACTAACCAGCAAGCTCATGGTGACCCAGAACTCATTGGGGTGTGTAAGGGACTACAATGGTCCTAAAAGCCCCCTTACTAAGATGTTAAGAAAAACAAAAAATTGCTTTCCTAAAACAGAAAGAATTTGAGATAATTCAGGTTGGAGTGAGCTCGAGATGTCTTCTGTTTTAGGAAAGCAATTTTTTGTTTTTCTTTTGAAGGGACAATCCCTCTTTGGGAACTAAATGCCTCTGTTTCTCTTTCTTCCTCAGTTGTCTTATGTACAGATCTATGTAAAAATCTGTATTTTTCTACAGAAAAAAATGTGTTTAATATACGCTAAATGTTATTTCTATCATTTAGATTGATTTATTTCTTATATATCTTTTTTTTTTTAAAAGAGGACTGGTGTGGTCTGAATTTTAAAATTTTGCCTGTTGCTTCTGAATTGTTTCTGGCATCAGTGTCTAGGGGCAGTGTGATTAGGGGTGTGGCAGAGGTGTGTCTTAAGGTGTCCCTCCTTGTCATTTCAAAAAGTTGGGAGATATATGCCTTGGTTGTAATGTCTCATCTGTTGCCCTACAAATCACAGAGACAGGATTTGTCAGGTCTGGCAGAGGAGCAGAGCCCTGTGAGGTTTTTTACATTTTGCATAGATTATTAATTATTACCATACAAATCGCACAGCCACCCTCTCCAGTCTGAGGTATCAAAGCTTAAAAAGAAACCGTGACCAAGAATTGAACTTCATCCCAATCAGTAGCTGATACCCCCTTTTACATGAGAAATCTACTCCTTTTCACAAACGGATCATCAGGGGGCTCTGTATGGCTGATATTGTGGTGAAACCCCTCCCACAAGAAACTCTGAGGACCATGGTCCTGGCAGTTTCCTGTCTGTGAACCCTGTTGCATTGTGGGAAATAGCTGTTTACAGCTGTTTCCAACTGCTAAAAAAGCACGCAGCAGCTACATCACCTGCCAGCAATAAAATTGTCACCATGTGATAAATGTCAGAATGTAAATGAGGGATTTAAAATATTTTACAATGGGCAAACACTGACTAAATCATTTATACATAATTATTGTAAAAATGAAGCACTTTTTTAATACATTATTTTCACTGGAGCTTCTCTTTAAAAGGAAGTTTCATTTCCTCTGGTGAAGAATTACCTAAAAAGAGGTAAGCCTCTGCAGTACGCAGGTGCACCCACTCTCACATAGGTGCAATATGGCCGCACTTGCCTCTGAAGAGAAACGCAACCCAGATGTTCATTCCAACAAGCCCATGTTTGAATTCTTGGGGGGGGAGGGGGGCGCAACAACAGGGGGGCAGGAGACATGGGAAGCCTCTATAGGATCCAGAGCAGCCTTTCTCAACCTTTTTACCCTGGAGGAACCCTGCAAATAACTTTTCGATCTCAAGGAACCCCTGCAAACAAATTTTTAATCTCGGGGAACCCCTGCGTTTATTTTTCTGGAGGTGTGGTCTTTAAAAGTAGGTGGGGCTGTTCTTTTCACTAACTCCTATTACACTGCCACTCATTATATCGTGCTCATTATTATTCTGACCCCCAATTTAGTGCTTCTTTTTACAGTACCCCCTATTATAATGTGCTCTGTTATACTTCCTCCACGATGAGGGAAAATGCCAAGGAATCCCTGCAGAGTCCTCAAGGAACCCTGGTTGAGAAAGACTGATCCAGAGGCTTCCCTCTTTTTAGGTAAGTATCATTTTTTTTTGTAGGTTTGCCACGACAATTTAAAATTATTAAAACATTTCTTTCCATTTTGAACTGAGGCCAGGCATGACTTTCCAAAAACTATTAGGGAACTCCGAGGGCACGTCTTTACCTCTGTGGTAACAGAGCTCTCTTTGATGTACAGACTGCCCATACATTTCTATATTCCTGCAGGACAGGAGAACTGTGGGAGCCATCGTTAGTCATTCTCACCATTAATTTATTTATTGTATTTATAAAGCGCCAACATATTACGCAGCACTGGACATTAGTTTAGGTTACAGACAATATTTCGGGGTGACATACAGCAATAAGACAATACAGGAATACAAGGAAAACCAGATCACACAGCACAGTATAAGTACAAGGTGATGCTTAGTCAGTCACTGGATGGAGCATGAGGATTAGGCAAGTTGAGTTCACAGTAGTATGAGTGCACAGTAATGGAAGTGCGTGATCAAGTAGGAGACACAAGGAGAAGGACCCTTCCCGAAGGCTTACAATCGAATGGGAGAGGTAAGGACACGAAAGGTAGGTGACCAGAGTTCAGCTGCGGGTTTAGAGCACTTGTGAGGGGTGGTAGACCACAGTGAAAAGGTGAGTTTTGAGGGCATTCTTGAAGCTGTTGAAGGAGGGGGCTGGGTGGAGGTGGGAAGTTTCATAGTGTTGGAGCAGCTCTTGAGAAGTCCTGGAGGCGTGCATGGGACTGGGTGATGCAGTGGGCGGTCAGGCAATGTTCACTGGAGGAGCGGAGTGAGCAGCTAGGTGTGTACCTCTGAGTAAGATCGGAAATGTAGGTTGGGCAGGTTTTGTGGACAGATTTGTAGGCCAGACACAGTGTCTTGAATCTGATTCTGGACTGGATAGGAAGCCAGCGGAGGGATTTTTCAGAGGGGAGCCAACATGGTGGAGCGATGGGAGGAGTGGAAAATTCTGGCTGCCGCATTCATGACGGACTGCAAGTGTTTAAGTGATGGAACCACAAGGTGTCTGCAGCCATTTTTGCTATATGCTAAAGATTGTCTTGAACACTCGGGACACCTCCCACATCTCACTAAAGAGAATCTTTGACTTCAGATTTCTCTTGTCTCTTCTTGATGATCATCAGCCAATGAGAGCGCTACTGATATTTCCAGTCGTGTTTCTGTGGATGGCAGGAAGGGGTGTGGTCTTCTTCAAGTAAGCTAAGATTGACCAAAACTGATAGTAAGCTCAAGTTGCGATTCTTTGCAACCATGGTGACAGTATTCTCTGAAGTCTGTTTGGAGTACTGTTTCCAGATTGACCAGATATTCACAACGTTCAGGAACCATTAGCTAGAAAGGACAGAATACTTGGTTAGTCTTTTTCAACACTTGGACTAGTCCTTCTACTAGCAGCAAACTTTGACACTCCCATATCATGGTCTATTTTAGAAACCCTTGTAATGGCTGTGCTTTATATACACATAAAAGCAAAATAAGCTGGATAAATAGTAGTTGTCATTAAATCCTGTAAAATACCAGTTGACACTGAAACCATTGAGTTTCTCTCAATACAAGTGCAATTTTCCTTATAAAGTACATATTTTCCCAGAACAAAAGTTCAAACTGGAAAGTTTATTCAATACTTTGATATCCAGCTTAACACTCCTGAAAGTCCTTTGCAAGCTCTAGCCACTTCATGTTTACATTAGTTCCATTCTCTCCTCAAAGAATTATTTTTTCCCAGTGAAGTTATAAACGTTAATATTTAAAACCACAAACACTGGTTCACATGACAGCTGGGGGCCCTGGACTCCCTCACTGGCCGGGGCCCCCAAACCACCATGGGATGCCTAGAGGGAAGTGCGGGTGGGCCCCAGACCTCTTACCACCAGGGAATTTCCCCCCACTGCCTCTATACTGAATGCTGACTGCAACACACACAATTACTCCCAGCTCTAGCAATTTCCTACCTTTATCTGGTCAGCAGGTGTCTGTCAGCCAATCAGGTGCACAGTTATACACCCTTTGCCTGCTGTACAAAATCTAGCAGGAATTGCATAAATTAGGCAGCATTCAGGTGGGAGGCTTTGGTTGGACGTAATCATAGATTACGTCACTAACAGGACCGCCCCATGCCGGCATCCCTCCCACAGGGGTCCCTACCTAACCACTCACCTGTCACCCACATCCTGGAAGCTGCAAAAAATTTTTTAAAACCACAGACATTGGTTCACAATACAGTGGGGGCACCGCCGGACTGCACAGGGCGGTCCTGCTATTGACGTAATCTACGATTACGTCCAACCGAAGCCTCCCACCTGAATGCTGCCTAACTTATGCAATACCTGCTAGATTTGGTACGGCAGGCAAAGGGTGTATAACTGGTCACCTGATTGGCTGACAGGCACCTGCTGACCAGATAAAGGTAGGAAATTGCTAGAGCTGCAAGTGAGCAAATGTGTGTGTTGCAAACGTTAATGTTTGTTAGAAGACAAAAGGACAAATTAATCAAGAACCCACAACAGTGTAGTATCTTAATGTTTGTATAAATGTGACATGCTTTATATCAAATAATACAGAGGAGGGTTACCACTGTAACGATCGGTGTCAGCACACAGAGAGAATCTGATTATTGGTGATCTGCAGTATCAACAAGAATACAGATTTATACCTGATTATTGATGATCTGCAGAGTCACCAATAATACAAGTATAACTAACCTCTGGACACCTGATAAGTGTAAGTGTTTGGTGCAACAGTATATGAGTCTGGACCATCTGAGGAGCAGGTGACTCCAGACCGTATAATGAGTATCTCCTGATAGGCTTGGAGTACACAGAGAGTCAATGTTTCCCTGAACAGCTGGGAATCAGACTCTACTGCAGTCAAAGGACTCCTGTGAGATTGAGTCCCTGACTGGATTGCAGAGAGGTCCCTCTGAGAGACAGGGAGTCCCTGCAGCTACTGGACACCCCACTGGGGGGGGTCACAGGTAGAAGGGTCGGTCAGGCCGGGTCGGCAACACACGAGCAGATAAAGTACAGAGACAGAAGGCTGATTCGGTAACCAGGGACAGGCAGGGTTGGCAACAGGTAATCAGATGTGCAAAGGTACCGAATCAGAGAGCAGGAGCAGAGTCAAGGGAGCAATAGGTCATAACAGATATCAAGCAGAGGCCTAGCCTAGAGTGTGAGGTCCGTGGTCTCAACACTCAGGGACTGATCTAAAGCACAACACAGCAATGACACAGTATCCCTAGTCTTGGGTGTGAGGTCTGTGGTCTCGACACCCTGGAACTGGTCTAAGGTATAACACAGTAACAACACAGTTTCCCTAATCTTGGGTGTGAGGTCCGTGGTCTCGACACACTGGGACTGGTCTAAAGTATAACACAGTAATACACAGTAATCTGGCTAAGTGTGAATTCCCAGGTCCACCTGGTTCTAACACACTGACGGATCTGACTATGGTCTGAGTGCTAACACATAAGCATTCGCAACGGCAGACAACCAGCCACTGACAGCCGAGAAGTATATATAGCAGAGCGCTTCTCAGCGCCACCCAGTCCCATTCAACCAATCGCCTGCTGCGCTGGGATCAGCTGATCGTCCTGATCAGCTGATCCCTCTCCTATTGGCATAAAGGGCCTTCCTGTTAGCGCGCGCGTAGCTCTCCATCTGTGTGCACTACTAGGCTCAGACAAACCAGACGCATGCCGCTGCGGAGAAACCGCTGGTCTGAACGCGGATTCAGCCGCCCCGCTGTCAGTCCGCGCGGCGGTGTCTCCGCAATCCATTACAACCACTAAGGCAACAGGTGGGGATCTTAGACCGGGCCCTACTCAAATTAAGAAGTTGCTCTCTGTACATAGGAAAAAAAGGGGCAACACCCCTCTACCAAGAGTGGTCGAAACTTGCAGATATTAGTAGAATAGAGGTAGAAGGAGTAACTAGAACAAGCAATTTGGTAAGCCAAGCAACTCCAAAAAAGCTTGTTCCTGATGAAGCAGGTCACATGTGCGAAACGCATCACATTGTGGAGTATACAATAAAAGATTTTACTTGAATCTGACAAATCGAGTCATTAGTGGGAAGGTAAGTCCACCACTGCTTGCCATTTTTAAACTGTTTTTAATGTGTGGTATCCTTCCTGGCCCCTCTGTTTTACTATTATCTGTAACATGCGCATACTGTATATGTGTAAGATGGTAAGAGGGGCTTAACTCTTGGAAGCCAGCACTAAGCAGAACAGCTAAAAAGAGTTATATATCTGACCCTTCTTGGTGGGGCAAAAAGCTATCAATGTGAGCAGGGAGGAACTGTAGCTGCAGTGCTGGCCACACTGATGTAATCTCTCTCAGCAGGGAGAGGAAGTGGGAGGGGTCAGATGAAAGCTATGTGCTGCTGAGAATCAACTCTCAATTTGCTTGTGGCAAGTTGCTAAAAAAAGCCAGCCAACCAAGTACTTTAAATACATCTACTGTAAAATAATACAAAAAATTCCATTGCTAAATTATGCAAAATTACTTCATCACGATTTGACAAAATGAAAGGCTGAAGCTAAAGTAGAGCTTTTAGCCCTTTGCCTTAAAACATAGACTTCCTACTATTCAGAGAATTTGTGATTGCAGTTCAGAACTGGCCTGTTTACTGCCAATGTTATTTTCATATAATCTAACTCCCACACCTCCATATCTAATTAACTAGCGCCCACAACACAATTTGGTGACATTTCAGGTCTGAGGCTGAACAAGGATAAGTCAAAAATAACATTTTACAATATGTCAGAATCAGTTAGCAAAAACCTGGCTAACAAAAATCCAGGATAAGCGGGCAGAGCATAAAACAGCCAATCGAATTTCAGCAATTAATTTTTAATGTGAAAATGTAAACTGCAGCCATTCTTACACTATTAATGCCAGGGTTCTCAAACTTGGCACAGTTGGTCACTGGATGACTGGGATTGATATTCAGGAAAATGGGTAGAGCCTACAATAGCCAATCAAAATGCACCTATACATTATCAAGGGGAGTATTTAAATTGCTGCCATTCTTACACAGTTAATGACAAAGGCCTCAAACCTACTAAAGTCAGTCACTGGGTGACTGGGGGCTTAAATTCAGAAAAGTGGTTGGAGCCACAGACAGCCAATTAGATTTCTTTAATTGATAAACTGCTTCCACTCTCACATTATTGATGCCACTGAAATAATAGTTCAGAAAACTGATCATTGAGTGACTGTGAGTCAAGGTTACAACAGGTGGGCGGAGCCAATAACAACAACCAAATACATACCCAAGCAATGACAGGTCATCAGCTAGTACACAATAATAATAATTATAATGAACAGTTATAGTATTAAATACCCCCCCCCCTCCCCTCTTCCCCCATCCCAAATACACACATGCAAACACATACATTTCTTAATTAAGACTTGAACTAAAAAAGGGACTAAAAGGTCTTAAATGGGAACCTGAAGTGAGAGCAATATGGAGGCTGCCCTCTTACTTCTCTAATAATAAACAACACCAGTTGCATGGCTCCTGTGCTGATGCTCTGCCTCTAATGCGTGTTTTTTGCAGGTGTGGAACTCAAAAAAACAACTGATAACATAAAGTTTGGCATGAGAGCCAGGCAACTGGCATTGGTTATATGGGAATGAAGATGAAAGCCTCCATATTCCTCTCACTTCAAGTTACTGTCAAGCCTCATACACAAGTTAGATTGACCATAACTGATACAGTTCTTCAGGGTCAGCTCTGCCAAGATTCTAGCATGTTACCTAGTTAGTTACCTACCATATATACTCAAGTACAAGCTGTCCCGACTATAGGTCGACCCCCAACTTTTCCCCCTCAAAAAAACCTAATAATGCTTGAAGTGCATATTGGAAGCGTGCCTATAGTTACCTCTCCTCATTTCTGGCAGCCATCTTCCAGCCTTCCCATCCTTACAGCATTGTTCTTGCCACTAGAGGTGTAGTCTTCACTGTCTTCTCATTCCTGGCAGCCATCTTTCCATCTCCTGTACCACTCTGTACCTTCCGCTAGAGGTTCAGGGCTTCAATGTTTTCTAGTTCTGAGAAGTCATCTCCTTGCAGCTCTGTACTTAGCACTGACCTCTAGTGATGGGTACAGAGCTGCACTGGAGGTGGGAAGATGGCTTCCTAGTATGAGAAGACAGAGAAGCCCTGGACCTCTAGCGGCGAGTCCAGAGCAGCACGAGAGGTGGGAAGATGGCTACTTGGAATGAGAAGACAGAGAAGACTGGACCTCTAGCGGCGAGTACAGAACAGCACAGGAGGTGGGAAGATGGCTACCTGGAATGAAAAGACAGAGAAGACTGGACCTCTAGCAGCGAGTACAGAGCAGCACGAGAGGTGGGAAGATGGCTACCTGGAATGAGAAGACAGTGAAGACTGGACCTCTAGCGGCGAGTACAGAGCAGCACTGGAGGTGGGAAGATGGCTACCTAGAATGAGAAGACAGAGAAGACTGGACCTCTAGCAGCGAGTACAGAGCAGCACGAAAGGTGGGAAGATGGCTACCTGGAATGAGAAGACAGAGAAGACTGGACCTCTAGCAGCGAGTACAGAGCAGCACGAGAGGTGGGAAGATGGCTACCTGGAATGAGAAGACAGAGAAGACTGGACCTCTAGCAGCGAGTACAGAGCAGCACGAGAGGTGGGAAGATGGCTACCTGGAATGAGAAGACAGAGAAGACTGGACCTCTAGCAGCGAGTACAGAGCAGCACGAGAGGTGGGAAGATGGCTACCTGGAATGAGAAGACAGTGAAGACTGGACCTCTAGCGGCGAGTACAGAGCAGCACAGGAGGTGGGAAGGTGGCTACCTGGAATGAGAAGACAGAGAAGACTGGACCTCTAGCAGTGAGTACAGAGCAGCACGAGAGGTGGGAAGATGGCTACCTGGAATGAGGAGACAGAGAAGACTGGACCTCTAGCAGCGAGTACAGAGCAGCACAAGAGGTGGGAAGATGGCTACCTGGAATGAGAAGACAGTGAAGACTGGACCTCTAGCGGCGAGTACAGAGCAGCACTGGAGGTGGGAAGATGGCTACCTGGAATGAGAAGACAGAGAAGACTGGACCTCTAGCGGCGAGCACAGAGAAGCACGAGAGGTGGGAAGATGGCTACCTGCAATGAGAAGACAGAGAAGACTGGACCTCTAACAGCGAGTACAGAGTAGCACAGGTGGTGGGAAGATGGCTACCTGGAATGAGAAGACAGTGAAGACTGGACCTCTAGCGGCGAGTACAGAGCAGCACAGGAGGTGGGAAGATGGCTACCTGGTATGAGAAGACAGTGAAGACTGAACCTTTAGCGGCGAGTACAGAGCAGCACTGGAGGTGGGAAGATGGCTACCTGGAATGAGAAGACAGAGAAGACTGGACCTCTAGCAGCGAGTATAGAGTAGCACAGGAGGTGGGAAGATGGCTACCTGGAATGAGAAGACAGGGAAGCCCTGGACCTCTAGCGGCAAGTACAGAGCAGCACAGGAGGTGGGAAGATGGCTACCTGGAATGAGAAGACAGAGAAGCCCTGGACCTCTAGCGGCGAGTACAGAGCAGCACAGGAGATGGGAAGATGGCTACCTGGAATGAGAAGACAGAGAAGCCCTGGACCTCTAGCAGTGAGTACAGAGTAGCACAAGAGGTGGGAAGATGGCTACCTGGAATGAGAAGACAGTGAAGACTGGACCTCTAGCGGCGAGTACAGAGCAGCACAGGAGGTGGGAAGATGGCTACCTGGAATGAGGAGACAGAGAAGCCCTGGACCTCTAGCGGCGAGTACAGAGCAGCACAGGAGATGGGAAGCTGGCTACCTGGAATGAGAAGACAGAGAAGCCCTGGACCTCTAGCAGTGAGTACAGAGTAGCACAAGAGATAGGAAGATGGCTACCTGGAATGAGAAGACAGAGAAGCCCTGGACCTCTAGCGGCGAGTCCAGAGTAGCACAGGAGATGAGAAGATGGCTACCTAGAATGAGAAGACAGTGAAGACTGGACCTCTAGTGAGTACAGAGCTGAAAGGATGGGAAGACGGCTGCTATGAATGAAGAAGGCTAACTCTGGATACACTTCCAATGTGTGCATTGTATGCAGGGGCGTAACTACAGAGGAGCAACCCCTGCAAATGCAGAGGGGCCCAGAGCTGTGAGGGGGGGCCCCAACTACAAACCTTCCCTTCCTCCAATAAAGGGTCCCATCCTTCAGATCAGGTGTTTTTGTGGGTACACTTGTTATGGGTGTGAAGATTATGATGGCCACACTTGTCTTATGTCCCTTATAAGGCTGTGAGGGTCATCAAGGGAAGGCGGGGTGTGAACAATGAACATAGGGGGGCCCCATCAGAGATTTGCTGGGGACCCCATGATTTGTAGATACGCCCCTGCATTTAAAGGGAAACTAAACTGAGAAGGATATGGATTTTTCCTTTTAAATAAATACCAGTTGCCTGACTCTCCTGCTGATCCTGTGTCTCTAATACTTTCAGCCACAGCCCCTAAACAAGCATTCAGATCAGGTATGCTGACTGAAGTCAGACTGGATTAGCTGCATGCTTGTTTCAGGTCTGTGATTCAGCCACTACTGCAGTCAAAGACATCAGCAGGACTGCCAGGCAACTGGTATTGTTTAAAAGGCAACATCCATATCCCTCTCAGTTTAGGTTCCCTTCCACACTTACTTTCTTTCACTTGCAGAACAGTCAGATACAAGTCACACTGATAAATTATCCTTCCCCCGGAATGATGCTGCTTATACAGAGAAAGAGAGGATCTTAATTTATTCTTCAATGATCCGATTGTCTATTATTTGTAAGTACATTTGTGCAGAATTAACACTCTTAAAGTGGGCATCACAATGGAGTAGTGGTTAGCGCTCTCGCCTTGCAGCATTGGTTCCCCGATTTGAATCACAACCAGGGCACTATCTGCATGGAGTTTGTATGTTTACCTTGTGTCTGTGCGGATTTCTTCTGGGCACTCCGGGTTCCTCACACATATTTAAAGCCTACACATAAGTTTATTGGCTTCCCCCCAAATTAGCCCTAGACTACGATAAATACACTACACAATACATACATAGACATATGACTATGGTAGGGTTTAAATTGTGAGCCCTTCTGAGGGACAGCTAAAATGTACCTGAGATCACCATAATGGGGAAATGTATACTTTCTTGGGGCTTCCTCCAACCCCATGAGGTGTGCTTTCTCCCTCGCCGTCCTCTTCGACCCCTCCTTTACCCTGTAATCTTTCTCAGTATTCTGGCATAGCTCCCAACTGTCCCTCTTTGGGAGCCCTGTCCACTATGTCCCTCTTTCCTACTCATTTGTCCCTCTTTCTATGTAAATATATACCCATATATACTCGAATACAAGCCGGCCTCGTGTATAAGTCGACTCCAATATTCAATCCTCTTAAGCTTGATTTTTTTATTGACTCAAGTATAAGTCTACCCAGCAAAGTTAATGGCTGCACTTGGGGCTCAGGAGGGGTTAATGACAGGCACTGCATACAGTATTTCAGCCATGAACCCCTCCTGTCCCTTAAGTGCAGCCAATACCTCCTCCAGGGCCCCAAGTGCTTCAAATATTCACTCCCTTTTATACAGCAAAGTATTTCCCCCCTTCTGCTTTCCTTGGTAATGGTTGTGGCCAGGACTTTCAGACATGTGCTTTCTTGGCATTTCCTTTCCTCAAAGTATAACTTTCCACTGGGTAAATTGCTGCAAATGGGAATGTCACTAATAGCAAACACATTACTCAGTGTGCTCAGTGTTGCCCGTGACTTGTTTATAAGTCGACCCCCTATATTTTTATGAAGTGAATCAGACCTAAATTATAGACTTATACTCGAGTATATACAGTCTATTTTTCTACTAAAAAATGTGTTGACTCTAAACTTTATTCCCATCCTTTAAATGGATATATTACTAATTGTAAAATGTTACTATGAAGGAAAATGAACCAGGATAGAAAGGACCAGTGTGGTTTGTATTATAAAGCAACAAAACAACACATTTTTGTTATGAAATCTTTATAGTATGTGTGACTAGGGGCGTTATGGGACGTGATCAGGGGTGTGGCAGGGCATGGCTTAAGTGTCCCTCTTTCTTATCTCAAAAAGTTAGGAGGTATGACGGCCAGTCGTGCACTTCTGCAAATGTGCGGCTTGGCCCTGCGCACCCCTACAACGATCCTGTCCCCAGGAGCGTTCTGTGCCTGTGCTGTACTACTGCGCAGGTGCAGAACGCTCCCATGGATGAAAGAGCGGGAGCTCACGCATCTCATGGGGCTGGAGGAAGCCCCAGGTAGGTATAAATATCCTTATTGTAGAGGTCTCAGGTTTTCTTTAAAAAGGAACTGCAGTGAAAATAATGCAATGGAAAAAAGTGCTTCATTTTTACAATAATTATGTATAAATGATTTAATTAATATTTGCCCATTGTGAAATCTTTCCTCTCCCTGCTTTACTTTTTGACATTTATCACATGGCGACATCTTGCTGGCAGGTGATGTCTGTGGAAAGAGACGATGCATTTTTGGCAGCTGGAAACAGCTGTTATTTCCCACAATGCAACAAAGTTCTCACAGTGTGATGTCAGCATCCTGGTGCTGACATCACACTGTGGGAGGGGTTTCACCACTATATCAGCCATACAGATGTCCCTGATGATCTATTTATAACCTCCTCAATAAAGGAATCTTGTTCTCTCCTTCCCTTGGCTGCTGATACAATGTGCTGCACTGGAAGCATTGCATTTGACGCAAGAGCATCTGTACGTTGATGGGCCCCATGCGCGGCGACGTGCAGTGAACTGGAAGTCATGTAACTCTATGGTGACGCAGGTTTTTTAAAGCTCTTTTCGCGTTTGCATTGCAGCACGAATCGTATTTTAATACACTGATAAGAAATTCCAACTATAAAATACTTTCCTAGCAGAAAATGGCTTCTGAGATCAAAAACGAGATAAAAAGGGAAATTTCTTATCAGTGAGGGTCACACTGTAGTCACTTCCTGTCTGAGTCAGGACTGAGTCAGCTACTTACATACCTGATATTTAACTCTTTCAGGTAGATGTAGGTAGATAGTGAAGCACCACTCTTAATCCACTAGTTGATGTGCCAAGGCTAGGACCCAGCAGCACTCCTGGGACAACGTCAAGCAAAAGGAAGGGTAGCCGGCACCATCCAGTATAAATGCTCTTTTATTCTTCAATTTCCATGACAGCCATTATTGCAACGTTTCAGAGTAACAACAACTCCTTTATCAAGCTAAGCTGTATGTCAAATGCATCAGAGTACAACATCATTGCCTTTTTATATCAAACATGGTGGGCTACTAGCCAAAAGCGCTGCGCTATAGCTCTCTCCCTATCACTGCAGTCCGTGCTCTTGCCGGACCTGATGGGGAACTGCGCTGCTATGTGCCCATTGGTCGCTGTCTGAAGGCCATCACCTCCTCCCATTTCAAAATTACTGGTCGGCGTGACCAGGGGGAGAGCTATAGCGCAGCGCTATTGGCTAGTAGCCCACCATGTTTGATATAAAAAGGCAATGATGTTGTACTCTGATGCATTTGACATACAGCTTAGCTTGATAAAGGAGTTGTTGTTACTCTGAAACGTTGCAATAATGGCTGTCATGGAAATTGAAGAATAAAAGCGCATTTATACTGGATGGTGCCGGCTACCCTTCCTTTTACTCTTTCAGGCAGAGAAAGAAACAAAGGAACACAGCATAGTTATTTGTGTGCTAGGCACTGTACATACACCTGTCTATCTCATCATGTCACATGTCACTTCGAGTATCCTTTAATGTCATAGAAAGTATTAAAAGTAAAACAGACAGAAGGATAAGGATAACTTTATTCGCCAAGTGCGACAGGAGCCTCACCCAGAATTATTTGTGGTATACACGGCAATTGTGTACCACAATCCTGTGATTGTATTGCCTTGTCTGTGGATTTTTCAAATAAACTTTCCAGCCTTTTTTACCTCATCCTGTCCTGGTTTGCGGATCCTTCTTTGTACTTTTTTACACACGGCAATTGACATAGTGCAGATAGTACAAATAATAACAACATCAAAATAGTGCAATATGTCATGCCCGGCCTTGTCCTAATGATACAGGACTGGGGGAGGGGTCTTGAGGTTAAATACTTACCTGATCCGACGTAATTCACCCAGGCAGGTTATACCTCGCAATTGCAGCAGTGTTTTCAAATGTTTGCCGAGGCTCTGGTCATGCTATCTGTGTTGCCTTGGCCTGCACCCATCTCGGCAGTCATGGCCTAATTGGTGTCTGCTGTCAGTGCTGTGGTGGAAGCAGGCCATAGCAACACAGGTGAAGTTTTCTGAAGAGCTTCAGATTTCAGAAACTTGGCCGCAACTCTGTTCCTGAGGAGGGGGGCGGAGCGTCACCTGAGTTCCGATCACTACGGATCAGATCGGGGAGTAACAACAGACTATTCAAGGGATTCAGCTGCAGGGAGGCCCAGAAGCCACAGGGAGCCCCATGGGTTGAAGGGGAATTAAGTTTCTCTGTCCTGAAAGACTGACAACTAATGGCTTGGAGAGAAGAAGTTTTCTGCTCTCCCACAATTCTTCTAATGACTGCATCTGCTCAACCACTGATAAGGAATCCTACAAAGTTTTGTAGACAAAGATTTGTAGACAATCCCTATTAAGTGTGCAGCAGGCTCTTTTGGACAGCGCTCAGCCTCTCTAACCCTCCCCAAGTGCTGTGTACTGTAGTGATGCCAGAGGATTCTGCAGGGCCAGTTCTGCTCCATCAGAGATGGACAGAGTGAGTGTAATAAGCTGAGGCTGGGAGCACACTCGTCTGTCGGTTTTCTGTATGTGTTATCTGCACACCATGGGCTTGATTCACAAAGCCGTGCTAACTCATAGCACGGTTGCGCTAGCCTTTTGCGTGATTTATAACGCGTGTAACTGTTTTCGTGTGCAAAGGCGAACATTCGCGCGCTAACTATAACCAAAATTTGCGTCAGCCCGCAAAAAATTCACACTTGCATGCAAAAATTTGAGTTTGGGCGCAAAAAACGTTATGCGCGTTACAACACGCGTAAAATGCTGGCGCGACCGTGATATGAGTTAGCACGGCTTTGTGAATAAAGTCCCATGTGTGTCTGTAGGTGTGAAAACATGCATGTTTAATCACAGAAGCTACTGTACTTGATAGAGAAAATACATGCAGTGCTTCACTGCTGTCAGCTTTTCATTGCAAGGGGAAAACACAGAGCCAGTTCTGCTCCATCAGAGATGAACAGAGTGAGTGTAATAAGCTGAGGCTGAGAGCACACTCGTCTGTCGGTTTTCTGTATGTGTTATCTGCACACCAAGTGTGTCTGTAGGTGTGAAAACATGCACGTTTAATCACAGAAGCTAATGTACTTGATAGAGAAAATGTTGCAGTGCTTCACTGCTGTCAGTTTTTATCTGCATGGGGAAACACATTCAAGTGTGCACTAGTTAATTTACGCTCATGACTGTATGTGTTGGCCCACACATCTGAACTGAATGTAAGCCGACCTCGCCACTTTTGGGACATTTTTTTGGTCCCAAAAATTGAGCTTATATTTGAGAATATATGGTAGTTTGGCCTATATAATAACAACAATAACATCTCTATAGTGCTTTTCTCCCATAGGAGTCAAAGCGCTTATTCTCTCTCAGATTCAGTAATTGGTACTAGGATGAAGTAAAGATGATAACAGTTTTACTGTTAAAAAAAAGGATACACTTATATTTCTGCAAATGCCAAACTGAACAGGTGGGGTTTCAGTCTGGATTTAAACACATTCATACAGTATGGTAGTTTCTGTTAAGAAAAAAACATTTGTTCACCAAGTTCAACCAAAAAACCCTTACATGGCTTGGGCCTTAAATTAGCCTTAAAGAGATACTGAAGCGAAAAAAAAAATGATGATATTATGATTTGTATGTGTAGCACAGCTAAGAAATAAAACATTAAGATCAGATACATCAGTCTAATTGTTTCCAGTACAGGAAGAGTTGAGAAACTCCAGTTGTTATCTCTATGCAAACAAGCCATTAAGCTCTCCGACTAAGTTAGTCATGGAGAGGGCTGTTATCTGACTTTTATTATCCCAACTGTTCCTGGACTATTTACTTTTTCTCTGCTAGAGGAGAGGTGATTACTTCACAGACTGCTCTGAAAGAATCATTTTGAATGCTGAGTGTTGTGTAATCTGCACATATTATAGAATGATGCAATGTTAGAAAAAACACTATATACCTGAAAATAAAAGTATGAGAATATTTTCTTTGCTGCTAATCTTCTAGCAATTATTCATAGTACACAACCAATTCACAATATCATATTTTTTTTTCGCTTCAGTGTCTCTTTAAATTAGCCTTCCTTACCGCTCCAGATGGCAATCAAATAAAATCGCTGGATAACACCGCCTGTAATTACTCAGTAAATATAGGCAAGGATGTTCTTTGCCATAACTACTTCCTGTGATAAGATATTACACATTTTAACAACTCTTGTAAAGAGCCCCTTTCTAAATAGACGCTAATAACACTTTTCCTTAATATGCGAATCATGTCCCTTTGTCTGTTGTACAAGCCTAAGGATCAGGGACGTAACTAGACTTAACAGGGCCCCCTGCAAAAATGATAGCATGGGGCCCTCTTGGTTCCCAAACCCCATGAGGGTCATGTGATTGGGAGCCAGCGAATGGCAGCAGAGAGTTTTCTGCTGTGAAGCAGTGTCTGAAAGCAGGAAATATGTTTTTTGGGGCTACAGATTTTTTCAGTACACCTGAAGTTAAAGGGATATGGAGGTTGCCATCGTTATTTATTTTAGAACAATAACAGTTGCCTGGCCTTAGCTGCTCTGCCGAGGCTGCCAAGATTCCTGAGCTGACACGGCTGAGAGATCAAATTACAGTTGTGATTAGTCACAGATGATGGGGAATAAGACAGGCTAAACTCTCTAAATACATACAGGGTAGATTTCTCTCTGTTTTCCTTCTGTCCTGTGCAAGAGTTCAGGTCCACTTTAAGCATAGAATAGTTTACTTTATACAGATAACCAAATCTGAAAGCGGATCCGAGATGAAAAACTAACTGTAATAAGTAATTTTTCTATATATCTTATCTAAAGTTTACACAGCATTTGTAGCTGCAAACAGCTTCAAAGGTTTATGACGATTTATTCCTGTGATACAATGAGGGCAGCCATGTTCTGTTTGTCGCAGGCTGAGGGCTGGAGATGCTATCAGCTTGCCTGTGTGTAAATTCAGTCCCCTCTTCTCCTCCCTCCTCCCCTCTGTCTCTGAAATCAATGGCTAGTAACCTCCTCCTCCTCCTGCCCAGACTGAGCTCCCATAAGCCCTTGCTACAGTGCCAAGGCACAAAAGGAGTTGTAGGCGAGGCTTGTTTAGTTTATAGGGAATTAGAATATTAAAACAAAACAAAAAAAGTATTTGGCTTGAGGGCTCTTTCACATCAGAGCTTGCGTTGGAGAACGCTCAAAGCATACGTTTTGTTGTATGCCTTTTACTGCGTTTTGATATGCGTTGCACTGCAGTGAGTGTGCGTTTTTAATCCGTTTTCAATCCGTTACTGCACATAGAAAAACGCAGGTAATTTTTTTTCTTTTAGTTGTCAACTTTCTACATTGTTCCTCTGTTGCATTCTGGGACTGATTGCCTGCGTTAACGGATTAAAAACGCGCATAGTGTGCGTTTTACATTGACTAACATTGTAACGCATAAAGCTAGCGTTGGCCAAAAAACTGCGCCTGAGTGCAGTGGAACGCAACGCACAAAAAGGCTGCGTTATATGTGAAAGCTAAAATGAAAGTCTATGGACTTTCATTTCACCTTGGGTAACGCAAACTTTATCCTTTGCGTTGAAACGCAGAAAATCTGCCCTAATGTGAAAGAGCCCTGAGGAATGCCCTATAAACTATATGAAAGGAACACAATTATGCAATGAGTAAAAGTTTATCTCGGATCCACTTTAAGCATATACAAGCTAATAATGACAGATCTTAGCTCATCGGGATACAGTCTTTGATGTTAAAATATTACAGTGATTATGTTGGAAGACTGCACAGAATCCTTCACACTTCTGGGCAAAGTGTTGACACCACCAGCGAGATGGTGGCACTTATGTAAGGCAAAAACATATTTTCTAAAGAAAGCCATGTGAAGTATGTCTGCTACTTGATTATGAAATAATGTTACATTTTTTAAAGAATGTCTATAGGAATAACATCTACAATTTATACCTATTCAGAAATTATTGTTCTCTCAAGGTTATCAGCTGCACAATTTTAAAACATTCTTACCAGCCGTGTGACTCGCTTATTTGAATAAATCAGGGTATAAAAAGAGAAACATATTGCCTGAATTACAGCTTCAAGGACAATAGACACAATACACTGCCTGGCAAAAGCAGCCTAGTATTGTTAACGGTTCAGGTGGTGTGAAACAGGCTTCTAAAAATCCAGGTAGACCCACTCTATGAAATGCTGTGTTTACGTTTCAAGGGTGTTTATTAAGAAAAACCACATGACAAAGCAAACACTGAAATATCAATTACCCCACACATGGGGAATCTATATATATAAAATCGGATGTATGTATGTATGTGTGTATGTGTGTGTGTATGTGTGTGTGTGTGTATGTGCCGCGATCACTCGAAAACCCCTTGACCGATTTGAACGAAACTTGGTATGCAGATCCCTTACTACCTGGGATGATATGTTCTGGGGGTCTCGCGTCCCCCCTGCACATGTGGGCGGAGCTACAAACAGCAAATCAGATTTCACCCATTCAAGTCAATGGAAAAAATGTAAAAGGCTGCCATTCTCACAGTAATCAAGCCAGAGTCCCCACACTTGGCACAGTTGGTCACTTGGTGACTGAGGTTACAAATCCAGGAAAAGCGGGCGGAGCATAAAACAGCCAATCAAAATTCAGCCATTCATTTTAAATGGGAAAATGTAAACTGCAGCCATTCTTACACTGTTAATCGCAGGGTTCTCAAACTTGCCACACTTGGTCACTGGGTGAATGAGATTAAGATTTTGGAAAGTGGGTGGAGCCTACAACAGCCAATCAAAATTCACCTATTGCATTTAAAGGGGAATATTTAAACTGCTGCCATTCTTACACTGTTTATGACAGAGGCTTCAGACTTGCTGCAGTCAGTCATTGGGTGACTGGGGTCCAAATTCACTAAAGGGGCGGGGCCACAAACAGCCAATCAGATTTCTTTGCTGGATAAACTGCTTCCATTCACACATTTTTGATGCCAGGAACCTGAAAGCTCACAAAATTGGTCATTGAGTGACTGTGTGACAAGGTTACACAAAGTGGGTGGAGCCAAAAACAAATTTTACAGGGAAAATATAAACTGCAGCCATTCTTACACTGTTAATGGCAGGGTTGTCAAACTTTGCACAGTTGGTCATTGGGTGAATGAGATTAAGATTTTGGAAAGTGGGTGGAGCCTACAACAGCCAATCAAAATTCAACTTTTGATTTTCAAAGGGAATATTTAAACTGCAACCATTCTTATACTGTTAATAGCAGATGCCTCAAACCTGGTACAGCTGGTCACTGGGAGACTGGGGTTCAAATTCAGAAAGGGGCGGAGCTACAAACAGCCAATCAGATATACAAAGTATTGATACCAAGGACCCCAAAGCTGATAAACTTGGTAATTTAGTGACTATATGTCAAGGTTACAAAAAGTGGGCGGTGCAAGAAACTTAATTTTTTACATGGCAGGGTTCCCAAACTTGACACAATTGGCCACTGAATGCCTGGGATTATTATTCAGAAATGTGGGTGGAGCCTACAACAGCCAATCAAAATTCACCTATTGATTTTCATGGGGAATATTTACATTGCTACCATTCTTACACTGTTAATGGCAGAGGCCTCAAACCTGATACAGTCAGTAATTGGGTGACTGGGGACCAAATTCACTAAAGGCGGTGGAGCCACAAACAGCCAATCAGATTTGTTAGATTGATTTCAGCCATTCTGTTGTTGGCAGGGTTCTCAAACTTGACACAGTTGGCCACTGGGTGACTAGGATTAATATTCAGGAAAGTGAGTGGAGTGTACAGCAGCCAATCAAAATTCATCTTTTGATTTTCAAGGGGAATATTTACATTGCTGCCATTCTTGCACTGTTAATGGCACAGATTATTATACAGAAAAGTGGGTGGAGCCTACAAAAAGCCAATCAAAATTCACCTGTTGATTTTCAAAGGGAATATTAAAATTGCTGCCATTCTTGCACTATTAATGGCACAATCCTCAAACCTGATACAGTTGGTCATTGGGTCACTGGGGTTCAAATTCAGAAAAGGGGATAGAGCAGGCATGGGCAAACTTGGCCCTCCAGCTGTTGAGGAACTACAAGTCCCACAATGCATTGCAGGAGTCTGACAGCCACAGTCATGGCTCATAAAGGCAAATGCATTGTGGGATTTGTAGTTCCTTAACAGCTGGAGGGCCAAGTTTGCCCATGCCTGGGATAGAGCCACAAACAGCCAATCAGATGTGTTTCATTTCACTGGGAAAATACAAATTATTGATGCCAAGGACCCAAAGCTCACAAACATGGTCATTGAGTGACTGTGTGTCCAGTTTACAAAAAGTGGGCAGAGCCAAAAACAAATTTCACTGGGAAAATGTAAACTGCAGCCCTTCTTCACTGTTAATGGCAGGGATCTCAAACTTTGCCAAGATGGTCACTGGGTGACTGAGATTAATATTCAGGGAAGTGGGTGGAGCCTATAATAGCCATTTAAAATTCACCTGTTGATTTTCAAAGGGAAAATCCCCCCCCCCCCCCCCCATGGAGCCAGGCATAGGTGCCCACAGTACAGGTTGTACAGGTTAGCTACGTAGGTGCCTCCAGTATAGGGTAGCCTGTATAGTTGCCACCAGTGTGGGTTAGATAGGTAGGTGCTCCCAGTATAGTTTAGATAGGTAGGTGCCCGCAGTATAGGTTCGATAGGTAGGTTCCCGCAGTATAGGTTCGATAGGTAGGTTCCTGCAGTATAGGTTCGATAGGTAGGTTCCCCCAGTATGGGTTAGATAGGTAGGTTCCCCCAGTATGGGTTCGATAGGTAGGTGCCCCCAGTATAGTTTAGATAGGTAGGTTCCCGCAGTATAGGTTTGATAGGTAGGTTCCCCCAGTATGGGTTAGATAGGTAGGTTCCCCCAATATGGGTTCGATAGGTAGGTTCCCCCAGTATGGGTTATATAGGTAGGTTCCGGCAGTATAGGATAGTTAGGTAGGTTCCCGGCGTATAGCTTGGCTAGGTAGGTTCCCGCAGTATAGGTTAGTTAGGTAGGTTCCCGCAGTATAGGTTAGTTAGGTAGGTTCCCGCAGTATAGGTTAGTTAGGTAGGTTCCCGCAGTATAGGTTAGTTAGGTAGGTAGGTTCCTGCAGTTTAGGTTAAATAGGTAGGTTCCTGCAGTTTAGATTAGCTAGGTAGGTTCCTGCAGTTTAGGTTAGTTAGGTAGGTGCCCCGCAATATAGGTGTTAGGTAGGATCCCGCAGTTTAGGTTAGTTAGGTATGGGCGGCATGAGTTGGGCGCAGGAGCGGGGGGAGCGGACATAATAGTAATAACTCACCTGCTTCCGCCGAACCCGCGCTGCTTCAATGTCCTTCCTTTCCCGGCATCTATCTAATTAGTAACAGCGCTTCCTGTGATGACATGCGGTACGTCATCACAGGGGGCGCTGTTACCAGGCAACAGACGCCGGGAGAGGAAAGATATTGAAACTGTGGGGGAACGGATGAAGAAGGTGAGTTATAACTATTATGGCCGTTCCCCCGCTCCGGCGCCCCCCCCCCCTCCTGCAGCACAATAAAGCGCCCCGGGTGATTGCACGTATCGCACGCCCATAGAAACGGGGCTGTAGCAGATGCCTCAAACCTGCTATAGTTGGTCATTGGGTGACTGGGGTTCAAATGTTGGAGAGTGGCGCAGCCGCTAACAGCCAATCTGATTTGTTTAATTTCTATGGGAATATACAAATTATTGATGCCAAAGACCCCAAAGCTCACAAACTTGGTAATTAAGTGTTTGTGCATTAGGGTTAGTAAAAGTGGGCGGAGCCAAAACCGGTCAAATACATACACGGTCGGGCAGTTCCAGGTCATTAGTGGGTGGAGACAAATACAAATTTCACTGGGAAAATGTATATTGCAGCCATTCTTACACTGTTAATGGCAGGGTTCTCAAACTTTGCACAGTTGGTCACTGGGTGACTGGGTTAAATATTCAGAAAAGTGGGTGGAGCCTACAAAAGTGACTCAAACTTCACCTATTGCTTCTCAAGGGGAATATTTAATTGCTGCCATTCTTGCACTGTTAATGGCACAGGCCTTAAACCTGCTACAGTTGGTCATTGGGTGACTGGGGTTCAAATTCAGAAAATAGGGTGGAGCCACAAACAGCCAATCAGATTTTTTTCATTTCAATGCAAATTATTGATTCCAAAGACCGCAAAGCCCACAAACTTGGTTATTGAGTAATTGTGTGTTAGGGTTAGAAAAAGTGGGCGGAGCCAACACTAGCCAAATACATACCCGGGCAACGCCGGGCAATCAGCTAGTTATATATATAAAACTTGTCATATGAGAACTGGACATACAAGCTATTATAGTATCACAGAAAAAGAAAAAAAACTGAAAATTACAGTATTCAAATGTTAATTACAGTAAATAATACAAATTGGAATATATTTGTCAGCTCATCCTGCAGTTTTCTCTTAAAGAGAACCTGTAAGGAAAAAAGTGCCCCTATTGTGTCCGTACCTTGGGAGGGGGAAGACTCTGGATCCTATTGAGTCTTCCCCCTCCCTCCTGTGCAGCACGGATCCAGCACTGGGACCCCCGGACAGCAGCAGATGATAATATTTACCTTTGGGATCAGAGGCGAAAGAGGCTCCAGCCTCAGGGCGCAGTGTAGGAGGGGGGCGCAAAACTCACTCAGCTATCATTCCTCTACAGAGAGAAATAAGAAAAGGGAATACATGGCAGTGATTGCAAGCCAGAAAACTAAAGGTCTAATAGCAATCAGTGTGTGACGGCTGGGGTGGGAGGAATGGGGGCGGGGCGCACTTTGGTGGCTCAGCCTTGGATGCTGGAGGACCCTGTCCCGGCTCTGTTTGGGATCCAGTGCAGGCATGGTAACCATCTTCCCTATCAGCTCCAGTGGAAATAGTAGGGCACTATCGGGTCCACTTTGCTGCACACAGGTGTCTCGTGCCTGTGCAGTATAGCAGACCTGATCGGGCTCAGCTATTTCCACTGGAGCCCACAGGGGCAGGTGGTTGCCATGCCTGCACTGGATTGCAAAGGTAAATATCGCCGTGTGCTGCAGGCACTACTCTGCCCGTGTGCATCCCCTTACAGGCTTGTCAGCGGATTTTCAGGAGGAGCCGGTGCTGGATCGGGGCTACACAAGAATATGGGGATCATTAGGATCCAGAGTTTTCCCCCTCCCAAGATCAGTACCCCATGGGGCACTTTTTTTTCTTTACAGATTCTCTTTAAGTGGGATACGGAGGTTACCATATTCATTTTCTTCTGCCAACAATACTTTAAAGGACACCCGAGGTGAAAATAAACTAATAAGATAAACAATTACTTTTTTTTTGTAATCCCACGGTTTTATTTTATATTTAAATATACTTTTTAAGTTTTTACTGTTGCATGGCCTCAGCTTAATGACACATTCATTGAACTATGCCAGAGCTAAAATTTATGAACTATTGATCCTTTTGATCTCTTTCCTGCTCTCAGAAGCTATTTACTGCCAGCAAAGTGTTTTATGACTGCAGTTCCTTATCAGTGAGGGTTATGCTGTAGTCCAACCTGGTCCCGACCTAGACAGAAACTGTTACTTGCATATCTTGTGTTTAAATCTTTCAGGCAGAGAAATAAAAGAAGGTACACAGCATACTTATTTGTGTGTCACACTTTCTGACACCTACCATCCCCTCTGCACACAAAAAAAAACGCGGGGAAAAAAAACAACAATAATTACCTTTTTACATTTTTCATAAGAATTTCCCAGCTTCAAAGCAAGAAAAAACTTTGCAAAAAAACCCTGATAACAATCGGGCTTCGCCTAGCACCCAAATTTCCTTTTCGGCATTGGCTTGCCGATATTTTCAATTAAAGTCTATGGCAATGCCGATTTGATCAGACACATGCGCCGGACTTGCCTGATACCCTAAAACTGAAGTAACTTAAAGAGGAACTCCAGTGAAAATAGTGTAATTAAAAAAAGTGCTTCATTTTTACAATAATTATGTATAAATGATTTAGTCAGTGTTTGCCCATTGTAAAACCTTTTAAACTCCTGATTTACATTCTGACATTTATTACATGGTGACATTTTTATTGTGGGCAGGTTATGTAGCTGCTGCATGCTTTTTTTGGCCGTTGGAGACAGCTGTTAACAGCTATTTCCTGTCTGTGAACCTTGTTACATTGTGGCCAACTGTCAAAAGTACCGCGGTCATCAGAGCTTCTTGTGGGAGGAGTTTCACCACAATATCAGCAATACAGCGCCCCCTAATGGTCTGTTTGTGAAAAGCAATAGATTTCTCACGTAAAAGGAGGTATCAGCTACTGATTGGGATAAAGTTAAATTCTTGGTTGGAGTTTCTCTTTAAAACTGCTTTATAAGCTGGATAATTATACATTGGGTGCTGAGCAGGCCTTGGCTGCAAAGTCACCTATAATGACCATAGGCTTAAGTGATTTGAGAATCTTGCCCGCTCATCCTTGTTGTTCTCCAGAGCCCAGATTTCTGATTATCCAGTTATATTGCATGATAGCAGCCCCTGTAAGATGTTCTCAGGTTCACTTAATATTATTATTACATAGTGCTGTGTGTTGTGGCTTGTGATGCGTTCATGTCTTCCTGATTTGCATATAAAAAGTCTGGTACCCCGTGAAGTCCTGTTTGTGCTCACTGCTATCCGGAGAGATACATTTAATTGCCTTCGTCTTCCGATAAATGCACTGCAGAACTGTGGGCTGATATCAAACCACCCATTATCACAAGCCTGTAATCTGAAGTCAATAATAGAAACAGAAGAATGAAAAGGTTTATTTATAACTTTCACTTAAATTGTTCCTGCAAAACCTTTCTTAAAGGGGAATTTAAGCTTATGCCATATGGAATTCAACACTACAGTAGTACTAAAATACAGATTCGCAATAATGCACGAGTGTAGCTACCTAATGCTTGGAAGTCACAATGCAATTTCCTGTCCGAACGACAGGTGATCCTACAGGAAGCTATACCGCGTGTACACATCCAAACTGCACCCGATCAATAAAAGGATAGATTTTCCAATGATAACTTGATCCCTTTTTCGATTGGAAATGGAACGGACATGTCGGAAATAATCGCCCATTTCCTGTTGTATGGGAGGGAAATTGCAACCTGTGTTTCTAGCATTGGAGACAGCGGGGTGAATTCACAAAAGAACCGTAATCTTATTATGTGCATTTATGTAGGGAGTTATGCAAATTGCACAACTCACTTACATACATGCGACACATTGATTGGGTAACAGGCAGAGCTATGCATGCTTACAGCGAGATACACAATTTGAGTTATTGTCTAAGTAATCTGCATAAATCCTATATCAATATAGGACCACCTGGTGCTGGACTTGGTGAGTGACTTGTGTTGTATTACATGGGGGGGGGGGGGGGGGGGGAGAGAGGTTGCCCACCTTTAGGTGGAGGTGGGTGGGAGATGGTATGAAAGCATCTGTAGGTAAGGAGGAGCTTTAGACACTGGCCACAATGAAGGGGACACAGATGCTGGCCACACTGAAAGGGGGAGGGGGACACCAATACTGGCCACCATGATAGGGGGGACACAAATACTAACTACACTGATGGGGTGACACAAATAGTGGCCACAATGATGGGTGGGGGACTAGTACTGACCACACTGACCGGAGGGGACACTGTTACTGGCCACACTGATGGGGAGACACTAGTACTGGCCACACTGGGAGGGGGAGGGGGTGACACAAATACTGGCCACAATGATGGGTGGAGGACACTGTTACTGGCCACGCTGATGGGGGGACAGTAATACTGGCCACACTGAAGGGAGGTGAAACAAATACTGGCCACAATGATGGGAGGGGACTAGTACTGGCCACACTGACCGGAGGGAACACTGTTACTGACCACGCTGATGGGGGGGACACTAATACTGGCCACACTGAAGGGAGGTGACACAAATACTGGCCACACTGAAGGGAGGTGACACAAATACTGGCCACAATGATGGGAGGGGTCTAGTACTGGCCACACTGACCGGAGAGGACACTGTTACTGGCTACGCTGATGGGGGGACACCAATACTGTCCACACTGATGGCGGATCACTAATGCTGCCCAAAATTGCTCTGACTCCTCGACTCTGATTCCAACTCCACAGGTCTTGCAGGGGTATGTAGTGAGTACAAAAATCATCTAACTCCGACTCCTCAGTTTATGAAACCACAGACTCCGACTCCAGGTCCCCCAACATTTCTCTGACTCCAATTCCAACTCCACAGCCCTGATTTCCTGTTCCCAAACTCTCTTGGGGGTGGCTGCCTGAGACAGAACAACCATTGGCACATTAATGTTTCCACACACACAGTCCTCATGCCTTGGAATAAAAGGGACCATTCTAGCTGTCACTCATTGCATGAATGTTGTTGGCTGGCAATTATCTCATTTCCCGTCCTCGGTTTGTCTGTCGCATTCGGCGTGGAGGTGGGTGGGAGACAGAAGCCCCTTTTTCAGTAACGTAAGAAGCAGTTGGATTTGTACAAAGGGCACCTTTCAAAGGCTGCACATAATTACATAGTTACAAAGTCATTGAGGCTGAAAAGAGACATCACATCCAATCCCTGATACAAGCTCCTCATAAAGGAGAACATGATTTCCTTTTCTCCATGACAATGCGGTATGTGAATGTTTCCCCTTTTATCCTTAAAGAAACCCTGCTGCCAAGTGGCCCTTTTTATTTGCTGTTTCCTAGCAATGGTTTTGTACATGAGCGATCCGACCTTTACAACAAACATGAGTGGCTGCAGCCTGACTTCGTTTTCCTCTTATACCAGACAACCTCAGAGACAGGATCTGTTTGCAAACACTGCGCAAGCCGCTGTTAACCAGGTCACTCCAGCCTGTGTACATTTCCTGTAGCAGGGCCAGACAGGGGACGCTGAGGAGATAAATCAGGGCAAAGGAAAATGGCGTCATTGACCACAACATCAATCCAGCGTACAGGTTTCTATTGCAGTTTATAACAAGGAAAACTAGGGACTAATTGGTTCCGGTGTGATACACGACCACATTTTGTTTGTTTCATCCCAGGGGCGTAACTAGAAATCACTGGGCCCCCTGCAAAACTTTGGCTGGGGCCCCCTGCACACTGAATAGGGACTGTCTAAAAATCTTTGTCTACAAAACTTTGTATGATTCGTTATTAGTGGCTGAGCAGAGGCAGTCATTAGAACAATTGTGAACAGAGCAGAAAGTTTTTTCTCTCCTTGCTCTTAGTTGTCAATCTCTCAGGACAGGGCCCCCTGTGGCTTCGGGGCCCCCTGCAGCTGCATCCCTTGCAGGGTCTATTGTTACGCCCCTGTTTCATTCCCACTCAGGGGCGCAGCTAGAGGGGAACAGACCCTGTGACTACTAACCTTCCCTTCCTCCGATAAAGGGGACAATACTTTAGATCTGGTGTTTTTGTGGCTACACTTGTTATGGGTGTGAAGATCATGAAGGCCGCACTTATTTTATTAACCTTGTAAGATGGGCCACATGACCATGAAGGGCACCAAAGGGAAGGAAAGGGGTGTGAACATGGGGGGGGGGGGGGGGCAATCAAAGTTTTGCTGATGGGCCCCATGAATTGTAGTTACGCCACTAGCCCCACTTAAAGGACATCCAAAGGGAAAATACACTGATGAGAAAAACTATTGTATCTATCCTCCTTCTCCTAAACATTACCTTTTTAGATATCCAATAGTTTTATTTTGTATTTACATTTTGTTTTTAATTTTTTACTGTTTCATTGTCTCGACTCAATGACACCTTCATTGAAGTATGTCAGAGCTCAAATCTATGAATTACTGATTCTTTTTATCTCTTTCCTGTTCTCAGGAGCCATTTACTTACAGAAAAGTGTATTATGGCTTTAATTACTTATCAGTGGGGATCCTGACTCGGGCAGAAACTGTCACTTACATACCTGATATTTAACTCTTTCAGGCAGAGAAAGAGAAAAAGGAACACAGCATAGTTTTTTGCGTGCTCGGCACTGCACATACCCATGTCTATCTCTTCATGTCACTTGTCACCTCAGTTGTCCTTTAAAAAAATCTTAGTCTGCACCAGCCCATTTACCGTATATCATACAGTGGGGCCTCGGGGGAGCCCTTTGGAGGAGCAAAAAGTACAACATAAAGATGATTGGATGTTAAAGAGAACCTGGACTGAGTAAAAATATTTAAAATAAACACATGAGGTAACTTCAAATGAACATTACATAGTTACCTTGTCATCAGTTCCCCTCAGAAGCTCATCATTTTCTTCTGACAACAATCCCTTCCAGTTCTGACAATATTTTGTCAGATCTGAAATATATAAGTTGCTGTCAGTAAAATATCAGTTGCTGTCAGTTAAACGGATGTACCAAGTAATGTTCATGTTTCCCTATGGCTCAAGTGGGCAATGTTACAGTTTAACTGTGTGCTGACCAGAAAGCTGTTATGGGTAATGGCCCTTTTCAAAATGGAGGACGGAAAAGTCCCTTGATCAGAGTGAACAAACAGCACGTGGGACGGGAGAAAGACACTGAGGAGTACACTACATGGAAGGTAAGTATGACTTGTGTATGTTTATTTTGACTTTTAATTTTCAGTTCAGGTTTTCTTTAATGAGGCAAAGGTCTGCAAGAGTCCTGTCTCTAACTGTAGATATTTAAAAAGACATGGACTTCACATTAAACTCTATGTATCCTTTAACTGCCAAGACCCCTCATACTCACCTGACGAGTTTTTAATTGGAAGCTGGAAATTTGGGTGCGATGCGGCTAAAGAACGATTTGAGCGCCCTTTAGGCTCTAATGCAGATATCGGCTATTGGGTGCTCCCAAAGCAGCAATTTGGGTGTCCGATAAATATCGTCTTGATATATAATTTTTGAAAAGTTTTTATGTTTTGTACGTATGAATTATTCATTTTTTTAAATTATTATTTGGTAACTGTGTTTTTCATTTACAAATTTTTAGATTTTGAAAATTATCGTTTTTAAATGTAGCATTTCGAACATTATAGGGTTAGGAAGGGGGGTTCTAAGGTTAGGCGTCAGGAAGGGGGGTTTTAGGGTTAGGCGTCAGGAAGGGGGGTTTTAGGGTTAGGCGTCAGGAAGGGGGGTTTTAGGGTTAGGCGTCAGGAAGGGGAGTTTTAGGGTTAGGCATCAGGAAGGGGTGTTTTAGGGTTAGGCGTCAGGAAGGGGAGTTTTAGGGTTAGGCATCAGGGAGGGGGGTTTTAGGGTTAGGCGTCAGGAAGGGGGGCTTTAGGGTTAGGTATCAGTGAGGGGGGTTTTAGGGTTAGGCGTCAGGAAGGGGGGTTTTAGGGTTAGGCGTCAGGAAGGGGGGTTTTAGGGTTAGGAATCAGGAAGGGGGGTTTTAGGGTTAGGCGTTAGGAAGGGGAGTTTTAGGGTTAGGCGCCAGGAAGGGGGGTTTTAGGGATAGGAATCAGGAAGGGGGATTTAAGGGTTAGGCATCAGGGAAGGGGGTTTTAGGGTTAGGCGTCAGGAAGGGGGGTTTTAGGGTTAGGCATCAGGAAGGGGGATTTTATGGTTAGGCATCAGGGAGGGGGGTTTTAGGGTTAAGCATTGGCCCGGGGGGGGGGGGGGGGTGTTCTGTCTGTGTAAGAATAGGGTTAGGTTAAGCTGTAGTAAAATATCGATAACATTTACCAATGTTTTACTGACGTTATTACCATTGTTAATTTTTTTCATTCAGGGGTGAGAGTCTGGTGAGAGTTCAGGAGGTTGACAGCAGACGGGGAAAAAGTGTTCCTGTGCCTTGAGGTCCTGAAATAATGGCCCAGGACCTCCACCCTGACTGGATCCGACTGGAGAAACAATGGCCTGGGTGTGAGGGGTCATTGTCAATCCTCAATGCTCTGGAGCCCACTCTGGAGTTGTAGAGGTCGAGAGGGGGGAGGGTTTTCCCAATGATCCTCTCCACTGATCTAATGACCCTCTGTAGTTACAGTCTGTCGCTGGTGGAGGAGCAGGCATACCAAGATGGATGAACAAAGGATAATTCATATTTGTAATTATTATTATTTAGTTTTTATATATCACTGACATCTTCTGCAGTGCTTTACAAGGTATAATTTGTCCCTCCAAGGAGCTCACAATCTAATCCCTACTATAGTCATATGTTCGTTGTAATATAGGGCCAATTTAAGGGCAGGACAATTAACCCCCCTGGCTGTATAATTCCTGCGGCTGCGCAGCCGCAGGAGGGTTTTTTTTCACTTTTTTTTTTCTTAGCATGTAGCTAGCCTAGCGCTAGCTACATGCTTCCCCCCCCCCCCTCCCCGCGGCGTCCGCCCGTCCCCTCCGATTGCCACCGGCGCCGCTTTCCCATAAGGAAATCCCGTTCTGAACGGGATTTCCTTGAGGGCTTCCCCCGTCGCCATGGCAACGAACGGAGTGACGTCATCGACGTCATGGACATCGTGACGTCACAGGGAGTCCCGATCCACCCCATAGCGCAGCCTGGCGGCGATTGGCCAGGCTGCGCAAGGGGCATGCGGGGGGGGCCTGTTTCCATGGTGGGTACTAGCTGCGTGTTTGAAAAAAAAATTATGTAAATCGGCCCACCAGGGCCTGAGCGGCACCCTCACACACGGGGTTACCGCCAAGGAGGTTAACTTATCTCTATGTTTTTGGGCTGTGTATGCGCAGAACACCCCAGACCGGAGGACTTTCGGGGCTAATTGCAGAACATCCAGGTGGCAGAGGAGGACAGAGAGGGAGCGATCAGCCTGGAGGAAGCCTCAGGTATGTATATTTTTTTTAAATCTTCCCGTCTAAACTATAGCTAAATTATTTGATTGAAAAGACCCCAATTATAAATATAACCGATAGGCTTATGAAATTGATTCTGGCAAGTGAAAAAAAAACTGGTCTGCACGAGCAATAAACTTTGTCAGAAACATTGCTCTTACACGCGCCAGCATATGTGACCGGTCATTAGCCTCATTAGTCTGGATGAGAAGAGCAGTGTGTAGCTGACAATTATAGAATAAAAGAGCAAAATGAATAGCCATTTTAAACGACATTCTAGCCTTCTCCGGTCACAACAAGTAGCTTGGTGACGGCTTTACTAGTTTTGTTTTTATATTTTCCTTGTATGCCCCTTAACACACACGCACGCACACAGGCACGCACGCATGCACGCACGCACACACACACACACACATTTTTCATGCCAATTTGCTAAACAGCACCTTTTTATTATCATTCCTCATCATCAGGTCAATGGTTTCATACTTTACGCATGGGTCTTATAGAATACAATGCCTCCGCAAAGCACAGAATATTTTGAAAGAAAATACTTCTGTTCATACTTTGCCTGAAATGATTTAGACGTTCTATAGAATGTCTGCATTTCATATTTTGTCTGTAACAGATTTAGGGCATGATTGGGGTGCGTTATACATTTGCGATTTGTGTTGGGAAAAAAAAATGAGTGGGAAATTGATGAAATGTGGGGAAAATCACATAGGGGTGCGATTGCTATGCGAATTTCCTGCATTCCTATACAAATTGTAGTAGTATAATCACACAAAAAATGTGGCAGGACGACTATTGTGCTCAGGAAAAAAAAAATCACACCACAAACGGATTACACTGATGTGAAATGTTGCCGCGGTTCCACTTGTTTTACTGTACCTAGCATATTGCGATCCGTTTGCGATCAGGTTTGGATTGAAAATGCTGTTAGTGGAAAAGGTTCCTGAGAGCCTTTTGCACTAGCTATGTTGTGACCTGAAAATGGGATTCCATATGTTTTTGTGGTGTTCAGGAAACAGGGACACCTTGATTACTACCGTAAACTGAGACGACCATGTGCGATGCGATATTTGCCTAAGCGTAACTACACCACTGCAGTTTTCCTGTGATTTCACTTGGTAGTAGTCTATGGGAGTGCACGACTGCACAAACTGAATAGCAAGCAGTGTACTATGCGTTTTTTGGTGCGATTACCCTATGCATAAAGCCCCACTGCATTTCCATTAAAAAATGCAATTTTATAATAATCCAAACATTTGTATAGCGCTTTTCTCCTGTCGGACTCAAAGCGCTCAAGAGCTGCAGCCACTGGGATGCGCTCAAGAGGCCACCCTGCAGTGGTTAGGGACTCTTGCCTTGAACTCCTTACTGAATAGGTACTGACCCTAGCCAGGATTTGAACCCTGGTCTCCCATGGCAAAGGCAGTGCCCTTAACCAGTACACTATACAGCCACTCAGTACACTATCTAGCCACTCTATAATTATTACTTATATAGTGCTGGCATCTTCTGCAGTGCTGTACAGAGTATATTGTCTTGTCACTTAACTGTCCCTCAGAGGGGCTCGCAGTCTAATCCCTACTATATTCATATGCCTATACTGTAGTCTAGTTGTACAGTTGTACAGAGGCGCCAAAAGTATAAAAGTAGGATAAAATGTTTTAAAAGAGAACAATGGGGGGTTAGTGGTGGACTTACCTCCCCAAAACAGACACAGAAAAATGTGTCTATTTCTGGCAGAGGCGCTAAGCTTGTACTGAGAACATATGAGTCGACTGTACTCCAATTTTATTGCCTGATGAAGTGGGATGTGCCCACGAAACGCGTTGCATCTTTTCGGAGTATGTCAATAAATCACTTTTGTTGAATTAAGCAACATTTTTCTGTGTCTATTTTGGGAAGGTAAGTCCACCACTAACCCCCCTTTGTTCTCTTTTAAAACATTTTATCCTACTTTTATACTTTTGGCGCCTCTGTACAACTGTACAATAAGTGTGTACACCGACTTGGTTCCCTTTTTTCCGATCTACAGAGAGCAACTTCTTAATCCTGAGACAGGTCAGGTCTAATACTCCCCACCTGACTTCAAAGTGGTTGCCTGATACGGTAACCCAGATTTGTGAGTATTACATTATACTTCTCCCTCTATACCCATATGTTACAGTGCATACTACACTATATTGGGCTCTTGGTGTTCCCCCTCATTATATATTGTAGTCTAGGGTCAATTTAGGAGGAAGCATATTAACTTTCCTGTATGGAGTTTTTTATTGGGTGTGGGAGGAAACCAGCGCGTCCAGAGGAAACCCAAACAGACACGGGGAGAACATACAAACTTCATGCAGATAGTGCCCTGGCTGGGAACCGAACCAGGGATCCTGCACTGCAAGGTGAGAGTTCTAACCAATTCATAACCATGCTGCCCGCAATTGTGCTGCATAAAGCACATGTAAAATTGTGACACAACACACAGAAAAACATGTTTAAAAAAAACTGGGAATCAAAATCCGAATCCCAGCACGACTGCGAATGCAATCGCGATTTGGAGTAGAAACGGGCTCTTGCTATAGTACAGTGCCTTTAACAAGTGTTCAGGGTACAATCAGGAGAGTCTTGGTTCCCCTTTATTAAGATGGGCTTTCCTATTTGGCAGCCCTCTAAAAAATAAAGTGTTTTGAATCTGCTTGTGCCTGTCTCACGTATCACTGCAATATCAAATGATATTATATTGAGGTGCAGCAGTGTGAGGGTTAACAAATTAGAAGGCAGATTTGCTGCAACAGGTCCCAGCCCCCTGTTCTCTGAGAACACTCGAGCCCCCACCCAAGTCTCTCCCACAGGGAGGCTGGACACCGAACAACAATGAGCTTCAGATCACAGATGTGGGCTGACTCTATAGAGTGATGCTATTTACGCCCCCATGCTCAATGCTTATATACCAAAGCGAAAAGGCAGCGAGGACGGATAATGAACTCGGACACTGAGAGGCAAAGAGCAGGAGGCTGCGCTACAGGTGCTGAGCTGGGGGGGCTCCCGTCTCCTTGTGCAATCAGGACTGATGCAAGAAGCTCAAGGACATCTCAGCCTTGTTGTGACATGGGGCACAGCTTAGTAGAGGGACAACCTTCAGGTGAGAGGTCTGTCCTGTTGTAGGAGAGGGAGAGTGTCAGGAGGGGATGAGAACTAGTTGCTATTTATTTTTAATGTCAGTATAATATGTCCTGATGTCCTTGAACAGATTAGCAGTTTGCAATAGGATGTGCTAAGAAAACACTACGGTATAGGGATAGCTAGTGTCTGTGAAAGTGTTATACGTGTATAGCTCAGCTTCATCTAGCTAAAAAAAAACAGCAGAGAAAAATTGAAATATATTTACAAAAAGTTGAATTTGCAGCTGAAGCAAGTGTTGTTGCATTAGACAGGGTAGAGTGAGCAGAGACTATTCTTACTATTGTATTGAAAGGGAAGGCATAAGGCAGCAAGAGGACTGCATCAAAGTGAAGCCTGTGGGTAAATTATTGGTAAACAGAGAGCAGGAACAGACGTGGTGGAATATTCGATGAAGCCGTTGAGTAGGAAAATATTGAATAATTGAAGAATTGCTTACGATTAATTGAGCAACAGTTTGTTTAGCTCATCAGTTCCTAAACAGAGTTGGAAATGATGATAGCTAAGGTAGTGAAAAGGTAGGATTGAGACTGTTAGAGTTGTATTAGTTTTGAAGACCTCAAAAGGTTGGGTTATTCTCTGGACCGTAGTTGCAGTCTCCAGCATTTGCTATGCTCAAAGTGTCCGGTAAGTCCAGTGAGGAACATGGTGGAGCTCAAGCACTCTTGGATGCCATGTCCAATGACCAGATGCACCTGGCCCGCTTCATTCTGGATGCCCTGGATGGGAAAATAGTCAACACCCGAGGTGGGGATTTGAGTCGAACCCCCCTCATTTGCAGCGCCCTGCTTCCTGAGCCACATGCTCGTCAGCGTTACATGCAGCTGCTCCTAGAGAGGGGTGCGGAGGTCAACAGCAGGGACAGGGCAGGGCGCACTGCGCTCAGCTACTCGTGTGAGAGGGGCCACCTGCAAGAGGTCAAGATTTTGGTTCAACATGGAGCAGATCCTGAGCTCCCAGACTTGTGGGGGAACACCGCCCTCATTTACGCCACTGTTTCAGGACACTCATCAGTGCTGGACTTCCTGGCCAGGGCTTTTAAAAGACTTGGCTTACAAATCGATAGAACTAATAGGGTAGGTAACTCGGCCCTAGACGTGGCAAGATACTTGGGATTTAAAGACTGTGAACTGGTACTATGTGGTGGCAGCTTGAGCCGAAGGAGTGATTCCCATGACCCTCCAGGCTGTTCTTGGAGTGAGCAGCAACAAGCTGGGCCTCGCGGAGGAGCACACACGTTTTTACTTGGGAGGAGCAGGTCTTTGGCTACTCATCGACATTTAGAGTCTATGGACTCAATCGAGGAGGAGGACGGACACAAGGACAACTCTTCTACAGATTCTCCAGGATTTTCCAGTGTGTTAAACCCTAGGCCACGATCCTTTAGCCTCCAATATGGTGGTGGCCGCTCTGGAGAGCGAAAAGGAACTGGGTTATGCTTACCAGCTTTGAGCAGTGCTTCCATCCAGATCTCCACAACTCTTTACTCCCCTCGTCCTGGGAAGCAACATGAGCCTACCCTAGCCCCTTTACCAGGGCCACTGGGCATCCTGCTTACACCATTGTCTGCAAAAAAGCCCCCAAAGCACTGTGGAGCTAAAGACCACTTACCTGGATGCTCTAGAGACACAGGATTGTGCAAACTCAATGACAGTTACTACCAGAAACGAAGCAGCTTGCCATCCACTTTGCTGTCTCCTACACCTCCAGAACAAGTCAACTCCAGGGCCAAGAACTCTGGTACCTCTCTTCCTCCTGTAGTATCAAGTAATCCTTTCACAGTGCTGGGCAACAAGCTACTGAGACGGTTTACATTCCCCGAGTTTAAAAAGCAGCAGTCTTCTGAAATTCATGCTGGAAAGACTCCGGCCAGTAGTGGCGGGGAGGCCAAAGACCCGGGTAGCAGGGGGATAGCAAGGTCAGAGACCTTCCCCTTTAGCAAAACCCACCCACAAGTGGTCAGCAAGTCCAGCGTGGACAGCATCAGTAGTGTGAAGTGCGAGTTTGATTTTCAGCAGCAGAGTGGATCATGATGTAATCGTTTGCACGCCTGGTAGTGGCGCTTGTAAACAAGAGGCCTCCTTACAAACCGAATGATGTAGAAATTGCTGTAGATGCCACATTCAGAAACAAGACTTTCATACTGACTGCAAGATCCAGCAAGCTTATTGCAAAATACATTTCTATGGAACATTACAGATTTCTTCACATGGCCAGAAATTTGCAGCAAATGTTTTATGTTACCACATTAATTGCATTACAGTTTTATTGAAGGGGAGCTCCAACAAAGAAACAAAAATCTATGCGTGTTAAGATTGCTACACACTTTCAATTATGAATGGCCAATCACTGACCACCAATTTTACCACCTCCATGTAGTGTTAAGGTCAACAGATATTGGCCTCAATTCACTAAGCTTATCTCCTGTCTTTAATAACTCTTCTAGAGTTGTTACCATGGTGATAAGGCATGTAGTATTCAGGAAACATTTTACATCAGGCAAGCCTAAAGTTAACTCTTCTGTCGTTAAGTTAACTCTCCAATCCTTAAAATAACTCCAGAGTTAAAGACAGGCTGTTAATTAACTGCATGTGAAAATAACTACAGAGGAGGTAAATTAACTACAGAGGAGGTAAATTAACTACAGAGGTGGTAAATTAACTACAGAGGAGATAACTTAAGGAATGAAGAGAGAAGATAACTCTCTCACTGTGTGAAGGTAAGTTTTCTCTTGCCTTATTATCTCCAGCATGATCTTAGTGAATTGAGGCCATTGAATACTATGAGCAGAATGTTTAGTTAAGCTCTCATACTATATGGCAGTGATCTGCAAACTTGGCTCTCCAGCTGTTAAGGAACTACAAGTCCCATAATGCATTGCAGGAGTCTGACAGCCACAGTTATGATTCATAAAGGCAAATGAATTGTGGGACTTGTAGTTCCTTAACAGCTGGAGAGCCAAGTTTGCAGATCACTGCCATATAGTATGAGAGCTTAACTAAACAATCTGCTCATAGTATTCAATATCTGTTGACCTTCACACTACATGGAGGTGGTAAAATTGGTCAGTGATTGGCCAATCATAATTGAAAGTGTGTTCCAGGCTGTGGATCGATTAGATTTATATTGCTGTCTGAGTTTCAGGCTAAAGCTTGTTACAAATCTTCTATTCTGATTGTCCAATGAACTTCCACCTCCATGTAGTATCAGGGCCAACAGATTTTGAATACTATGAGCAGATTGTGCAGGTAAAATCTCATACTACATGGAGGTGGTAACATTTGGTCAGTGATTGGCCAATCAAAATTGGATGTGTGTAGCAGGCTTATGAAACTCTACCTTCCTCCCCTAGTGAAAGGGTCACTGGCTACAGGAAGTTAGACAGAATTTCTCTACAGGAAGTGAGACAGGTTACAACAATATACAAAGGAGTTATAGGAGAAACTGTTAGGATATTGGATTTTTATAGCTGCTCGTGTCTCATCCAACTATTTATTTCCTGTCCCTAAAAATACTCCAGCGAGGACCCATACAGCTACTAACACTTCCTCAAGTGAGCAAAAATGTAAAAACTTAAAAGTAACTTAAACGGTATCTGAGGTGACATGTGACATAATGAGATAGACATGGGTATGTACAGTGCCAAGCACACAGATAACCAGGCTGTGTTCCTTTTTGTCTTTCTCTGTCTGAAAGAGTTAAACATCAGGTATGAAAGTGACAGTTTCTGTCTGGGTCGGGACCTAGTCGGACTATAGCATAACCCTCACTGATGAGAAATTACAGCTATAAAACTTTTTCCTGGCAGTAAATGGCTTCTGAGAGCAGTAAACTGATAGGAAGCATCAGTAGTTCATAGATTTTAGCTCTGGCATACTTCAATGAATGTGTCATTGAGCAGAGATAATGATATCGTAATAACTTAAAAAGTAAATTGCAATTTAAAATAAAACCGTGGGACGTCTTAAAAAGTCATTTGTAGGAGGAGGAGGATAGATACTATTGTTTATCTCATCAGTTTATTTTCACCTCTGATGTCCTTTAAAGAGACACTGTAGCTACATAAAGTAGGATGCAGTAAATTATTTGGGATACCCACTTTTTACAGTAAATTTCCCAGTTTCAGCATCAAAAACACTTCCTATAGCTATATTTTGCTGTATATTAAATGTAGACCTGCCCCCTTATATTTTGTACTGGGTCTGAAACTCTGAGTAACTAAACATTCCGCAGAGATCACCTGACAGGACAATGGTAAAGTTTAGGAAAGATTTTACAAAGGGCAAGCACTGACTGAATAATTTAACAATTAATATTGTAAACAAAAGAATCAATTGTATTTGTTTTGTTATTTTCACTACAGTTCCTCTTTGAGATGTCAATATGCAAATACAAATCAAATCAATGCATATCAAACCCAGATGCCATAGTCCAGTGTTTTCATTCATTCATATAATATTTTAACAAAAAGGTGTTATGTGAAAATCAGAGTCACATTGGGGAGTTTTGGGCACAGCAACCAGTTAGGTTTCTCGTTTTGTTGTCTAGAAGATTGTAATTGGTTGCTACACTCAAAGGTCTGCATTTTCTTTGCCTCAGTTCTCCTGTCAGTAGGCAGGAGAAGGATGATTTCATACTATACTGAAGTTTAGACAATGATGTTCTTAGGCTGTGAGGGTACCAGCAGTGGCGTAGCAATAGGAAGTGCAGAGGTTGCAACCGCACTGGGGCCCTTGGGCCTTCGAGTCCCTCAAACAAAGTATTAGCTCTTTATTGGCCATGTGCTGACAATGATCACTTTGACAGATGCTTGAATAGTAGTGATCATCAAATTGTTCCCCACCCCCTTCTTGCACCTCTGACACTGTGGTTGTCCTTGGCAGGTTTTAGTGCGACACATCAATTGTTATGTGTTAAGTGCGTCACTGGCCCCAATGTGAAACTTGCACCGGGCCCACAACTTCTTAGCTACGCCACTGGAGGGTACATTGCATGGTACATGTGTTACTGTGCTAAAAAAATATTTTGCTTTTGCTCATGTATTTGGCTGCTTTGCATCACCCCCAGCTTCTACCACTGTTGTGACTATTTCACATCCTGCTTCTCCTATGTCCATTCACATAATAGCAGCACAATAAAATGTCCAGTATACTCTATGTTAAACACTACCCCGAAGATCTGAATAAGGCAGAGATTTCCCCCATGTCATTTGGGCTCTTCCACCTGACTGCTATTACTTCTTTGAACGTTACTGTTTGAACGCTATTGTGTCAGTTACGGCATTGACTTGGCTTGGCTGTTAGAAACCCTGACAGGTGGAGAAGACCAAGTAAAGAGGGGGATCCCTGCTCCCATCAGAAGCCCTGCTGAATGATAAGGGGACAGTAGGTCCCCCAAAATTTTATTTTCCAGCATTTTTGACAGAAAGTATATCAAGAACAGTGATGATCTTAATCAGCTAATTACGATTACGCACAATTGCATGTAAATCTTCGCAATTACACCTATATGCAATTATTTTGGATTATCATTCGTAATTACCAGGGGCGTAGCAATAGGGGGTGCAGAGGATGCGACCGCATCGGTCCCTTGAGCCAGAGGGGCCCCGTAGGGCCCTCCCTCAACTGCAGTATTAGCTCTGTATTGGTCCTGTGCTAATAATAATAATCACTTCTATAGATACTTTGAATAGTGGTAATCATTAACAAACTGCTCCCCATCCCCTCCTTGCACCTCTGACACTGTAGCTGCCATTGGCAGGTTTTGGTGCGCTGTATCGATTGTTATGTATAGAGTGCTTGGGGGGCCCCATTGTAAAATTTGCATCGGGGCCCACAGCTCCTTAGCTGCGCCACTGGTAATTACGCATGAATTTAAGCATAATTTTTGTGTAATTTTGTGCCAACTTTAGTGGTGAATAGCAAAGCCCCCTACATGCTATTGCTCATAAATTGCTACATACGTAAAAGTAAAAAAAAAATGGTCAAACAGACATTGTAGTTTTTTGACAAAATCGATTTTAAAGATGCAAAGAAAAGTGGTTTTAAAACTAAAAAAAAAATGACAGTTTAAAAACGATTTTTCTTTGTATTTTTAAAATCAATTTTCTCAAAAACTACAAGGTGTTTATGAACTTTTTTTTAAACTTGTACCCAGTATCCTCCTTAACATATGTATCAATTTTGGTAGCAATAGCATGTAGGGGGACTTTGCTATTCACGGCCAAAGTCGGCACGCAATTACGCATAAATTGATGCATAATTACGAATACTTACAATTACTTACAAAATGAATTACACTTTCCCCCGAAATTTCACATTACAATGCACAATTGCAAATTACGATGTGTAATTACGCATAGGTGTAATTTCTGCTCGTTACTAATCAATAAATTAATTATGCTGCAGTTACTTGAACAATAATAGAGGTAGCATTCTGTGTCACTATAGTACAATGCTCGCACACCAGAAAAGGATTAAGATAAAAAAGGGCCCCTGGCCAGATAGTATTTGCCCACCACTGCTGATCACCTGGCTTTTTTTTAGTAGGATTTGGTGGTGGTGGCATCCACCAGGCCCCTAGGCTTTTTCCATGCCCTAGGCAACTGCTTAGGCAGCCTTGTGGATGATCCAGCTCTGACGCACACACCCATAGCAACTAGACTGAGAATAACCCAACAACCAAATTTGCTATAAGTGGCTGTTCAGCTTTGCTGCCTTAATCTGCATATATCAATATACATGAGGGATCTATGATTACATATATAACAGGATGGATGAATAAAACGTCTGTGCTTGAATTATAATAACTGCGTAGTGCTACACTATGGACTCTGTGACACTGACTTGATTTCTACACATTTAAAATCATTATGTGTGGTGTAATTTTTATGCTGTTTTAGGGGCAGGGCCCACTAGGAATTGCGGTATGCTCTAGAAACACACCAGTGTGCTACAGGAGAAACTCGAAAAATTAGAAAATCATGCAAAAGTCCATTAATTTCAGTGATTAAACTTGGAAGGTGAAACTAATATATGATATAGGAACCTTTTACAGGTAGTTTGGATTAATTAGCTGATTCGAGTCTGACACCTTGAGGCTAGAATATTGAACCTTTTCACAATATTCTATAGTCTGAGATTTAGATTTTTGGGGTTTTTATAAGCTGCAAGCCATAATCATAAAAATTATAACAAATAAAGGCTTGAAATATCTCGCTTTGCATGTAATGAGTCTATTTCATATATTACTGTATATACTTGAGTATAAGTCTAGAAATGTAGGTCTGGTTCACTTCATAAAAGTACAAGGATCGACTTATACACGAGTCCCAAGCAACACTGAGTAATGTGTGTACTAATAGTGACATTTGCAGCAATGTACCCTGTGGTAAGTGACACTTTGAGGAAAGGAAATACCAAGAAAACACAGGTGTGAAAGTCCTTACCACAACAATTAACAAGGAAAGGGGCAGGGGGGAAATACTGGGCTGCATAAAAGGGTGTGAATAATTGCAGCACTTGGGGGCGTGGAGGAGGTTTTGGCTGCACTTAAAGAGAAACTCTGACCAAGAATTGAACTTTATCCCAATCAGTAGCTGATACCCCCTTTTTCATGAGAAATCTATTCCTTTTCACAAACAGATCATCAGGGGGCGCTGTATGGCTGATGTTGTGGTGAAACCCCTCCCACAAAGAAATTCTGAGTACGTACTCTTGGCAGTTTCCTGTCTGTGAACCCTGTTGCATTGTGGGAAATAGCTGTTTACGGCTGTTTCCAACTGCCAAAACAGCAAATAGCAACTACATCACTTGCCAGCAGTAAAAATGTCACCATGTGATAAATGTCAGAATATAAATCAGGGATTTAAAATATTTTACAATTGGCAATCACTGACTAAATAATTTATACATAATTATTGTAAAAATGAAGAACTTTTTTATTACATTATTTTCACTGGAGTTCCATTTTAAGGGACAGGAGGGGTTAATGGCTGCAATACTGTATGCAGTGCAGTCATTAACCCCTCCCGAGTCCCAAGTGCAGCCATTAACTTTGCTGGGTAGACTTATACTTGAGTCAATAAAAAATTCCAGCTGAAGAGGGTTAAATATTGGAGTAGACTCATATACTGTATGAGGTCGACTTGTATTCGAGTGTATACGGTGGTTTCGCCTTTTGAGTTGAATTACTGACATAAATAGACTTTTGCACAATATTCTAATTTTTCGAGTTTCACCTGTACATCGATTTTTGCAGAAACAAAACCCCCAGCTTTTTACAGGGCGATTTAAGGGAATGCAATTTTGGCGCCTGCATCCCTGAATGAAAGTACTGAAGACACCATGATTGTGATTTCAACACATTGCAACCGCTCCATAGGCTTTCCTTAGCTTAGTGCTTTTGAAATTGCCAGTGATTCCTAAAAAGCACAAATCACTGCTAAAACAGCTCTAGTGGGCCCAGGCATCACCCAGACTCCCCTCTTTAGTAAATACATGCACATCACAATATTGAATTGTATTACTGGTAGTAAACAACTGAACAAAATGTATGTACATCATTCAGTATCTTCAGAAGACACTGCAAGGTAAGCATAGGTCCATAGTACAATCAGCAATATTAGCAAACACAATCAAATGACAGGCACTATTTACATGTGATAGCATGCTCTAATATGCACATGAGGAATAGAGTTACACTGAGCCGCGTCCTTTCAAGATTAACCTCCCTGGCGTTATGATTATTTCCAACGTTTACAATGTTGCATAAGTCACAGGAAAAGTCCTTATTAACCATAGGAGGAAATCAGGCAACTTATTACCCAAACAAAATCATTTTTGTGCCTTGGAGACCCCTTGATCACGGGCACAAAAAGCCTGGTTTGCATACAGTGGGTTGCAAAAGTATTCGGCCCCCTTGAAGTTTTCCACATTTTGTCACATTACTGCCACAAACATGCATCAATTTTATTGGACTTCCACGTGAAAGACCAATACAAAGTGGTGTACACGTGAGAAGTGGAACGAAAATCATACATCATTCCAAACATTTTTTTTACAAATCAATAACTGCAAAGTGGGGTGTGCATAATTATTCGGCCCCCTTTGGTCTGAGTGCAGTCAGTTGCCCATAGACATTGCCTGATAAGTGCTAATGACTAAATAGAGTGCACCTGTGTGTAATCTAATGTTAGTACAATTACAGCTGCTCTGTGACAGCCTCAGAGGTTGTCTAAGAGAATATTGGGAGCAACAACACCGTGAAGTTCAAAGAACACACCAGACAGGTCAGGGATAAAGTTATTGAGAAATTTAAAGCAGGCTTAGGCTAGAAAAAGATTTCCAAAGCCTTGAACATCCCACGGAGCACTGTTCAAGCGATCATTCAGAAATGGAAGGAGTATGGCACAACTGTAAATCTACCAAGACAAGGAAATCCACCCAAACTCACAGGCCGAACAAGGAGAGCACTGATCAGAAATGCAGTCAAGAGGCCCATGGTGACTCTGGACAGGGGAGGACTGGGACCTTTCAGCCTGGGGGGAACACACAACCCAGAGGCCCTTTTACGGCAGTCCCAGTCTAAGGGCTCGCCCATTCACTTTCATTAAAATTGCGGTAAAAATCACGTAAAAATGGCCACGATCGCGATTTTAATTAAAGTGAATGGGAGCGCTGATCAATCACGAGCGTTTATAGTGTGGTTGAGAATTTCATGCATATCTTATTGTGTGCAAATGTATCAATGACAATGAGTTCAGTGCGCTAATTACCCTTTAAAGGACAACTGACGTGAGAAGAATATGTAGGCTGCCATATTTGTTTCCTTTTATAAAATACCAGTTGCCTGGCAGTCTTGATGATATATTGGCTGCAGCAGCATCTGAATAACACCAGAAACAAGCATGCAGCTAATCTTGTCAGATCTGACAATAATGTCAGAAACACCTGATCTGCTGCATGCTTGTTCAGGGGCTATGGCTAAAAGCATTAGAGGCAGAGGATCAGCAGGGCAGCCAGGCAACTGGTATCACTTAAAAGGAAATAAATATGGCAGCCTCTATATACCTCTCACTTCAGTTATCCTTTACCTGCTGAGCGGTCTGGACGAGCTCAGCTCGTCCAACACCGCCAGAGGCTGCCGCTCAGGCCCTGCTGGGCCGATTTGCACCAAATAAAAAGCAGCACACGCAGCCGGCACTTTGCCAGCCGCGTGTGCTGCCTGATCGCCGCTGCAGCGCGGCGATCCGCCGCGTGCAGCGGCGAAAGAGGGTCCCCCCAGCCGCCCGAGCCCAGCGTAGCCGGAACAAACAGTTCCGGCCAGCGCTAAGGGCTGGATCGGAGGCGGCTGACGTCAAGACGTCGGCTGACGTCCATGACGTCACTCCGCTCGTCGTCATGGCGACGAGGGAAGCGAAACACGGAGGGCCGCTTATTGCGGCCTTCCGTGTTATCTCTTGCCGCTGGAGGCGATCGGAAGATCGCCTCCGGAGCGCCCTCTAGTGGGCTTTCATGCAGCCAACTTTCAGTTGGCTGCATGAAATAGTTTTTTTTTTATTTAAAAAAAACCCTCCCGCAGCCACCCTGGCGATTTAATCAGAACGCCAGGGTGGTTAATAGTTCCCATCTGGCTGCTAGCAGTGCTGCCAGGGTGAATAAGCTGGTGCATGGTGGTTGCGTGCACCTGTGTAGAGGTACATTGGCTTATGCACATGCGCATGGCCACTGGAGATATTGCACAGGCTTAAGGAGGGAGGCAGCTGTTCAGGCCAGCTCCTGGAAAAGCAGCGCTGAAATAGTTTTGTTTCTTACAATGGCAGTGACCAATAAGCTATTGGGCAGCACGGTGAAATAGTGGTTAGGTCTCTTGACTTGCAGCGCTGGGTGCCCAGTTCGAATCCCAGCCAGGGCACTATTTGCATGGAGGTGGAATGTCCTGCCTGTGTCTGCATGGGTTTCCTCTGGGCACGCCGGTGTCTTCCTACACTCCAAAAGCCTACAGATAAGTTAATTGTCATCCCCCAAATTGGCCTTAGACTACGATACATGCACTACAGGATACATACATAAACATATGACTATGGTAAGAATTAGATTGTGAGCTCCTCTCAGGGGCAGTTACAGGAAACCTGAAACGAGAAGCGCCTCAGGTTTCATACTTACCCGAGGCTTCCTTAATAAAGGAATCATCAGCCAAACAAGATGAAAGCCGGTTTACTTACCTACAAGAAAGAAAGGGGTAGTAGGTACTACCCTCTGGTGCGATCAGACCCCCATTAAAGTGCGCTCAGCTGCTCCCAGATATACCGCTGTAAAAAACATAAAAAAGAGAAGGGGCGCTTGAGTCTTCTGTGCAATACAATGTCCTCGTCTACTAGGCAGGTCTCACCTGTTTACAAAGTGGCTGGTACAGCGTACACAGCCTCGGTGTGCCTGCGTCCCGCTTGGCCGAGCTGGGGACCGAGCTCTCAGCGTGGGGGCGGATGTGACGTCACGTCCCAGGCTCCTTCAGGATAGGTGGTTATGACAACCAGGACGCTCGCTCTCTATAGCGGTGGGTGGTAGTCCTTATCCAGGAAGAGCAGTCGTGGATGTAACACACGGCTGCGTGAGTAAAGAAGATGTGTGGACTAAAATGTACTAGTAAAGTACAAATTTATTAAAACAAAACAACGCGTTTCGCGGAGGTACGCCCTCCGCTTTTTCAAGTTAGTTATATAAACTTTAAAAAACACCTTCCTTAAATACTCAGTATACAATTCCTATCAGCCAATAGGCTTAACATGGGCAGGGATGTCATTACCCTAAGTCACCTAAAAGGCGGCTCATAGTGCATATCTCCTAATATAGGAGCAAATCCAGTGAAATTTACTATGCATACTTTTTAAATGTATAGACTTAGAATTAATAATTTATAATTGTAATGATATGGTTTAACTGAAACAACACCCTACTACATGTTACACCCATGGGCCTCGCACAGGGCAACCCCTCCCACAAACCTCACATACATATATTACACATATAGTAGTAAAACCACATAAATTCCATATGAATAGCCAAAGGAGTAAAGGAATAAAAATCAGTTACACTAAAAGGGGAAGAAAAACCATATCAGAAGGACTGTACTCAAACATACGTGCGCACTGGTACACGCGTGCGTGCGCGCAAACACCTGGGCCTAGGCCCAAGGTACTGCACACACCCACCCGTGCGCCCCCGCACACACCATCCCCACAGAGCAGCCCCCATTGGGCCCCAAGAATCCACCATACCCCATCTCATATCTATCGTACAACTGGCTGGAGATGGCTCATTTCCTCTAAACACTTGTTTCGGCCCCCTGGCTCCAGGGTCCCTAATTTTAAAATCCAAAATGACTCACGTCTGCACAGGACACGGTACCTTTCATATTTATTATGGTGTACTACCTGTTCCATAATGGTGGCCCTCAGAAGCTTGAAGTCCCTGCTATGGGCAAGATGGAAATGCTTAGATACCCCATGATTTAGTTCTCCATTCTTGATATTGGACCTGTGTTTATTCAATCGTGTCTGAAATTTTTGGGTAGTGCGACCCACATAGAACAGTCCACATGGGCAGCTTAGTAAGTAGATTACATAGGTACTATGGCATGTTAGAAAACTTCCTATACTATATTCAATGGAGGAGCTGGTTTTAAATGTACGCGCCCCATCGTTCAGTGTCTTACAGGCTAGGCATCGTCTAGATTTACATGAGAAACACCCCAATCTACCACCACCTCTATTCTGCACTTTAGTTTTATCTACCGCCCCCCCCCCCCCCCCATTTGCAACCTACTGGGTGCAATATGTCCCCTGATGGTTTTCCCTCTCCTAAAGACCACACGTGGTCTCCAGGGGAGGGTTTTCTCCAAAATGGGATCACTCAACAATACTGGCCAGTATCTACTAAAGATCTCTTTGCATTCATTGGCCTGTCCCGAAAAGTTTACCACTATGGGCAAGCTCTTGGAGATCGATTCCATTGATCCAGCTGAAGTTTTCACTGTCGGGTTTGGGGGTAGGAGACACTCCTGCTGTGTCAAAGCAGCTGCTCTATTTAAAGCCGATTCCACCAGAGCCACTGGATAATGTTTCTCCAGGAATCTGGATTTTAGAATGCCCGATTGTTGTTGGAAGTCCTCTAATCTAGTGCAATTACGACGTAGTCGTTTGAATTGGCCGAATGGTACATTTTTAAGCCAAGGTTTGTGATGGGAACTATAGTAGTCCAAATAACCGTTTTTATCAGTGGGCTTAAAATAATTGGTCGTATGGATCTCTCCACTCACTGGATCCACTTCTATATTGAGGTCCAAAAAGTGTACTTTTAAGGGGTCTGTTTCCATGGTGAACGAAAGGCCGAATGCATTCCCATTCAAATAATTGAGATACCCCTGCAAGTTCTCCAGAGAACCCTCCCATATACACAAGATATCATCTATGAAACGGCAATGGAGGACGAGGCCCGCCCGATACGGGTTGGTGTCGGACCATATATAGTGTTCCTCCAACCAGCCCATATACAAATTGGCGAACGCCGGAGCGAACCTCGTCCCCATCGCCGTTCCACGCAACTGTAAATAAAAGGAGTCTAAAAAAGTAAAATAATTGGTTTGTAATATAAATTCTATAGCATCCAAAATGAACTGTTTCTGTGCTTGGGGCATCAAAGGATCCCCCTCCAGATAATGGCCGATAGCTCTGAGGCCCAGATCATGTGGTATATTTGTATAGAGGGCGCTCACGTCTAGAGTCGCCCACCTATACAGAGATGTGGACCACCTAACATCACCCAGCACCTGCAAGGTATGGGTCGTGTCTTTAAGATATGCAGGCAATTGGCACACAAATTTCTGCAGATGGAGATCAATATAATGTGATAATGAGCTGGTGATTGACTCTATCCCCGCAATTATGGGCCTCCCGGGGGGGTTCTGAGTACACTTATGCACTTTCGGAAGATGGTAGAAAAAGGGGACTTTGGGGGCCTCAACGTTCAGGTAGTTATATTCATCAGTCTTAAGTACACCATTCGAGTAGGCCTGACCAATTAGGTCCCTATATTTCTCCAAAAAGCCACCTGTAGGGTCATATGTAAGTTTTCTGTAGTAGAGAGGGTCCTCCAATAATCTATGGGCTTCCTTTATATATACATCACGGTCCTGCACTACAACTCCACCCCCCTTGTCTGTTTCCCTAATGACAATAGTCTCATTGGTTTTTAACAGTTTTAGAGCTCTTTTTTCATCTTTGCTTAGGTTCTGTCTGTGGATGGGTTTATTATGTAGTTTAAGTAGGTCACTAGTGACTAATTTACAAAAGGTCTCCACTTGGGGGCCCTTGTATTGGGTGGGGTTGAATTTCGACTTTTTCTTGAGGTCTGTGTGTATGGGTTTAAACCGTGTGTATGGGTTTGCTTACCTAGGGCTTTCTCCAGCCCCTTGCAGCTGACATGTCCCACGCCACAGCTCTGCTCTCAGCCGCCAGCCCGGGGTCCCTGTGCGGTGTCTAACCAGGCCGTCCTCTACTGCGCCTGCACCGCTGTCAATCAAGGCCATGTTTTCTGTGGCTTACTGCGCAGGTGGGCCGGATGTGAATGGAGCAATCAGTTTGGGACAGTCGACTGCAAGGGGCTGGAGAAAGCCCAAGGTAAGTAAATTGGCTTTCATCTTGTTTGGCTGATGATTCCTTTAAGCCCCCTTTAGGCTGCTCATCCCTCGCCGTCTCCCCAGGTGGCTCCGGTCCCCAGCCAGAAAGCCTGGCCTACTTGTGCTTCATCGCGCATGCGTGTCCCAACCAGGTGCGCTCCCCTTTTGTGCCCCCATCCCTGGGAGCGTTCTGCGCCTGCGCAGTAGTACTGTGCAAGTGCTGAACGCTCCTCACCACGGAAGCAAGACAGGGGAAGCATGTAGTCGGCCATGCGTGACAAAGCATGACTCCAGGCTTTTGAGCTGAATTGCAAGTGACAGGAGCCACCCGGGGAGACGCGAGGGACGAGCAGCCTAAAGGGGGTTTAAAGAAGCCCAGGTAAGTATGGTACCTGAGACGCTTCTCGTCTAAGGTACACTTTAACTGACAAGACTATATACTATGTAGAGCACTGTGGAAGACGGCGCTATGTAAACACTAATTAATAATAACGCTATCAAAATAAATGCAACACATTTGACCCCTCCAGCCATAGCAATACTTTGTTTATTGGTCCCCATTATAGTGGTCTGCGCCACTGAACACTTACAGACCCCCCCCCCCCACACACACACACCGTGCGTGCTTTTACCGATCAATCCTCTACCCCCCTCCCCCCCCTTTGCAGTTTCTTGATTGATCTATTCTAGCCCCTACCACACAGACCCCTCAAAACTCTCAGCTGCCTGGTAAACACAGGGGGAGTACACATCTGCAAGCAGCGGCTAGCTGGGCAGTGCAGCTCTCAGTATGGCACACGTGCTCTCACCTGTGTGAAGTTCCTCCTCCCAACTCTCCATAGATGCACGAGCGAGCAGCACCCTTGTCCTCTCCACGGCGGCTTCTGTGGGCGGGGCCGCCAGCATCACAGTCGGCTGCATAAATTCGCTCCGAGTTCAGTGGGTGTCTGGGTGAGGAGGACAATGAGCCGCCCGCCTTAACAAGTTCTCGCGCGGGAGGGGGGCGGGGGCTGGTAGTGTGACGATCAGAGCCACCTCATATTTTCTTTTAGCGAGTGGCTGCTTGAAAGAAGTGGGGATGCGCAGCAGCCAGGAGCTAGTGCTGCCGATAGTGATCACCGTCGGCAAGCACTGCAGCAGCGCACCACAGAACCAATCACTCTTGACTAAAACCAATACTGGGCCAGGCTGACTTCTTCATCTGGCAGCCGCGGCCCATAATACAAGGGGCAGGAGGCGGCCCGGGGGGAGATTGCCCCCCGCCCCCCCGGGCCAGTCCGCCCCTGACTCTGGACGAGCTGCAGAGATCTACAGCTCAGGTGGGAGACTCTGTCCATAGGACAACTATTAGTCATGCACTGTACAAAGTTGGCCTTTATGGAAGAGTGGCTAGAAGAAAGCCATTGTTAACAGAAAAGCACAAGAAGTCCCGTTTGCAGTTTGCCACAAGACATGTGGGGGGAACACAGCAAACATGTGGAAGAAGGTGCTCTGGTCAAATGAGACCAAATTTGAACTTTTTGGCCAAAATGCAAAACACTTTGTGTGGCTGAAAACTAACACTACACATCACTCTGAGCACACCATCCCCACTGTCAAATATGGTGGTGGCAGCATCATGCTCTGGGGGTGCTTCTCTTCAGCAGGGACAGGGAAGCTGGTCAGAGTTGATGGGAAATGGTTGGAGCCAAATACAGGGCAATCTTGGAAGAAAACCTCTTGGAGTCTGCAAAAGACTTGAGACTGGGGCGGAGGTTCACCTTCCAGCAGGACAACGACCCTAAACATAAAGCAAGGGCAACAATGGAATGGTTTAAAACAAAACATATGCATGTGTTAGAATGGCCCAGTCAAAGTCCAGATCTAAATCCAATCGAAATTCGGTGGCAAGATCTGAAAAGTGCTGTTCACAAATGTTGTCCATCTAATCTGACTGAGCTGGAGCTGTTTCGCAAAGAAGAATGGGCAAGGATTTCAGTCTCTAGATGTGCAAAGCTGGTAGAGACATACCCTAAAAGACTGGCAGCTGTAATTGCAGCAAAAGGTGGTTCTACAAAGTATTGACTCATCGGGCTGAATAATTACACACACTCCACTTTGCAGTTATTTATTTATAAAAAATGTTTGGAATGATGTATGATTTTCGTTCCACTTCTCATGTGTACACCACATTGTATTGGTCTTTCACGTGGAATTCCAATAAAATTGATGCATGTTTGTCTCAGTAATGTGACAAAATGTGGAAAACTTTAAGGGGGCCGAATACTTTTGCAAGCCACTGTAAATGCTAGTGTGGCTACCAACAAGCAGGGAGAGTGCGGCATTCCTCATTGAAATCCATCGCAATTGCAGTTTAACCTCCCTGGCGGTATATTAAAATCATGTAGCGAGCCTAGGGCTCGCTACATGATAGCCGCTGCTCAGCGGCATCCCCCCAGCCCCTCCGATCGCCTACGGCGATAGGCGATCAGGAAATCCCGTTCAAAGAACGGGATTTCCTGGAGGGATTCCCCCGTCGCCATGGCGACGGGGCGGGATGACGTCCCCGACGTCATGGATGTTGTGACGTCTAAGGGAGACCCGATCCACCCCTTAGCGCTGCCTGGCGCTGATAGGCCAGGCAGCGCAGGGGTCTGGGGGGGGGGCTCTGCGGCGGCGCGGATAGCGGCAAATCGGCGTGGGGCGGTGGCGATCGGTGTGCTGACGCAGCTAGCAAAGTGCTAGCTGCATTTAGCAAAAAAAAAAAATTACGCAGATCGGCCCAGCAGCAGGGCCTGAGAAAACCTCCTGCGTTGCTTACCCCGAACTACGTTCGAGGTTACCGCCAGGAAGGTTAAAGAGGAGCTTTAGCAAAAAGGGGGAAAAAATAAAATCAATGCAATGCAAAGTGAGAAGTTAAAATAGAGAAGAGAGATCAAGAAAGTATTGATATTCGCCATGTAATTTGTTCATATTGTTTCATCCACAATCAGCCTGCTTGTAATCATCTTTACTACTGCCAGACAAGAAAAAAAACATATAGCACCAACTGCCATTATCTATAGCCACACCCACTAACAATGCGATAGGCTAAAAGATTGTTTTGTTTTTTTATACATTTACATATGCACAGAGGGAGATGCTGGTTGCTTGTCAGTTGAAAACAGCCATTATTTCCCACAATGCAATGAGGCTCACAGACAGGAAACTGTCAGGACCTAGGTCCTGACATCACACTGTGGGAGGGGTTTACCACAATATCAGCCATACAGACCCCCCTGATGATCTATTCGAGAAAAGGTAAAGATTTCTTATGGGAAAGGGGGTATCAACTACTGATAGGGATGAAGTTCAACCTTGGTTACATTTCCTCTTTAAATACCAAAAGTTGCTTAACTTGATCGGCTGAATTGCACTGGGGAGTGCGACTGAGCTGTGAGCTGGTCCCGATGCAATTGGACCAATCAGGTTAAGCCTCATCTACACGGGTAGATGAGGCTGCGAACCGGCGGCTCGATTAGCCACCGGATCACCTCTTCCGCGTCCCGCTCGCCGCGCGTCCGCCGCATTCGATTCCCTGCTCGTCCCCGCCGGCGCCGCTTATCTTCCGCTCGATTCCCTGCCATTGTCCCCTCGCGGGGAGCGAGCAGGGAATCGGCGGTGCGGAGATCCGTCCTGTCGGATCTTATCAATCGAGCCGCTCGATTGATAAGGCACATCGGAGCCTCATGTACCCGTGTAGATGAGGCTTTAAGCAACTTTATGCAATTAAATATAGTGATATGTGTGTGTATTTACCGAAGAAGTATTTACATATTAATCGCAGCACCCAGCTAATTAATTACGCTAATTTTCTATTAAATCTTAAAAGTCAGGTGTGCAAAACCTTTATCTGTGGTTCTTACCCAGACTGCAACCAGCTTTTGGAATCTGGAGGTTTTCTGTGAAACTGAAAACAACATCTTTGGTAACCAGTTTATTGTCTACATAGCTGTAGCTGAAATCATTATAGCTAACTTAAAGTGACAATGAAGCAAAATTAAACTTATGAGACAATGAATTGTATGTGTAGTACTGATAATTAATAGAACATTAGTAACAAAGAAAAGTTGTATATTTTCAGTTATATAGCTTTATTTATAACATTGTCTAATTCTGTCATATTTGCAGTTTAGAAACCACACTCTGTCTTTTAAGCTGTAGAAACAGAGCAAATCTAATAACCCTTTGAACTTTCCTGCAGTAAAATCTTATCTCAAGCTGTCTCTCATTGTTCCGTGGCTGTTTAAGCTATGAAGAAAATAGGACTGAGCTTGACCAAGTTGGTGGAATAGCTCAGAGAACCTCTTTTGCATAGATAACGACTCAAGTGTTTTAACTCTTCCTGTACTGTAGAACAACATGAGACTTTTTTTCTTTGCTACTGATGTTCTGTTTTTTATCGCTTCAAATTTGCTTTAAAGGTTACCTGAAGTGACACATAACATGATGAGATAAATGTGAGTGTACAGTCCCAATCCTACATACACCTAGCCTTTGTTCCTATTTCTATTTTCTCACTGTAAAGGGTTGAGAATCCAATGCTACGTACACACATGCGACAACGATCGTTCGTTGTCAACGACAAACAAACTTTAAATTGATGAAAGAACGACCTAAGTAAAGTTAGTTTTAAATTGTGTGTAACGATCTGATCGTTAGAATGAACGTTACATCACGTAAAGCAACTATTGTGCTTGCGCATAAAAATGAGACATTTCATGGAGAAATAGCGAAATGCGCATGTCAAGCCTAGTACGAACCACCGTTTCCAACGATGTACTACTTTTGCAAACGATCGTCGTTCGTAAAAATCCGCCAAGCTAGATCGTTCGTTTTTAACGATCTAGCTCGTCCGTCGTTAGACTTAATGATCGTTAGTTGCTTTTTTTTAAACGATGGTCGTTTGAAACGATCGGGGAACGATCGTTTCAAATGACTATAGTCGCATGTGTGTACGCACCTCAAGGCTGTAAATGACAGTTTCTCTGCATCTAAGTGCAAGGGAACAGATAACAAGTTCAACAGTTCTAAACTGGTCTGTATGGGACCTGAGTTTTGACTGCCTCATAGGAGTAGATTTTTGTTTTTTTATGCTAAGTTTTTATCTTGAAATGCAGAATAATACTGCGGGATTCCAGGAAAGTCCTACTATACTTATGATTGCAAAAGTAGATACAATTGTTTAGCAAATCATTTTCACTTCAGGTGTGCTTTAACATCAACCAGTTATTATTATTATTATTTAGTATTTATATAGCGCCGACATATTACGCAGCGCTGTACAGTGTGTGTATATATATATATATATATATATATATATATATATTGTCTTGTCACTAACTGTCCCTCAAAGGAGCTCACAATCTAATCCCTACCATTGCCATATATCTATATTATGTAGTGTAAGTACTGTAGTCTAGGGCCAATTTTAGTGGGAGCCAATTAACTTATCCGTATGTTTTTGTGATGTGGGAGGAAACCGGAGTGCCCGGAAGGAAACCCACGCAGACACTGAGAGAACATACAAACTCTTTGCAGATAGTGCCCTGGCTGGGATTCAAACCAGGGACCCAGCGCTGCAAGGCGAGAGAGCTAACCACTACGCCACCGTGCTGCCCCGGTTCCTTGGGAAATATGCATGAAACAAATGCTATTTGCCGTTACTGATTCTAATGCTGCATACACACTTGAGATAAAAGTCTTTGGAAAAGGCAAGATCACAGACCAATTTTACCCCATTCCATGTAGTATGAGAGCCATACCTACAGTCTATTCTATGGAGCTGCACTCCCCATCAGATAAACTCTTTGCAGGATGCTGTGCACAATGATGCCCGTACACATTCAAAAGATCATTATCTGCAAAAGATCTCTTCCTGCAAAAGATCCATTTCTGCAAAATGCATTTATAGTCTATGATATCTGCAGATCCTCATACACACCTTGTTTAACAGACATTCATCTGCAGATCTGGCAATCATCTGCAGATCTGAAAATCCATCCTGGTGGATCCGATCTGCAGATGATCTGCAGATGATTGCCTGTTAGGCCCATTGCACACCTGAGCGGTTCTGCTGCGGTTTGCGATCCGCTTGCGGGTGCGGATCCGCTTGGGTAATGTATTCCAATGGGCTGGTGCACACCAGAGCAGGAGGCGTTTTGCAGAAACGCATACGCCCGGGCTGCTGCAGATTTTGGATTGCGGATGCGTTTCTGCCTCAATGTTAAGTATAGGAAAAACGCAAACCGCTCTGAAAAACGGCACTTCAGAGCGGTTTGCCAGGCGGTTTTTGTTACAGTAGCTGTTCAGTAACAGCTTTACTGTAACAATACATGAAATCTACTACACCAAAAACGCTTCCCAAAACTGCAAAATGCTAGCTGAAACGCTACAGAAAAAGAAGAAAAAGCGTTTCTAAATCTGCTAGCATTTTGCAGATCTGCTAGCGGTTTTTGGTGTGCACCAGGCCTTAAACAAGGTGTGTATGATGATCTGCAGATCTCATAGACTATGAATGCATTTTGCAGGAATGGATCTTTATCAGGAACAGATCTTTTGCAGATAATGATCTTTTGAATGTGTACGGGCATCTTTGTATGCAGCATCTTGCAAAGATTGTATCTGATGGGGAGTTCAGCTCCATAGAATAGACTGTGTAGAGTATGGCTCTCATACTACATGGAAGGGGGTAAAATTGGTCTGTGATCTTTCATTTTCCAAATACTTTTATCTCAAGTGTGTATGTAGCATAAGGCTTTACTGGCATGTGTTGTGTAGATAGCTCATGTTATATAAACAACACACACGCTGGTCGTGTAACACACATTACAGGTATTTGCTATGTTCACAACGCATGTTACGCTGATAGCATAAATACCGATAAAATGTTGCAGAGGTTTTGTAAGACAAACCTCTGTTTCTCTGTGAGCATATCCACTAAACACCATTAAAATTAGCATGCACACACAATGCTAATGTACATAATGCTAGTGAAATGAGAGTTACACAATTGCTAGCAAAAAGCATAATGTGCATCATCCTTGCTCATCCCTACTAATAAATTAGACTCAGAGGCTTATATGCAATTTCCTTTATCTCCGGAGTTTTCTCCTAGGCGATATTTTCACAACTTGCCAATAAAATTCTATATAATGCAACAGCAAGCAAAAAAATGCTCAGAACAATTTTGACAGTACTTGTTCACCTAATTTTTGGTACTTTTTCTATTGCAAAGTGCTGAAAATTTATTTTAAATGGAAGATGAAAAATTATCTGTTCGAGTCGAAAACTCAGGAGAAAAAGTTAATTGCATAAGGGCCAGAGTGCATAAGCATGGCTCAGACAAGTTGGTTTATTGGTAAATTGTGGTACAGAGGAAAAATTCTACAAGACTACAAATGCCAGGCTAAACAGGTGGCTTTTTAGTCTGGATTTGAATAACTTTAGGGATCTTTACTTGGTGTGGTAGGGAATTCCAAAGGGTAGGGGCAGCATGACAGAAAACTCTGGCTCCAAAGGTTTTGAGGTGCACTCTGGGAGTGACCAAGTTTTATGGATCCTGCTTATCTGAGGTTGTGAGAGGTGTGGTGCAGCTTCAGCAACTCCGTGTATCCAGGGCCCAAATTGTGAAAAATTCGAAAGGTGGGAGAATTCATGAGAGAAATTATGAGAATCAACCCCAACTAGAGTTAATCCAAGTAGTAAGACAGATAAGCAGATGTAATTTATATTTCATAAGATTTTATGAGTCAACCTTCTAGTCACTACTATTGAGGAATCACCCAAGCACAGGCGTTACTACGGTTGGTGTCACCCGGTGTGGAAACTCATCGCGTCACCTCTCTCTTACCTCATGAACCTCCAACCTCACCAGGCTAAACAAAACCATAAATACATTTTTTTGTAGTATCGTTAGTTGCTGCATTTGTGGGGAATCGGGTTAGGAAGGGGTATACTGGACACATTTGCTGTAGCTGAGAGAGGAGTTGGGCAAAAGCTTTGTTAATATTTACATAGTCCGCTACTGCCTACTTCACTGTCCCTTAGCCTGGAGCTGGTGTCACCCTTCTGCTGGCTACACCCAGTGCGGTCTGTACCTAACGCATCGCCTAGTGACTCCACTGCACCCAAGTGAGATAAAATTGCGGTGAACAGAGTAGGCTCAATGTTGAGCAATATCTTTCCTGCTTCCTGTCACTAACAAGTTCATTCACTGTGATGGTAATTAATTCATGGGCCCCCTCCTGCACTTGTGAGGTATTACAATGTGTCATACCACATGTGTCATAGGCCCAGTCACAATGAGTGTGTGAGTAATAAAAATGCAAGCTTTAAAAAAAAATTGCATACAATTAGCGTACTCTTTTCATCAGTTCAAAGTGATGGCATGAAAATGTATACCCTGCTGGAGTCCAAAATTATCTATATATATATATATATATATATATATAAAATCGTGTGTGTGTGCGTGCGTGCGTGCGTGCGTGCGTGTATGTGCCGTGATCACTTGAAAACGTCTTGACCGATTTGAACGAAACTTAGTATAAAGATCCCTTACTACCTGAGATGATATGTTATGGATATGGATCTCGCGTCCCCCCTGCACACATGGGCGGAGCTACAAACAGCCAATCAGATTTCACACATTCATGTCAATGGAAAAAATGGAAAAGGCTGCCATTCTCACAGTAATCAAGCCAGAGTCCCCCATACTTGGCACAGTTAGTCACTTGGTGACCGAGGTTACAAAGCCAGAAAAAGTGGGTGGAACAGTCAATCAAATTTCAGCCATACATTTTCAGTGGGAAAATTTAAACTGCAGCCATTCTTAGGGCCTTTTTCCACTACCCTGTGATTTGCGATTTGATTCCGATCGCAAAACGCAAGGAACATTAAACTAATGGAAATGGCAGCAACAATTTCTGCAATCGCAATCACATTTCATAGTAGAAAAGAGCCCTTAGGTCTCTTGCACATTACAAGCGATTCCGATTTTTTATAGGTCCGATTTTGGATTCTTAGCAGCATGCAGTACGTTTTTCAACCATTTGGGGACCTGCTGCCTAACCCCCCTTAAGGACTAGGCGCGTTTGGGGGGCGCGTTTGGGGGGGTCAGGCAGCCGGACCCCCACTGTTGCTTCCTGGGCCAGATGTCCCCCCTGTAGCCATATGTCCCCCCTTTAGCCAGCAGCATTTACTCACCTCCCAGGCTCCAGCGATGAGCCACAGTTGACCCATCCACTCTCGCTGGCATCCCCGCTTGTACTGCTGCTCAGTTCCATGTCATGGCTTGATGACGTCATCAAGCTGGGACCCGGCACTGACGTCAGAGTGAGAGAAGATGCTGGCCAGAGTGGAGGGGAGCACCGACCGCCGGGGAAATGGCAGGAAGGTGAGTGGATCCACTTCTTCCCCCCCTACCGCCGCATCAGTAACAGGGATCACTACGATCCACCGGAGATCGTAGTGATCATGTGATCAGCTGCTGATCACTGATGGGAGATGTCAGCTGTCATATGACAGCTTAATCTCCTCTCTTGGGTGCGCAAGATTGAGTTGGGAGCGGAAACGGCGGGTGGTGTAAATCATACGCCGCATCAGGCTAGAACAGCCACAAGTGCGGCTTAGGATTTACCATCGTCGGTCCCCAAAAGGTTAATCTGAATCCAAAATTGGATCAGATAAAAAATTGGATTCGCATGTAGTGTGCAAGAGGCCTCAGACTGTTAATTGCAGGGTTTTCAAACTTGGTACACTTGGTCACTGGGTGAATGAGATTAAGATTCAGGAAAGTGGGTGGAGCCTACAATAGCCAATCACAATTCACCCATTGATTTTCAAGGGGAATATTTAAAATTTAAAAGGCTTCAAACTTGCTACAGTCGGTCTTTGGGTGACTGGGGTTTAAAGGGAACCTAAACTAAGAAGGATATGGATTTTTCTTTTTACAATAATACCAGTTGCCTGACACTTCTGCTGATCCTGTGTCTCTAATATTTTAGCCACAGCCCCTCAACAAGCATGCAGATCAGGTGCTCTGACTGAAGTCAGACTGGATTAGTTGCATGCTTGCTTCAGGTGTTTGATTTAGCTACTACTGCAACCAAAGAGATCAGCAGGACCGACAAGCAACTGGTATTGTTTAAAAGGAAATATCCATATCGCTCTCAAGGTTCCCTTAAACCACTTAAGCCTATCTGGACGAACATTCTCGCCCAGATAGGCTGCGCGCACTCTTGCGGGCCGCACGCGCTCCTGCTGCCAGCCGATAGCTCAGCGATTAATAAATGGGATTATAGATCCCATTCATTGATCGAAGCCCCCCGCAGAAAAACCGACAGCACTTATCAGAGGCTGTGGTTTTTTTTTTATTTGAAAAGTTTCCCGTCCTCCTGATGCTTCCTGGAAGCATACAATCCCGCTTCCAGGACTTTTTGACTGTGGCCATCTTGTGGCCAAATAGTACAACTACACCCACATCCATTTTTTATTAAATAAATACATTTTTTACATTTAAAATTAGCTGTTTACCTCCCACGCCAAAAATTACCCAAAGAACATTTTTAATAATAAATAAAATAAAAAAATTACAATTAAAAAAAAAAGGAAAACATAAATAGTTACTTAAGGGTCTGAACTTTTTAAATATGCTTGTCAAAGTAGTATATTATAATATTTTTTTTAATTATGGGCTTGTAAATAGTGATGGACGCAAATTGAAAAATGCACCTTTATTTTCAAATAAAATATTGGTGCAATAAATTGTGATAGGGGCAAAATTTAAATGGTGTAATAACCGGGACAAATGAGCAAATAAAATACATGGGTTTTAATTACAGTAGCATGTATTAATTTCAAACTATAATAGCCAAAAACTGAGAAATAATGATTTTTTCCATTTCTTTCTTAATATTCCTGTTAAAATGGATTTAGAATAAATTAATTCTTAGCAAAATGTATCACCCACAGAAAGCCTAAATGGCGGTGGAAAAAACAAGATATAGATGAATTCATTATGATGAGTAGTGATAAAGTTATTGGCAAATGAATGGGAGGTGAAAGTTGCTCAGATGCAAAAAAAACAACAACCCTGTGGGCTTAAAGGGATACTGTAGGGGGGTCGGGGGAAAATGAGTTGAACTTACCCGGGGCTTCTAATGGTCCCCCACAGACATCCTGTGCCCACGCAGCCACTCACCGATGCTCCGGCCCCGCCTCCGGTTCACTTCTGGAATTTCAGACTTTAAAGTCTGAAAACCACTGTGCTTGCGTTGCCGTGTTCTCAATCCCGCTGATGTCACCAGGAGCGTACTGCACAGGCACAGACCATACTGGGCCTGCGCAGTATGCTCCCGGTGACATCAGCTGGAGCGAGGATACGGCAATGCAGGCGCAGTGGTTTTCAGACTTTAAAGTCTGAAATTCCAGAAGTGAACCGGAGGGGGGGGGGGGGGGGGCGGAGCATCGGTGAGTGGCTGCGCGGGCACAGGATGTCTGCGGGGGACCATTAGAAGCCCCGGGTAAGTTTAACTCATTTTCCCCCAACCCCCCTACAGTGTCCTTTTAAGGAGACTCTGAAGTCCCATAAAAATCATCTTTTTATTTACAAAAACTATGTAACATTATTGCCCTAACTAAAACATTGCATACACTAACTAAATCCCCGCAAACTCCCCGGGGCACACTGCGAGGAGCGCTTCCGTGAAAGGCAGAGCTTTCAGCTGCAGCCTCTCCACGCGTCTATCAGCTCAGATCGCTGCCTCCGCCCGCCGCTCTCAGTCTTCCATTACTGAGAGGGGCGGGGGAGAGGCGGAGATACGCGTTGATTAACGCGTAAGGAGGCAGAGCTGCGGCTGACAGCTCTGCCTCTTCCAGCAGCAAAATCCACGACCAAGAAAGGTGTGGATTTTGCAGGGGAGAGGGAGGGGGGAGTTAGGGGGGATTTAGTTAGATTTCAGCCGCAGGGATGCAGCGTTTTACTTACGGCAATAATGTTACAGAGGTTTTTGAAATCCAAAGCTTTTAGGACACTTCAGTGTCTCTTTAAGTGGTTAAATTCACTAAAGGGGCGGAGTCACAAGCAGCCAATCAGATTTCTTTGCTGGATAAACAACTTCCATTCACACATTGTTGAAGGCAGGAACCCACAAGTTCACAAACTTGGTCATTGAGTTACTGTATGTCAAGTTTACAAAACGTGGGCGGAGCAAAAAACAAATTTCACTGGGAAAATATAAACTGCAGCCATTCTTAAGCTGGCCACTAACGATCCAATTTCTAGCGAAAAATCGTTCGAGCGATCAGAAATTCTGATCGGATTGGTTGTAAATAACCTCCATTGGTGGACACAAGCGATTTTTAACGAGTGAAAAAAATGTCGCCCGAATGACCTTTCGTCGAACAAAAATTTGGATTTTCTTGGTGGTCTTGATAGATAGGAAGCAATGATTGGTTAGTTGATGGTGTAGTGAACGATTTTTCGTCCGATCAGAATTTCTGATCGCTCAAACGATTTTTCACTAGAAATTGGAACGTTAGTGGCCACCTTTACACTGTTAATGGCAGGGTTCTCAAACTTTGCCAAGTTGGTCACTGTGGTCACTTTTGTGGCTGAGATTAATATACAAGGACGTGGATGGAGCCTACAATAGCCAATCAAAATTTACCTGTTGATTTTCAAGTGGAATATTTAAATTGCTGCCAACCCATTTTTACACTGTTAATAGCAGATGCCTCAAACCTGGTACAGGAGGCCGCGTGATCTCCTGCTAGCCCCATTGAAAGCCATTCACGCCAATTGGCGTGGAGCGGTCCTGGGGCTGCCGCCGTGTTCATGCCAATTTGCGTGGAGCGGTCGGTAAGTAGTTAATTCCTATGGGAATATACAAATTATTTATACCAAAGACCCCAAAGCTCATAAACTTGGTCATTGAATAACTATATGTCAAGGTTAAAAGAAGTGGATGGAGCCAACTACTACATTTTGTACATGAAAAAATATAAACTGCAGCCATTCTTACACTGTTAATGGCAAGGTTCTCAAACTTTGCACAGTTGCTCACTGGTAGACTGGGATTAATATTCAGAAAAGTGGGTGGAGCCTACAAAAGCTAATCAAGATTCATCTATTGATTTTCAAGGGAAATATTTAAACTGCTACCATTCTTACACTCTTAATGGCAGAGGCCTCAAACTTGATTCAGTCGGTCATTGGGTGACTGGGGTTCACATTCTGAAATTGATGCCAAGGACCACAAAGCTTACAAACTTGGTTATTGAGTGACTGTGTGTCAAGGTTATAATCAGTGGGCGCAGCCAAAAACAACTCACTTTTTACATGGGAAATTATAAACTGCAGCCTACTACTTACACTGTTGATGGGTGACTGGGATTAATATTCAGAAAATTGGGTGGAGCTTACAACAGCTAATCAAAATTCACCTATTGATTTTCAAGGGGAATATTAAAACTGCTGCCATTCTTACAATCTTAGGCCTCTTGCACACTGCAAGTGATTCAGATTCCGCTTTTTAATCAGTTTTTACATCCGATTCAGATTCAGATTTGCAGTGTGCAGGGAGCAAACTGCAAATCGGAATCGGAATCGGATGTAAAAACTGATTAAAAAGCGGAATCTGAATCGGAATCACTTGCAGTATGCAAGAGGCCTTCATGGCAGAGACTTCAAACCTACTACAGTCGGTAACTATGTGACTGGGTTTCTAAAGGGGGTGCAGCCACAAACAGGCAATCTGATTCCTTTACTGGATAAACTATTTCCATTCACACAACTTTTATGCCAGAAACCTGAAAGCTTACAAACTTGGCCACTGATTGACTGTGTGCCAAGGTTACAAAAAAGTGGGCAGAGACAAATACAAATTTGTTATGCTAAGTAAAGGTATCTGTAGGTGGTTGCTGTGGGATACTGCACACCATTCCTCTTATCATTATGTAATAAAACAATAGATTATGCGCTGTATAATACTGTGTGTGTGTGTGTGTGTGTGTGTGTGTGTGTGTGTGTGTGTGTGTGTGTGTGTGTGTGTGTGTGTGTGTGTGTGTGTGTGTGTGTGTGTGTGTGTGTGTGTGTGTGTGTGTGTGTGTGTGTGTGTGTGTAAACCCTGTAAGTATATGCAAATGCTTGATAAAATAGTGTTTCAGGGATGCAATAATGGTAAGTATGCCCCCAAATGGATGTTCAGACCTGCTGACAGGGGGAATTAACAAGTATCTTCTCTCTCAGGGTGTCCAGTAGTGTGACTGCACTGCCCACATCTCCTACACTGTCATGGAATCACACCTCCAACTATTGCCATAGAATCTTATCTGCAGCTTTCTTATGGAGTCTCATCTCTACCCACTGCCATGGAGGCCTATCTCCACCCACTGCCATGGAGTCTCATCTCCACCCACTGCCATGGAGTCTCTTCTCTACCCACTGCCATGGAGTCTTATCTCCACCCACTACCATGGAGTCTCATCTCCACCCACTACCATGGAAGTCCATCTCCACCCACTACCATGGAGTCTCATCTCCACCCACTACCATGGAAGTCCATCTCCACCCACTACCATGGAGTCTCATCTCCACCCACTGCCATGGAAGTCCATCTCCATCCACTACAATGGAGGCCTATCTCTGCCCACTGCCATGGAGTCTCGTCATCTCCACCTACTGCCCTGGAAGTTCATCTCCACCCACTACCATGGAGGCCTATCTCTGCCCACTGCCATGGAGTCTAATCTCCACCCACTGCCATGGAGTCTCTTCTCCATCCACTGGCATGGAGTCTCATCTCCACCCACTGCCATGGAAGTCCATCTCCACCCACTACCATGGAGTCTCATCTCCACCCACTGCCATGGAAGTCCATCTCCATCCACTACCATGGAGTCTCATCTCCACCCACTGCCATGGAAGTCCATTTTCACCCACTACCTTGGAGTCTCAGCTTCACCCACAGCCATGGAGTCTCATTGCTATCCACTTCCATTGATACCCAACCCCACCCACTGCCATGGAGTCTTATCTCCACCCACTACCATGGAGTCTCATCTCTACCCACTGCCATGGATACCCAACCCCACCCACTGCCATGGAGTCTCATCTCCACACACTGCCATGGAGTCTCATTTCCACCCACTGCCATGGAGTCTCATCCCCACCCACAGCCATGGAAGTCTATCTCCACCCACTACCATGGAGTCTTATCTCCACCCACTACCATGGAGTTTCATCTCCACCCACTGCCATAGAAGTCCATCTCTACCCACTACCTTGGAGTCTTATCTCCACCCACTGCCATGGAGTCTCATCTCCACCCACTACCATGGAAGTCCATCTCCACCCACTACCTTGGAGTCTCATCTCCACTCACTGCCATGGAAGTTCATTTTCACCCACTACCATGAAGTCCTATCTCTGACCTCTGCCATGGAGTCCTATCTCTGACCACTGCCATGGAGTGCCCTCTCCACCCACTGCCACAGAGTCTCATCTCCACCCACTGCCATGGAGTGTCATCTCCACCTGCTACCATGAAGTCTCAGCTTCATCCATTGCCATGGAGTCTCATCTCCACCCACTGCTATGGAGTCCTATCTCTGCCCACTAACATGGAGTCTTATCTCCACCCACTGCCATGGAGTCTCATCTCCACCCACTGCAATGGAGTCTTAACTCCACTCACAGCCATGGAGTCTCATCTCCACCGACTTCCATGGAGTCTCATCTCCACCCACTACCATGGAGTCTCAACTCCACTCACAGCTTTGGAGTCTCATCTCCACCCACTGCCATGGAGTCTCATCTCCACCTACCACTACCATGGAAGTCCATCTCCACCCACTACCTTGGAGTCTCATCTCCACTCACTGCCGTGGAAGTTCATTTCTACCCACTACCATGGAGTCCTATCTCTGACCACTGCCATGGAGTCCTATCTCTGACCACTGCCATGGAGTGTCCTCTCCACCCACTGCCACAGAGTCTCATCTCCACCCACTACAATGGAGGCCTATCTCTACCCACTAACATGGAGTATCATCTCCACCCACTGCCATGGAGTCTCATCTCCACCCACTGCCATGGAGTCTTATCTCCACCCACTGCCATGGAGTGTCATCTCCACCTGCTACCATGGAGTCTCAGCTTCATCCATTGCCATGGAGTCTCATCTCCACCCACTGCTATGGAGTCCTATCTCTGCCCACTAACATGGAGTCTCATCTCCACCCACTGCCATAGAGTCTCATCTCCACCCACTGCCATGGAGTCTCAACTCCACTCACAGCCATGGAGTCTCATCTCCACCAACTTCCATGGAGTCTCATCTCCACCCACTACCATGGAGTCTCAACCCCACTCACAGCCTTGGAGTCTCATCTCCACCCACTGCCATGGAGTCTCATCTCCACCCACTGCCATGGAGTCTCATCTCCACCCATTGCCATGGAGTCTCAACTCCACCCACTGCCATGGAGTCTCGTCTCCACCCACTGCCATGGAGTCTCATCTCCACCCACTGCCATGGAGTCTCAACTCCACTCACAGCCATGGAGTCTCATCTCCACCCACTGCCATGTGTAATAAGACGGCGGCCTGACCGCATTCAGCAAGCGGAACGCGGAGGTTTGGCCGCGTCCGCATCAGCGGCACCATCCACCACATGGTCGCATGCGGAACGCGGAGAAACATCCGCATCGGCGTTGCGATCCACCGTTCGGTCACAGGCCTCTCGGCGTACTTTACGTCGAGGCTGTGGTCCGGTTCTTCCCTCACAGGCCTCAGGGCCTGCCACACACCAACGCTATCCTCAATCCAGTCTGGACCCCGTAGGGGCTGCGCGCGTGTGCAATAAAGCCTTTTATACTCTTAGAAGGAGAGTCAGCTGACCAGCTGGTCAGCTGACCTCAGTAAGGTCCTTGAGCTGTGCTGCAAGGTCCTTGAACTGTGTTGTGATTGGCTGATTGGCTGGGCGTGCTGGTTGAGCCCAGCACAGTATAAAAGCAGGCATTCTGTCAGTTGCAAGTTGTCTGCAGTAAGCGTTACTTTGTGATAGCCCTCAGACCTTAGCTAGATCCGAGAGAGACAGTCCTAGCTGGAGCAAGGCTCCTGTCTCTCATCAGTCAGTCTTTGTTGTTTTCCTGATTATTGTATATTTGTATGTAACCTGATCTCTGTTATAGTCAGCCAGTCAGTTGATCTAATAGTCAGCCAGATAGTGATCTGACAGTCAGTACCATCGTGGGCCAAATGCGGCTTGCCGTAACTAGCCCACAACAGTCAGATTTGTTATTTTCCTGATCTGCGACATATATTGGTTTTGCCAATATATTCGCAAGCACTATTGTTATCTGTGCCATTTTCTGATCTCCCGTTGCCGAACCTCTGCTTGTCTATTTCACTACGAGTTCGGCTTTCTGACTTTGTACCTCCGCCTATCTGATTTCCGTTACTGACCTTGGCTAGATTTCTGACTTTGCCCCCTTTAGTGGTTCTCCCACTAAAGGGTTTATTCTGCTGAATCCCTCCTTGCGGAGGTCTCAGTGGTTCCCCAGTATATCATTGCTGCTGGGGAACGCGATTCTAGCGTTACGTCATCTAGTCGCAGAATCGCACACACTGCGTTTCTCTTTTAGAGGTACCCAGTCCTCTTAAAGATATCAGTGTGGTGGGTTTTCCACTGTTGTTATACCCGGTATCCAGAGTTACAAATAAATATCCGCATTATTGGCGATTCCGCAGATCGCCACATAATCGGATATATCAGCATTATTGGTGATACTGCGGATCACCAACAATCTGAATACTCTGAGTGTGCACCAAACACCACACATTGTTACAGTACTGCAGACCATATTATGAATATGGAAGGTCTGGTGGAACGATTGAATATGCTGTCAGCCACTATTGGAGAACTGTCCAAAACTGTGACCTTACAGCAAGCTCAGATCTCCCAGCTTACAGAGAGAATTAATGCCCTGTCTCCACCAGTGGTTCAACCTTCCCCTCACACAGTCGAGCCCAAGATGCCCCTTCCGGAAAAATTTTCTGGCTCACGGGCCGACTTTAGTAACTTTAAAAATCGCTGTTTAGCATATTTCCAGATGAAACCTGTGTCGTCCGGTTCAGAGGCACAGAGGGTTACTCTGATTAGGACCCTCTTACAGGGAGATTCCCAGACCTGGGCATTTAGCCTTCCCGAAGGTCATACTGCCTTGTCATCGGTGTCTGAATTCTTTAAAGCGATGGCCATTATCTACGATGATCCCGACATCGCCGGCACAGCCGAGCGCAAGCTCAGGGAACTTAAACAAGGTAGTCGCATGGTTGAGGAGTATGCGGCAGAGTTCAGGAAGTGGGCAGTCTCAGTGAGGTGGGATCAATTCACACTATTAGACACGTTTATGAATGGGTTATCTGATTCCATCTCTGATGTCATCATAAGCCACCCTGAACCGAAAAGTTTAGATGAGGCCATAACACTGTCCATTAAAATTGATAGACGTATTCGATATCATAAGAAGGGCAGATCTTTAGCACTCGCCAAGGTGTCCCATGCGGTTAGTCCTCCTGAGGTCTCGGAGGAGGAACCGATGCAATTGGGGCATGGCCATCTGACAGGGTCTGAGAGAGCTAGGAGAATGAAGGAGGGACTATGCCTATACTGTGGGGAGAAGGGTCACTGAGTGCAGAAGTGCAGCAAGAGGACGGGAAACTTGTCCGCTTAGGGCTGGTTGGAGGTACCGCCCTAAGCGAGCCAACCCTACCTCCATATCACAGTAAGATCTTGCTGCCTTGTTCCCTTCAATGGGAGAATCAAGTTTGTCACACGTCTGCATTCATCGACTCGGGCTCCGCCGCCAATTTCATAGATCGTGATCTAGCTTTGAGGTTCAATATCCCCATTCTCCCCATTCAGAAGCATATCTATGTCACTGCAATCGATGACTCCCCACTGCAAGACAAGTCACCTCTTTGTCAAACTCCATTTCTCACCCTCCAGATTGGGGTTCTTCACACAGAAAACATTCAGTTCTTTGTTTTAAAGATGGCCACCTCATCAGTCATCCTGGGTCTCCCTTGGCTGAGGAAGCATTCTCCCCAGATAAATTGGAGAGAGGGACAACTGTCTGCATGGTCACACTATTGTCAGGAGAATTGTTTAGGGTCTGTATCAGTCTGTTCCTCTGAGGTTCACGTTGAAGGGGTTCCACCTCAGTATTCTGAATTCAGTGACGTGTTTTGTGCCCGGTCTGCGGACAGGTTGCCTCCCCATAGACCCTATGACTGTCCTGTTGAGCTGAGACCAGGTACTATGCCCCCTCGGGGACGGTTGTACAATCTTTCTGGTCCCGAGAAGATCGCGATGAAGGATTATATCAGGGAGAACTTGGAGAAGGGCTTTATCCGTCCTTCCAAGTCCCCTGCGGGAGCGGGGTTCTTCTTTGTTAAGAAGAAAGACGGTGGTCTTCGCCCGTGTATAGATTATAGACAACTTAACAAGATCACCATCAAAAACCGTTACCCTCTCCCACTCATCGACGATCTATTCTCACAGATTACTGATGCCTGTGTTTTTTCCAAGTTGGACCTGAGGGGGGCATATAACCTTATTCGTATCCGAGAAGACGACGAGTGGAAGACCGCGTTTAAAACACCTGACGGTCACTATGAGTACCTCGTCATGCCCTTCGGGTTATGCAATGCCCCGGCGGTCTTTCAGGAGTTTGTCAATGATATCTTTAGAGATGTATCAGGCAGATTCTTAGTGGTTTATCTTGACGACATTTTAATTTTTTCGAAAGACTTGCAGCAGCATAGGCAGCATGTTAGGTTTGTCCTCCAAAAACTACGTGAGAACCAATTATACGCCAAGTTGGAGAAATGTATTTTCGAAGTCAGGGAGGTAGCCTTTCTGGGATACATTATCTCCACATCTGGGTTGGCAATGGATCCTAGTAAGGTCGCAGCAGTCCTGGAATGGCCACAGCCTTCAGGCCTCAAGGCACTGCAGAGGTTTTTGGGATTCGCCAACTATTACAGGAGGTTCATTAAGGGGTACTCTTCGGTGGTGGCCCCTATGACTCAGTTGACAAGAAAGGGGGCTGATGCTAGTAACTGGCCATCTGAAGCAGTTAAGGCCTTTGAGTTGTTGAAAGCAGCCTTCTGTTCCGCTCCCATCTTGCGTCATCCTGACGTCACCCGCCCCTTTATTGTGGAGGTGGATGCATCCGATGTAGGAGTCGGCGCAGTTTTATCGCAGGCTTTTGGCCCGGATGGTAAGGTCCATCCGTGTGCATACTTCTCAAGGAGGTTTGCGCCCGCGGAGAAAAATTATGATGTGGGGAATCGAGAGCTGTTGGCCATCAAACTGGCACTGGAGGAGTGGCGCCATTGGTTGGAAGGGGCAGAGTTCCCTTTTACAGTGTATACAGATCACAAAAACCTCGAATACATCGAGAAAGCTAAGAGGTTAACGCCCAGACAGGCCAGATGGGCGCTTTTCTTTTCTCGTTTTGATTTTGTGATCACGTATAGGCCAGGTGACAAGAACGTTAAGGCTGATGCCTTGTCTAGGTGCTTTGAGCCTGAGTCTGCCCCATCTGCTACTCCCACTAATATCCTCCCTGAAAAGTACTTTCTGGCAGCCACTGAGATCTCGGAGGATCTTTCCAAGGTGCTTTCGGCATGTCAGGCTAATGTTCCTAAGGGGAAACCCGAGGGTCTCCTGTATGTTCCCATCCGCTTCCGAGGGCAAGTGCTACGTATGTTTCATGAACACAAGAATGTGGGACACCCGGGCATTGCCCGTACTCAGGAACTGTTGAGTAGGGCTGTCTGGTGGCCTTCTTTCATGTCCGACTGTGAGGAGTTTGTCAAGTCCTGTTCTGTCTGTGCCAGGTGCAAATCCTCCAGGAAGGCTCCAGCCGGGTCTCTCCAACCCCTGCCTTCTCCACAGGTTCCATGGTCCCACATCTCCATGGACTTTGTGGGTGAACTGCCTGAATCTGACGGTAAGACCGTCATCTGGGTCGTAACTGACAGGTTCAGTAAGATGGCACATTTTGTTGCTCTGCCTGGGTTGCCGTCTGCTCAGGATTTGGCAGAACTATTTGTGCATAACATCTTTAAGCTTCATGGAATTCCTGTGGATGTGGTTTCAGACCGAGGGGTACAGTTTGTATCTAAATTCTGGAGGTCCTTTTGCAAAGATTTGGGCATCTCTCTGTCTTTTTCGTCTGGCTACCATCCCCAGACCAATGGGCAGACAGAGAGAATCAACCAATCCCTTGAACAATTCTTGAGATGTTACGTGGCGGAGGCGCAACATCTGTGGGTAAAATTCTTGCCATTTGCTGAATTCGCTCACAATAATCTCAGGAACACATCTTCCGGGTATTCTCCATTTCAGGTCGTTTACGGTAGATCACCCAAATTCTCGTCGCTTCCAGTCAGGGAGTCACCTATTCCGGCTCTCCAGGAGTGGCAAGGAGCCTTCAAGAAAATTTGGGAGAATGTCAGGTACAATCTGAATAAGGCCTTTAAGATCCAGAAAAAGTATGCGGACAAAAGACGTTCCATTGAATGGAACTTTGTTCCGGGGGATTTTGTTTGGGTATCCACCAAACATATCTCTCTCAGACAGCCATCGGCAAAACTGGGTCCCCGGTTTATTGGGCCTTTCCCTGTGGAAAGAAAGATTAATGATGTGACATACAGGGTGAAACTACCTGCCAGTCTGAGATGTGGCAGGACATACCATGTCTCCCTATTGAAACCTGCTGTTAGGGTAGACTCGGCTCCCCCTTCGCCTGTGGTGGTCGATGGGGAACTGGAGTATGAGGTTCAGGATATCCTGGATTCTCGCATTGTACGCAATAAAGTTCAGTATCTGGTACACTGGAAGGGGTATGGACCAGAGGAAAGATTATGGGTTCCCCTTCGAGATCTGCATGCCAAAGAGATAAGAAAGAAGTTTCATGAGTCACATCCCGGGAAGCCTGGAGAGGCATGTCCGGAGGCCACGCCTGAAAGGGGGGGTACTGTAATAAGACGGCGGCCTGACCGCATTCAGCAAGCGGAACGCGGAGGTTTGGCCGCGTCCGCATCAGCGGCACCATCCACCACATGGTCGCATGCGGAACGCGGAGAAACATCCGCATCGGCGTTGCGATCCACCGTTCGGTCACAGGCCTCTCGGCGTACTTTACGTCGAGGCTGTGGTCCGGTTCTTCCCTCACAGGCCTCAGGGCCTGCCACACACCAACGCTATCCTCAATCCAGTCTGGACCCCGTAGGGGCTGCGCGCGTGTGCAATAAAGCCTTTTATACTCTTAGAAGGAGAGTCAGCTGACCAGCTGGTCAGCTGACCTCAGTAAGGTCCTTGAGCTGTGCTGCAAGGTCCTTGAACTGTGTTGTGATTGGCTGATTGGCTGGGCGTGCTGGTTGAGCCCAGCACAGTATAAAAGCAGGCATTCTGTCAGTTGCAAGTTGTCTGCAGTAAGCGTTACTTTGTGATAGCCCTCAGACCTTAGCTAGATCCGAGAGAGACAGTCCTAGCTGGAGCAAGGCTCCTGTCTCTCATCAGTCAGTCTTTGTTGTTTTCCTGATTATTGTATATTTGTATGTAACCTGATCTCTGTTATAGTCAGCCAGTCAGTTGATCTAATAGTCAGCCAGATAGTGATCTGACAGTCAGTACCATCGTGGGCCAAGTGCGGCTTGCCGTAACTAGCCCACAACAGTCAGATTTGTTATTTTCCTGATCTGCGACATATATTGGTTTTGCCAATATATTCGCAAGCACTATTGTTATCTGTGCCATTTTCTGATCTCCCGTTGCCGAACCTCTGCTTGTCTATTTCACTACGAGTTCGGCTTTCTGACTTTGTACCTCCGCCTATCTGATTTCCGTTACTGACCTTGGCTAGATTTCTGACTTTGCCCCCTTTAGTGGTTCTCCCACTACAGGGTTTATTCTGCTGAATCCCTCCTTGCGGAGGTCTCAGTGGTTCCCCAGTATATCATTGCTGCTGGGGAACGCGATTCTAGCGTTACGTCATCTAGTCGCAGAATCGCACACACTGCGTTTCTCTTTTAGAGGTACCCAGTCCTCTTAAAGATATCAGTGTGGTGGGTTTTCCACTGTTGTTATACCCGGTATCCAGAGTTACAAATAAATATCCGCATTATTGGCGATTCCGCAGATCGCCACATAATCGGTTATATCAGCATTATTGGTGATACTGCGGATCACCAACAATTTGAATACTCTGAGTGTGCACCAAACACCACACATTGTTACACCATGGAGTCTCATTTCCACCCACTGCCATGGAGTCTCATCTCCACCCACTGCCATAGAAGTCCATCTCCACCCACTACCTTGGAGTCTTATCTCCACCCACTGCCATGGAGTCTCATCTCCACCCACTACCATGGAAGTCCATCTCCACCCACTACCTTGGAGTCTCATCTCCACTCACTGCCGTGGAAGTTCATTTCCACCCACTACCATGGAGTCCTATCTCTGACTACTGCCATGGAGTCCTATCTCTGACCACTGCCATGGAGTGCCCTCTCCACCCACTGCCACAGAGTCTTATCTCCACCCACTGCCATGGAGTGTCATCTTCACCTGCTACCATGGAGACTCAGCTTCATCCATTGCCATGGAGTCTCATCTCCACCCACTGCTATGGAGTCCTATCTCCGCCCACTAACATGGAGTCTCATCTCCACCCACTGCCATGGAGTCTCATCTCTACCCACTGCCATGGAGTCTCATCTCTACCCACTGCCATGGAGTCTCAACTCCACTCACAGCCAAGGAGTCTCATCTACGCCCACTGCCATGGAGTCTCATCTCCACTCATTGCAACAAAATCTAAGCTGCAGCTTTCCTATGAAGTCCAATCTCCACTCACTGCCATTGAGTCATTGCATCTCCTTCCGTATGTAGGAGAAACAGACAACTTAGTCCTTAGCTATTTAAATAGGAACTCCAGTGAAAATAATGTAGTAAAAAAAGTACTTCATTTTTTACCATAATTATGTATAAATGATTTAGTCAGTGTTTGCTCATTGTAAAATCTTTCCTCTCCCCGATTTACATTCTGACATTTATTACATGGTGACATTTTTACTGTGGGCAGGTTATGTAGCTGCTCCTAGCTGTTTTGGCTGTTAGAGACAGCTGTAAACAGCTACTTCCTGTCTGTGAACATTGTTACATTGTGGCAGTTTGCCCAGAGTACCGCGGTCCCAGTGCTTCTTGTGGGAGGGGTTTCAGCACAAAATCAGTCATACAGCGCCCCCTGATGGTCTGTTTGTGTAAAGCATTATATTTCTCATGTAAAAGGGGGTATCAGCTACTGATTGGGATAAAGTTCAATTCTAGATTGGAGTTTCTCTTTAACTTCAAAACTGCATAACGGGATTCTGATGGTACAAAAACAATGCATATGGCTTTTTATCAACTGTAAATATTTTTTGGGCCAAAGGACAATCATTTCTGATAAAACATACTGTCCTACTATTTTCTGCGTTTCAGAAACAAAGAAAAGTGAATATGGCAATATGGCAATGTATTGAAAATACAAAAGAGTTTTGAGCAACTACTCTGATATATGTATATATTTTATAATATTTTCTTGCTTGCTGGTGGCTTAAAAGGCATTTTATTGATAGATGTGAAAATTTCACGCAGGAGAAATCCAAGGTTGAAAAGAGAATTGGATCAGGCCCATAAAGAGAAGTTCTTCACCACCAATGAAGTTTGAATTCAACATATGAAGGACACTTGGGTCCAGGGACACTACCCGTGTTTTTGGACTTTGCACATCTATGCAGCTGGTCAATTCGGGTGCTGCTTGCGTTTGGAAATGCTGCCATCTTCTCCCAGGACCGGTTCTAGACTTTTTGCTGCCTGAGGCAAACTTGTGAAGATGCCCCCTCTCCCCCAATTACAATGATAGCACAGCACCCAACAATTTGCACTGCACGTTATAGCTGTGGTGAGCCCCCCCCCCCCAAAAAAAAACACCCTTAGTATAGGTCGGTAGCCAGGTGCCCCAGTATCGGTAGCTAGGTACAGTTGCCCCCAGTATAGGTTAGCCTGGTACAGTTGCCCCCAGTATACACTCACCTACAGGATTATTAGGAACACCATACTAATACGGTGTTTGACCCTCTTTCGCCTTAATTCTACGTGGCATTGATTCATCAAGGTGCTGAAAGCATTCTTTAGAAATGTTAGCTCATATTGATAGGTTAGCATCTTGCATTTGAAGGAGATTTGTAGGATGGACATCCAGGGCATGAAGCTCCCATTCCATCACATCCCAAAGATGCTCTATTGGGCTGAGATCTGATGACTGTGGGGGCCATTTTAGTACAGTGAACTCATTGTCATGTTCAAGAAACCAATTTGAAATGAGTCAAGCTTTATGAGATGGTGCATTATCCTGCTGGAAGTAGCCAAACGAGGATAGGTACATGGTGGTCATGAAGGGATGGACATGGTCAGAAACAATGCTCAGGTAGCCCGTGGCATTTAAATGATGCCCAATTGGCACTAAGGGGCCTAAAGTGTGCCAAGAAAACATTCCCCACACCATTACACCACCACCACCAGCCTGAACACTGGTAACAAGGCATGATGGATCCATGTTCTCATTCTGTTTTCGCCAAATTCTGACCCTTGTGCAAACTGTAGCCTCTTTTTCCTATTTGTAGTGGAGATTAGTGGTACCCGGTGGGGTCTTCTGCTATTGTAGCTCAAGGTTGTGCGTGTTGTGGCTTCACAAATGCTTTGCTGCATACCTTAGTTGTAACGAGTGGTTGTTTCAGTCAACGATCCTCTTCTATCAGCTTGAATCAGTCGGCCCATTCTCCTATGACCTCTAGCATCAACAAGGCATTTTCGCCAACAGGACTGCCGCATACTAGATGTTTTTCCCTTTTCACACCATTCTTTGTAAACCCTAGAAATGGTTGTGCTTGAAAATCCCAGTAACTGAGCAGATTGTGAAATATTCAGACCTACCCGTCTGGCACCAACAACCATGCCACGCTCAAAATTGCTTAAATAACCTTTATTTCCCATTCTTACATTAAGTTTGGAGTTCAGGAGATTGTCTTGACCAGGACCACACCCCTAAATGCATTGAAGCAACTGCCATGCGATTGATTGATTGATTAGATAATTGCATTAATGAGAAATTGAACAGGTGTTCCTAATAATCCTTTAGGTGAGTGTAGGTTGGCCAGGCACTTCACTCTTCTCTCACCTGAGGAAGTCCCCTCACTTGGCATCATGTGCGGACTGGGCCTGTCTCCTCCTGTTGTACAAAAATGTAAGGCTACTTATGGCTAGCTGCATCCATGTGCATTTTGGGTTTAGTGCATAGTTTGCATCTGATTTGTGTTTAAGGTGTGTATAAGTCATTGGGGGGGTCATTTCATTTCATTTGCAGCCTGATTAGGAGTGCTGCCTATTTTTGGCTGTTCTCTGGAAAATGTGTGGACCATTTTATGGCTCGCTGCCCCAGATTTACACTATGTTTTAATTGTTAGTCAGAGGTTAAGTCTCTTCCGTGAGGCAGGAAGAGTCTAGTAGTACTACTAAACAATCTGCCTGCAAACTGTTTTTGGAAGCTAACATCCTCCATTCGCTGCATCTGTTTTGAATGCAAGTTGTGTAGTCTGCCTGTGCTTTGGGCTCTGCACATCTATGCAGCTGGTCAATTCGGGTGCAGCCTGCATTTGGTGCCATCTCCTCCTGATGAAATGGTAAGGTGCTTCACATTCATTTTGCAAAAGGGCCCTATTTTTTCTATAGCAATCCCTGAAAATCTGGCGCCGTTGTACACACGCTAGAGGCTAGTCTTGGCAGCCTGCCGGCCTTGCCCGAGTTTAATCTATCATGTGTACATGGCTTTAGTCTCGGTGTACTGCTCCTGTAAATTAAAATGTGTCTCTCGTTAGCAACAATTAATTCTAATTACTTTATACGTTCACAAATAGATGCTATTATATTTAGTAAATGATTGCAGTGTTGTCTGCTCAGAACCCTTATTCCCCTTTGCTTTAAAGCAGCATCAATTCTATACACTTTGATGTATTATTGTCAGATGTATTCGCCTTCATTTTAAATAATGATGTTTAATGTGGCAGCTCAGTGACTTTATGATTAGCAGCATTGTTTTGCAGTTACGTGATGAAACTGTAAGCATTGGTAAGAAAGTAAAATAATAGTTATTATGTAAAGGAGCACATGGATGCCCAAGTGATAACATGAATAGAGAATAACAAAAGCCAGCCATTCAAAGTTTATGCTTCACTTTCATAGTCTCGCAAATGGCTCCCTCTGCTGGTGACTGAATGAAATTACTTAAAAAGTTATTTTTGTCTAAGTTCCTTGATGTGTTCAATTACTTTAAATATTAGAACAGCCAGGCTCAAGAGAAATTCTGTTTAATTTTGAACACACTAGTGTGAAATACTCCCTTAGCAAATTGGATCTTAGCGATGTGATGTGAAATTTGACTTACCAATATTTGCTTTCCTCTTCAATGACCAAAATTATATGGTGAACCAGAGATTTGCTAATTAAATTTATTAAGAAATTATTTAGGGTTCCACTGTATGCACCAGTTGCATCAGTTGCATCATTGTGTTTTAACGGATCGTGTTATTCTGCAGGCTTTGAATTAACGTGTGTGTTATAATGCATTAATTGCAGTTCACACACAATATAACATGTGTACTATTCAATAGTGTGAATCCAGCCTTAATTTCAGACTAGCCCTCTTAAAAAAGTCAGTTAAGCCTCAGCTTATTCTAAACACATCAGCCAATGCGTTTCATGGGCTCTGGCCCCTTCATCAGGTCAATAAAAAGTGCTTTGGGAGCAATGGGTCATGAGCGTGAACGCTTCTAGAAAGGAAAGTCAAATTCTAAGCGTATCTGTGGGTCTATGGAGTCTGCCATCTTGACCTCCTCCTACAGCAGGTCCAGTTAACTAGACTTTGCTATGCACTCAGTGGGAACAGTGAAATGGGTTTCCTCTAAGAAAGCATCAGCCACTGTGCATTGTATTATTATTATTATTATTAATATTTTATAAAGCACCAACATACTGTATTCCATTGCATGTGTTCTATTATCTCGAGTGTCTATAATGTTTATAGGCAATTATACTTCTTTTTCATTTGGAATTAAACTTTGGCAAGAAAGAGGATCAAAACACCTTTAAAAGTCGCCACATACAAGAGTTAAAAAATCTCTGGCTTACTTGCAAAGACGTAACTAGAAATCACCGGGCCTTCCAGTCAGGGCTGGTACGGTATTGGAATGGGGCCATGGGTAAAGATGAACATGATACTTTCTGACAACATTAAGTGACCTTTGTGACCATCCCATCTCCCAGATAGGACTGTTGGGTAGCTTTCCCCGCACTTCCCCATAGCCCCCTACCCCCATGTCACCAGGTAACCTCTGTGCCTTTTAAGCAGAGTAGCAGAGTGGAATACTGTATGACACCTAACTGCTTTCAGAGCTATGAGCACGCACCTGAAATGACGTTTCTTATTTGATTTGAGTGACATTTGACACCAGATCACTGCAGAGATTAGCTTCAATTTTCTGAGCACCCCATGCTGTTCTGTGGAGATGGAAAGAGGGAAGATGGGCAGGAGATGTCCCAGTAAATCTTGTAGCAGTATCGAACTTGATGGTAGGCTGAAGGGGTGGCCTGGGGGACACGTACTTATACCTTCATCAAGCTTGTCCATTCTAGACACAGAAAATCTAGAGTGTAAAAAAGAAAGAAAATCTAGTGTCTGTAAACAGCTATTGTGGCCGTTACTGCTACACACTGATGACATTTCTGGCACAGGAGATTGGCAGGCGTATGTGCAAAAAGGGTGCCCAGAAATTTTGGTACTGGAAATCGCTGTTAGTAGAATACTGGTAAATTTACCGATATAGTACTATTTGCACTGCTAATTCCAATAGTAAAATATGGGTACATTATATCAATATTTTACATTCAGAAAAACCTAACCCTGTTCTCACACAGAGCCCTCCTCCCTCTACCGATGCCTAACCCTAACTGATCCCCTGCCAATGCCTATCCCTAACGCCCCCCCCCCCCCCACATTGATGCCTAACCTTAACCACCCCCCTCTGATGACTAACCCGAACCACCACCCCACTTATACCTAACCTTAACCTCCCCGCCTCCAACTTCTTATCCTAGCCGCCTCACCCCAGTGATGCCATGTATGTCCTATCTTATATGTTAACCAATTTATCTATTGGGCAGAAGCAGTGTAATATGTTAGCGCTTCATAAATACAATAATTAATAATAATAATATGTCTAACCTTAAAAGACCTCCCACTGATACCTAAGCTAAGATGAACCCCAACTATGCCCAACATCAGGGGCGTTCCTAGGGTCCTTGGAGATCGGGGGCACCTGTGGGCACTAGGTGGGGGGGTATGGCAAAAATGGGTGTGGCCATGCAGTGAGTGGGCATGGCCATGGATGGGGCCAAATGTACATGAACTTAGCAGCGGTGTAAGCTACAGATAACGGGCCTGCCCATCAAAATATTGGATGGAGCCCCCTGTCCTTTATTTAGATCATTTACAATCAGTATAGGCATAGATCAAAGATGTATACGCACATACAATTTTGATTGGTCAATCACTGACCAATTTTACCACCCCCATGCAGTAAGTGAACCAACAGACAATGAATTTGATGAACAGAGCTAAAATTGGCTAATCAAAATTGTACGTGTATACCAGGCTTTACAGCTAATACTGTACATACTGAAAGTAGCAGGGATCAGCATACAATACAGCTGGTTTACAATCAGTAAAGGCAGGGCCGGTTTAAGCAACAATGGGGCCCCAGGGCAAAATAAACCTGGGGGGCCCCCCCAACATATACCCCAGAACAAAAATCGGCATTAGGGGACCTTTTTTGCAGCTGGTATAGTCAGGGTGTGAAGTCCCAATTGGTCGGAGCTCCACATTCTGGCTATCCCAGCCTGCATGAGCACAAGGGGTTAAAACGTTTTAGGGGGGGGACCCCACATAATTTTTTTTAAAAAAATTCCCACACTCTAAACATAAAAAAAATTTGGGAAAATAGGAAAAAATGCCAGGGATCTTCATACAGCCATATTGCAGCTGTATAGCGATCCCTGGCCAAAGCGCTGCGTATAGACCCCCTGGAAACCCCGTCAGGAAATGTATTGCGCTTTCGTTTGATACATGTAAAATTACACTACTGTTAAATTTGCTACTAAAAGTGACATTTACCGCATTTAAAAGTATATGTTTTTTCTTCGAAACTTTAAAATAGATTTTCTCAAAAACTATAAGGTCTTTTTAAAAAATTGTTTTTTCCTCTTATTCCTAATGAACTCCTTAACATATCCTGCACATTTAGGGTTTCTAGCATGTAAGGTGGATTTGCTATCAACCATTAAAGTCGGCAGGTTTTTAAATGTGTATTTTTCTTCCTTTGAAACTTTAAAATCAATTTTCTCAAAAACTATAATGCCGATTTGAAATTTTTTTTCCTCTTGTAGCCACTGGGGGCCCCTACAAGCTCTGGAACCCTGGGGCAGCTGCCTCCTTTGCCTTTATGGTAGCGCCGGCCCTGAGTAAAGGCACAGAGTAACACCTTATACTGTACACACTGGAGGTAGATCAGTACACAGTGCAGGCACTAGAGCACTGGTGTAACAATAGGCCCTGCAGCCCCTGCACTCGCGTACGGGGCCGTTTTGGGGGGCTGGAGGGGACGCAGCATGAGGAAAAGCCATGCTGCACTTCGGCAGGGAGGAGGGATGGCCCCCCCCTCCCTCACCTTGGGCTCTCCCCTCTGCGCTCCCCTCTAGCTTCAATACCATTCTGTGAGCAGTGGCAGGCAGCGGCAGCTACATACCTTCCGGGCGCTCCAGAGGCTAGAGAGAGAAGCGCACGGAGGGTATGTAGCACAATGGTATTGAAGCTCCCCACCGAAGTGAAGCATGGCTTTCCCCTCATGCTGTGACCCCTCCAGCCCCCCAAAACGGCCCCGAGCGGGCCCGGGGGGGGCCACTCAGAATTTCTGCAGGGGGGCCCGGGGGACGTAGTTACGCCCCTGCACTAGAGAACAGCTTATACTGTACATACTGTAGGCAGCAGAGATCAGCACACTGCAGCTAGCGCGCCGAAAAATATGAGGGTTCCGTTGTGTGGCACACGTTTGTGCGGCGCGCATTGAACTTAGCAACGGTGGGACATTATATTAGGTCAGTGGTGGAGAACCTTTTGGAGGCCGAGTGCCCAAACTGCAACCCAAAAGTAACTTATCTATCGTAAAGTGGCAACAGCAACTTAAACTAAACACTGTACAAATGTTTTAAAGGGGAACTGAAGAGAGAGGTATTTGGAGGCTGTCGTGTTTATTTCCTTTTAATCAATACCAGTTATCTGGCAGCCCTGCTGGTCTATTTCTCTGCAGTAGTATCTGATTAAAACCAGAAACAAGCATGCAGCTAGTCTTGTCAGATCAGACTTATAAGTCTGAACCACTGAAACACCTGATCTGCTGCATGCTTGTTCAGGGGCTATGGCTAATAGTATTAGAGGCAGAGGATCAGCAGGGCTGCCAGGCAACTGGTATTGTCTAAAAGGAAATACACATGACAGCCTCCATATACCTCTCTCTTCAGTTCCCCTTTAACTCATACATGAACATTATGGAAAATCCAAGTTGAAAATAAACTGTAACGATAAAATATTTCATCCATTCTACTCCTGATGTATTCATTTTTTTTAGAACCTCACGGTTATATTTTCTGTTTTAAAAAGCTAAAAAAGTAGGTTTAATGCTATTGTCTCATATGATGATGATTCAGCTTTTCCCATAGTCTCGCAGTTAGCAATCATGTAACCCCCAACAAGGCAAATTCAGCAATCTTGAGGCCCCCCATCAAGACAAATTCAGCAATCATGAGGCCCCCAACAAGACAAATACAGCAATCATGAGGCCCCCAACATGACAAATTCAGCAATTGTGAGGCCCCCAACAAGACAAATTTAGCAATCATGAGGCCCCCAACAAATAATGAGGCCCCCAACAAGACAAATTCAGCAATCTTGAGGCCCCCAACAAATCATGAGGCCCCCAGCAAGACAAATTCAGCAATCTTGAGGCCCCCAACAAATCATGAGGCCTCCAACAAGACAAATTCAGTAGTCATGAGGCACATAAATAGACAGCATTTCACATAAATAGGCAGAATGCCCCCTTAATATGGTAGACACCTCGCACCTGGCTTCTGAATTGGCTGCTGTGCCTGGCTGGCAATACTGTTTTTGGCTGGATTGGGGATGATGTGTGGGCTGAAAGGCCAGACAGTGATGCTGTGGCCTGGCTGGCGGTGATGCTGAGGCCGATGCTGTGGCTGGGTTGGCTGGCGGTGATGCTGTGACCTGGCTGGCAGTAATGATGGGCTGTGCTTGGCTGGTTGAAGTAAATGCTGGCCTGACTGGTGGTGATGCTGTGACCTTTTTGACAGTGATTCTGGGCTGGTTGGCTGGTGGTGATGCTGGGCTGGCTGGCCTGGATAGTTTAGGTAGTGACAGTTGCCCCCTAGTTAAGGTAGCACCAGGAGTCCCCCAGTTTAGGTAGTGACAGGAGCCCCCCAGTTCAGGTAGTGACAGGAGCTCCCCCAGGTTAGGTAGTGAGTGACAGGCGCCCCCCCACGTTAGGTAGTGAGTGACAGGGACCCTCAGGTTAGGTATTGAGTGACAGGGACTCCCAGGTTAGGTAGCGACAGGGATGTCCAGGTTAGGTAGTGAGTGACAGGCGCCCCCCAGGTTAGGTAGGGAGTGACAGGCGCCCCCCCCCCCAGGTTAGGTAGTGAGTGACAGGGACGCCCAGGTTAGATAGTGAGTGACAGGCGCCCCCCAATTTAGGTAGTGAGTGACGGGGACCCCCAGGTTAGGTAGTGAGTGACAGGGACCCCCAGGTTAGGTAGTGAGTGACAAGCGCCCCCAGTTTAGGTAGTGAGTGACAGGCGCTCCCCAGGTTAGGAAGTGAGTGACAGGGACCCCCAGGTTAGGTAGTGAGTGACAGGGCCCCCCAGGTTAGGTAGTGAGTGACAGGTGCCCCCCCAGGTTAGGTAGTGAGTGACAGGGACCCCCAGGTTAGGTAGTGAGTGATAGGGAACCCCAGGTTAGGTAGTGACAGGGACCCCCAGGTTAGGAAGTGAGTGACAGGCGCCCCTCAGGTTAGGTAGTGAGTGATAGGCCCCCCCAGGTTAGGTAGTGAGAAGACAGGGACCCCCAGGTTAGGTAGTGAGTGACAGGCACCCCTCAGGTTAGGTAGTGAGTGACAGGGACCCCCAGGTTAGGTAGTGAGTGACAGGCACCCCCCATGTTAGGTAGTGAGTGACAGGGACCCCCAGGTTAGGTAGTGAGTGACAGGCGCCCCCCAGGTTAGGTAGTAAATGACAAGCGCCCCCCAGGTTAGGTAGTGACAGGGACCCCTAGTTAGGTAGTGAGTGACAGGCACCCCTGCCAGCAGCGTCAGACCTCAGTATCAGCTGGTGACCAGTTAGAGCGGGCGCACGGCCACGGACCCACCACGCTGTATATGCAGAAGTGATGTCACTTCCGCATATCAGTGCGGTGTCCACTAGGTCCTAGCGCCCGCACTAGTGGTCACCGGCTGGTCGGAGGTCTGAAGCTGCCTGGGCTGTCTGGCAGTGGGGATGGCCAGGGGGGGGGGGGATTGACAGCGGGGCACCCCTGTAAATAGATTAGGGGCACCCTAAGGACATGTTGGGGGCACGGGCAAAATATCCCAGCATTAAAAACTAACATGCAACAAAAGACAAGAATTTCGAGCACTGTAGAAGTTTAAAGAGGAACTGTCACAAAAATCTTAAAAGTAAAATGAGCCATATATTACTTTTCTCCTATGTTGCTGTCAGTTACAGTAGGTACTGGTAGTAGAGATCTGACATTACCGACAGGTTTTGGGTTAGTCCATCTCTTCATGGGGGATTCTCAGCAGGGCCTTTATTCTTTATAAAGACATTCCCTGAAAAAGATTTATACAAAGATGCTCGCCAGCCTCTCTGCTCACCGTACACTATTTTGGCAGTTGGACGGAGCAACTGCCATTCACTAAGTGCTTTTAAAAATAAAGAGAAATATGAGAACCTTTTAAGTAGCCAGATGTGCCCCATTTATAAGTAGCCTACCCCCCAATTTAGGTAGCTACATGTGTCCCATTATTAGGTAGTCCCCCATATAGGTAGTCAGACATGCCCCAATATAAGGTAGCCCCCCATATAGCTAGCAAGATGTGTTCGATTAGTAGGTAGCTGAACCATATAGGTAGTCAGATGTGCCCCATTTATAAGTAACCCCCCATTTAGGTAGCAAGATGTGTCCCATTATTAGGTAGGTCCCCATATACTGTAGGTAGCCAAACACGCCTCATTATTTGGTAGTCCCCCTAATATAGGTAACCAGATGTGCCCCATTATTAGGTAGCCCCTAGGTCACTAGATGTGCCCCATTATTAGAAAGCCCCTAGGTAGCTAGATGTGCCCCATTATTAGGAAGCCCCTAGGTAGCTAGATGTGCCCCATTATCAGGAAGCCCCTAGGTAGCTAGATTTGCCCCATTATTAGGAAGCCCCTAGGTAGCTAGATGTGCCCCATTATCAGGAAGCCCCTAGGTAGCTAGATGTGCCCCATTATCAGGAAGCCCCTAGGTAGCTAGATGTGCCCCATTATTAGGTAGCCCCTAGGTCGCTAGATGTGCCCCATTATTAGGTAGCCCCTAGGTCACTAGATGTGCCCCATTATTAGGAAGCTCCTAGGTAGCTAGATGTGCCCCATTATTAGGAAGCTCCTAGGTAGCTAGATGTGCCCCATTATTAGGTAGCCCCTAGGTAGCTAGATGTGCCCCATTATTAGGAAGCTCCTAGGTAGCTAGATGTGCCCCATTACTAGGAAGCCCCTAGGTAGCTAGATGTGCCCCATTATTAGGAAGCCCCTAGGTAGCTAGATGGTCCCCATTATTAGGAAGCCCCTAGGTAGCTAGATGGTCCCCATTATTAGGTAGCCCCTAGGTAGCTAGATGTGCCCCATTATTAGGTAGCCCCTAGGTCGCTAGGTGTGCCCCATTATTAGGAAGCCCCTAGGTAGCTAGATGTGCCCCGTTATTAGGAAGCCCCTAGGTAGCTAGATGTGCCCCATTATTAGGTAGCCCCTAGGTAGCTAGATGTGCCCCATTATTAGGAAGCCCCTAGGTAGCTAGATGTGCCCCATTACTAGGAAGCCCCTAGGTAGCTAGATGTGCCCCATTATTAGGTAGCCCCTAGGTAGCTAGATGTGCCCCATTATTAGGTAGCCCCTAGGTAGCTAGATGTGCCCCATTATTAGGTAGCCCCTAGGTCACTAGATGTGCCCCATTATTAGGAAGCCCCTAGGTAGCTAGATGTGCCCCATTATTAGGAAGCCCCTAGGTAGCTAGATGTGCCCCATTATTGGGAAGCCCCTAGGTAGCTAGATGTGCCCCATTATTAGGTAGCCCCTAGCTAGCTAGATGTGCCCCATTATTAGGTAGCCCCTAGGTCACTAGATGTGCCCCATTACTAGGAAGCCCCTAGGTAGCTAGATGTGCTCCATTACTAGAAAGCCCCTAGGTAGCTAGATGTGCCCCATTATTAGGTAGCCCCTAGGTAGCTAGATGTGCCCCATTATTAGGTAGCCCCTAGGTCACTAGATGTGCCCCATTACTAGGAAGCCCCTAGGTAGCTAGATGTGCCCCATTACTAGGAAGCCCCTAGGTAGCTAGATGTGCCCCATTACTAGAAAGCCCCTAGGTAGCTAGATGTGCCCCATTATTAGGTAGCCTCTAGGTAGCTAGATGTGCCCCATTATTAGGTAGCCCCTAGGTCACTAGATGTGCCCCATTACTAGGAAGCCCCTAGGTAGCTAGATGTGCCCCATTATTAGGTAGCCCCTAGGTCACTAGATGTGACCCATTATTAGGTAGCTCCTAGGTCACTAGATGTGCCCCATTATTAGGAAGCCCCTAGGTCACTAGATGTGCCCCATTATTAGGTAGCCCCTAGGTAGCTAGATGTGCCCCATTATTAGGTAGCCCCTAGGTCACTAGATGTGCCCCATTATTAGGTAGCCCCTAGGTAGCTAGATGTGCCCCATTATTAGGTAGCCCCTAGGTCACTAGATGTGCCCCATTATTAGGTAGCCCCTAGGTAGCTAGATGTGCCCCATTATTAGGAAGCTCCTAGGTCGCTAGATGTGCCCCATTATTAGGTAGCCCCTAGGTCACTAGATGTGCCCCATTATTAGGTAGCCCCTAGGTCACTAGATGTGCCCCATTATTAGGAAGCCCCTAGGTCACTAGATGTGCCCCATTATTAGGAAGCCCCTAGGTAGCTAGATGTGCCCCATTATTGGGAAGCCCCTAGGTCACTAGATGTGCCCCATTATTAGGTAGCCCCTAGGTAGCTAGATGTGCCCCATTATTAGGAAGCTCCTAGGTCACTAGATGTGCCCCATTATTAGGTAGCCCCTAGGTCACTAGATGTGCCCCATTATTAGGAAGCCCCTAGGTAGCTAGATGTGCCCCATTATTAGGTAGCCCCTAGGTCACTAGATGTGCCCCATTATTAGGTAGCCCCTAGGTCACTAGATATGCCCCATTATTAGGCAGCCCCTAGGTAGCTAGATGTGCCCCATTACTAGGAAGCCCATAGGTAGCTAGATGTGCCCCATTTTTAGGTAGCCCCTAGGTCGCTAGATTTGCCCCATTACTAGGTAGCCCCTTGGTCGCTAGGTGTGCCCCATTATTAGGAAGCCCCTAGGTAGCTAGATGTGCCCCATTATTAGAAAGCCCCTAGGTAAGTAGATGTGCCCCATTATTCTGAAGCCCCTAGGTCGCTAGATGTGCCCCATTCTTAGGTAGCCCCTAGGTAGCTAGATGTGCCCCATTATTAGGAAGCCCCTAGGTCGCTAGATGTGCCCCATTCTTAGGTAGCCCCTAGGTAGCTAGATGTGCCCCATTATTAGGAAGCCCCTAGGTAGCTAGATGTGCCCCATTATTAGGTAGCCCCTTGGTCGATAGACATGCCCCATTATTAGGTAGCCCCTAAGTAGCTAGATGTGCCCCATTATTAGGTAGCTAGATATGCCCTATTAAGAATCAGTTGAAATTTCATGCCTGAGCCATCTGTATTAAAAGGGCGCCTCCATAGACTTTAATGGTATTTCTGCAAATCTCGGCTTCAAGGTCGTGAAAAGGGCGCCCGAGTTTTCATTTCGGCTACAAGGTTTTCAATTCGGCTACAAAAGGGCGCCCCTTTGGAGCCCATATTTATGATTCGGATACAACATTTTCGGCTACAAGGTTTTTTATTATTCTGCTACAAAAGGGCGCCCCTTTGTAGCCCATATTTTTTATTCAGGTACACGGTTTTCGGCTTATCGGCTACAAGGTTTTTGATTGAAAACAGGACTGCTTTTGACCCAGTGGGTTGAATAGCTCACTGAAGCTCTTTTGTATAGATAACAACTGAAGTTCTTTTTAACTCTTCTTGTACTGGAAAACAATATGAGACTCTTTTCTTTGCTAATAATGTTCTATTTCTTAGCTGTACTACACATGCAATTCAGTATCTCATAAGTTTAGTTTCAGGTTTGCTTTAACAGAATGGAAAGCTGAAATAAAACTTAAAAGTTCAGAAATCAGGATCTGAAAGTCTGAGCAATCCTTCCATTTATCATTAACATTTCTAGCACAGAGCTAACAAATGGCCACTGTAATTATTGTGCATTGAAAGTAAAAAATGTTCATATGTAATAGGACAATGGCAATCTTAAAATGATTGCATGTGCAGTAACAGCTGTCTGCACTGAATAATAATGTTTATTCACCTAAACATAATTCCATAAATGAGGTCTAAGTTCTCGCTGCTTCTCTTATCGTAGCGTGCGTCTGGCTGTGTGGAGTGGATGGATTTTAATTATATGTAACGTAATAAAATATAATTGGAGGCATGGGAGTAAGCGTAAGCTTAGCACACTGTTCTGGAAAGAAGGTACACTACTCATATGAGGGTGGGGGGTTTAAAACGGTGACATAGTTACAGTAGTCACAAGAGAAAGGAAAATTGTAAACAGACACAATAAAAGGACAATGCATGACTTTAAAGGGACCCTGAGCAGTGGGTTCAAAAATGTCTCTTACCTGGGGCTTCCTCTAGCCCACCGTAAGCCGCGAGTAGAGATGGCCCAGCCTTGGAGAACTCATGAAGAAGCACATGATCAGTTTGATCAGCTGATAGATTTGTAAGCCTCTGATTTGCTGAGATGACTTCCTGGTTTAACACAAGATCATGACCAGCAAATTAGAGGCTTACAAAACTATCAGCTGATCAAACTGATCATGTGCTTCTCCATGAGTTCTCCAAGGCTGGGCCATCTCTAGCCGCGAGGTCCCCCGGCGTCCTCCTGGCTCTAAAGCGGGTCCTACTGGTGGCTCTGTTACCGGCGACACCCGGGACACTTCCTGGATCTTTGTTGCACAGCGTCATCACACTGTCCGGTACGCGTCATCAAGGCGGCCAGTTTGACAGTACTGCGCATGCGCGTTTTTCTAACTCTGAACTTTGCATGTGCAATACTGTCATGCCCGGCCGCCTTGATGACGCGTAGCGGCCGGCATGATGACGTTGTGCAACAAAGATCCAGGAAGTGTCAGCCCGACACCCGGCCCGGCTGTCACTGGTAACGGAGCCACCAGCGGGACCCGCAGAAGAGCCAGGAGGATGCCCGGGGACCTGGTGGCCTCCGGTGGGCTGGAGGAAGCCCCAGGTAAGTGAAATTTTTTATTTGAACCCACTGCTCAGGGTCCCTAAGCACCCATTAAAATGACCTGGCATCCTCTTGGCTATTCCGGTGCCCTTCTGGTTCTTCTCCTGGCCCCGGCTGGCGGCTCCGTTATGGTACGACTTCGGCCTGAACTCATCAGGGCTGCGTCCCGCTTTGCCGGTATGCATAATCACGCTGGCCAGCTGTGCGTCATCATGCCAGCCAGCGTGAGAGTCCTGCGCAAGCGTGGTTCGCAGGACTCTCCCGCCTTCCGGCATTATGGCACGTAGCTGGCGGAGTGATAACACATATCGGCAAAGCGGGAAGCAGCCCTGATGACTTCAGGCCAAAGTTGTTCCATAACAGAGCCGCCAGCCGAGGCTGCCAGAGGAGCCAGGAGGACGCCGGGGGACCTTGCGGCCTACGGTGGGCCAGAGGAAGCCCCAGATAAGTCACAATTTCACTTTTAATTAGTGCTCAGAATCCATTTAAAGAGAAACTGTAGGAAAAATAACATAATGAAAAATTGCCTATTTTTTTTATAATATTCATGTATAGATTATTTAGCCAGTGTTTGCCCATTGTATCATCTTTCCCTGATTTACATTCTGAGATTTATCCCTGGTGGTGACATCTTTAGTTATGCCAGGAGATCTGTACTGAATGTTCGTTACTGAGAGTTCTATGCACAGAGGGAGATATTGCTTGCTTGGGAGTTGGAAACAGCCGTTATTTCCCACAATGCAACAAGGTTCACAGACAGCAAACTGTCAGGTCCATGGTCCTGACATCACACTGCGGGAGGGGTTTCACCACAATATCAGCCATACAGACCCCAGGTGGCAGACAAATCCAACAGTGGACCCCTGCCCTGTATAGAATAAATAAAGGGGCCCGCTGTGAGTGGGCCCCTTTATTTTATCATATCAGATTATGGTAGGATCCAAATAATGTTGAGAACATAAAAGTACATGAATCTAGGTTACATTCTGTAGGCACTGTGTTAATGTAGCACATATCTCATACTTGAGTATGACTGGGCCACAAGCTAATATCACTGTTCCCTTATGGGTTTCAGAGAGAAATACACAGAGAAGAGCCCACAAAATAATTATGCTCTAACTATTGTGCAGCTGCATGGGCCCTAGAGGGCAGGGGGCCCCTGTGCAGCTGCTGGCCTGAACGGACCTATGTCCGCCTCTTCAGACCAAGTTCCCAAACCCCTCCCCGCCCCCATTGATGAATTTGATTGACATAAGGTTAACATTTCTCATGGTAAAGGGGTATCAGGTACTGATTGGGGAAATCGTCAATCCTTGGTTAAAGTTCTGCTTTAGGTCTCAGACACACTATACGCACTTTTCTGAGCGCTTTTTGGCCTTAAGAGCTTTCTGAGAGCTTTTCAAAAAATGCACTCATTGACTTACATTAAAATTGATGCAAAATCACATCGTGATTGCAGTAAAATTGCATGTTTTACCACGTGGTTTTACTGCAATTTTACCGCAATGTTAATGTATGGGCCCCGTTCCCACTAGGGCGATTAGTGGGTGATTCCTGCTAATTGTCAAAGCGCTAGCTCTTTAACAGAGACTTAATGACAGTAATCTCATTGTGATCGAATCTGCTGTGAAATCGATGCGCAAATGTTGACAGAACGATCGATTTCCATCCGAAATCAATAGTTCCCATCGATCCGTCCACGCGGAAGATTTCGCTCGATCGCCGAGGGGGTCGGGAGTGCATCGATAGCGGTGTTTGAAAGCCCGACGACCAACGCTAGCGGCAATACATTACCTGCTCCGCTGGTGCGTATCCCCTCTGTCCCCGCTGCTCCTTCTCTGATAGGTTCTGGGTTCCGGCTGGCTGCACTTACTTCCTGTCCCGACAGCAAGTTTAAACAGTAGAGCGCCCTCTACTGTTTAAACTTCCCTGGACAGAAAGAAGTGAAGCCAGCCGGAACCCGGAGCCCAGCAGGAGAAGGAGCAGCGGGGACAGAGGGGGACTTGCGCCGGCCGGAGCAGGTAATGTATAGCTGGCGGGGGGCGGCAGTAGTGGCAGCTACACAGATTGTGATCGGTTTCATGCTGAAATCGATTCACAATCTGTTTGCAGTAAAGGCAGCCATACGATCCCTCTCTGATGAGATTCGATCAGAGAGGGATCTATCTGTTGGTCGATCTGATGGCAAATCGACCAGTGTATGGCCATTGGCCACCTTAACGGTGAAAAAGCAAAGTCCCCAGACTTATCTCCTTCTAATACACTAAAGTTTTAGCATACGTTTTTTATGTTGTCCAATCTTATCATATAATACTTTTTATTAATAGGAAACAAAAAGGAATTTTAAATCAGCCGGCGTATATTAACTGAAGTTTGATATATTTATTTTCATTCCATTTTGTTTGAATGCTGAAAAGGTGTGATATAGATGAGGTGAGGCAAGTAACGATTAGGCAGTGATCATGCTTTTCACATACATTTTCCCCATGGAAAATCGCAGTCAGTGGGAAGGTTCACACTTGAATGCGATTTTTGCATGCTGGAAAAAAAACATACTTTTTGGAACATAATATCGCACATCCTGTGCATTTTATCATTGACGAGCATTAGCTACTGCAGAGT